>NC_059367.1:22960032-23622532 GCF_019703515.2 Myxocyprinus asiaticus
GAAAATAAATTCAGTTTACATTTAGAGTCTGTCAGTATTCTCTTGTCCTGTAAATGAGAGTATATTCCAGATCATCACCCTGGAGAGCCATGGAGAGCTGTTAAAACAAAATCAACAGTAACCACAACCACAGACGAACCCGGCGATACACCAAACAAAACCAGCAGGAGAGGACAGAATTGTAAAAGATCGATACGCATTCACCAATCGAGGTGTATTTAGGCTGTGGACCCTTGTGCATGTGGACATATGCGAGCAGGACAATAGCGAAGAAAGGTGCTGCCAATCTCCTTCACAGCTTTTTCTCCATCACCCATCCCCCTGGGGCAGGCATTGTGTGTACATTTTTCTATCAAAGACACTAATTTAAACAACCCTCAAGTAAGAGAAAGAAATATTGAATTTTGAGAGCAACGTTCTATAAACGCTGCAAGCCCTCCCTCCAGTGCATACACCTACAAATGCACAGATGCTCACACATAATCCACACAGATGTCTCCCTGTGCATGCGTACACATTTACACATACAAACTATACTGTGGATAAAAATAAATCCTTGTTTTTCTGTTTGTGCTTGTGCAATGTATATTGATCACCAGACAGACACTGAACATGACCTGCGATTACGATCTGCCATGGAGACCTGCCAATCATTTCAAGACCTGAGGTGGGAGAATAATAATGGGTTAAAGGGTAAACAGTTAGAATGTTCATATTTAACATAATGTGGAAAAAATCAGCAGGCTTTCGTGAGAGAACCAAGAGAATTGGAACATATTAAACTGTTTAATATATTCAGTACATTAATATATTTAGTCAATATATTCAGAACAGCTCTCAAGGATTTCAAATAGTTTCAGACAGCATGACCATGTCCATTCGCTTACTGCCTAATGCATATTGCACACAAAATTAGAAAGCACTTTCTCAGTCTGGCAAACTGTAATCTGATTTGACGTGTTTACGCAATTTCCTTGAGTAAGGGAGCACATGTTCCCTATCTGTCACTCACTCGATGTTGTGTCGATGTAGTGACACTAGGGGTCACTCTTGGGAGCCCGAGACACCTCTGGTCTTTGATAAAAGGCCAATGAAAATTGGCGAGTGGTATTTGCATGCCACGCCCCCGAACATACGGATATAAAAGGAGCTGGTATGCAACCACTCATTCAGATTTTCTCTTCGGAGCTGAACGGTCATGCTCATTGAGCTGAATTCTACTGTTCATTCACCTCTGCTGGATCTGACGGCGCATTTCAGCAGCTTCTCCTTCCTCTGCACTGGTGCACTGCAGAGAACGCCCCTGGGCGCTTCGGCAGAAAACAAGAGAGTATATTTTCTGAAAGAGCTTTTTCCTCTAAAAGAGTATAATATATTTCTCTAAAAGAGCGGCACACACGGAAAGTCTTTTTAAAGACGCGTCTTTTTAAAGATGCCTTTCCGATTGTGTGTTATTCCTGGTTGCGGTCGTTATCTCTCAACTTCGGATGGTCATGATCACTGTCTTTCTTGTCTGGGCGCGACCCACACGGAGGCAGCGTTTGTGGATGGTTCATGTTCTCATTGCGAGAACATGACCATGGCAACGTTGCGGTCGCGGCTTGCTTTCATGTTCGGAGCCCGCGAAGATGATGAGCTCTCGAGCGCAGCATCGGAGAGCGGGCTTGTCCAGTCGGATGCAGAAGCCTCAGCTGGGCTTCCCCCATCAGGGACGATTGCCCAGTCACAGGCCGATGCCGAAATGACGGACATGCTTTCCTGGGCGGCTGCGAGCGTCGGGTTAGAGTGGAACCCTCCACTCTCCCCTGAACTCTCGTGGCTTGATGATTGGTTCCTGGGCTCGCGGCGCCGCTCAAAGCAGCCACGCCCCGCTCCAGTGCCATTCTTCCCGGAAGTGCACAAGGAGCTGACGAAATCGTGGGAGGCACCTTTTACTGCCCGGCCCCGATTCCGCAGTTCCCCCGCTCTCACTACACTCGATGGCGGGGCGGCCAGGGGCTATACGGTGATTCCCCCGGTGGATAAGGCGCTCATGGTGCACCTATCAAAAACACCACGACGACGTGGTGTTGCACCTCGAGCTCTGCCCCGCCGTGAGGCCCCACCTGCCGGTATGTCCGATGACGTTGTCCCCTTGGTCCCCCTTGCATGGAACTTGGACGCATGGCTTGCGCCTTCCAATCTGTCGCGATGGCTGATCCGGACCGTCCGACTCGGCTACGCGATTCAGTTCGCCAGGTGCCCGTCCAGGTTCAGCGGTATTCACTTCACCTTGGTCAAGAGCGAAAACGCTGCTACCTTGCACGCGGAGATCGCTGCCCTCCTAAGGAAGGGCACGATAGAACCTGTTCCTCCAGCCGAGATGAAGAAGGGGTTTTACAGCCCCTACTTCATCGTACCGAAAAAAGGCAGTGGGTTTCGGCCAATCTTGGACCTGCGAGTACTGAACCGGGCCTTACACAGACTCCCGTTCAAGATGCTGACGCAAAAACGCATTCTGGCGAGCGTCCGGAATCAAGATTGGTTTGCAGCAGTAGAACTGAAGGATGCGTACTTCCATGTCTCGATCCTTCCTCGACACAGACCCTTCCTGCGTTTGCATTCGAGGGTCAGGCGTATCAGTACAAAGTCCTCCCTTTCGGCCTGTCCCTGTCTCCTCACGTCTTCACAAAGGTCGCAGAGGCTGCCCTTGCCCCATTAAGGGAGGTGGGCATTCACATTCTCAACTATCTCGATGACTGGCTAATCCTAGCTCACTCTCGAGACATGTTGTGCGCACAAAGGGACCTGGTGCTCTCACACCTCAGCCGACTAGGGCTTCAGGTCAACTGGGAAAAGAGCAAGCTCCTCCCGGTTCAGAGCATCTCTTTTCTCGGTTTGGAGTTGGACTCAGTCTCCTTGACGGTGCGCCTTATGAACAAGCGCGCCCAGTCAGTGCTGGCCTATTTGAAGGCATTCAAACAGAAAACAGCAGTTCCACTGAAACTTTTTCAGAGGCTCCTGGGGCATATGGCATCCTCGGCGGTGGCCACCCCGCTCGGGTTGATGCATATGAGGCCGCTTCAGCACTGGCTCCAGACTCGAGTCCCGAGATGGGCATGGAGCCACGGGACACATCGTGTGGTCATCATGCCGGTCTGTCACCGTCTTTTCAGCCCTTGGACCGACCTCTCATTTCTACGGGCAGGTGTTCCTCTAGAACAGGTCTCCAGGTGCGTCGTAGTCACAACAGGCGCCTCCAAAACGGGCTGGGGTGCTGTTTGCAATGGGCACACAGCCGCCGGCCTCTGGACGGGTCCGCGACTGCATTGGCACATCAACTGCCTCGAGTTGTTGGCAATTCTGATTGCATTGATCCAGGGCAAGCACGTGTTAGTTCGGTCAGACAACACGGCAACGGTAGCATATGTCAACCGCAGTCTGCACTCTCATTGTATGTCATAACTCGTCCGCCGTCTCCTCCTCTGGAGTCAGCAGCACTTCAAGTCGCTGCGAGCCACTAACATCCCGGGCAACCTCAACACTACAGCGGACGTGCTGTCATGGCAGGTTACCTCAGGGGAGAGTGGAGACTCCACCCTCAGGTGGTCCAGCTGATTTGGAGTCGATTCGGACGGGCACAGGTGGACCTGTTCGCCTCCCAAGAATCCTCCCACTGCCCGCTCTGGTACGCCCTCACCGAGGCTCCCCTCAGCATAGATGCGCTGGCACACAGCTGGCCTCCTGGCCTACGCAAATATGCATTTCCCCCAGTGAGCCTACTTGCACAGACCCTGTGCAAGGTCAGGGAGGACGAGGAGCAGGTCATCCTGGTAGCACCCTACTGGCCCACCCAGATGTGGTTCTCGGACCTCACGCTTCTCGCGACAGCCCCCCCTGGCGAATTCCCCTGAGGAAGGACCTTCTTTCTCAGGGAAGGGGCACCCTCTGCCACCCGCGACCAGACCTCTGGAATCTCCATGTCTGGCCCCTGGACGGGACGCAGAAGACCTAAGTGGTCTACCACCTGCAGTGGTAGACATGATCACTCAGGTTAGGGCCCCCTCTACGAGGTGTCTGTATGCCTTTAAGTGGCATCTGTTCGCTAAGTGGTGTTCTTCCCGACGGGAAGACCCCCAGAAATGTGCAGTCGGATCAGTGCTTTCCTTCCTGCAGCAGAGGTTGGAAGGGAGGCTGTCCCCTTCCACCTTGAAGGTGTACATTGCCGCCATAGCAGCACACCACGACGCAGTCGACGGTAAGTCCTTAGGGAAACACGACCTGATCATCAGGTTCCTAAGAGGCGCCAGGAGGCTGAATCCCTCCAGACCACGCCTCGTTCCCTCATGGGACCTCTCTGTAGTTCTTCAGGGTCTACAGAGAGCCCCCTTTGAGCCTTTGCAGTCAGCCAAGCTTAAGGAACTCTCCTTGAAGACTGCCCTCCTGACTGCACTCACTTCCATCAAGAGGGTAGGAGACTTGCAAGCGTTCTCTGTCAGTGAAACATGCCTGGAGTTCTGTCCGGGTTACTCTCACGTGATCCTGAGACCCCCACCGGGCTATGTGCCCAAGGTTCCCACCACCCCTTTTAGGGACCAGGTGGTGAACCTGCAAGCGCTGCCCCAGGAGGAGGCAGACCCAGCCCTGTCGTTGCTGTGTCCGGTGCACGTTTTACGCATCTATTTGGATCACACACAGAGCTTTAGAATCTCTGAGCAGCTCTTTGTCTGCTTTGGTGCACAGCAGAAAGGAAGCGCTGTCTCCAAGCAGAGGATCGCCCACTGGCTCATTGATGCCATAACTATGGCATATCATGCCCAGGACATACCACCCCCGGTAGGTCTACGAGCCCATTCTACCAGGGGTGTAGCGGCTTCCTGGGCCCTGGCCAGGGGTGCCTCTCTAACAGACATTTGCAGAGCAGCGGGCTGGGCAACACCCAACACCTTTGCAAGATTCTACAACCTCCGGGTGGAACCAGTTTCGCTTGCACATAGCGCCTTCCACCTCCTTTTGAGCTGAAGACGTGCGCCACTAATTCCCAGTAGTGTTCACAAGTTTTGTTCCCTGGCTGACTTCCTCCGAGCCCTGTGGCAGTCGAGTTTTCAGAGAGACTCGCTGCCGGCCCAGTACACGTGCTAAGAGTCCTGTTCTGGGGTAGGTGCTCCGCATGTGGCGGTTCCCTGTAAGGCTAACCCCATGCGATATATATCTTCTGCTAATTCATTTCCCTGTTGGCAAACTGCGTCTTCCTTGGGCAAAGCCCCTCTGCCCCAGTCTCCATGTTGTAGTAACTCCTCCCCCATTGGGTAGGATCTACCTTGAGACTCTCCACATGGTTGGAAAGACCATGTGACATATTCTTCCACTTAAATATCCACCCCTCTCTTTGGGTGAGGTGTGGTCTCTGCGGTGTCTTCCCCTTGGGAGGGACAGCCCCCGACTAGACCTGGTGGCCCAGTCGGATAATCCCCCTTCTTTTTTAGGGAGTGGAAAAAAGAGAAGGGGAAAAGAGGCCACGGCTGGGTTAAGCCTGTCTCTATCTCTTGGGTAGTCGATTTGTCCCCAAAGGGCTGCTCGACACTCATAACTATGTTGGGGGAGGTTACGTGTCGACCTGGTGTGCTGGCTATGAGGCACACAGTAGTCTGCCCACCACACACCGCCAGTTCACATAACACAGTTCAGCCAATTGTGGCGTTTCGTATAGGGACCCCTAGTGTCACTACATCGACACAACATCGAGTGAGTGACAGATAGGGAACGTCATGGTTACTTGTGTAACCTCCGTTCCCCGATGGAGGGAATGAGATGTTGTGTCCCTCCTGCCACAACGCTGAACTACCCGCTGAAATGGCCGGACCTTATATCGGCTCCTCAGCATAAAACCTGACTGAGTGGTTGCATATCAGCTCCTTTTATACCCATATGTCCGGGGGAGTGGCATGCAAATACCACTCGCCAATTTTCATTGGCCTTTTATCAAAGACCAGAGGTGTCTCAGGCTCCCAAGAGTGACCCCTAGTGTCACTACATCGACACAATGTCTCGTTCCCTCCATCGGGGAACGGAGGTTACACAAGTAACCATGACGTTTTTTGTTTTTTTGATCAGTCTGCTAGGAAACAAAGTTGTACTAAGATGATTCCGGTTTTTGAGGATGAAGATATTGGCATCAAATCTTTGAAAGATATTTAGAATTTTGATTGAAGCACTAAGCAATTAAAGTACATTCGATGAGTAGAACTATATCAAAAGTCCCTTTCAAGGCAAATCAGTCCACTTGGCGGCCATCTTGGAAATGCTCCCATTCAAATATTTTCTATGGACACAAGAGGCATACAATTATAGCTCCTATCTACTTGAATAGGTAAAGACTGAAATCTCCAAAAGAGTTAGTCAAGATTATGATCAAATAACATTAATATCTGCAGAAAAATTTGACAAAAATGTTTTTTTATAAATTGTGTTTCTTTAGCTCAGAACACACACACACACACGAAGGCTGCATGATCTAATTTTTCAGGCTGATCTAGCTAATGCTCATGAATGTCCTCAAGTTGACTGACAGGTGATGTCTCTATCAAGAAGGTGATTGGCTCTTTAACCTGAAAGGCAGGACTTCCTTTTCTACATCTGTTGGGCATTCCAATTTCTCCTATTCATTTTAATAAAATCTCAACTAAACTGTCTCGGACCATATATTCCTCTCAGACTATATAAATAATGGTGCACCATTTACAATTAATTTATAATTAATGTCACAGATTCTTCTGCCTTTATAAGCAACAACAACAAAATCTCTCTGCTGAGTTGCTATTTCAAAACGTTAATGTGAAAACATGATTTTATAGAAGAGGAATATGGCTTTTCAACTGTGCTGTTTACCAACATAAATGGGCTGGTGAAGCTGGTTAATCAGGAAGGTCTTTCTGATGCAGCTGGTTGACCAAGGAAGTCTTGCTGGTTAAGCAAGTTAAGAAACACCAGCTAGGGATAGGTCAGGATAGTCGATTAGTTGTCCAACAAACAATTAGTCAGTGAGTTTATATAAATTTGATGGGCTGGGATGGTTGATTATTCATCCAACAACTGATTAGTCAATAAGTAAGGCTGACTAATGAGTTTATCCTTTCAAACAATTTTGAGGCATTTTCTGTCTGAATCAATTTTTTTTATTTTTATTATTGTTTAGCTTTATAAACATGCAGATAGACACCTTTGACTGTTGTGTCAGGACTCACTGTTTTTTCAATGTCTCACAGCATGAGTGTTGTGTTTTAAAGAAAATACGTTAAGTTAAAATATTTTTTTCATCATCTCGAGACCTCTGCATCTTTTTCCATTCTGTTGTGCTTCCTCTAACTTTTTTTAAAGGAAAGAACACATCCTTTGTGAACATCCCTTACTATTAGAAACATGACCCTGAATCTGTTAAAATATACAGGGCTTCCTTGACACCGACTAGCTGTCTAGTCATTCAAAAAATCTGCCTATCCAAACCTGTTAATTAGAACAGGGTGTCCACGCACATTCTGCCAGCACACAAGCATCCAAAACAAAACATATGCTGGTGTGGACCAGCTGCGTTTTTTTCAGCTGGGAAATCTGTGATAAATTCTTCTAACTTTTATTATAAACTGTCGTGACATGCTCAATAACAGGTTCAGTGAAGAAATGAATTTTAGTCTGAAAATGAAAGTCTGATAATGAAAAAAATGGGAAATTAATTGAGGCAGACGCATCCTTCAAGTTAACGAGAATTGTATTAGCCCTTCTATCTGTGTGAAGCCTTCAATAACAAGACAACAGCAATTAAAATTATTTGTAAATGTCAGGTTGTTGAAAAAGTGAGTGTTTGTGGAAGGAGACAGATTGGAGCCTGCCAGGGTTTGTTTTTGGAGAGGAATGACAGTTGAGCACACAACTCAGGAGGTTTTTGTCTCTGTATTTAAAGGCCTATTGTGTTAGACTGATCTGATGCTAGACTGGAGTAGGTTGACTTTTCTCTAGCTAAAACTGGTCTGTGTTTACTGAAATCTGAAACATTGCCCCCAGGGGCCAAAGCAATAAGTGTTGCTGGGTGTATGGGTACGTGTGAGCTCCATTTTCCCAGTGAAATGTCAACAAAGGGGCGCCAAAAGCGAGTTGTGAAGAGAGTAGTTTTCAGCTGTACAGGATGTAAAACAGTGAGGAGAAATGCATATTTTATAAACTGTTCCCCTCAATACAGGGGCGCCGTATCATGGCTGACCCTGCACTCTGACCCCAGCTTAGCTGGGATATGTGAAAAAAAAAAGAATTTCACTGTATATTTGCAAATGTATAATGTGTGATAAATAAATAAAATTATTATTATAATTATTATACAAACCCCAAACCTAAACCTAACCATCACTGGAGTAACAATTTAATGTTAAGGGATAAAACGCAACCTCTGAATCTTGCTCGTCACTGATTATACAAACGCATTACTTTCTGGTTTCAACGCAGGTCTCCCATGCTGCTGAGGCAACGTGCTTCCAGTCACAGCACATGGGAATGTAAGCATGCTTAAGCCAATGCAAAAATGTCTGATGGGAGTTTGGGCTTGTCAGAGAGTCGGCATAATGTGGCCGATCCTAGGGTACTGGAGCTCTCGGATACAACATTCTGACTCCACATGTGATAATGTTGGTTGACAAAGTAAGAGATTGAAAACCTTCATCACCTTTTAGTTTAAGGATTCTGTTTTCCTCACCCTGGAACACTTGGTCGGCTTAAAATAAAAGCATCAAGCTCAAAGACATTATCAAAAATACAAAGGAAATTACATTCTGAAAAATAAAGGTCCTGCCTGAGAAAGAAAGAGAGAATGTGAAAAACATTGCTGGTGTCTTTCCTAATCCACATTATTGAAATTGCAGAAGGGCTCAAACTTAAAATAATAGGAAGAATAGATCAAAGAAACTTTGTCAGTGTGTGTTTCTGTTGAGCTCTGACTCAGTGCTGTTACAACAATTTTCATATTCAGAGGCAAATAAGTGAATCTAATATTTATGAATGGAGTATATTAGTTCACCCAAAAAATAAAGATTCTGTCATCATTTACTCACCCTCATGTCGTTCCAAACCAATATGACTTTATTCCATGGAACATAAAGGAGATGTTAGGGACTGACAGCCTCCATCACTATTCACTCATTGTATGGAAAAAAGATGCAATGAAAGTTGCAATGAAAATAAAAACTCATGCCATTGGTCATGCCAGTGTTGCTATGACAGGCTGATCGGGATGCTCAAACAAACAAAGTAATGTTAAGCCTTGTTTTACATACCGTTTACATTTTTCGGGGGAATCAGCCTATGAATGACTTAAGTATAAGGTGTCTATCTTCGTTTAGCTGGGATAGGAGAAAATATTTTAACATCCAAAAAATGATACTACCTTTTAAAGATAAAGTGTATAATGTCTGCACCACTAGCACCACTGAAAGAAATTGCAAAAACAACAGCTTTCTGAAAAGGCCCCCACTGGTTAAGTCAGTGTTGTTGTGTTCAGCAGAGGAATTAGTAAAGTGCCACAGAGACACAGTGTTTACAGGTTTTGATAAAAAATTTACCTTATTTATAGTCGTCCCTGAAAAAGTATTTTAACACCAAAAAAGTTATACACTTCAGCTTTAACCTTTAGTGACATTTTCAAAATTACCATGAATTAAACTGGATAAATACTGTTACACATAGTCCTGACAGCATAGTGTAGATGGGGTTGGCTATAGTGTTGGCAGCACTTGTTCTTCATTTCTGGCCAAAAATATATGCTTAGTATTGATTTGTCCTGACAGACTTATATTCAGAGCTCTCAACTGAACTGATTTGCTTTGAGAAAAATGATCCAGTAGAAGATGATTTTCATCCATCAGTTTCATTCTGGGTAAGAAAATGTGATGTTTAAATTTAGAAAAATTGATGAACGTTTTCCTTAGCAAAACCTTTGGATGTTTTCATAAATTGAATTTGTTTTTTATAGTCGTCTCTGAAACATCTATAGCCAGAGATGACATTTATCTGATGGAGACAGTTCACAAAGATTTCTGGTTATATTTAGTGTTCCAAACACCCAGTTGGTCTAGGCAGCAGTGAGAGAAGTTTGTTTTCTTTCTTTTTTTCTTTATTTCTCTATAAACTTCTGCCTCTCTATTCTCCATTCTCTCAAATTTACAGAGACAGTGAGGTGAACATGAGTTAGAACACAAAGGAAACGTCATCAGGCAGCATTGAGCTAGTGTAAACAGTCTTCTCTAACAGAACTGAACTCTTGGATCTCACTTAAACATTGCTGCTCTCGGGGGGCCTGGGTAGCTCAGCTAGTATTGACGCTGATTACCACCCCTGGATTCGCGAGTTCAAATTCAGGGCATGCTGAGTGACACCAGCAAGGTCTCCTAAGCAACCAAATTGGCCCAGTTGCTAGGGAGGGTAGAGTCACATGGGGTAACCTCCTTATGGTTGCGATTAGGGGTTCTTGCTCTCAGTGGGGTACGTGGTAAGTTGTGCGTGGATCGCGGAGAGTAGCATGAGCCTCCACATGCTGTGAGTCTCTGTGGTGTCATGCACAGCAAGCCACGTGATAAGATGCGCGGATTGACGGTCTCAGATGCAGAGGCAACTGAGAGTTGTCCTCCGCCACCCAGATTAAGGTGAGTAACCACACCACCACGAGGACCTACTAAGTTGTGGGAATTGGGCATTCCAAATTGGGAGAAAAAGGGGATAAAATTAAAGAAAGAAAGAAAAAAGGAAAAACATTGCTGCTCTCTTGGCACCATTCATAGGTATGTACCCCAGAGCTTACTGAAAATCTATAACATCAAATTCACTACTAATCTGACCAGAGCTGGCATGACCAATGCATTGACATTGTGTAAGTAAACAAAGTCCCTAGTCCAACAAAAATTTAAAACATGGTGAAACACGATGTGTTAAAGCCTCAGTCACCATTCACTTTCATTGTATGCAAAAAAAAAAGCTGATCTTTATGCAAGATATTAATATGTGCATTATAATGAATTAAAATAATTGTTGCATTAAAATAATCTTTATCATAAAATAATTTCATCTTTCTATCTTATAATTCTTTTTTTATTTTATACCAAGCATTTTGTTATGCGAGGCACTTAATTTGTACCTAGAAAATAATTAATTAAATGTGCACACTGTCATTAATGTAAACATTTATTTGTGTTTCTTTTCTTTGATATTTTGCCAAAAGGCTATAAAGTTTTATTCCTTAGTTTAAACTCAACCCTGTCATACCAACCATTTTCAGCCCATAAAAATTTTGGTTCCACCCATATGTGACATTATTAACCAGAAGTGACATCATTCAGCTTTCTTCAACAGCGTGGTGCAGAAACAGTTAAGAAATATGATAATTTTAATTCATATTATGAAGTGTATTGTAGTCAGATGGATATAGTCAAGCTCAACAACTCAACCCGTCACATGAAATTAAATATTAAATCAGTACTTTTCAAAATTTATTTTAATCTATAAATATATAGTAGAATATAGATAATATACTGTATATATAATAGAATTTATTAATTTTATGCATGCTATGTGGTTTTCTGTCCTACACCACACGAGGAATGGTGGCCATTTTGAGCAAAAAAAACCAACTCGAAACACACAACCCTGTTACATTTGTTTACTGTCAACCTGTGATGAGGCTGAGTTATTCATTACATTTATGAATTCTGTAACAAAAAAATGTAATAGTCAATATATTATACATTACAAATTCTATATATTTACTTATGCATCTATCTATCTATCTATCTATCTATCTTATATATATATATATATATATATATATATATATATATATATATATATATATATATGTATGTATGTATGTGGGTGCAAGTAGCCTAGTGGTGAGAGAGTGGTGAGCAGAGGTGGGTAGTAACATGCTAGATTTACTCCGTTACATTTACTTGAGTAATTTTTGGGAGAAAAAAAAAATTACTTTTAGAGTAGGTTTAAAAGTGGGTAGCCTACTTTTTACTCTCATTCAAGTAAATTTCTAATGAAAATGTTTTACTTTTACTTCATTACAATGGGCGGCATTCCTGTCATTACATTACTGGGCTTAATTTTAGTTAATGTGTAATTCATTGAGAGATTATTGAATGGGACTTTTACGACAGCGGAAGTTCACAGCTGCACGTGCTGTAACAGACTGTCACTCAAGCCGAGTCCATCACTGCTGCAGCATGGAGCTCTTCAAACTAAGTGAAACACTTTCTTTGCTATGCACAGTGAAAAAATAATAGTTTTGTCATGCAATGCCTTCATTTAACACCAAGACAAGCGGATATTTCAAGAATAAAATTGTAGCTTCAACTTAAGGCAGCACACTGAGGTAAGTTGTGGCTCTAATGCTAATATGGGCTTTTCTGTGTACTGTGATGGTCATTTTCAGGGTGATAAAGTAACTGGGCTCTTATGACATCAGTTTTTAAGTGTACATTTTTAAATCAGTGCAGCAATATATCAGTGCGCATTGTGCCGCATGTCATGAGCAGTATTTAAGCATTTACCCCGCGCCCTCGCACTGGCAACTATCGCAGCTACTTCGATTAACTGTATAAATCCATGTAAACATCCAAGTTAAGTGTAAATGCCATTTGCTCTGCCGTTCATGTGATTGACAACTGGAGCGCGAACAGACAGCATTTCTGCGCGTGCACAGCATGGGGAGCGATGCGCGTGCGTGAGAGATGTGCAAGCGAGGCGATCGTATGGCGAATAATATATATGTTACTATAAAGAGTAAACACATTTTATCTAATGTACATTATTGTATTTATTTGTTATACTTTAGTATCTTTAAACTCCAATACAAGCTGGGTAGCATTTCTGGGCGCATAGCTCCCTCATCTGACCAAATTTTCATAACCTACATGTTATAACAGAATATTTAAATCATCCACAGAATTATCATTTCCACTGTGTGCAGTTTCCTGAGTTAAATTAATATCACCTCAGTGAATTATTTAGTATATAAAGAATTCTTCAGCTTAATGGCAAACTTCTGAATAAATATAATAAAGAGTACATTTTAAATGTATCTGTATGTTTTGCCTATCTATATGTTATTGTGTTATTTTAATCAAGAAATTATTTGTCAAAAAGTAATTGAATACATTCAACATGAAATAAAACATTGCAGGAGTGAAGGAAGCAGTAAACTCCCAGCTCTTACGTCTTACCCAATGTGGATTATGGGCAATTAACCGTCGTCGAGTGTACATCAAATGTACACTCGAAATTAGAGTGCATTGTGGGTAAGAATGAGAGAACAAAAGTAGGGAATGAGTGGCTCACTCAGAATTCAGACACTCCTACAAAATGGTGCACACCCAAAATAGTGCATTATATAGTGGATAGGGGCAGTTTCAGACACAGCGAGTGTTCCGCGACCGGGGTTGGTGCCCTACGCAGGCTGCGTACTCTGCATTTGGAGAGCGGCAGTACTGCTGTACAGAACTAATGATCTAAATTCTTTCAACACTGAAAACTGTAACTACACTGAAATAAGAATCCACGCAGGACTTTAAAAGCTATGAAATAGCGAAATTAGGCATTTATAAAGCATGATCTTACTTTGGTTTGTATTTCAGGACATTTTCACTTTTTCACCGTAATAATTACTAGAAACGTTTCCAAACCTCTCTTCTCATTGACAAATTCATCCAGATTGGACAAGAGCCCTTAAAAGAATAGTTCACCCAAAAATTTTAATTCTCCCATCATTTACTTACCCTCATGCCATCACAGATGTGTATGACTTTCTTTCATCTGCTGAACACAAATGACGATTTTCTCAGCTCTTTTGGTCCATAAAATGCAAGTGAATGGGTGCCAACATTTTAAAGCTAAAAAAAAAAATCAAATAAGTCAGCATAAAATTAATCCATTGGACTCCAATGGTTAAATCAGTATCTTCAGAAGCAGTGCGAAAGGTGTGAATGAGAAACAGATCACTTTCACATTCTTCTTCTTGTGTTTTTGGTGATTCACATTCTTCTCTGCATATTGCCCCCTGCTGGGCAGGGAGAAGAATGTCTAGCAAAAAATCTGTTTTTCACCCACACCTATCATATCACTTCTGAAGATAAGGATTTAACTACTGGTGTCTTATGGAGCATCACAATTCTGGCACCCATTCACTTGCATTGTATGGACCTACAGAGCTGAGATATTCTTCTAAAAATCTTAATTTGTGTTATGCAGAAGAAAGGATGTCATACATCTCTGGGATGGCATAAGGGTGAGTAAATAATGAGAGAATTTTCATTTTTGGGTGAACTATCCCTTTAAAGTGACAGCTCAGCCATTTAATATTCTGTCATCATTTCTTAACCCTCATGTTGTTCCAAACCCGTGTGACCTTCTGTATTCTGTGGAACACAAAAGATGTTAGACAGAATGTTACAGACTGACAGTCTCAGTCACCATTCACTTTCAAAATATGGAGGAAAAAATATTCAGACAAACATTCTGTCTAATATCTCCTTATTGTGTTGCATGGAAGAAAGATAGCCATAGATGATGACAGAATGTCCATTAATAATAATAATAATAATAATAACAATAATAATTCTGTAATACATGTTATATGTGTATTATGTAATGGAATATAGGGGAGTTAACGTCCGAGTTCCCTATCTGTCACTCACTCGACGTTGGTGTCGATGTAGTGACACTAGGGGTCACTCTTGGGAGCCCGAGACACCTCTGGTCTTTGATAAAAGGCCAATGAAAATTGGTGAGTGGTATTTGCATGCCACTCCCCCAAACATACGGGTATAAAAGGAGCTGGTAAGCAACCACTCATTCAGATTTTCTCTTTGGAGCTGAACGGTCATGCTCACTGAGCTGAATACTACTGTTCATTCACCTCTGCTGGATCTGATGGCACATTTCAGCGGCTTCTCCCTCCTCTGCACTGGTGCACTGCAGAGAACGCCCCTGGGCGCTTCGGCAGAAAAACTAGAGAGTATATTTTCTGAAAGAGCATTTTTCCCCTCTAAAAGAGTATATATTTCTCTAAAAGAGCGCACACACAGAACGTCTTTTTAAAGACGCCTCTTTTTAAAGATGCTTTTCCGATTGTGTGTTATTCCTGGTTGTGCTCGTTATCTCTCGCCTTCTAATGGTCACGATCACTGTCTTTCGTGTCTGGGCACTGCTCACGCGGAGACAGCGTTCGTGGATGATCATGTTCTCATTGCGAGAATATGTCCATGGCAACATTGCGGTCGCGGCTCGCCTTCGTAAGAAAGCGAGCCACCCCAGAGGCTCCCGCCTCGGTCCTTTTACCCACGGGTTTGAGGCCAGCGCGGCTAGCACTGGGGGCAATTTGGGGACCCCAATGGGACCGCCTCCGCCGGGTATCCCCCCACGGACCTCCCATTCCCCAGCACGCTCGTCTGCCCCGATCGGGCTTCCGGGTGAGTCCGCCGGCTCGTCTCACGGCGAGTTCGACCTCTTATTCGGAGCCTGCGAAAGTGATGAGCTCTCGAGCGCAGCATCGGAGAGTGGGCTCGTCCAGTCGGAAGCCTCGGCTGGGCTCTTCCCTTCAGGGTCGATCGCCCAGTCACAGGCTGACACGGAGGTGACGTCATGCTTTCCCGGGCAGCCGCGAACGTCGGTTAGAGTGGATTTCACCGCTCTTCCCTTGAACCCTCTTGGATCGGTGACTGGTTCCTAGACTCGCGGCGCCGCTCAAAGCCACGCCCGCCCCGTTCCTTTCTTCCCGGAAGTGCATGAAGAGCTGACAAGGTCGCGGGAGGCACTTTTTACTGCCCAGTCCTGATCTTTTCAGATTCCCCGCTCTCATTACCCTTGATGGTGGGGCGGCCAAGGGTTATTCGGCAATCCCCCGGTGGATAAAGGCGCTCGCGGTGCACCTATGCCCACAGAGCGCCACCACCTGGCGCGGGTGCCCAAGCCCCCGTCCAAGGCCTGTAGGTTTACGTCATCTCTGATGGCCAAGGCCTACGGTGCCGCTGGACAAGCTTCCTCTGCCCTGCATGCCATGGCTCTCCTGCAAGTCCGCCAAGGCGCTAAAGGAACTGCACGAGGGTAGTTCCGCCCCGGGATTGATGCAGGAACTGCGCTCGGTGACCGACCTCGCTCTCCGAGCGACGGAGGTCACGGCGCGGTCTCTCGGGCGGACGATGGCCACACTAGTGGTCCAGGAGCGCCACCTTTGGCTCAACCTGGTCGAGATGGGTGAGGCCGACAAGACACGATTCCTTGCTGCCCCCATTTCCCAGGCGGGCCTATTCGGTGACACCGTCGAGGACTTTGCCCAGCAGTTCTCGATGGTAGAGCAGTAGATGGATGCTAGCCGGCATATCCTGCCCCGGCGCGGCTCAAGATCCCGCACCCCATCTACTCATCGCCAAGGGCGTCCCCCTGCAGTTACTGCACCGGCTCCGCCGCAGCCCGCCCCTTCGGCCTGGCCCCGGCGTGGAGCCCACCGCAGGAAGCAGACGCTACCCGTCTCGTGGCTGCCCAGAACACGTGAAAGGCTTCAAAGCGCCCTTGAGACGGGCGACCCAGGGACAATGAAACCCGCTGCTCTGGAGCTGGTAAGCAGATCTTCATCTTTTTGTTACCTTTTGCATTTAATTGCACTGCATGTCCAAGTGGCTGCAGTACTCAAGAGCTCAGCAAGAGTGGTTTCCTTGTTCCCTGGGTCACATATCTGGTGTGTACAGCTGGCATCACAACAACAGTCCACCACTCCATTTGGCAGGTTGGCGCTCTAGCGGCGGTCTCCTGCCCTGGGCACCCAGCTGTGGCACAAATCCGCCCCCGATGTGACAGTCTCCACAGGTCATGAGGACAGGCCTCTTCCTCCCCCATCCCACGCTGTTCCGGGGGTGGTCACAAGGAACCAGGTAAGTGCTTTGATGTCCTCAGACTCAGCACGGCCACGACGTGGTGTGGCACCTCGAGCTCCGCCCCGCCACGAGGCCCCACCTGCCGGTACATCCGATGACGTTGTCCCTTTGGTCCCCCTTGCGCGGAACTTGGACGCATGGCTTGCGCCTTCCAGTCCGTCACGAGGGCTGGTCCGGACCGTCCGACTCGGCTGCACGATTCACTTTGCCGGGCATTCGCCCAGGTTCAGCGGTGTCCACTTCACCTTGGTGAAAGACGAAAACGCTGCTACCTTGCGTGGAGATCGCTACCCTCCTACGGAAGGACGCAGTAGAACCTGTCCCTCCAGCCGAGATGAAGAAAGGGTTTTACAGCCCCTACTTCATTGTATCGAAAAAAGGCGGTGGGTTGCGGCCAATCTTGGACCTGCGAGTACTGAACCGGGCTTTACACAGAATCCCGTTCAAGATGCTGACGCAAAAATGCATTCTAGCGAGCGTCCGGCATCAAGATTGATTCGCGGCGGTAGACCCGAAGGATGCGTACTTTCACGTCTCGATCCTTCCTCGACACAGACCCTTCCTGCGGTTCGCGTTCGAGGGTCAGGTGTATCAGTACAAAGTCATCCCTTTCGGCCTGTCCCTGTTTCCTCGCATCTTTACGAAGATCACAGAGGCTGCCCTTGCCCCGTTAAGGGAGGTGGGCATTTGCATTCTGAACTATCTTGACGACTGGCTAATCTTAGCTCACTCTCGAGACGTGTTATGCGCACACAGGGACCTGGTGCTCTCATACCTCAGCTGACTAGGGCTTCGGGTCAACTGGAAAAAGAGCAAGCTCCTCCCGGTTTAGAGCATCTCTTTTCTCGGTTTGGAGTTGGACTCAGTCTCCTTGACGGCGCACCTTACGAACGAGCGCGCCCAGTCGGTGCTGGCCTGTTTGAAGGCATTCAAACAGAAAACAGCGGTTCCACTGAAACTTTTTCAGAGGCTCCTGGGGCATTTGGCATCCTCGGCGGTGGCCACCCCGCTCGGGTTGATGCATATGAGGCTGCTTCAGCACTGGCTCCAGACTCGAGTCCCGAGATGGGCATGGCGCCACGGGACACACCGCGTGGCCATTATGTCGGTCTGTCACCGTCTTTTCAGCCCTTGGACAGACCTCTCGTTTCTACAAGCAGGTGTTCCCCTAGAACTGGTCTCCAGGTGTGTCGTGGTCACGACAGACGCCTCCAAAATGGGCTGGGGCGCTGCTGGCAACGGGCACGCAACCGCCAGCCTCTGGACGGGTCTGCGGCTGCATTGGCACATCAACTGCCTCGAGTTACTGGCAATTCTGCTCGCCTTGCGGAGGTTCCGGCCGTTGATCCAGGGCAAGCATGTGCTAGTTCGGACAGACAGCACGGCAGCGGTAGCATATGTCAACCGCCAAGGCAGTCTGCGCTCCCGCTGTATGTCACAACTCGCCCGCCGTCTCCTCCAACGGAGTCAGCAGCACCTCAAGTCGCTGCAAGCCACTCACATCCCGGGCAACCTCAACACTTCGGCGGATGTGCCGTCACAACAGGTTACCCTCAAGGGAGAGTGGAGACTCCACCTTCAGGTGGTCCAGCTGATTTGGAGTCGATTCGACAGGCACAGGTGCACCTGTTCACCTCCCAAGAATCCTCTCCACTGCCCGCTCTGGTACGCCCTGACCGAGGCCTTCCTCGGCATAGACGCGCTGGCACGCAGCTGGTCCCCTGGCATTCGCAAATATGTGTTTTCCCCCAGTGAGCCTGCTAGCACAGACCCTGTGCAAGGTCATGGAGGATGAGGAGAAGGTTGTCCTGGTAAGCACCCTACTGGCCCGCCCAGACGTGGTGCTCGGACTTCACGCTCCTCGCGACAGCTCCCGCCGGGCAAATTCCCCTGAGGAAGGACCTTCTTTCTCAGGTAAGGGGCACCATCCGGTACCCACGCCCAGACCTCTGGAATCTCCATTTCTGCCCCCTGGATGGGACGTGGAAGACCTAAGCTGTCTCCCACCTGCGATGGTAGACACGTTCACTCAGGCTAGGGCTCCCTCTACGAGGCGCCTGTATGCCTTTAAGTGCTGTCTGTTCGCTAAGTGGTGTTCTTCCCGTCGGGAAGACCCCCAGAGATGTGCAGTCAGATCAGTGCCTTCCTTCCTGCAAGAGAGGTTGGAAGGGAGGCTGTCCCCTTCCACCTTGGAGGTGTACGTTGCTGCCATACCAGCACACCACGACGCAGTAGATGGTAAGTCCTTAGGGAAGCATGATCTGATCATCAGGTTCCTAAGAGGCACCAGGAGGCTGAATCCCACCAGGCCACGCCTCGTTCCCTCATTGGACCTCTGTAGTTTTTCAGGGTCTACAGAGAGCCCCCTTTGAGCTTTGCAGTCAGCCGAGCTTAAGGCACTCTCCTTGAAGACTGCCCTCCTGACTGCACTCACTTCCATCAAGAGGGTATGTGACTTGCAAGCATTCTCTGTCAGCGAAACGTGCCTGGAGTTTGGTCTGGGCTATTCTCACGTGATCCTGAGACCCCGACCGGGCTATGTGCCCAAGGTTCCCACCACTCCTTTTAGGGACCAGGTGGTGAACCTGCAAGCGCTGCCCCAGGAGGAGGCAGACCCAGCCCTGTCGTTGCTGTGTCCGGTGCACGCTTTACGCATCTATTTGGATCGCACACAGAGCTTTAGAGTCTCTGAGCAGCTCTTTGTCTGCTTTGGTGCACAGCGGAAAGGAAGCGCTGTCTCCAAGCAGAGGATCGCCCACTGGCTCATTGACACCATAACTATGGCATATCTTGCCCAAAACATGCCACCCCCGGTAGGGCTATGAGCCCATTCTACCCGTGGTGTAGCGGCTTCTTGGGCCCTGGCCAGAGGTGCCTCTCTAACAGACATTTGCAGAGCAGCGGGCTGGGCAACACCCAACACCTTTGCAAGGTTCTACAATCTCCAGGTGGAACCGGTTTCATCCCAGGTAGTGGCACGCAACACAAGCAGATAAGCCCGGGATAGCCGGCCGGGTGTATCGCTTGCACATAGCGCCTTCCACCTCCTTTTGAGCTGAAGACGTGCGCTGTTAATTCCCAGTAGTGTTCACAAGTTTGTTCCCTGGTTGACTTACTCCGAGCCCTGTGGCAGTCGAGTTTTCAGAGAGACTCGCTGCCGGCCCAGTACACGCGCTAACTAAGAGCCCGGTTCTGGGGTAGGTGCTCCGCATGTGGCGGTTCCCTGTAAGGCTAACCCCACGCGATCTATATCTTCCGCTAATTCATTTCCCTGCTGGCAAATTGCATCTTCCTTGGGCAAAGCCCCTCTGCCCCAGTCTCCATGTTGTAGTAACTCCTCCCCCATTGGGCAGGATCTACCTTAAAGGCTCTCCACATGGTTGGAAAGACCATGTGATGTATTCTTCCACTTAAATATCCCCCCCTCTATTGGGGCGAGGTGTGGTCTCCACGGTGTCCTCCCCTTGGGAGGGACACCCCCTGACTAGACCTGGCGGCCCAGTCGGATAATCCTCCTTCTTTTTTAGGTAGTGGAAATAGAGAAGGGGAAAGAGGCCATGACTGGGTTAAGCCTGTCTCTATCTCTGGGTAGTTGACTTGTCCCCAAAAAGGGCCGTTCGACACTCATAACTGTGTTGGGGGAGGTTACGTGTCGACCTGGTGTGCTGGCCATGAGGCACACAGCAAGTCTGCCCACCACACACCGCCAGTTCACGTAACACAGTTCAGCCTTGTGGCGTTTTGTATAGGGACCCCTAGTGTCACTACATCGACACCAACATCGAGTGAGTGACAGACAGGGAACGTCATGGTTACTGGTGTAACCTCCGTTCCCTGATGGAGGGAACGAGACGTTGGTCCCTCCTGCCACAACGCTGAACTACCCACTGAAATGGCCGGACCTTATATCGGCTCCTCAGCGTAAAACCTGAATGAGTGGTTGCATACCAGCTCCTTTTATACCCGTATGTTCGGGGGAGTGGCATGCAAATACCACTCGCCAATTTTCATTGGCCTTTTATCAAAGACCAGAGGTGTCTCGGGCTCCCAAGAGTGACCCCTAGTGTCACTACATCAACACCAACGTCTCATTCCCTCCATCAGGGAACGGAGGTTACACCAGTAACCATGACGTTACTTACTACTTGAGTATTCTTTTAATTGGATACTTTCTTATTCTTACTCAAGTAATTATTCATGTGAGTACTTTTACTTCTACTTGAATAATTATTTTGTAAAGTAATTGTACTTTTACTTGAGTACAGTTTTTGGCTGCTCTACCCACCTCTAGTGGTGAAGAGGTTAAGACAAGTGTGACAACATTGGAAAATTAAAATAAGGACACAATTAAAAATCAATATACTGTTTGCTGAGCACAGCCTGACATGTTAAGGGCTAGCACAAAAAATAAAAATGGGGTTTTAGTTAAAAAACAAAACAAACAAACATGAATTTAAAACATTTTTTTTTTTTAACAAATAATAATGAGACACTGACATAAAAATTAGAAAACTGTCATAAATGTTATATTTGTAGTCATTCAGTTTGAATGAGGGACACATTAGCAGTAGTTAGATGTTTATTTTATAACCAGTATTGTGTAGAATAGTTTTTAAACCACTTCCGTTATGTCTGTGATGGGGTTGAGTGCAAAAGGTGTCCAAATCAAAAGAAAATAGAAAATAATAAAAGGGCTTTGATGCCTGAGGTAGGAAAATTTGTTGTAGGTTTAACATGCACCTAATGTTGTGGAGTATTCAGACAATTAATCAAATGTAGTAAAAAAAAAAAAAAAAAAAAAAATGTAAAAAAATTCCAAGTTGAAATATTACCAAATCTCAAGAATGATCCTACAACTCCACTTAGATACCATATGATGGTTGATTTATGTTGAAGAATGAACACAGGGTTAATTTGCTGCTTTGATCTGTGTATGAGTGATTGGGTTATTATTGAAACAATGCTACATACTTAATATTGTACACAAACTTGTTAAGGAATAATAAATCAGGACAGCATTAAATTATATAACTATCTCTCCCCAACTCCATACCCTGTTTTTGCTTAGTGTGTCAGAATCTTTTGGATCGTGCAATTGCACCCCTAATTGCACGAGCCCTGGCAATGGAGAACCAATCAAATCATAAACATCCAAATGCACACTTCTGCAGTCCAAATCTCTGAGCTGTATTTAGCTCCTCTGTGCATGTTTGGGTCATGCCTCTAAGTAAAGATCATTGTAATTATTTTTGGACAGTGGTTTCTACCACATTTCCTCTGATCGTCAGTGGCAAAGGGAGCAAACACATTACCAGCTTTAAAAAATCAACAGCAGTCTCTGATATTTTGACTAACATCCAAGCAAAAATTAAAGCCTTGTCTATAGCCAGAGGTTTCAAAGCTTGATAGAGAGAGTGAAAGAGAGGGATAGATTTCCACTTTGACAAGAATTCAAGAATGAAAGTACCGGCCTGGGGGTCCACAGTCTAACAGTAGAGTAATTAACAACAGGGAGGATGATGCAACTCACAGCAACGAATTGAAACATAATCATTACTAAATGCTAAGAGGGTATATTTGCTCATTTAATCACATGGAAACCATATCCTGAAGTTGAAACTCATGAGAAACAGCATGCATGTCATAAAATATCGATATATTGATTATTGATCAGCACTTCATTTTATCATTACATTTTTGAGGCATCGATCTATTTACATTAGCCAACATTTAAATTAGAAGCCTAATTTGCCTGCTTTCCAATTCACTCGGTTGGGCTTCTGTTGAATGTCTGGCATAATAACATTGGGAGACCACAAGGGGGTGATATGACATTTACTGAAGCAGGTCGCAAGGCACAGGTATCACAACATAGGATGGGTATTTTAGAGCACTTTGCACAGCACACATACACAAAAGTTACAAAGGTTTTGTACTTCTTCAAGACTGAAAGTGACATGATGAGATTGCAGGTTAGTGTATGAAACTGGTTTAACTGCGCAAACTGAATGATTAGAAATTATTATGCAATTTCTCTGTATACATGTATCTTGAAAGAGGTTTCATCCAAGCTGTCAAACTACAAAAAGACTACTTGTAACTGAAATTACATTGTGTAGGCTATATGAAAGATGCACGAACACAATACAGTGCATCCGGAAAGTATTCACAGCGCTTCACTTTTTCCACATTTTGTTATGTTACAGCCTTATTCCAAAATTGATTAAATTCATTATTTTCCTCAAAATTCTACAAACAATACCCTATAATGACAATGTGAAAGAAGTTTGTTTGAAATCTTTGCAAATTTATTAAAAATAAAAAAAGGAAAAAAAATAAAATCCCATGTACATAAGTATTCACAGCCTTTGCTCAATACTTTGTTGAAGCACCTTTGGCACCAGTTACAGCCTCAAGTCTTTTTGAGTATGATGCTACAAGCTTGGCACACCTATTTTTGGGCAGTTTCTCCCATTCTTCTTTGCAGGACCTCTGAAGCTCCATCAGGTTGGATGGGGAGCGTCGGTGCACAGCCATTTTCAGATCTCTCCAGAAATGTTCAATCGGGTTCAAGTCTGGGCTCTGGCTGGGCCACTCAAGGACATTCACAGAGTTGTCCCGGAGCCACTCCTTTGTTATCTTGGCTGTGTGCTTAGGGTCGTTGTCCTGTTGGAAGATGAACCTTCGCCCCAGTCTGAGGTCCAGAGCGCTCTGGAGCAGGTTTTCATCAAGGATGTCTCTGTACATTGCTGCATTCATCTTTCCCTCGATCCTGACTAGTCTCCCAGTTCCTGCCGCTGAAAAACATCCCCACAGCATGATGCTGCCATCACCATGCTTCACTGTGGGGATGGTATTGGCCAGGTGATGAGTGGTGCCTGGTTTCCTCCAGACATGACGCTTGCCATTCAGGCCAAAGAGTTCAATCTTTGTTTCTCATGTTCTGAGAGTCCTTCAGGTGCCTTTTGGCAAACTCAAGGCAGGCTGTCGTGTGCCTTTTACTGAGGAGTGGCTTCCGTCTGGACACTCTACCATATAGGCCTGATTGGTGGAGTGCTGCAGAGATGGTTGTTCTTCTGGAAGGTTCTCCTCTCTCCACAGAGAAATGCTGGAGCTCTGTCAGAGTGACCATCGGGTTCTTGGACACCTCCCTGACTAAGGCCCTTCTCCCCCGATCACTCAGTTTGGCCAGGCGGCCAGCTCTAGGAAGAGTCCTGGCACAAGCAGACATATGACACAAAGTGAGCTGTAAGACACAATAATACAGCGGATATAGACGCGTATTGTAACATTATGTCACCTAATTGATATTCATGAGCCAAACTGATAAGATTTATATTGTGACCCTCCCACTTTTCCGATTATTCCTACACCCCTGCATACAGTCCAGGAAAATATCAAAGCAGAGTTAATATCAGTTTAGACTTTCAAGCTGAACATTCTTCTCTTTTGTTTCTCTCTGGACACACATTAGCTGAATGGCCCTATTTCAGAACATGCCAGATTCATAAAAGATGTATAACGTAATGAGGAACAGTCATTCATAAATTGCCATGTTCACAACCCCAGGCTCTCTTAAATATGCCATAGAGTCCTGCTGAACCCTCAGAGTGAAATATTTTTTAACAGCGCTACCACTCAGCATTTACAGCAAGCAGTTATTCTGCTGCATTCCTTTTTTTTTTCATTCATGAAAGAGAGAAATGAGTCTTCGTGAGAGATTTGCGAAGTAAACAGCTGTTGAAGTTAGAAACACGCTTCATTTCCCTCTAAACAAGCTCACCTGTGCCTGGCTGACACTTTCGAAAATCTGTTTAGACAGCAAGGACAAGAGACGTCTTCCTGTTCCATAGTCTCCTGTCACTGCAGATGCCAAACCCCGAACATGGGCGGCACTTGGTCACACTGGCTCAATTTTAAAGGTGAAGTTATCGAGAGGTGTCCTGAAGGTGACCCTGATGGTAGTGGGAATTTGTGGATTCCTCCCCTGTCCTTTACGATTGTTGCTGGTCATAAAGTATGTTATTACCTCTGTGAGATCTTGCAAAAAAGCAAAGGCAAACTGTAGGACATCAACATCTTTCATGTCAGACTACCGTATACAGTACATCATAGCCAAGACTTTGGTCACAATTGACAGCATTGAGCATTGTTTTAAATCAGCGAGTCATACTCATTGTGACATTCTCACTGAGCATGTTCTTACACTGTTTAAGCTTAATAAGCCGACAATGTGTAAAGTCATGTAAACCCCTTAAACGAGAAATGCTGAAGAATGTACTGTTAAGTTGGGCTGTCAAGTCTACTGAATACATACGATAGCTTTGTGTGAAGAACAGACCAAAATTTAAGTCATTCTACACTGAAAATATAAAAATATGGCGCCATTACATTCAACATCAGGTATTACGTTATAACAAATTGTCGTCGACGTCAGACCTGGCACTACATGTCTAACGCTGCCATTTGAATTGAGAAAATTTATGGTAAATAACTACTTAAATATCAGCCTGTTCTTCACATAAAGCTATTGTATGGCTTCAGAAGACATGGAATATAGTGTGTAAGTCATATGGACTTCTTTTATGGATCCTTTTTGGACTTGACAGTCCGATTCCCCATTTACTTTAATTATATTGTTATGAGTATATTTGGTAGCATTTCACCTTTCCACGTGTTATATGGAAGAAAGAATGTCATACAAGTCTTGAACGACATGAGTGTGAGTAAATGATGACAGAGTTGCCATTTTCAGTGATTTATTCCTTTTAAGTTTTTCCAGTTTTTGCATAAATGGAGAAATGAGATGCACATTGTCAAAGTGCTAAAAACTCAGCTCACAGCTGACCCGTTTCTGTGAATTTAGATGAGATCTGTGACCTGAGTGTGAATGGGTTTTGAGGAAATGTAAAAAACAACAACCCCTCCATTATTCATACTCTTGTGCCTCTTTCTCTTGCTCTTTCTCCCTTATTTTCACTCTTACTCTCTCTGTCATTCTCTTTGTCCTTCTCCCTCTACCTCTCTATCTCTCTTTCTCCCTCTGAGGCTGTTCACCTGTATTAAAAAATTGTTTGACACCCTTGCGCTACCTGTCAACAAGGCCCTGTTGAGGAGAGGGGGAAGAGAACGTGGGAGAGGGAAGTGTCAGAGCAGAATAAATAATGTAGAGAGTGTAGACTGTGATCTGTCTCAGCACGCTGCCACTGCCATGTTTTACTGCTGAACCCTGCATCGGCCAATCAGCATCGACTTAATTCACATGCACTATGCACACTTACCCCTAGACACCCACACAAACACTTACCCTAACACTCACACACATACACATAAATACTAGCAAAAGTCACTGATGTACTGTAAATGAGCAATAGCATTTTTCAGGGGGTTATACTATAGCACAGGTCAGTTAATAACTAAAATACACTGTGAAAATGTTTTGTCTGGTAACCTTACAAATGTGCTTCATGTGATAACATCTTTAAGTGACTTTTTTAATTCAAGTCAAAAAAATTATTTTACATGATTGAATCAACATGAATACATTAGGTTCCACTAATGAAAGTAATTTTTAGGGGTTAGAACAAGCAGCAATACATCTTTAAACTAACAATAACACGTAACTACTTTTACAGAATTTTAGCAACCTAAATGTAAATGTAAGATAGATCTCTTGGCCCATTTGAACATTCAGTGAAAGTCTATGGAATTTTTCAGATTTTTGATTGTCTGCTGTGTGTAAACCTTAAGTCCAGTCAGTTAGAAAAGACATAGCACACTATTCCAGAACATTCTGAATGTCTGTGCCGAGTTTGGTGGATGTAGCGTGAAAACTCTAGAAGGATTTATGCTGCCTCCCAATTCGCCTTCTTATCCACC
Source organism: Myxocyprinus asiaticus (assembly GCF_019703515.2). Lineage (NCBI taxonomy): Eukaryota > Metazoa > Chordata > Actinopteri > Cypriniformes > Catostomidae > Myxocyprinus > Myxocyprinus asiaticus. Next base: position 22,986,855 of record NC_059367.1, read on the forward strand.
TTTTTCTGTCATTTTGGAAGATAACAAAGATGAAAAATATTTAAACCAAGCTCCTTGTTGTTGTTTTATTTTTTATTTTTTTATTATTCATCTTTATGAGGTTCATATCACATGTCGCGCTGTGGGTGTATGTGAATGAGGTAAAGGCAGAGTTGTTCTCAGCAGAGTGCGTGAGAAGGTGGCACTCGTTAATGCAGAAATAATGCCATAAATCGGAAGATTTTTAAATGGAACCTATGATGACCATACACCCTCTTTTCATGGGCATGTCCTCTTTTTTGAACCTTAATAAATTATCTGGTCGGATTTCTAGATTCCCTAAATATCCGGGATTTGGCTGTTTTCATACTGAAGTGCTCAACAAAAAACGCAAAGAAATCTAGTGCATCATATTCATGGATTCTCTCTCTCATTGAGTGCTGTATGTCTGTCTCTCTCTTTCTTTCACACACACACATCCAGGGCACGTGCAGTGAGCGCTAGAGTCCAGAGTAACTATACCATGTAAATGTGTGTGTGATTGTGTTTTCATCTATTCGGGATTGCCGTCGAAACCTAATGTTCATATGCAGAGAGTGAGCAAGTGATTTACGTTAAGTAAACACAGACTGTTCTGCCGTTTTTGACTGCTGTTAGTGATATTATAGTGCTTGGTAATGGAAATAAGTTGCAAAGCGGAAGTCTGCTGCATCCGCATTGGAAGAACGCGCTAAGCATAATGGGTAATTTCGCTGCCTGTGAAAAAGGTGTATACTATGCCCTTAAAGTGTGTACTCTTTTTGTGATGGAAAAGTGTCCACTTTTTAGTGGGTAGCAAAAAAGTGTGCAAGTACTGGGACATACTATCATGTCGTAAAATCGTGTCTTGAAACCAAAGACCCCTTAGTCGCATTGTTATGTGCATCCTGTCAACGTACACAGACCTGTCAATCATCTTGTAACAGTTATCCTGACATGCATGTTCCTCATTTAACTTAACTATCATTCATTTATTATTCATCATTGCATTTAATTTACGATACCCTTCAATGCTTCCTACCATATTGGAGAAGAAAAAGCGCATTGTTAAAGATCTGTTGCGGGGTGTTTCGTGTGGAGAGCCACTGATGTTTTGATATAATGATGCATAATGATGCATGTAGTAATGTGTAGTCAATATAAACCAAATTTATATCTTTTCTTGTCATTATCTATAAACTTATGATTCATCATCAAAGTAAAAATCTAGGATTATCTTTTCAACTTGAATGTTATTGTCAGGTGTATTTTGTTGATTCATGTCTTTTATTTTGAAAAGTTTAGTTCCTGTTCCCTTGTCATGTGATTTCTGTTTTCCCTCCATGTTCATGTGTCATGTTTTCATTGGTTTATTGTTTAATTAGCTTGTTATGAGTTCTGTTTGTTCATTGGTTTATGTTCTCCCATGTCTTGTATTTAAGCCCTCATGTTTTCATTGTCTAGTGGTCAAGTATTGAATGTGTTTGATCCAGTCCAGTCCAGTCCAGTCCAGTCCAGTCCAGTCCAGTCCAGTCCAGTCCAGTCCAGTCCATGTTTTGTAGTCAGGGTTATTGGTTTCACGTTTATTAATAAACTGCACTTGGGTTCTTCATCTTCATCTTCACGTCTTCGTCATTGCCATCATGGTCAGCAGTTCCAGCATATGTTACAGTTATACTTAAATTACATTGTGCTGGATCACTTTATTTATTTATTTATTTTGTTTATTTGTTTTTGCTTTGGCAGCATCACATACTGTTTACAAAATTAAAACCATCCATCTGAGCTCCGCTATATTTCAGTGATACAATAAATGACAAAAATAAAATGAGAACAGACAATTGTGTTAATTTGATATATTTTCTGTTTGTGATAATCCCATTTTTTTTATGGTGCTTAAACTTTTTTAAGTCATGACATGCTTTTTTTATTATTATTATTTGTGTATGTTCCTTGAGGTTGACTTATGATGTTAGTAAAGTTTTTAGCACAAAAAACAGTCATGTATTTATACAACATCTTCATTTTCCACCCTCATTCTGACCCTCTGACAGAAACACTCGATTTTGGTGCTGCTTCTCCTTTAAGACTTGACAGTAAACACCTACTGTTACAACTGGCTCTCTGTTCTTGACTGACATGCTCGCTCTACTTGCCATCTCACTGCTCACCACAACTGGGCGGGGCTACTGAAGTGATTAAAGGTAAAGTAGGCATTGTTGTGTTGCTGCGGAGCCGGTCAGATGTAAATGTCTACCACAGTGTGACATCACAATGTGGAGGAAGTAGAGAACGTGTTTTTTTGGCAGCTTGGTTTCAACAAATGCTCTCTTTACTGTAAGGAGGAAGTTTTGAGTTTTGAAACTTACAGTATATTTTTATTGTACAATGACCTCTTATATGTCAAAAGATCAAGGAAAATTTGATTCTTCATGTCATGACCCCTTTAAAGATTATTTTCAAGAAAGACCCTATTAAGAACACACAAGAGCATTTACAAATTTGAAATACAAATACAGTAGATGGACATAAAAGTCTGCATGGTAAGATGAGGATTATTAATCACTCGTACCCATTTTTGATCACTGTAAATGGACCCCCTTGATCTTTCGCAATTTAATGAGGCGATCAGCAGCAGTCTCACCACCATGCTTGTAATTTTTCACGTATGACAATTGAAGTTCTAAAGCAAATGGTTAAACTCCTCTTCCGTCGAGCAAGGGATTGTGGGCAATATTAGTGTAACAGGGTAGAAGGAAAGGAGGAGGCAGGTCATCTCCGTCTACCTGGATCGGGGAAGGGACAAGGGGAAGAAAAAAAAAAGGTGGCACCTTCACGCCGTAACGCCGATCGTGCCAAATTAAGAAAACATTTAAAAAGAGAGGGAAAAGGCCAACACGGAGTGGCAGCGGGAGGTAGAGAGGAGAGAGAGAGAAAAAAAAAACATTTACTTGCCAGTTCTTAGATATGCCATAGTCCGGTCCTCGGCCACTCCTCCACCCCCTAGTGGACGACAGGCACGCCTCCCCGGGTGGATCGGAGGCAGTCCTCCGGCCCCTGGTGGATGGAACACCCCGCTGCGTTTTTGGGGGATGGTAGGGGTCTTCCCCGCCCCTGGCAGTGGTAACCGCTCCAGGCGGTTGGTTGGGAGCCCCTCTTCCCCTCACAGTCGGCGGCTGTTCCTCCGCTTCCAGGCGGCCGGGCTCCTCCGTCCTCTGGTGGATGGCCGCAGCTGCTCCTTTGGGGTGGATGGTAGTGGCGAGAACTTTACTACGGCGCATCCCTCCTCCTTCCCGGATTTTGGCACCAGTGTAACAGGGTAGAATGAAAGGAGGAGGCGAGAACCGGCTTAATGATATAAATAATATTTTAATAATAAACTGAATCAAAAGAAGAACACACACAGGTGTCAGACAGCTGTCTGTAACTCTCTCTCTGCCACACTGCCGTCTCCAGACAGTCTTTATCCCTCTCGGGCTAATCAGCCCAATTAGGTACCAGGTGCGTGGAATCATGACCCGGCCCCGCCCTCTGCCCTGCCACAATTAGCCAAAAAAGTGTTCATGGATCCACACTTCGAAAATCTACCAGAAATAGTAGACCATCCAGGCAACTTTGGAACACTTATTTCAACATACTGTAGCACTTTTGGGCTCTGCCCCGACAAATAATTAGCTGGACTGATTTTAGAATGAGGATCACCGGGACTCAACTTGGGTGCTTGTGGATACCGTGTGGAGAATGCTTAAAAAGTGAGTGGGGAGTGAGCGTGCGGGCTGTTTATGGACACAAGTACAGACGGGTACGGTGGCAATCAGTTATTCGGGATGCGGGTTCGTTTGCGGCTGATTAGGGCCGCCATTGATGAAGATAGACAGTTAGAGGGTGTGGGTTAGGTGCAGGTAGGGACTGGGTTGTAGAATTGCTGCTCTTCCCCGTTTGATAGCAATGAGGTACAACTTTGTTCCAGAAGGACTGAAATGTTTGGACGTTTTTCTCTTTTGAGTCGAAGTATACGTTTAGTGTACCCACTCAAGGTATTGGCTGTTTGAGGATATTGTGTCTCAATTTCACCCCTCTAAAGTGACTGTGGACTATTTCTCCCTGGAATTAAAGTACGTTGAGTGCAGCCGCTCTATGTTATTCTCCGTGGGTGGCTCAACTCTACACTCCAGACGGACTTATTATTGCCTCTTCAAAATTGTCTTGAGCCGTGGTAACGGTGCAGCGCTTTGCACAAAACCCTGGTGGTAGGGGTCATGGTCCTTTGGAAAGTTAGGTGTTTTAAGACTTTAATGTTCTTGTTTTTTTTTTGTTTTTCATAGGACTATGTATTTAATAACATTTTAACTTTTATAATTTAAAGGCAAACTGTAGGGCGGGTTGAGTTTGAGACGTGGGTGGTATGTGGGAAACCGTAATATTTAGTTCCTGCACATGACTGATAACTTCAGGTGTTTTAAGAGTGTGACTTGTCACTTGTGTGTAGTATTTCTGTTTTTAATTAATTCAGAGTGATAAATGCACTTTATGCTTGGTGGTAACACTACCGCTTGTTGTCTCGGGTCAGCCTGGTTTTTGCAGTGTCCCTGTGAAAAAATATATTTATATATATATATATATATATATATATATATATATATATATATATATATTTTTTTTTTTTTTTTTTTTTTTTGCATATTATTGTGGTGGTTTGTTATCCTTCCTCACCAGACCATACTAGCATAGAGAACTTCTCATTACACACTGTGGATTGGGACACCTAATTCTTATCACGGATACGATTTAGGGCCGATAAGGTGGAGATTAGGATATAGAGTTAGTGTTAAAAATGTTGGTCTCAGTTTAGGGATTTTGAAAAAACCCTAAACAAAGTTTGTAAAATAACAGCATGTTGGCTTTGTCAAGCCAACATCATTACAGCATGAAAATCATAAGAATAAACAGTATTAGTCAGACTACATGCGGTGGAACAGCAACTAGTTCTATTAATCCATCCCTCATGTTTTCTGTTGTCTGACACAGTTACCCCAACCAGTCGATCAAATTCATCACGTCAACTGCAGTTAATGCTCTTTTTAGCCTATTAGTGTAGTAATCTAATCAGAGAGCAGGGCCATCACACACAGTGAGATGTCCTCCTAATCAGACATTTTCCCACCAATTTCCCACCGCTCGTTAAGTTAATGGTCTTTTCACAGAGCGACAAATTCTCAAAATTGATTTTCTCAAAGTCAAGGCAAACTGCAGGACTCCACTGCCCATCCCTCACATCTCCCACATAAAGGGAGTCATAAAGAGAAACATCACAAACTCATCCCATGCTCCTTCTCTTACAGGTGTGTTTACATGACTCCAGAGGTGGGTAGGGTAGCCAAAAACTGTACTCAAGTAAAAGTACAATTACTTCAAAAAAAATAAATAAAATAAATTACTCAAGTAGAAGTAAAAGTACTAACATAAATAATTACTTGAGTAAGAGTAAGAAAGTCTCCAATTAAAAGAGTACTCAAGTAGTGAGTAACTCGTTACTTTCATAAATGACATAATAGACATTTACTCCCCTATATTCCATTACATAATACACACTGAACATGTACTTCAGAAATATTATTATTATTATTAATGGAAATTCTGTCATCATTCACCATCATGTTGTTCCAAACCCGTATTACTTTCTTTCTTCCATGCAACACAATAAGGAGATATTAGACAGAATGTTTGCTTGAGTCACTATTTACTTTCAGTGAATGTTTTTTATATACAGTTGTGCTCATAAATTTGCATACCCTTGGAGAATTGGTAATATATGTACCATTTTTAAAGAAAACATGAGTGAGCAGGCAAAATACATTTATTTTATTTCTTATGGGATTCATATTCAACTGTAGGTTATAACAGAATGGCACAATCATAAAACAAAACATGGCAACAAAGAAAAAATGAAATGACTCCTGTTCAAAATTCTGCATACCCTTAGTTCTTAATACTGTGTATTGCCCCCTTTAACATCAATGACAGCGTGCATTCTTTTGTAATAGTTGTCTATGAGGCCCCAAATTCTTGCAGGTAGTATAGCTGCCCATTCGTCTTGACAAAATGCCTCCAGGTCATGCAAAGTCTTTGGTCGTCTTGCATGAACCGCATGTTTGAGATCTCCCCAGAGTGGCTCGATGATATTAAGGTCAGGAGACTGTGATGGCCACTCCAGAACCTTCACCTTTTTCTGCTGTAACCACTGGAGGGTCAACTTGGCCTTGTGCTTAGGGTCATTGTCGTGCTGGAAAGTCCAAGAACGTCCCATGTGCAGCTTTCGTGCAGAAGAATGCAAATTGTCTGCCAGTATTTTCTGATAACATGCTGCATTCATCTTGCCATCAATTTTCACAAGATTCCCCATGCCTTTAGAGCTCACACACCCCCAAAACATCAGTGAGCCACCACCATGCTTCACAGTGGGGATGGTATTCTTTTCACTATAGGCCTTGTTGACCCCTCTCCAAACATAGCGCTTATGGTTGTGACCATAAAGCTCTATTTTGGTCTCGTCACTCCAAATTACAGTGTGCCAGAAGCTGTGAGGTGTGTCAAGGTGTTGTCAGGCATATTGTAACCGGGCTTTTTTGTGGCACTGGCACAGTAAAGGCTTCTTTCTGGCAACTCGACCATGCAGCTCATTTTTGTTTAAGTATCGTTGTATTGTGCTCCTTGAAACAACCACACCATCTTTTTCCAGAGCAGCCTGTATTTCTCCTGAGGTTACATGTGGGTTTTTCTTTGTATCCTGAACAATTCTTCTGGCAGTTGTGGCTGAAATCCTTCTTGGTCTACCTGACCTTGGCTTGGTATCAAGAGATCCCCGAATTTTCTACTTCTTAATAAGTGATTGAACAGTACTGACTGGCATTTTCAAGGCTTTGGATATCTTTTTATATCCTTATATAAATTACATTATGGCTGACCTATCACTTTAAAGATATAGTGTACCCAAAAATGAGAGCTGAGAAATTCTTCTAAAAATCTTGAGTTCAGCAGATGAAAGAAAGTCATACACATCTGGGGTGGCAAGAGTGAAAACGTGAAAATGTACCACAAGGACATTATATATAATGCTGAAATATAAACCAAAGCAAGTTCATGCTTTATTAATGCCTTCTTTCACTATTTCATAGCTTTTAAAGTCCTGCGTGGATTCTTATTTCAGTGTAGTTACAGTTTAAAGTGTCGTAACTATTTAGATCATTAGTTCTATACAGCAGTACCGGCGTTCTCTAAATGCAGAGTACACAGCCTACGTAGGGCACCAACCCCAGCCGTGGTACACTCGCTGTGTCTGAAACCGCCCCCTATCAACTACATAGTGCACTATTTCAAGTGTCCGCTATTTTGTAGGAGTGTCTGAATTCTGAGTGAGCCACTCGTTTCCTACTTTTGTTCACTCATTCTTACCCACAATGCACTCTAATTTCAAGTGTACATTTGATGTACACTCAACAATGGTTAATTCCCCACAGTCCACCATGGGGAAGACGTACGAGCTGGGAGTTTACTGCTTCCTTCACTCCTGCAATGTTTTACTTCATGCTGAATGTAGTAAATTACTTTTGACAAATCATTACTTGATTAACATAATAACATATAGAGACAAAACATACAGATACATTTAAAAATGTACTCTTTATTTGATAAAATGTGCTTACTCTTTATATTAACACACAGTATATATAAAAAATGACAAACAGAATGAAGATTTATTGTATTAATATATTATTTAATAAGTAAGGCCCAAGTATTATAAAATTTCAGATGTGACTTTGTTTCTGCAACAGCCCCAGAGCTCTGACACTCACGTCCAAATTCACTCATTTCGTTCACTTACTGCTGAGATATAGTGCGCTAACTGCCATTCACTATACAGGAAATAGTGAATGAGTGAACAATTGCGGACACAGCCACTCTCTTCGACATATGATTGCCTCGCGCCCGCACATCTCACACGCGTGCGCCCCGCGCACCTTGCTGTGCACGCGCAGAAATGCTGTCTGTTCGCACTCCAGTTGTCGATCACGTGAATGGCAGTGATTTACACTTAACTTGGATGTTTACGTGGATTTATACAGTTAGTCCGCCTGAAGTAGCTGCAATAGTTTCCAGTACCTCCACGAGGGTTCGGAGTAAATGCATAAATACTGCTTATGACATGCGGGACAAAGCGCACTGATATATTGCTGCACTGATTTAAAAATGTACACTTAAAAACTGATAAGAGCCCAGTTACATTATCACCCTGAAAATGATCATCTCATACACAGAAAGGCCCGCGTTAGGATTAGAGCCAAAATTTACCTCAGCGTGCTGCCTTAAATTGGAGCTGTGATTTTAATCTTGAAATATCAGCTTGTCTTGGTGTTAAATGAAGGCATTGCATGACGAATCTATTCTTTTTTCACTGTGTGGAGCGAAGAAAGTGTTTCACTTTGAGGAGTGTGATGCTGCAGCAGTGATTGAGTGACAGTCTGTGACACCGGCTCAGCGTGCATGAAAAGTCCCATTCAATAATCTCTCCTAAAAGTCCCATTCAATAATCTCTCAATAAATTACACATTAATTAAAATTAAACCCAGTAATGTAACGACAGTAACGCCACTCATAAAAAAGTTGAGTAAGAGTAAAAAGTTACTCAAGTTACTCAAGTAAATGTAACGGAGTAAATGTAGCGTGTTACTACCCACCTCTGCATGACTCATCCACAGGTTAATCTTTAAGTAAAGATACAAACCCACTGATGGAAATAAAAAACATGATCTTTAGAGAGTTTTAATTAGCAGTGATTGAAATGTGACAGCAGCCTTGGCTTAGCTCTTGAAAAAATATGAAAGAAAGACTCTGACAACGTCTTACACTGTTTGAAGAAGACCCCATATTGATTTATTATGGAGGTAACAGAGTCATGGTCACCATTCATTGTATAGAACAGAACAGCTTGGACATTATGCTACAGTAGTGTAGGGCTTTACACAGTTGTTTAGATCAGTGTTACTATCAGAAATAATTAATAATTATTTCTTTAGTTATTAATTAATATTTAAATTAAATAATAGAATCTAACTCATTAAAACCTCATATGGGGCTCCAGTAAATGTAGTGCGCTACGTTTAGGAGCGGGTTTGGTTATTAGCAATAATTAATAATTATCAAAGATAATTATTAATTATTAAAATCTATAGAACATTGATGAGAATCAATGTTAGCTTTTTTTAATCCTTTAAATCAACAATTATCAAAGATAATCTCTAATTGTTAACATCGATGAAACATTGATTAAAATTAACAATAGCTTACTGATCCTTCAAATTCAACATTCATCAAAGATAATTATCAATTATCAAAAATCAATAGAATATTAATAAGGATTAATATCGCCGGGGCAGCACCCTGGAATCAGGGACTAATAACCAGATAGTATAACAGTCTCAATATTAGATTGTTCTCTTAGGAAAATCAACATCGATTTTCGAAAAAAAAAAACAATGAAGGCTTGAATTCGAGCACTGACATCCCGTCAGCATTTGACACAGGTGTATGCAAACAAACCAAAACACTTCTCTTTGAAATATAACGAAGTTTATTTATGCAGTAATATCAATTAATAATCAATACAATGCAGTCAATAAACTTCCGACTTACAACTACAAACTAAACAGTGATATGATTAGATATGGTAACCAAAATAATCCTATAGCACATGAGGAAGGTGTGTGTGTGTGTGTGTGTGTGTGTGTGTGTGTGTGTGTGTGTGTGTGTGTGTAAGGAGGGATGCGCACAAAATGGCGGAAGTGACTCTCTTGGAGAGTATGTCACGCGAGATTTCCGGCCAGAGAATATGGCCGCGAATGTGGGCGGAGAGAAACCAGTCAATGGCGTCTGCCAGTTTACTACATGTATCTGCTTGTACGATAGCTTAAGGACAAAGCTGAGCTTTATCACGAAGCAATCTACTAGCCAAAAATGTGTGCGAGAATGTTTGTGAGGGGTCGCATGTGTGTGGTTAGTACGAGAGTGAGAGAGAATAAAGTGACGGCCCCAAAGCCGGTTTTGCGAACGTGGGAGAGAAAGCAGCTGTTAGTTTATCACTCAGAGACACGGTGGACGGCTCGTAAACCGTCCTGCGGTCTTTGATTCTTTAATGGATAAACTCAGTGTGCCGGTCTCACCCGCGATGGCGGAAATGCACAACAGTCCAATGTGGTTGGACTACAACACAGCAGATCTCATTCGTGATAATAGTACATTACAGTAATACCTTGAGTATTAGCCGCAATGAGCTGACTCGTCGGTCCGTAAACTGTACAAGCAATAACCTTGATACACAAGAATAACACACTAAAATATTCTATCTCTGCCCAGACGTAAACCTCTTACTTTAATCGCAAGAGGATGCAGCTAGAATGTGTGTTCATCCATCGTTTGACTCTGACTCGGTTCCTCGAGGCTCGGGTGATGACGGGAGGCCGTTTCCTCTCTCTGTCGGCAGGTGGTATGGCTGCTGATTCTCGGCGGAGAAATCAGCGACGTCGACTTGATTGAAGATGGAAGAGAAATCTTTTCACTTCTGCAGGCAAACGGATGAAGATGCGGATTGCTCAGCAGTCTCCTTCGGATCCGTTAGAGTGTTCGGTGGAACACAGAGTAATCTCAACTCGTCCAGCGAGATGGAGATTGTATGGCCACAGTTTCAAGTCGGACGTTACTGCCTTGTGCCACGAGGCTACACCTGAGAGCAGCAATGAGCTGCGTCTACGCACGGCGAGCAAAGTTGCTGGAAGCAAATCCTGGAAGCATCTCAGAGTTCTTTCTACTCCCGATGACGTCATGGTTGAGGGCCGTTCTGTTGTGTGCCTCATCCAATAGGAGTTGAAAGTTCGATCCTTTAGTGTGCAAGGCTTCATGGGATTTGTAGTCTGTTTTGGACTCCCTTTGATTGATTTTGGCGTGGTTTTTATCAGTAAGATTTATGACAGAGTGTGTGGTCAGGCTTTTATGACTGTTTGGCCTGCCTTTGTCTTCTATCTGAATACATGAGGCCCAACATTAGGTAACAACTTTACATTATTGTGGCACAATAAAGTCATGGTGCTCTCATGAGGATGTAGGTTTTAAATAAAGCCTCATTTGTATTTACAATGACAATGTATGGCTGATGCATAGTTAAATACTGCACCAGTTTATGGAGCTTATATCAGTAATGATTTGATCAGTAATGAATATGAGAGCAGCCTTGAATAGATTTCATGTCACCAAACAAAAGACAAGCCTTAACAAAAGAGGTTCTTACTAAATTATGAGTCTATTCTGGTGTGCTTCTACAATTCACTCACAAAGATAACATTGTTCCATGTTTAACCACAAGGAACAGAATTTTTAGAATATGAATGGTTTAACATAAATGTCAGTGTATGAGCATGGCTGAATATTGTGAGAGACAAAGAATGTTCAAGGTCACATCTAAAAGTGTGTAGGGGCTTAACTCTGTGTTTCTTTTCCACAATCAGAGAGAAACACACACACACACACACACACATTGGTGCGGCTATCCTTATGAGGACTCTCCATAGACATAATGATTTTTATACTGTACAAACTATAGATTTTATCACCTAACCCTACCCCTACCCCTAAACCTAACCCTCACAAAAAACTTTCTGCATTTATACATTTTCAAAAAAAACTTAGTTTAGTATGTTTTTTTAAGTGATTTGAATGATGGGGACACAAAAAATGTCCTCATAAACCACATTTATAGCATAATACCCTTGTAATTACCAGTCTGTAACTTTAAAAAAATGTCCTCGTAAACCACACACATACACACACACAAAACTGACTTCAGGAATTCTTAGGTGTATTAAAATTGAATGGGAGCCTTTAATTAGAGAACCGAGCTTCACTGCTGTGGTCTGTGCAGAACTTGATTAGACCAGTGCTATCAAAGGGGTTTGGGTTTGTGTGTAAATGTGCTTATATTCACGTGTAATTGCCATGTGAAAATCACACTACACATATCCTCTGTTAGTGCTCAGCTAATTTTATGGATCATGGGTGCTCTGCCCCTCACTGTACTGCAATAACAGCAATAGATGTATTCTTCCTCTCAATATTTCTTTCTCTGCCTATCTCGCCACCTTTTCTATTTTTCTGTTTATTGTTTACTCTGCTGTCTAGGGCCGGCTGCCACTGTTATCATCTGGCATTTTCATTCTCTTGTTATATCTCATGCCTCGTTTAAAGAGGAGAGCTGTTTTGTTCTTTTTCTTTCACTTGGCTTGTAATAAGAAGAATAACAATAGACTTTTTATTTGGCTTGGCTTTAATCAACATTGCTTTAACATTGCATAATTAGACCCTAATGGATAAACAATATGATCACCCTCCAGTAATGCTCTCCAATATTTTTGTTAATAATTTCTTTTTATTTCCTTTGTTGGTTCAGAGTGGCAGATTAGGAATTCGATTAGACTGTTAAATTAGATTATTTATGTTAACAAGTGAGATCACTGGACACAGAGAAAAAAATGACAGCTCCAAGTTTGATTTTCTAAAGTTCAGAAGATTTAATGGGGTTTTCAGATGTTTCAGTTAAGTATGAACTTCTCAAATGTCTCTCCTAAAATTCCTTAAAAGTAAAGTGTGTAGTTGTAAAGTGTGTTTGAATCTTGTTTGAGAAGTCACTATTCCTGCAATTCTATTGAAAAATAAAAAATTAAACACAAACGAGGCAGGTCCCACTTTAAAGTATATTTGGTGTAACTAGCATTAAAATACATATAATACAATTTATTTATTGTGTAATAACATGTTGTTCTGCAAAATATTCACAAGATTCATATTTGCTGCTACTGAGGTTGAGGTACAGGTAGGTTTCAGGCTTGGGTATGCTTTGTTTTGCTGTGTTTCGGATCAGATCGCGCCCGGTCGGCCGCATTGCTTTTCAAAATATACTCTTTTGACTGCGAGTGAATACGAACATGTTTGACTCATGCGCACTACAGCTGCCATGTTATACTCTTTTAGTACAGTCAACAGCATGCATGCGTTGATGATGCGCACAACGGAGGACTGTCCGCATGTCGAGAAAAACTGGGCCGTGCGTGGTCTGTCCGCGCGGACTGTGCTGATAATGTAATTTGTGTCATGCATAATGTATGCAGAGCGATCAGCAACGCGGACAAACGATATATCCTCAGGCCTTTAGGAGTAGGGGTAGGGTTAGGTTTAGGGTAAGAATTGGGGTAAGGTTGGGTTCAGGGTTAGGGTTAACAGTGTAAATACAGATGTAATTAAATGCAAATACTTTAAATGTAAGTACAATGCAACAACACATACAGTACTGTGCAAAAGTTTTAGGTACTTGTAATGTTACATAGTGAGGACTTCTTAAAAAATAATGCTATAAATAGTTTTCATTTATCAATTAACATAATATAATGTCCAGTAAACATTAAAAAAGCTAAATCATTATTTAGTGTGACCACCTTTGCCTTAAAAACAGCACCAATTATCCTATGTACATCTGGACATAGTTTTTCTTTGTTGTTGGCAGATAGTATTTTCCAAGCTTCTTGGTGAAATCACCAGAGTTGTTCTATCTATTTAGACTGTCTCAATTGCTTCTGTCTCTTCATGTAATCCCCGACTGACTCATTGTTCAGTGGGTGGCTATGTGGGGACCATGCCATCTTTTGCAGGGCTCCCTGTTCTTCTATTCTGTTCTATTCTATTCTATTTGCAAAAGGAATGTTTGGGAGTCTAAAATGTATATTTCCTATTGACACACTAAAGCTAAAGATATAAACTACCATCTTAAGACAAATCTTTTTGTGAAACATCTTAAGACTTTTGCACAGTACCGTATGTACATAATAAGTACACTGTATCAAATACTACATACTGTAGTAGTTAAAGACACCAAAGTGGGTCCATGAGGCATTTGTAGCTATAAAATCAAAGCATAGCCAAGATAATTGGGACATTTGATTGAAGATATTTGGGTCTGCGCAAATCTGAGCACAAGCTGATAAGGTCATTTCTAAAATTCTAGATGAGACATGTAACATGACTGGATTTTCTTGTCCAAAAAAAATAAAAATAAATAAATGTGTGTGTATATATATATAAAGCAGTAGGTCTTATTTGTGCTCATTTGCTCTGTTTAATCTGATTGCTGTCTAGGAGAAACAATTGAGATACTAATAAGATCTAATTTGTGATGTGAAAGTTTAATATGCCAAAGAATAGTTATACAATTTCAATGGTCACCTCTACCCTACATCAGCATAAAAAGAGAGCAATACAGTGCACACATACTACACACACTCTCTCTCTCTCTCTCTCTCTCTCTCTCTCTCTCTCTCTCTCTCTCTCTCTCTCTATTTTCCCTTTCATCCTTTCTACTAATCTCTATTCTTTTACAGGTTTATGCATATGCACATGTACACTTCACTGCACTGTTATCGTTTCTACTGCTCTGAGTTAGTAATAAATTATATATTTGATATATGGTCAGTTGGTGTATAGGAAAGAGTAACTTGACAGGTAATTTAGGAATGATTAAACACTATTAAATCTGCAGAGCAGGCCACCCAGTACTCTGGTGTGGAAGAGTTGTCCAGCTCTCCTTAATAGAATACTAACCAACTGAATAAAGCATTGACACCCCATTTGAAACAAATACTGCTGGCAGTTTAAAACATGAAACATGAGAAGGTTACCCTATGTGTATTTTTATGCACGTCTTTGCCTCAAGCAAAGACCAATTTCTGTTAAATATATTATTTTTTTTGCAGGCATTTTGTCACAGCCTCTGCAACCTTAAAATATTATCATGTGCTTGAATGACACAAAACACAGAAGTGGGTTCAACTGAAATACTTTTATTAAATTCATATTTTACATATGCTGAAAAAAGATAATTATATGCTGTAGATATTTTTAAGCCCCTAACCCCACTCCTTTGTAACATAAGCCGCTATTCGTTCAATGCATGTGTGTCAAACTTGTGGGACTGCAGTTTATAAGACGGTTTACGCGGTTACTCACCTCAATCCGGGTGGCGGAGGACAAGTTTCAGTTGCCTCTGCTTCTGAGACAGTCAATCCGCGCAAGCTCGCTGTGCATGACACCGCGGAGACTCACAGCATGGGAGGCTCATGCGACTCTCCACGATCCACGCACAACTTACCACGCGCCCCATTGTGAGTGAGAACCACTAAACGCGGCCACGAGGAGTTTAACCCATGTGACTCTACCCTCCCTAGCTACAGGGCCAATCTGGTTGCTTAGGAGACCTGGCTGGAGTCACTCAGCATGCCCTGGATTCGAGCTCGCGACTCCAGGGGTGGTAGGATAACTCTGAGTTGTTTTATATTTTAATGGAAAAGCATACAATATTCATAAATCAGTGGCTTTTTTCCTCAGTATTTGGTTAAATACTATATTTCACAACCTATAAAGAAGTAGACTCTGACAGGTGGTCTTTAACAATAATCTGTAAAAGTTGTCAGAGAAAACCATTTTCTCTTTAAATGAAAGAGCAGTTTTCTCCTATGATTTATAAAAGTTGATTTGGTGTGAGGTTCTCATATAATGTTGGTCTCTTACTGGTAAGACTCTTGGCTTGTAAAACAAGGGTTGATGATTCAGCCCAAGAGAGATGAAACATATGAACTAGAAAAAATATATTTTTGCTACTTGTTAAGTTTACTAAAGCAACATAATTCTAGAACATTTTGTCACAATTTGATTTTCATTGCATTCTATCCATTTAAATTAGTAAAATGTAAGTTTACTGAAGCCATTTGAGTTGGGACTACATGAAAACTTTTTGTGGTGTTAATGTAGCATTGATGAAACTGGGCAGGGGATTTCCATATCAAAGCATGCTTTGCATGGGTCTTGATAGGGAGAGTACATTTTAAAATGAAGTGTTATTTTATGTGTTTGTGTGCAAGATGAATATAATGAGGGGTACTGTTTGATATTTTGTTATGTTGAGATTTGGAAGCGTTCTGTTGGCGTTTTGGAGGTTACCATTATGGTGAAGAGCTAAGCTAACAATGAGGAAAGGTAAATGTCACATATGAACTTTTTTACTCGCTTTGTTGAGCAAATGCTGTGCTAATCATAGTAGTGCTCCCAACCAGCATGTGTTTAGCATGCTTAAACTCGCTTTCACTAGTTGGAACATAAAGAAATAAAAGAGATTCATTTGAGTTACATTGACACATCTAATTTTGTTGCATTTACCCAATTCAGCAAGGTTCTTTCTACACAACTTGCTTGTGTTGAGATTACATATTCATTTTAAGATAAGAAAACTCATTTCAAACATGTGGAACCACTTTTTCATGATTAAATCAAGTTCATCCAAAGAGCTATTTTTTTGAGTGTAGAGTTACTCAGAAGTCTATCAGCCATGACTAAAGCCCAAAGTATACTTCAGTCAGACCAGAATGCTGAGCGTGACACAAATCTTGTCATCAGCAGAGTGTGCAAGCACTGAACGCGCGCAGCTCGATTTTTCTAACTGTGTGTCTTTGAACGTGCAGAACGCACATGGAGTTATGCGTGGAGTTATTTGCTCTAATTAGTGGGTCCACAAGGTGGCAACATTTGTATAACTCGAGTCTGAAGGAATATAAAGACATCTTTATGGGTCTAAACTCCTGAAAAGAAAGTCTCGTATATCTTATAGCAGTCGTAGTGAGCATGCGCCAAACGCCTGTGTATGAGCGCACAGTTATATGAAGTATACTTTGACAGTTTCGCGTTTGACTGTACGCAGACGCTGAACATTCACGTCAAAATGGAAGTATACCCAGGGCTTAAGACTACTAAACCCTAGGTTGCTTCAAGGGGATGTCCATGCAGTTTGTGTACTTCAAAGGCACTTTGAATGAGCAGCATTCTCTAAATGGCAAGTAATCAAGCTAACTGCTTGACACAGAAATCTGCCTTTTCACATTTTATAGAGGACAGTACAAGCCTTCGGTATGAGGAAACAAAAGGGCATTTATCAACACAGCTCATAACACTGCAGGTACACATATCAATGCCATCAATCAAACTATTATTAAAACATGATGGACTACATTAGATTGCCTTTTGTGTTAATAAACATGCATTTACATCATCATGTAAATGTATATCAGACATTTTCAAGTACAGGAGGGACACTTGAAAGGAAACTTCTATGAATAATTCATGCATTTTTAGTGTGTACATCTAATTAAAATTTTGAATGAATGTCCCCAAAGAATAGTCTAAAATTGCTTGTCAATTTAAATGGTATTGCAATTAAAATGAGTGGGCTGTCATTCTTTGGAATTAAACCCATATCTAGATGATATTTTCATTTACTATTTAATTTATACTGCATGTTATCAAGTAATAAATAATTATTTTAAACAGAGAATAGACACCATTTACATCATCAAGTCATTTAGGGCCTAGCTCTGTGACTGTTAATTCACACAACACATCTGTGACATTACTAGTAGCCTACTCTCTTCACATCTGCACATTGATCTTTTAAATTGATTTGTTAATTAAATCTCTATGGCTGTGAATTAAACTGGGGCTTCTCTTTGTTACTCTGAATCTCTGTCAAAGGCCTAAATCTTTCAATAAACTATGGCTGTACCTGAGTGGCTTGCCACCTCTAGTGGACTTGCTTCTGAGAGAACTTGTTTACCTCTTCTGCCACTGTGGAGAGATAAAGGTTAACTATATCTTAACATCCTTAAAACAAGTTATCTTTACATTTGCATGACTTGCAATTATGCAAACAGTTTTTTTCTTGTTTTAAGCACAAATCTAAAAAAAAAAAATGTAGGCTTATCCTTAAGAAAAAACTGTTTGCCAAGGGGCATAAAAAACACATTTTAGTTAAAATATATTCTATAAAAACTAGCTATAATGTCTAATGCAGTTTTTGCTTTGTTTACTGGAACACAAACAATACTACAACAAATACTGATTAAGAAACTGATTTTGTGTGTGTGTGTGTGTGTGTGTGTGTGTGTGTGTGTGTGTGTGTGTGTGTGTGTGTGTGTGTTTCATCTCCTGTCTCAACACAATCTGTGACTGTTTATTGTAGACTTTGTGACTGAAGAAGGAATCAGAGCATGAACAATGACCCTCAATTTTGAGGACAGAATCCATTAATTATTGCATCTGCCTCTGTCATTGGAAACATTAATAGCGATTTAGTCTATTGACAGAAGAGCTCAACTTTTGGAAATGTTCCAGAGGTTTTCTTACCTTTAGCTGATCTTGGGTCAAGATGAAATACATGCTTTTTACAAATGCCTTTAGATTATGGAGCTGGTTCGATGAAACTCAATGGGTTTCCACCTGATTGTCTATTACTCTCATCTCTGATTGCTCTTAGACTGTAAGGGGCCATTCAGACTGAACATGTTCTTTTACTTAAAAAAGCTAGATGCGGTGCAATTGAAAAAATGACTGAAAAACAGCGCAGATGGATGCAGAAACACGTTTGATATGAACGATCCCTAAGTCTTAACTAAACTTTGACTGAAAGTTACAATTCAGCCTAGTTTCAGGCTGGGATATTATAGGTCCTTAATTTTGATAGACTGCAAGTACCCAGCGTGATTTGTTCCCTCCTCGTCTCTTTATGCTTCACTTCTACCCTCACATCTTTTCTTAATCCTCGCCCCATTTTTCTATTCTTCATTTCTTCTATCCTTACATCTCTTATGCCTTCCTAATCTCCTCAGTGCAATGTATGTTCTGCATGTCTGTGTTCTGGGTTTCCAGTCCCTCCTTAAAACAGTTCCCTTTGTCCACTCTATGTTGGGAATATGCCCAAAGGCAGCCATTAATAATTCACGCAGACTTCAAATGTTTTCAGCTCGGTGTAAAGGTTGAATGCAGGAACCAAGAGAGTTGTTCTGGTTACAACTTCAATCAGACCACCTAGGGATTTGTCTCACCTGTGTGAGCTGACCCTGTTCTTCTAAACACATTTAGGTTATAGTTTAGGTTGAGGTAAGGTCTGGGTTGATTAAGGTTTGTACTCTATTTTGTTTTTCTCATTATACAATACAGAGTTTTTCACAGAAAATCCAAACAGCCACCAGCAATTTTATGATGGAGCTATAATTACATAACCAGTCCTACTGCTTAATGAACTGTTAATATCAATCCCTCACAGCTGTTTAAATATAAAAAATATATATATGCTGTATACTGACAAAACATGAAAATTACCACTGCCAGAATATCTCCATCCAGCACAGTGGTTCTCAACTGGTTATGCTTCAGGACCAGGTTTTTCATTGGGCATAATATGGCAACCCAACACATTACCAAATGTACTGCAACCTGTATTTAAGGTAGTCTGGGTTGTATTTCAACATGATCACATGGAATTCGACACAATGATTATGTACCCTGAAATCAACCCCATCCACCATCAGACATTTTTGCATCAATTCAAATGTGTTTACCTTTCCCTGTGGTGCTACTGGTAGCGTGTTGTGCAAGCAAACTCGAAGACATGGATTATGGCAAAGGCTTTTTAGCAAGTCAGTCCATTTGGCGGCAATCTTTGGAATGCTCCCGGACAAGGTGGGCAACTATTTTTCTTTGTGAACAAGCATACAAGACCAAGATCTCCAAAACGCTTGGTCAAGATTACAATAAAAGAACATATTTCAAATCAGCAGTAAAATCTGAAATCAGTGGTCTCATAAGTTGTGCTTCTTTAACTCACATTACGCAAAAAGAAAAAAAAAAGAAAAAATCCCGGCTTGTATAGCTAATGCACATGTGTGTTCTCGAGTTGATTGACAGTATGCATCTAAAAGGTTATTGTCTCTTTTACCTGTAATGCAGGACTTCCTTTTCTACATCCGTTGACCATTGGGTGTTCCAATTTCTCCAATTCATGCTCCCAACTTTGTGGGAACAGTTTGGGGATGGCCTCTTCCTGTTCCAACATGACTGCGCACCAGTGCACAAAGCAAGGTCCATAAAGACATGGATGAGCGAGTTTGGTGTGGAAGAACTTGACTGGCCTGCACAGAGTCCTGACATCAACCCGATAGAGCACCTTTGGGATGAATTAGAGCGAAGACTGCGAGCCAGGCCTTCTCGTCCAACATCAGTGTCTGACCTCACAAATGCGCTTCTGGAAGAATGGTCAAAAATTCCCATAAACACACTCCTAAACCTTGTGGAAATCCTTCCCAGAAGAGTTGAAGCTGTTATAGCTGCAAAGGGTGGGCCAACGTCATATTAAACCCTATGGATTAAGAATGGGATGTCACTTAAGTTCATATGCGTCTAAAGGCAGATGAGCGAATACTTTTGGCAATATAGTGTATCTTCTTATGTACTTTAAGTGTTGCTCCAAAAGCAAATATCAACAAATAAAACAAGAAAATGTGGGCTGTCATCTGCTAAATCATGCAGTGCAAAAAATGCAAACCAGAAGTGTTTATGGGAAGCACTGCCTGAATTGATCTGTGCCATGGTATCAGCGGCTTGTCATGCATGAATGTTTTGCATGTGCTGCATTTGTATTTTCTATAATAACATTAAGCCTTTCTGTGATGGAGAGCCTGTGAATTGGAATTCATGAAATTTTACTGTGTTCCATGGACTTATTTATTGTTTTACTCACCATTTTGAAGTGACTCGCCTCAATCCGGGTGGTGGAGGACGAATCTCAATTGCCTCCACATCTGAGACGTCGATCCGCGCATCTTATCACGTGGCTTGTTGCACGCGTTACCGCGGAGACATTGCACGTGTGGAGGCTTCATGCTATTCTCCGCGGTATCCATGCACAACTCACCACGCGCCCCACCGAGAGCGAACCACGAGGAGGGTACCCCATGTGACTCTACCCTCCCTAGCAACCGGGCCAATTTGGTTGCTTAGGAGACCTGGCTGGAGTCACTCAGCACTCCCTGGATTTGAACTCGTGACAACCATTATTTTAAATAAAATTAACCCTCACCTCCCCATTCTTAAATATAAAATCTTTAAATAAATACATAAGAATGAGTTAAAATGAGAGTTAAAAACAAAACCAATAAATAGGACGGAAAAAACATTTGCACAATAAAACCCCAATAAATATTGAAAATTGGCGAATAAAGCAATAAATAAGCCCTTTGAACACAGTCAAATCTTGTGATGGAGACCAACTCGCAGGCTCTCAATCACACTCCCATTCAGCTCATAACTAAATAAAGCACACTGCGTGATTATGAGGAAGCATTAGCTCAAGACAAGAGGTAAATTGGCATGCAGGTGCGAGCGATTCATATAAATAAAATACTCCTCTCTCGCTGTTGCCAGTTAGGTTTAGGGTTCGTGTGCCGGTGATTACACCAACGTGTG
This sequence comes from Myxocyprinus asiaticus, assembly GCF_019703515.2. Lineage (NCBI taxonomy): Eukaryota > Metazoa > Chordata > Actinopteri > Cypriniformes > Catostomidae > Myxocyprinus > Myxocyprinus asiaticus. Next base: position 23,008,290 of record NC_059367.1, read on the forward strand.
CCAACAGTTGCACACGTGCCATTGATTGCCAGCCCCTGGGTTAGGGGTTATGGTACATTTAGTTGTATTTACAACTAAAAATACAACTCCCCTTTGGTGCAATTCTGTGGACATTTCACTAAGAAACTGGAGCTCACATTTGCCCATACGTTCAACAACACTTTTAGCTCTGGCCACTGAAATCGCTGAAATCATTTTATGCTAACCGAAATTTGAAACACTGCCCCTGTGTTTCAAATTTCGGTTAGCACAGAATGATTTCAACATCCTGTCACCGAATTCACAGTGTGATCAGTCTGCATTTCGTTTTTGTTAATGAGGGCATGTTCCACATCCTGTCCATGTTGGCATCTGCCTTATTTGGCTTGCTTCAACCAAGTGACGCATTCTAAACCAAGACCTGTGACCCATTTTTAGCTTTGCGACCCATCAGTGTAGAACCACTGATCTTGCAGAACATTATCATCAATCTTGGGTTCTAATTTTAAAAAATAATCTTTTGGTATTGTTTGATCAAGCACTTTTAAGTGTCCTAATATTGGGAAGTCTTCAGCTGAATGCTTCCATGCAAGGCTTTTTTCACTGCTCCTATGGGGATATGTTTTCGGTAATCACTGGTTCTTAAATACTCTGTAAGGCGACTAGTGCACATCTCTGAACTGAGACTCACAAAGCCCCTTGCAGGGTCGGCTGCATTAATGAATTGTTGCTTGGTTACGAGTGCACTGATTCTATACCCCGAGCCTGGCAGCCTTGCTGGGGAACACAAGAAGACAGCGTCATGCCGAAGTGCTCTCAGCCCCTGACTCGTACTGTTTTATCCCCACCCGGCCAACACGCTCAGGCCCTCTGCCAAAACCACAGGAGACCACATGAGAGAGGGAGAGAGATTAAAAAAAGAGATAGGATGTGCATTGTCTGGGCTTGTGTGCATCTCTACGTGTGCTGTGTATAAATAATATTAGATGGAGCATGACAAAATATATTTGGTTTTCCTGAAATATACAGTGGGGTCCACAAGTCTGAGGCCACAAGTGAAAATGCTTCTATTTTGCACAATTTTAAATTTTGATTATTGTTTTTGACTGAGCTAAAACTACTTATTTAGGATGTTCACATTTTGCTGTTGTAACAATTCAAGGATGGGAAAGGAGGAAGCTGGGACCGGCTTGACAACACACATAGACATTTATTAACTATAAAACACTTTTCATTGTCACACACAAAGGGTTTGCTTTTCAGTGGTCTCCGAAACACGCTCTGCTTTTCAGCAGACACATTAACACACACTCTCAGATAGCTTAGTGTGTCTCTCTCTCTCGTCTGCCTCTGTCTCCTCTCCTTAAATACTCTGTCGTCCCTGACTGGAACGTGAGACTGGTGTGGCACACAGGTGGAACTCATTCACCACTTATCTTACCGGCCTCGCTCTGCCCAGATGCCGCTCAGCTCCGCCATGCTCGCCACATACCCCCATTGCCAAACTCAGGTCGGGGGAATTCTCCAGCCTGTGACCTATCCCTCCCCCCCCACCAGGGAGGGAGCATTGGCACATCAGGATGGTCTCCGGGTCTGACCCGCATGTGCCTGGGAGTGGGAATAGGATGAGGGAGAGGAGGGGGGGAGAATAGAGAGAGAGAGAGGAGAAAGCAAAGAGAGGAGAGAGAGAGGAGAGAGGGACACACCATCAGCTGGCCCTCAGCTCGTTATACTGCTTCCGTCCACGATGCCAGGTGATGGCATTGGACCCCTCAGCCGTCCCTTTCGGTTGCCGGTTGACGCAGTGCTCCAGTGCCACCAGATCGAGCACTCTCTCGGCATTGCAGTCCTCCTTGACGGCGCATCCTTCCTCCTTCCCGGGTTTCGGCACTGTAGGGCTTTACTGGTTGTTTAGATCAGTGTTACTATCAGAAATAATTAATAATTATTTCTTTAGTTATTAATTAATATTTAAATTAATTAATTGAATCTAACTCATTAAAACCTCATATGGGGCTCCAGTAAATGTAGTGTGCTACGTTTAGGAGCGGGTTTGGTTATTAGCAATAATTAATAATTATCAAAGATAATTATTAATTATTAAAATCAATAGAACATTGGTTTGAATCAATGTTAGCTTTTTTTAATCCTTTAAACCCACAATTATCAAAGATAATCATTAATTGTTAACATCAATGAAACATTGATTAAAATTAACACTAGCTTATTGATCCTTCAAATTCAACAATCATCAAAGATAATTATCAATTATCAAAAATCAATAGAATATTAATAAGGATTAATATTGCCTGGGCACCACCCTGGAATCAGGGGCTAATAACCAGATAGTATATCAGTCTCAATATTAGATTGTTTTCTTAGGAAAATCGACATCCGAAAAATATTGATTTTTGGAAAAAAAACAATGAATGAAGGCTTGAATCCGAGCACTGACATCCCGTCAGCATGTGACACAGATGTATGCAAAACAAACCAAAACACTTCTCTTTGAAATATAACAAAGTTTATTTATGCAGTAATATCAATTAATAATTAATACAATGCAGTCAATAAACTTCCAACTTCCAACTACAAACTAAACAGTGATATGATTAGATATGGAAACTAAAATATGAGGGTGTATGTGTGTGTGAGAGAGAGAGAGTGTGTGTGTGTGTGTGTGTGTGTGTGTGTGCGTGCGTGCGTGCGTGCGTGTAAGGAGCGACGTGCACAAAATGGTGGACGTGACTCTCGTGGAGAGTATGTCACGTGAGACTTCCGGCCAGAGAATATGGCCGCGAATGTGGGCAGAGAGAAACCAGTCAATGGCGTCTACCAGTTTACCGCGTGTATCCGCTTGTACGATAGCTTAGGGACAAAGCTGAGCTTTATCACGAAGCTACAGTATCTACTAGCCAAAAATGTGTGTGAGAATGTTTGTGAGGGGTCGCATGTGTGTGTGTGTGGTTAGTACGAGAGAGAGAGAGAATTAAGGCCCCAAAGCCGATTTCACGATCGTGGGAGAGAAAGCAGCTGTTAGTTTATCACTCAGAGACGTGGTGGACGGCTCGTAAACCGTCCCGTGGTCTTTGGTTCTTTAATGGATAAACTCAGTGTGCCGGTCTCACCCGCGATGGCGGAAATGCACAACAGTCCAATGTGGTTGGACTACAATACAGCAGATCTCATTCGTGATAATTAATACCTTGAGTATTAGCCGCAATGAGCGGACTCGGCAGTCCATAAACTGTACAAGCAATAACCTTGATACACAAGAATAACACACTATAATATTCTATCTCTGCCCAGACGTAAACCTCTTACTTGAATCGCATGAGGACGTAGAATGTGTGTTCATCCGTCCTTTAACTCCGACTCGGTTCCTCGAGGCTCGGGTGATGATGGGAGGCCATTTCCTCGCTCTGTCGGCGGGCGGTACGGCTGCTGATTCTCATCGACTTGATTGAAGATGGAAGAGAAATCTTTTATCTCTTCACTTCTGCAGGCAAGCGGATGAAGATGCGGATTGCTCAGCGGTCTCCTTCGGATCCGTTAGAGTGTTCGGTGGAACACAGAGTAATCTCAACTCGTCCAGCGAGATGGAGATTGTATGGCCACAGTTTCAAGTCGGACGTTACTTCCTTGTGCCACGAGGCTACACCTGAGAGGAGCGATGAGCTACATCTACACACAGTGAGCAAAGTTGCTGGAAGCAAATCCCGGAAGCGTCTCAGAGTTCTTTCTACTCCTGATGACGTCATGGTTGAGGGCTGTTCTGTTGTGTGCCTCATCCAATAGGAGTTGAGAGTTCGATCCTTTAGTGAGCAAAGCTTCTTGGGATTTGTAGTCTGTTTTGGACTCCCTTTGTTTGATTTTGGCGCGGTTTTTATCAGTAAGATTTATGACTTTGTATGTGGGCCTGAGTTAGGTTTTACGACTGTGTTAGGCCTGCATTTGTCTTCTATCTGAATACATGAGGCCCAACAACACCAATGTAACAATTCAAGGACTGGGACCAGCTTGAAAACACACGTAGACATTTATTAACTATAAAACACTTTTCAGTGTCACACACAAAGGGTTTGCTTTTCAGCAGTCCCCAACATACGATCTGCCGCTGTCTCCTCTCCTTAAATACTCCCGCCGCCCCTCACTGGAACGTGAGACCAGTGTGGCACACAGGTGGAACTCATTCACCACTTATCTTCCCAGCCTCACTCTGCCCCGCCCAGCTTGCCATAGCTGTATTGACAGCATTTACTCGAGCTGATGGTCCAAGTTATCCGGCATGATTTGAGAATTTGCCAAAGAGCATCTTGTGTTTTTCAGTGAAAGCAAGGAAATTTGACATTTTTTCCAAATAAGTAAATACTGAATGTTCAGTGTCACAAATTTGCTTATATTTGATTAGTGACCTAGAAAATAGTGCAGAATCTTAAATATTCCACCTTCATTTTATGTCAAAACCTTTTGTTTTACCTTTCTTTAAATTATTTTCTTTCTTTTTTTTTGTTTAAATTACATTTTGAATCCCAGGTTTTCAGTGTGGTCTCAGACTTTCGGATCCCACTGTATATAATAGCCAAATTATGTTACTGGTATCAGACTAGATATATTTAACACTATCAGATTTTTTAATTGTCTAAGTTTGTTAGGCTTATGCTGGCATCTTCCATTGTAAAACACCAAATGATACTTGGTGATGCAGGCATAGAAAGGCTAGCTCTGTGGTAATGAACAACCTGTTTGGCACAATCTCTAACACGCTATGACAGCTGTGGCGAAATCAGTCCCTTAGCAGACAGGAGCCAATGCCCAGTCAAGAAGCTCTCATTGATCTTTGCTCGGTAAAAGAAGTGATTGAAATAAGGGAGCCCAATCAGTCCTCTTCCATGGGCAGCATAGAATTGTCCCCTGAGTGGCAGAAGGGGTTGGCGGCCTGTTCACATTCTTATTATGATTTATTCATCATTTGTGGGGTGAAACCAGAGCAGACCTGACAACCTGTCTGCATCTTGACTAACAACAGTTACTGAGGCAGAGCGTTCTACCATCAGCCTTCATCTCATCGTTAATGGGGTGTAATAGAGAATGGAGGGGCCGGAGGTATTGATTTTGTTATTGAGTAAGATGTTGTTACATTCTACTTTGTAGGGTGATAAATGCAGAGGGGGTTATTTGAATCACCAATCAGTGATCAATATCATGAATATGCCTGCTCTCTCTTGCAGGAAGCACCCTATTCTACTACTCGGAGCTGCAACACTCACATTCTCTGGCTTTACGTTGTGTCTGCTAGCAGGAAGACTGAAACGCAGGATGATGAGAGTTTATATACAGTAGAGTAGTGTATACAGATTTTTAAATGAAGAAACATTAAGATTTTCCAGTATGTCTAGGCTACTTAACAAACACAGCAAATTTTTAGCCCTTTGTTTAGAAGGTCAGATTTCCTTGCTTCTATTAAAGCCCATAAGATGCTCTTTGGAACATTCTCAAATTATGCTGGAATACTGTAACATGGATCATAAGGTTTTTCGGGCTTACAGCAGCAGTAATCAGCACATAAAAGACACATTTGTATTTGATGTCTTATAGAAATCGTATTTCACTTTCTGTATAGTCACATTCCTGAGAATGAGAGCTTTCATTCGATATATGAATTGTCCATTTAAGTGCTATGTGAAAGATTTTTATATGGATATTAATATTTCTACCACATTACCTTTAGGTTGCACTTATTTGCGACATGCCGTTTTTCCAGCCATTATTTTGTTTATGTAACATACATGCAAAAGTGATTCCATGAAATGTATCAAATGTTCTATGAAAAGTTCAGATTGTAAGCTTTCAAATGATACCATATAGACTTTAATATTTTAAGCGTAAACTTAGTTTGCGATATAGTGCCACATTTTGACCCGCCATAGGGTCCATAGTGTTTAAGGGGCAACACCATTTTGAGGCGATTGTATATTACATTAAAATTTACATTAAAAAAGAGTTCTGTCAGAAAGTACAAAGTCAAAATAGTATTGAGAACAGGACATGATTTTAACAAGTCGAACTTCCTTTGTCAGGTTGCCATGGTAAAGTCTCTGTCTTGGCTCCTCTGAGGAAGAGAACTGTCCCATGGATCCATCAATCAACAGTCTGAGGGGCCTTCCATTGGTCCTGCAGTGCTCTAGAACTCTCACTGACAGAGAGCAGCTGTTCCCTCCAGCCCTATTATGACATCATCTGTGAAATGCAGCGACACAGTCTGACATGAAAATAATGAGCCAGGGATGAGCAGGACAAACATCAGTTTGAGGACACACTTTTTGCTCTTGACTTTCTCTCAATAACACCAGCAACAAAATTCGGATAGTCAGTTTGACTTAACACCCTTTATGGGTTTGGTTTAAGTTAAAGAATTCCTTGGCATATAACTAAATGGATAATTTTATGCTTTCATATTTTTGGCCACAGCAAAAGATAAAACTAGCAACACTCAATTTTAACTTTTATATTTAAACTATAAAACAATTCAAATAGAATTCAAAATCTCCAATGCACAGGTGTTGTTGGTTTTACCTTCTACCAGTGGTCTGTTAGTTCCACCTTGTTGGATAGTGAAGTTGCACCAGAATTGCACCAGAATAACCACCCACAAATATTTTTTTGGGCAATGAAATGTAATGAATGAGGCACCGGCATATAGAAACACAATATTTCAAATATATGTAGAACTATAAGCATTATACTGTTGAGTTCTTGCCATCTACCTGCTTTGATAAACTAAAAAAAGATACTTAGAATGAGACTTTTGAAGAGACACCAGTGCCAGTTGTGGAAACCAGACCTCACCTTCCTTTTCCCTGACAGACACCTAACAACCCCTGCACTCTCCACACTGCACTCTCACACTTCATCTCTTGGAAAGAAAGATGCAGACAGACACACACACTCTGCTCTCCTCTAGAGAGTAAGTAACTAGGTCACTCTAACCCATATGCGTGCACATCCTGAACTCTGTCAGGTAGCAGAGCTCTCCTGATAAAAACTGAAACAAAAGTCGAATCTAATCAGTCCAGCCATGATTCAGTCAACTCTAATGTTGCTATTTATTTATTTTACATAGTTTTGATGGAGAATCCTACTAGATATATGTCTTTATTAACAAAAGAGCCCAGAGTTACAAGCCCATAAACACATTTGACAAAACTTTACATAAAAAAGTTGTTTGGGGTGGTTTTCAGTTGATTAATTGTAGAGAGCATCTTCTGATTCTGGATTAGAATGATGGATTTTTTAAAACAATGAGACTCCTCTTTGAGCAAGAGAGGGTTTGTGATTCCTTTTATCACAAAAATCAGTGATAGGCTATTGTATAAATTGTATGCAAATAAAAAATATGAGTTAAACACTTTAATCATGGAGTGGATGTTATTAAACAGAATGGAAAACACATTTTTCAATAGCAATCTTATTTTCTAAAGTCTTTATTGAACATATCTATCCAACACCCACTGTTCTGTTGGGAAAGTATGTCAACTGTAGGAAAGTTTACTTTTCAATATATGTTTAATATGATAGTCTACTCTTATGGTGTATGACTTAACATCCTCTACTTTTAACTTTCTATCATGAAGAAATTTGTACATTTTTGTACAAACTGAAGAATTCAACACCATGGACCCTTTTAACACGTCTGCGTTCGCGAAGCAAAGTCATCATAGTTGGCTAAACTTGAATGGCGGTGAATGGGGGACCACAGCAAATAAAATGTTTGCTTACCCATTTGCTCCAACAGCAAAAGAAAAAATCGCCAGTTACGCTTTCACAGCTTTGCAAAAGAAGATAAAAATATACAGCGCTGGATTACAGCAGTTAGAACAGAGAAAAAAGGCAAATTTTCAGCAGCTATTATATATGTGCACTAAAAGTTTTTAAAATTGGAAATATAAAAATGTTTGCAACATTTACGTTGTTAAAGAAGGCGGAAACGCATCATAACAAGTCCGTGAAAAGGGTCCATTGTTGATCTTTCAATATGCTTCAAGGTCACAAAACCACAGAGGGTAACAGCTACAGTATGAATCTGCCTTGCATTGGCTGATAATAGTGGTCATTAATTAACTGAAGAAGAGAAATGCTTTGAAAGATACCAAGGACGGTCAAATTACTGCTTCTTGAAACATTGCCGCCCATCTAAAGTTTGTCAAATACCACCTGGATCATTCAGAAGGCTATTAATAATGAGAGAAAACAAATGCATCACAACCTTAATTTACGATGGAAGGAATATCTTGTTTTGAGAATGTCTGGGTTTATCAGTCATTCAGAGGAAGTTAATTCTGTGTGGACAAGAACACTAAAATTGACTCCTTCTCATGTTGTTCTAATCCCGTATGACATTCTCTCTTCCGTAGAATGCAAAAGGAGATGGCAGAATGACAGCACTTGGTCAACATTCACTGTCATTGTCTTGAAAAAAGGATGCATTAAAAGTGAATGGTGACAGAGACTAACATTTTGCCTAATATCTCCTGTTGTGTTCCACAAAAGAATGAAAGACATACGGGTTAAAAGTATGACAGAACTACCCGTTTAATTGTCTCTAGTTAGATGTATTTAACACTGTGACAGTGCCACAGATGTAAATCCATTGCGTTTGTGTTTGTAAAGATGGGACAAATTCATCAAAACTATCTATTGGCTGGGTTATCCTCAGGAGGTTTTGTAAGTTCTCCCTTCTGCCTGTTTTGTGCCGCTGAATTTGTAGTACACTACAGCAGGGGTAGAGCAGATGTGATGAGTAAGTTCTATGTTTTTCAGATTTAGATGACATAAATAAACCATTACGGTGAGTCATGGCTGGTCAGAGCTGACATACAAATGAATGGGTATTTAAACATGCTATAAATGTTCTTCAGGGTCAATAGGAGCGTCTGCTCTTTGAAACATGTTTTACAGTTTTTTCCTTGTGTCTGTAAATGTCTAATACTCAATTATGCTGTGACTCTGCCAGTGGAGGCCATTTAACAGTCAATGACAAAGCTCGGTGTGAGCTTCATTTGAATATTTCCTGTTAGTCATTGAGAGCGTGTGAAGCTACATTTTAATAACACATCTTGCAGCCCCTCTCCACCCAGCAAGCAGTGACACACAGGGACTGAACGGTGTGGCACTCTGAAAACAAGGAGCCCTCTCATGCTGCACTCACACTTACATATAATTGTCTAAATTATTTTACTAACATCCAAGATCACGACTTGTCTACTTCAACTGACTTGCATGGTGCAGGTTGGCTTTATCACACCTTTATCACTTTGCCCCTACAACAAGACAAAGCACATTGCTATCCTAGCACTCAAATGGGGAAATCAACTTTCCCTACATGTGAGAACAGCAAGACTCACCTCTTTCAAGAATTCTGAGATTAACTATAGGAATAGTTCACCCAAAAATGAAAATTTTGTCATTTACTTAAGCCATGTCCACTTTAATACACTTTAGTTTGAAAACACATTGATTTTAGGGCTGAAAGAATTAGTTGATGTTATCAACCACGTCGACAATAAAAAATTGTCTACAAAAATGTTCATTGTTGTATAGTCGTTTGATCTCATTTAACGTAACATGAGATCATATGAAACTAATGATGGCATGCGAGAGCAGCACTGCAGCTCGCACCTGACTTAGGACAGGAAGAAAACACAGCTAACAGTCCAGATGTGCTGTAAACTTTCACTTTAGGGTCACTTTCAGGTGATGTAGATTGCAAAGTATATGAGGGAATTATACAAAAATACCAAATAAGTAAATACAGAAGCACTCTCATTGTGGAATAAGCAAAGCCGGAGATGCCACTTATCTGAAACAAAACTTGCGTGTCGAGCGTCTTTAAAGGAAACATCCCGGCGTTAAAACTTTAATGCAGTTATATTTAATGCATTATAGCTTTATTGAAGTTCAAATAATAAGGAAGCAGGTCATGTAAATAACTACAAACTGGCATTTCTCTGTGCGGTCAGTGCCTCTTCTATGATTTGCACGAATGTCCCGATCTAAGGGGAAGAGACTGAAACTGCATCTGGCTGAGGCACACTCTGGTTCGGGGATGCTCTTCCCTTGAGTGCGCACGCTTGCTGCAGCTAGATTATAACGTGATGGCTCGTGACTTATTGTATCATAATACAGTATATGTGTCACTGTGCATTTCTTATTCTGAAGAAAATTGGCAATACGCAGGTTTATTAATAAGAGAGTGTTTGTTTTTTGTGATTTAAAGATGAATTGAAGTGAACAAAATTGTGAGAGAGGGTAGTCTTTGCCCCATTATACACTGCAACAAAATACATTTTGATTTGTTTTTGTTTTGACTTGTTTTCCAACATAAATATCTAAAACTCCATTAAAACAATGTACATTTACTTTAGCAGCTATACTGCATAAGAAAGCTGAGGAAGTTCAAGCTGCCACAGGCGCTGCTGATACAGTTCTACTCCGCAGTCACTGAGTCTGTCCTCTGCACTTGTATAACTGTCTGGTTTGATTCAGCTTCCAAGTCAAACATCAGAAGACTTCAAAGGATAGTCTGGACTGCTGAACAGATTATTGGTTCTCACCTTCCCACCCTCCAAGAACTGTACACCTCCAGATTGAGGAAAAGAGCTGGAAAATTCACTTTGGACCCCATTCACCCAGCACAGTACCTTTTTGAACTGTTGCCCTCTGGCCAGCGCTACAGAGCACTGAGCACCAGAACAGTCAGGCACAAGAACAGTTTCTTCCCTGAGGCCATTCACATTATGAACAGTTACAACTGCCCCAATACAATCCATTGTGGCAATACAAACATGTGCATATTCAACTATTCATTCATATTTATATTCCATTTATATTTATTTGACATATCCTACCTCTTCTGCACAATACATTAAATCACCTTGCACATAACTGTATATCAGTATATAACATATTTGAGCAACAGTATTGCCCTACTGCAGTTTCCTCTATCTATTTATCTGTTGTATCTTATTTTTTATTCTTATTTCACTGTTTATGTATATATGTTATATATATATATATATATATATATATATATATATATATATATATATATATATATATATATATATATATATATTTCAAATGTTTGTATGTATATGTTGTATTTGTATATTTTTTATATTCTCTTTGCACTGGAAGCTTCTGTCACCACACTGAAAACCCTAATGAGTTCATTGCACTCATTTGATTGAGTAAACTCTTTCCCTCAATTCCATTGAGTAATGGGGACCCCAAAACTTGAGTATTTAAGTTCAATTAAATTAAGTTGAGTTAACTACATGCAAGTTGATTTAACTCAGATTTGAATTTAAATATTGTTGTTTCTAGTGTTGTACATTTTAATTGAATTGATTAAATTTTAGATCAAACAACAGCACAGCTCAAATAAAGATGATAACTTATTCTAGGTCAGTTACTAAATAATTCTTTACAGAAATACATAAATGCACTTCAACTGCACATGCACATGTGACCAGGGTCCAACTTGACCAAAGAGACACAGATCACCCTAATGGTGACATTACACCAAACAACTATTTACAACAAAGCATTATAATACAGCAAAAAAAGCTAAAACATCTATGAATTCTTAATAACAATTATTTAAATTCCCCAATCTGTTCCCTCTGACCAAGGAAACATAATTCAAGCAGCAAGGAATTGTGGGTATTCCCCATTCCCCAGTTTTGTACTCAGCAGCTTGAGTTATTAACACTTCAAATCTTAAGTCTATGGATTTTTAAGAAAAATAAGTTCAATGAATTTAAATATTTGAGTTATGAATCCAAAACTTGACATTTCAAGTAATACTTGATTAAGACAAATTCCTTGTGTGTGTAAGCATACTTGGCAATAAAGCTCATTCTGATTCTGATTCTGAAAAAAATTGTTATCTGAGAATGTTAAATATAATATAGAAAATACAAATATTTTAAAATGTCTAAAAATCCTAAAAAAATAAATAAATAAATAAAATTAAAAAAAAAGATGCATTCACCTGAGAAGCAGCATATACGATATTTAGACTTGCTTTTAGAGAATAGATATTGAATATAAGTATATTTTGTCTTAACGGCACTTGCAGAAGTATAACCAAATAAAAAAATAAACTTATATACAAAATACTTGTATTTCTCTCTTAAAGCAAGACTAAATATCTTATATGTTGCTTCTCATGTAAATTTATTTTTTAGACCATTTTAAATGGAAAACAAGACAAAAACACTTTTTTTTTGCAGTGAATATTTTACTGAGTTAAACTTGATAAAAAGTTTTTTTATTATTATTATTTAATTCAGTGAGTCATTTAGAGATATTTTTAAAAGATGATTTTGTCCACTTTATTGTTAGCAAGCACGTTTAATACAACCTTTTAAGTCGGGCACAAGCTGAATAATCGGTTAAGAGCTAATGATTAATCATTGCAATAATCGCCCGAATAGTGGAATATTGTTCTAATAATCGTTAGATTAGTCGATTATCAAAATAATCATTAGTTGCAGCCCTAATTGATTTTGCTATGTTTATCCACACTGGAAAGGTGTTGTCCTCCACCAAAAACAGAGACTTTTGCAAAAGCTCTTTATAATCCATATATTTCAGAAAATGATGACGTTAGGAAACTGAAAATGGAGTTAAACAGATTAGTGTAGATGTGGTCTCACCCTCATATTGTTCCAAACTGATATGACTTTCTTTCTTATGAAGAACACAAAAGGTATTGCTTTAATGAATATCATGGTCCGGATCTTTTCAATACAGTTGACGTGCCTCACTTCAAAGCTTAAAAAAGGACCCAAAAGTGTCATAACAGTAATCTATGCGGCTTGTGTGTCATATTCCAAGTTTTCTGAAAGCATTCGAAATGTTTTGGTGAGTAAAAACCTGAAATTTAAGGTTGAATTTAAACCTGAACATTTTCCAGTGAAAATCATGACTTTCATTGCACGTTCATGAGCACTATGAAAGAAGCTCGTTCACATGAGAACTTTTTGTTAAGCACTAAAAACAATGCAAGTTCTTGTGTGAACACTCACATTATTTGTGTTCTGCATAAGAAAGAAAGTCATATGAAACAACATGGGGGTGAGTAAATTATAACAGAATTTCTATTTTTGGGTGAACTACTCCTTTAAGTACTTGTAGATAGTACTTCTTTGTACTTATATAGGCAGCACTTTTTTCTAAGCAGATATCCTTTTGAACAGAGTGCAATAGAAAAATTACTTTAATTTTTTCTATAGACCAATTGATTTTTTTTTTTTTTTTTACGATAACTTATAAACCTTTAAATGCCACCTACCGTGACCTCCAAGGTTGTTCATCGATGGTACAGTATATGCTTCTGTTGAAACCATCAGTCCGCAATATTTTAACTTAATTGTAAATCGTGTTTAATAGTGGAATTCCTGGTGAATAACTACACTACCCATGGTACAGCAGAAAGAGATCCATCAATCACAGAATTGCAACCAACAAAGCCCTCTAAACAAGTCCAGCAGCGAATTCCCACATCCATGAGGCACTGTGAATGAGGTCTCCCTACACCCTCAAACTACATATATATTTGTATTTATCAGAATATTGTGCAGTAAACATAAAATATATTGTTTCTATACTTATAATCAACAAACTAAAATCAATAGATTTGGTTCATGGCTTACAAACTTTTTTTATGAAAAGCCTACAGAAAAAGTTAATGGGAAAAAAACTTGTGGGTCAATAAAAGGTGGGCGGGCACTTTTTTCACTTTTGAGTGTCTACAAAATGCTTTAAATGTAAATATTAATTTTTAAAGATATGGAAATCTTATCAAATCAGAAAACGTCCTGGTTACTTTCGTAACCTCCATTCCCTGATGGACGGATGCTCCTACGAGCGTCGAACGGTCCACTGTACTTCGGGGATAAGTTGACTGCCCAAAAAATGGGGATAGACTAGCCTAGCCGTGGCCTCTTCTCCTCTTTTTTCTCCCCAAAAAGAGTGGAAATCATTTATCGACTGGGGGCCATAAGTGTCCGCATCGTGGGGGTGTCACTACCGGGGGGGGGGGGGTTTTGTGGAAATACGACACATGGTCTAACCGAGTTTTGTTGGAAGTATGTCATAGAGAAGTACCGTGGTAGGTCCTACCCGAGGAGGGAGGAGCTCTACAGACATGGTGACCAGGGGCAGAGGAACCTCTGCCCAAGGAAGACGCAGTTTACCAACAGGGAAACCATTTTGTGGAAAATACATCATACAGAGTTACCTACGGGGAACCAGCGCATGTGGAGCACCTACCTCAGCACAGGGCCTAGTTAGCACACGTACTGGGCCGGCAGCGAGGTTCTCCGCAAATCCGCCTGCCACAGGGCTAAGGAGGAAAGTCATCCAGGGTCCACAACTTTGTGGACACGACTGGGAGTCAAAACACACGTCTTCACCTGGGGGAGGGGAAAGGCGCTATACGCAAGCAGTACACCCGGCCAGCTGTCCCAGAACTTACCTGTTCGAACCTGAAAACTCACGGGGCAAAACCGGCTCAACCCGGAGATTATAGAATCTCGTAAAGGTGTTGGGTGTTGCCCAGCCCACCGCTCTGCAGATGTCTGCTAAAGAGGCGCCATTGGTCAGAGCCCAGGAGGCCGCCACTCTCCTAGTAGAGTGGGCTCCTAGCCCCAAGGGGGGGCGGCACGTCCTGGGCTTGATATGCCTTAGAGATGGCTTCAATGATCAGAGGTGTTCGGGGCTCCCAAGGGCGACCTCTAGTGTCACTACATCGACACAACGTTGAGTGAGTGACAGACAGGGAACATTGTAACAGAAATGAGTGACAAAAAGCAGTAGAATGAAATACATGACTAGAATGAAATGAAATACATAGACAACATAGACAAATATATTTTTATTTGTAAAAGACATGGATTCGGGCTTTGTGAACATACACAAACATCTCTGTAGATGTAGTCTGTGTCTGTGTGCACTCGATTATCACTAATGATTATGTGATCTGCATGTGGAGTTTCTCTTTGGTTTCTCTTTTTATACGAATTTATCTTATGTGAAGAGCAATAGTTTTCAGCAGTTTACCATATTTAACGTTTAGGCCATGCAGTAGTGCTGGTGGTGCTGCGCTGTTCGTTTATGGTGCTTTGAGACTAATGAAGTCGAGGTAATGTCAGGTCAGCTTATTGCCAATGTGACAGCACAAACTTTTCCATTTCACATGACAGAGTGAGATGTGTGTTTACAGAAGGGCATGCCTCTGTTCTCTGCCCTTATAGAGTAAGAGCCAGCGGAGGGTCCTCGGTATGCCGTTAAACTGTTCAAGAGGTTAACTCATCGTATATGTGTGTATATCTGTGTGTGAGGTTGGAAAGAGGGGGCAATATACAACATGCACCTGTGTGCCTAAATTCTCTTTTGCACCAAACAAAATCAACACCTGTGTGTAAAACAGAGAAACGCACACAACGTCAATGAAACACTAACATACATACTCGTGCACAGTGCCTTTGGGCCTTGAATACAGTAACCTTTAATAGACTCGACACAGCTGTGGCTCTTAGTCTCTCTGCAGTTTACTTATTCAGCCTCACGGCAGGGAACATCACTGTACCTCACTCATCACAGAGTTGCATTATATACCCGCAAACACACCTAATAATAAAGCTGCGTATGATCAAAGGTTTACATCCCTCAATCTGTGCTAACAAACATGGATCACAGCCTGGAGGTCACACAGAGGTTACTCATGACTTATGCAACGTGGAAACAGCCTTTTTAAAAGCATGCACAGCTTGACACAACATTTTCAAGGCTACCATGGGAGTTAATAAGAATCAGATATCTTTTATCACCACCTACTGTACTGTGCCCTGCACAAGCTGTCCAGCTGTGCCATTTATGGACTGATGTAAGAAATGTCACTTATGTGATACAGTATATTAGTCTTGTAATGCAGACATGAGATATACATTATGAGAAGAAAATAACAATTTATGTTGCAGAAAGGTTTTTATTCAACTGAGCAACCTTTATTGAAATGTCCAGCCAACTTTTTAGGGGCTTTTAGCTCTAATGTTGACATATAAATGCTTGCACTATCTTTATATAAAGGCATGGCATTTCAGAACACATTTACCCCCTTTGATGGATCTGCTCCATTCCTCGCATAAAAAACACATTCAGACGCACACACACTGATTCACTAGTCAATCAGTAAGGCCAATTTTTGTGTCTTACTTTGGCCACTGCAGTGTAAAATCACAATTTATGATGTGAGTCAGAGCTAAATGCCCATCAGCATGAAGAATAACTGAACTGCTCTTCATTTCTCTGATCTGTCACTCTCATGGTCTAAAGACAACCCAAGCTGTCTATTGTTGACCCCTGGTGTGTTCACAGCAAGGTTAAACGTGGTTTTAAAAATGTGTTTAGAAGGGATATGTAAGATATATAAGATAAGATTATCACCGTACTAACAATGTAGTATCATGACAACTCGTAATTCATACGAGATGCCAAAATTGTAAGATACACGAAAAGGTATGACTCTTTATACAAACAGAATTTTGAATCCATGCGATACAGGCATCAAATTTTTGCTAGCCTCCTATCCAACACTTTACTTTAAAGGAATAGTTTACCCAAAAATGAAAATTCTCTCATCATTTACTCACCCTCATGCCATCCCAGATATGCATGACTTTCCTCCTCCTGCTGAACAAAAATGAAGATTTTATTTAAAGAATATTTCAGCTCTGTAGGTCCTCACAATGCAAGTGAATGGTGGCCAGAAGTTTGAAGGTTCAAAATGCACATAAAAGCAGAGTAAAAGTAATCCATATGACTCCAGTGGTTTAATCCATGTCTTCAGAAGCGATATGATATGTGAGGGTGTGAAAAAGATCAATATTTATGTCCTATTTTATTATAAATCTCCACTTTCACTTTCACATTCTTCTTCTTTTGTTTTTGGCAATTTGTATTCTTTGTGCACATCACCACCTACTGGGAGTGGGCAAAATTAATTCAAAATCTTACAGAGAAGTAAAATGAAGTGTATTTGTGATAGGAGGTTTACCTCCTCTAGATCACCCTGCTGTAATTCTCCTGAGCCTCAATAATCAGCTGGTTTCTTCTTGCTACTCTTATTGAAGAAGGATGCCTTATCTGATGTCTTTCTGATGTGCATACATCTATGCAAAAGCAAAACATCCTTCTTGCAGCAACAGGTTTTAACAATAGCAAATTAATGTACTCTTCAGCAGAGGTTAGAATGTGTTTGATACATCTAGGTTTATTGTGAATGAACAAAGAAGCAGAAAACAAATTAATAAATTTACGTTGGTATTGTTTATGTGTAAAAACCTTGTATGAAATATGTCATGATAAAAAATCATTAACAGCTATTTAATTTTGCGATACTCAAAGCTAACTTGTTTCCAAACTGCTGTTTCGTGCAAGATATGGAATATGGATAAACTATCACTAAATTGTCCCTAAGAAAAAAAACATTATCGAAAAGGCAATTGCAAGAGGGGTGGCCAATGGGGTAGCCCCTAGCTCTGCCCCTTGTTCCAAACCCTGATGTTTTCTTTCTTTTGTGGTACACAAAAGTTCTTTCCCTATTAAAATTATGGTTAGGTTTAGGTTTGGGTTAAGCTTCAAATTTAGGCAACATTGTTCATTGGTTTGTTAATTTTTCTACATTTCAGTATGAGTCAACTTGTAAGATTCCTTATGACTTTGCCATCTCATACTATTATTACGACTGGAGACCAGGTTGAAATCTCTGGCTGCATCTGTGGGGGAGACTGGGCTCATAAAAAGAGCTTGAAGCTAAAGCATCAGTTACACCCAAGCAGCACCCATCACCTAACCTTTTATTTACTGTTTACATTAAACATTAAATTAAATTAAATTACTGCAGTCAATTACGCAAGCTGTAATTATGTAAATTATTGCCGTCTGGTTTTACACCTTGTCATAGCGCTGAAATGGCTCTAGTTAAAGTGATTAATGATTTCCTTCTAACCACAGACACTGAATGTGTTTCCGTGCCTGTGCTTGTAGATTTAAGCACAGTGTAGGACGCCATTGATCAGCCTATTCTCTCTGACAGGATATTTTAGTGGGTCTTCAAGTGAAGCTCTTTCCAGATTAAGATAGTGTTTGTTTATCAGTGCCTGCTTTTATCTGTCCTTAGGAAGTTAATCTAGTATAGAATATACAAACACCACCGGAATCCAAGAGTTCTGCCAACTCTCTTCCAGCTCCATACTTGCTTTATTATCATGAGTTGGCCTTTTTGCTCACTCACTGCTCACATCTTCATTCTTCTTACTTCTATAGTACTATGTTAATCAACATTTCACACTGTAATTTTTAAAGGTTCTTAGCGCCCCTTTTAACTTTGGGTTATGAAACCCTGCTCCAGAGCAGAAACTTTCATGCACTATTTAGCTTTGATGTCTGAAGGGATGCCGTATTCCTTTTGCATGGTTTTGTAGTATGCTTCAGAAGACTTAAGACAAACAGGGAGGAGTTGAGTGGCGACATTTCCACAGATAAGCAGTTCCAATTTAAAAGCAGTCATAATCAATCGATTTGAGAATGATCCTGCACTGTAAAAAATTGCTGTAAATTTAAGGCCAAATTCCTACAGCAATCTACTGTGATTCTTAAATACAGTAGTTTGCTGTTAAAAATGTTGCATTCTGGGAGATCAAGAGCAGGATCACTGTGCAAGGCATTATGGGAAAATGAACATTTAAATTCATGATATCATCTTGGTGAAAGCTATAGTGACATTTTGAAACGTATATTTTAACCCCACCCCATTTTAGTTTGTGGCACATGGTTAGTGTCCTTGATGCGTCTGACCAACTCCTCTGTTCTTTATCATCATGTATGATTTGGCAAATGCATTGGAAAAAAAACTAAAACACAGAAAAACACGTACAAAATTATTTATTCAGACTTAATAAATAGTGTTGTTGTTTTGTTATCAATAGTTGTGTTTTGAATGAAGTCACCATTATGGTGATTATTGATCTCTTGAGCTGGCACCTTGGACCTTCTTTATTATTATATTATGTTCTTCCAGCCAGTCAATTTATGTTTAAGTAAAAGACCAGTTGTTGCACTGTGCTACTTGGAAGACAAAACCTAAGGTCAGACTGAAAAATGGCAGTATATGTGGCAATAGTGATGCATTACACATAAAAACATAAAAGCAAAAATAGTAAAGGATATTTCAGCAAAAATATATCAACTAATTGAGTGTTTGATGTTTTTGATGAACTTTCAGCATAACTTGAGCTGTTATCAAGACACACAGATATCTACTTTTGGCATACAATACGCAACAGTGGTGACAATTATAAACATACTTTTACATAAGTAAGAGCTGAACATTAAAATCCAAGTAACTTAGACTACAACAAAAACAACATCAAAATAAACCAGTAAACAGTAAAATAATCGAAGTAATTTCTTTTTGCCGCAGTGCATGCTGGGAACTTAGCTGTTAATTTCAACAACAGTAGATAGTATGTAATTTGACAGCTATATGCTGCTAAATTACAGTTGTATACTGTAGCTGTAAAAACAGTATATAGCTGTTAATTTCAGCAACTGCAAGACACCGTTAATTTTACAGTAACCCTTCTGCCAGTTCTTTACTGTTTTTAGACGGGAAAATCTTTAAGAGTGTGGGTTAACAATTTCAGCTGTGAAAATTCCTAATAAGTGCAATTTAGCAGAGTCAAAGGTGAGCTTTTAGGTTTCTTCACCTCAAGTCATTTGTGTTCTTCTCAGTTACAAAGACACAAAACAATATCCAACTTTACCATACAATGAAATTAGAGAAAAGCACTGCTGTTCATTCAGCTGTAAATGTGTGCAGTTAGGGTTCGTTTTAATGCTGTCACCACTGATCTAATTTTATTGGTATTCTTCAGAACCTTCAGAGCTGAGATTCCCAGCAGAGTTAATTAGGCTTTATATTGCTTACTGAAGCAATGAATCTGTGGTTACACATATCAGAAGACGCTCCACACTAAATCCATCAAGGATTTCCAAACCTGATAACTGCTTAGGACTCATCCACTGAGCCATGTTTGAAGGACATTACAGGAGAAAATCCAAGGGATATAAATTATTCACTCATATACAATATGAAGGGAGCAGAAATAATAATAACAAAATTTTAAAAACCTTTTGGCCTGGAGAACAGCAGTGCATATGGCTTTCATATTTGTTCATTAATTTGTTGGAATGGTTTAGCTTTTGGCCCAGTTATAAAAAAAAATAATAATAAATAATTGCTGTTAAATGACAGCAGGACAAAATTGTGAATGCATGAATGCCAAATCATCCATCTTTCAAGTTGACAAACACAGAATATTTTAGTAATGTTTTTTCTCTGAAGCTAAATTTCTTAGATCACATACCAGATTAAAACAGATGAACATTATGTTATAGCCTACTTTTGGTGCATTTGCATTAATATTTTGAGACTTACTTTAACTTGCGCATTAAGAAGCATTACGAATTAATGAGATTGAGATGTTGTTAGGGACGTTTTAGAATGTCAACAAACCTGCTATAATGAACTGGCCATGGAGATGTTGTTAGGATCCATGTGCAGGAAGTTTATTAAGAACACAAGCAAACAATCCAAGTTGGCAGGTAAATAGATATAGTCGTTAAGCAGGGGGTAAAATCCAATATACCAAAAAGACAGTCCAACAAGGCAAACAAAACAAAGGGGTATCCAAAAGGCAGTACTTCCAGAAAAATAGGCAATAGTCATAACATGAAAACAATCAGCAATAGCAATGGAAAAACGCTTGGTAAGGCAGGGTTAACTGGCAATACTTCGCAAAGTATAAGTGGAAGTGCATGGCTATTTATACAGTAAAAACAGGAAGTGAGCAGAGAAGAAATGAGTGACAATCAGTATTCGGGAGAGGGCTCCCTCTGGTGGTAGGTAGGGTGGGTAACAACCTCGGATGTTACGAACAACTCCTAGTGTTCTTCTACTGGGATGTCCCCTTGGTCGTGGTGCTGAATGATTAGGATGGGCATGATGAAATTCTTGGATCAGGGACGGGTCCAATTTGTCCTTGGCGGCTACCCATGATCTCTCCTCTGGTCCGTAGCCCTCCCAGTCCACCAAGTATTGCATCTGGCTCCCTCGTCGTCTTGAGTCCATGATCTCTCTGACCATATACACTGGGGCTCCATCTACCTCCAATGGAGGTGGAGGCTCAGAATCCGTGTTTTCAGAGCCAGATGCTGGGTGGACGGGTTTCAGCAAGGACACATGGAAGGAAGGAGAGATGCGGTAATTATCAGGAAGCTCTAAACGGTAAATAACTAGGTTTATTTGTCGGGTAATTCTGAAAGGACCCACATACCTTGGACTGAGCTTCCTGCAGGGTAACCGCAACTTGAGGTCCCTTGTGGACACCCAGACCCTCTGTCCTGGCTGATAGTTTGGATGGGAGGCGCCTCCTTCGGTCAGCCTAGAAGCGTTGTGCTCGGACCGCTTGCTGTAGCCGGATATGCGCGCTGTCCCACACCCTCTCGCTTCGCCTAATCCAATCATCCACCGCTGGCACCGTAGAAGGTTCTCCTGACCAAGGGAACATCGGGGGCTGGAAGCCCAGCATGCATTGGAAGGGGGTTAGACCCGTAGAGGTATGAGTGAGGGAATTCTGTGCATATTCGGCCCAGGGCAGGAAGTCGTTCCACTTCTCCTGTTCACGGCTACAATAGCTCTGAAGATATCTGCCAATCTCTTGGTTTAGACGTTCCACCTGTCTGTTGGCTTGAGGGTGAATGCCAGAGGTGAGACTCACATTGATGTCCAGTTGTTTGCAGAACGCCTGCCAAACTCAGGATGTCAGTTGTGGACCTCGATCGGACACAATGTCCTCTGGTAATCCATAGACCCTAAATACTTGGTGGAACAAAGCATTAGCAGTTTCCATGGCAGTGGGTAAACCCTTGAGAGTGAAAAGTCTACATGATTTAGAAAATCGATCAATTATCACCAGAATTGTAGTGTATCCGTTGGAGTTTGGCAGGTCTGTGACGAAGTCGATGGACAGGTGAGACCATGGTCTTTGTGGAAGTGAGCAGAGAAGAAATGAGTGATGATCAGTATTTGGGAGAGGGCTCCCTCTGGTGGTGGACAGTGGTGGCTCAGCGGTTAATGCTCTGGGATACTGATCAGAAGGTCAGGGATTCAAGCCCCAGCACTGCCAAGATGCCACTGTTGGGCCCTTGAGCAAGGCCCTTGACCCTATCTGCTCCAGGGGTGCTGTATCATGGCTGACCCTGCACTCTGACCCCAGCTTAGCTGGAATATGTGAAAAAAAAGAATTTCACTGTATATGTGCAAATGTATAACATGTGATAAATAAATACAATTATTATTATAATTATTTATTATAATTATTATAACATCCTCTGATGTTACACCTGTGCACCCAATTGACTTTTCTTATCAATTACCTTTGTCTTCATTTATAAATGGGTTCAGGTAACAAAACTGCAGTAAGCAGGGTGGGATCAACGCGCTATCAAACTGTTCCCAAGACAGGCAGACTGGCGCGAAAGTTAGGGATGGGCGGATCGATCCTAAAGTATCGACACTTCCGATACTGATGTTGTATCAAAAATATCGATCCACACAAAAATATAGATTCTAAAAAAATGTTAACTGGAGATATTATTATTTGGTTAAAATGAACATGAACAATAATTATAAGCTATAAAGTGAAATAAAAAGGATTTGGCTGTATTAGCAAATACTTGTGCAGGATGGGAACTATTTCTTCTTCCGCTCATCTTAACATGCACGCTGAAAAACACAAGTAGACAAGCGTTTGCGCCGTCAAAAGGCTCGTTCAAAAAAGAGGGATCAGTGCCTTGTAGAGGTAATGATAGAAAATCAGAGAAACAGCTTCTGGAGTAAATTCACACTAAAAATACAACATATCTAAAGGTGACATTTCTTATGAGTGTGTAATTGTTGTTAATAAATAATTTAATAAAACAGTTAACCATGGTTTTACTAAAGTAATATTGTAGTTACCATGTTTTATTTTGTTTTTGTTTGTGTGTGTGTGTGTGTGTGTGTGTGTGTGTGTGGCTGAAACCATGGTTTTACTACAGTAATATTGTAGTAGTAACCATGGTTAATTGTGTGGTAACTATGGTTTAACTAAATACCATGGTTAAACTATAGTTACTGTAGTGAAACCATGGTTAATTTTTGTAAGGGTAAATGAAACAGAAGTCCTATACTTTTCTGTTTAGGCTCACAAATGTAAAAAAAAAAAAAAAAAAAAAAGACTTGAATTATGACTAAAAATTATATTTTAAATTACCCATTTTATCCCAAGAAATAAAATTTAAAAAATTCATTTAATAGAAGTATCGGTATTGGTATCGGTATCGACGATATTGGACATGAAATAATTGGTATCGGATCGAAAAGAAAATAAGTGGTATCGCCCATCCCTAGTGAAAGTGAGCAAATACGAATAGCCCCAGATTGCAGTCTGGACGATGGGGCAGGGCGACACATTTGGGCGGGGCGACACATGTCGCTCCTCCCCTAAATAGAGAATAGCTACGACACAAGAGGCAGATCAAACTTTAAACAGTGGAATGATTTAGGAGGGTGAACATAAGGACGTTGTCGTTGCGTGAGATGAGAGAAACTGGTCGGTGTAAAGTTAATTCATATATTTCAAAAAATAAAAATAAATAACGCGATGTTTGAGAATCGAATGCGGCTTAATAGCTTAAGCATAGCTCTGTGTCATTCAAAGCAAATATGAAGCACCATACAGTCTTATCAGAGACAGAACGTAAGCAGCAGGATTGAAATTGATAAAACTCACTCACAGAGGTAGAAAGAGAGAGACCGATAAGTTTTTTCCTTACTCCAGCAGTAGCAAGAGGCATAGTAGATGTTCATTACATTGCAAGCCAAATAAAATGATAAAGTTCACTTGCATTGCAGAATAAGTGCTTATAAAAAGTTATGGCAAACTCATCCCATAAGTCCCTCATTTGCCTTTTAATAAAATATGTATGTGGGCCAGTATGTTGGTAATTTTATTTTTTTTTAAAGTTGTATAGAGAGTTGTTGTGCTCACAAAAACTGAAAATTCCTGCAGTTGCATGGAGCCAGAGAATCTTACCCAAACTTGAGAGATTGCTGTCACTGAAAAATTATCCAGACTAGTCAAGTCTATCAAAAATGATCTATCTTTATTGTATAGTGAGAAAAAAGTGCACAGTGCAGTGCTCACAGAATGCATGTGCTGAAACGTTTGCTCAGTTTTAACTTCACTGCACTGTGCACTTTTTTCTCACTATGGAATTTTGTATACAATAAAGATGGATAATTTTTGATAGACTTTACTAGTCTGGATAATTTGTCAGTGTGCGGACAGCAATCTCTCAAATTTGGAGGAAAAAATTAAAGCTGAAATTTAACTCTTAAGCTTTTGATGTTAGATAACCTTATGACGCCTATTTGCTATGCATATCTGTGACCTTAGGCATTCAAAATCTAATTAGTAAAAGTATTTTAGCTGCATAATAATAGTCAGCTGGAGCTGTGACTATTCTGTGCTGTCCACTCCAAACACATTCAGACACTGGGCTCGTTGTGCCACAGCAGCAGAGCGCTGCATAATAAAACAGGAGTTTACAATTTGGCGGCTATGTGAGGATTTAAAAGGGAAATAACTGCACGATCAGAACATTTTAAAAAGCGAATTCATGATCATGCACAAGAACTTCACGAAATGATTCAGTGTGTATGATATCAACATGAGGGACAGATATGAGAGGCATGCCGCACAGTAGAATCTTGTTTACAGATACTGCACTAAAATAACTCAGAATTCTGTTCTGAACGTCACGTTTGCTTATAATTAAGAGAAACTGTGCGCCGGTTTTTTGCGCTTTCTTTATCTTTGTTTACTTTTTGAGCTTTATTATCATTCGGTAATACATAGACGTAATGATTTATGTATGTCCTCATAAAACTGTGTACGCTTAGATTAAAGCGTCTAACTTTCTCAACACCATACAGCAATAAGCTCTGCTGTATGAACCCATGAAATCGGAAGTGAGAGGAGCTACACGCGTCGCCCCGCCCCAAGGTGTCGCCACGCCCCATCGTCCAGACAGTACTCTGGAGTACTTGGAGTGAGTGAGTGAGAGAGAGAGGGGTTGGGAAAAGACAACCACCTCTACCCATCAGCCAGCCGAGCACCCTGCGGAAAGTCACTTCCAGCGTGCGAGCTGCATTTCTGTCCGTCCGAGCAAATGGATCACTGAACAACGCAGGATGTGACAGAGCGGCACGAATGAAAAACTAAACTAGTATGTTGTGCGTTGTGCTCCAAATACGCTGGTTTATGCTCATTTTTCCACTTGGGTTCTTGTTTTGTCAGTCTTTTCTCATTAATGTGCGGATTTTCGGTGAACACTTTCGAAGTATTATCAGGGGGAAATGTCGTAAATGTAGCTGAATGAATGAAAAGTTAAAATATTTTTCATAGGTAAGTGAAAAAAAACAGTAAAAACAGTTGAAATGGATTCACATGAGTTTGTGTTTGATAGAAACTATTATTATTATTATTATTATTATTATTATTATTGTTGTTGTTGTTGTTGTTGTTATTATTATTGATAGCCAAATGTGAACGTTAGGAACCGATAATATTCATCATCCTTACATTGTCCAATAACTGGGCGCAGATGAGAATAGCGGTTGAGGGAAATCTTGGTCCTCGTGAGGTGAAAAAGTGTTTAGTACTAATATCAGCGTTAAGATACATTAGATATTTGTTGGCTTTTCTTTTCTTTTTTTGCATTGAGATCAACAGGTTCGCATCTCTGTTTCGAACTGCTGCTGGACTGCAGAAGGGCTCGCTTACTCAAACACAAATCGTGGTCGCACTTACATGAGCTGAGAATTAGGCTAATAGTTTTGAAATTTTATTTAAAAGGTAATCAGCGTTCTTTTTAGAGTTTTTATGATGTATGTAATGTAATGATGTATGGAGGATATTTGTTTTTCATTGTAAAATAATCTTGATAAACAGATCATTAATCTGCAATTTTCTTTGAAAATGGCTCTTTGTACAGAAGATTATAATATATTCGTTTCAGAAGAATACAGGCATTACTGTACGTTATATTTGTGTCTATGCTGTAAAAATTATGGAATAAGATACTAGTAAAGTATTCTATTCATCTGACATATTGGAGTAATGTTGTACCTTTACAGTGGTGGAGAAACAGGTTTGAGGTTTGAAAGATATTTTTTGGATTTTATCTTGTTTGATACTGTACCTAAAGTCTGAATTCAGTTTACAATATTTATATCAGGCGTTGAAACACAGAATTTGAAGACAGAATGTCAGAAAGAGTTTGAATCTAACTTTGTAGAAATCCCTGCCATTAATATAACACCTCATCTATTTTCCCTTTATTTATCTTTTGTTTCCGATTTCTTGTCTTGTTCCTCTCCTTTTTTTGCACATTTGTATTGTTTCCTCGGTTTTTCCATTGCTATTTCTGTCTTGCTTATCTCTCCTCTTCATTTTTCTTCACTTTTCTGTACTTTCATACTTCTTTTACCGCACTCCTTTAACCTCTGCCTCTCTATTCTGCTGTCATCCTGTTCACTCTTGCTGTCTTTTGGCTCCTATTTCATGTCTGTCTCTCACCCATCTCACACCCCACCCCCGGAACTCTGTCCTTTTCCTCCCACATTATCAAATGTCTCACTCTTTCCCATCTTTTCATCTCCCTGTCTCTCTTTCTGTCTCTCTCTATGTAGATGGGGTCTAATCTAATGTCAAGCTGGTTGTGAAGGTGTTCGATCTGGTCCTCTCGACCTCAGACGGAGTCCCCATGGCTGCTGGAGTGGCGGCCTGGCTCCCCTTTGCACGGGCAGCGGCTATAGGATGGATGCCTGTGGCCAACTTGCCCATGCCTGTTGCACCAACCAATAAGAACAAGCGACAAGACGAGCTCATTATCCTCAATGTCAGTGGCCGACGCTTCCAGACCTGGCGGAACACTCTAGATCGTTACCCTGATACACTCCTGGGGAGCTCAGAAAAAGAGTTCTTCTTCAACGAGGAGACCAGGGAGTATTTCTTTGACCGAGATCCGGACGTGTTTAGAAGTATTCTCAACTTCTACCGCACAGGGAAGTTGCACTACCCACGCTATGAGTGCATCTCTGCCTATGATGAGGAGCTGGCATTCTTCGGAATCATTCCTGAGATCATCAGTGACTGCTGCTACGAAGAGTATAAGGACCGCAAGAGAGAGAACATTGAACGTCTTATGGATGACCTTGAGGACAACAAAGACAGCAAACTCCCCAACATGACATTCCGTGAGACCATGTGGAGGGCCTTCGAGAACCCACACACTAGCACCATGGCGTTGGTTTTCTACTATGTAACTGGCTTCTTTATCGCCATATCTGTCATCACCAATGTGGTTGAGACAGTTCCGTGTGGTTTGATGATGAATCAGAGGGACATTCCTTGTGGGGAACGCTACACAGAGTCATTTTTCTGTATGGACACAGCGTGCGTTATGATCTTTACAGTGGAGTATCTGATGCGACTGTTTGCGGCGCCCAGCAGGTACCGTTTCATGCGTAGCGTGATGAGCATTATCGATGTGGTGGCAATCCTGCCGTATTACATCGGACTCTTCATGACCAACAACGAGGACGTGAGCGGGGCCTTTGTCACGCTACGAGTGTTCCGCGTCTTCCGGATCTTTAAATTCTCTCGCCACTCTCAGGGTCTCCGAATCCTTGGCTACACGCTGAAGAGCTGTGCGTCCGAGCTTGGCTTCCTTCTCTTCTCCCTCTCCATGGCCATCATCATCTTTGCCACCGTGATGTTCTATGCTGAGAAAGGCTCCACATCCAGCAAGTTCACAAGTATCCCAGCCTCCTTCTGGTACACCATTGTAACCATGACAACACTGGGGTGAGTCATTTTCTTTCAGACTGAGTTTCCCTCTTTTTATTTAAAAATTTTTTTTTAGTGCTAAACTCAAAATGCCACACCATTCCCTCATGCATTTCAGAAGATTAGTGTAAAATGCTATGTTGCAGCACCCTACAAAGTTGGCCTGTGTACAAGTTGTGGTTGAATGCGTCGTATTGACCAATGAGCACTAATGTAGATGAAAACAGACACATAGATAAGTTGCTTACATTATAACATTATACCAGGACAAGTTGATTCCCTCCAGCTATTGGATTTTCCTTCTTTTCAAAGTTAACTGCTATTAGCATCAGTATTTGAAAAAATGGACCAAATTCCTAATGACCATGGTTGCTGACTGCAGTTGTGCCGGCCCAAAGCAGCGATATGTTTGGATTTAACTCACTGCCCCCGGCTAGACTTTTATTCATACCTATTATACACCAATTAATATTTAAGCATGTGTGAAGCAGGCGGAGGAGCATCCTTCAGCATTTCTCCCACACAGTAACAACAGACAGCAGCTGCAAGGCTGTATAGCCACATTCACTGCTACTCTCCCCCACAATTCACAAATTACAGGCCATTTATTCAAAAGTCCATGACTGATACGAGTAGACATTTGACATGATTGGTTTTGAGAAAGTGCAGGATTAATTTAATTTATGAGTGATTGGTTAATGCGATTATGTGGTTTATGACTTGAGTAATTGGCTATATATGGCTGCTACGGCAATAGACCGTTTCAACCTGTGAAGTGACAAAAGTATGTAGCTGCTGTGTCATGGTGTCTTTGAAACCAGAGCTGCACAGTCAAAGTCTTTGAGTTCCTGTTTAGTAGGCTGTATGACTCATTGGCTGATGCACCTGCCAGTGAGCTCTGTGACCCCAAAACAACAAGATAAATACCTTAATTCATGGTGAAGAGTAAATCATGAATGCTACATTGCCAAATGGTTTGGTCCTTGATGAATACAGCTGTATCATTTTTTACACACATACAAAGCAATGCACCTTTTTAGGTAATTGTCTTATTCTTATGAAGAATTACAAATAGTTCAAAGCTTGTTTAATTTATTCATTCTTGCTCTTTAATTTGAAGGCTTTATCTTTGTCATGTGAATGTCTAGATGTTAGATAACCTCTGAATTGCTTATTATGTGCAATTGTTGAATTATAATCCTATATATCAATGTTATTGTTGTGTTAATGTGTTGGCTAGTTTTACATGGATTCCTGTGTAGAGCCGATCTCATTACTTATTACTACATTCTCACCAGAGATCCAGTCTCCACCAGCATCTGAGACTTGACCCGCAACGAGCAAGATAGACACTTCTCATCAATAAAACACGCTGTAGAAGTGTGTGTCACTGTGACTAATGTTCTCAGGTACATCTGCTGAACAATGTAAGCCACCATGACATTTCCAACCCCACTGATGTCACATGTTCAAACCAGACAGGAAGGTTTAGATTCACATCCCAGAAGTTTAACACAGTTGATTGTTCCAGTTAGTTATGGGTTCATATTTGTATCACAATACACCTGTTGATTGTAAGGCTTTAAAAAATGATCTTTCCTGTCTTTGCTCTTGACCAGTGCAGTGGTGTATTTTACACTTCTAGTGCTTCTCTTATTCATTGATTCATTCACACTGAAGTGCATGTTACCTGGTGTCTTCACCTCGTTCGACCAGAGCAAAATACAGCAATGCAGATCAGCTGCTCTGGTGTCATGTGACTCTGCTTCCTACGTAAGACAGTGACATCGTGTTAACATGCAAAGAGCAGACCCATTGCCCTGCAATCACATGCGTGATACTCAGCACGTTTCACACACTGGCAGCACTGCTGAGAGCTAGAAGAAATGTTTTTTTTTTCTGAAATATTTGGAAATGATTGTGTTCCTGTAATTGAAATGGTAGAGCATGGTGCTAACAACTACAAGGTCTGGGGTTGAATTCCTAGGGAATGAATCTGCCTGATCTCATGAAAATTACGTGACTGTGCCAACATTTTTGCAAAATTATATTACTTGGTTCATTCCACGTATTGTGGCAGTTCCGGGGTGAAATGTCCACTCATGCTAAAAGTGAGTTGAATGTTCTCCCAAACGGATAAAGTGTTTAAGAATAATGCTCTATCGAGTTCTAAGTCAACAAAACTGACCTGCCCACCCCAAACCCTAAACTTAACTGATAGTTTTTCATTTCACAGCAAGTACGTCATTTCATGGTGCTTCTATGACACTTTTAGCGCACATGTTGTCTCGCGTGCTCTTGTGGACTCATATTCCGACCCTTCGTGTTGCAAGTACAACGCTACAATCTGTTGCACTAGCTTGCAATTTGAATGCGCACTACAAGGTTTGTAAATGAAGGCTTACAAGTTATGTGCTATGAAAAAAAGTGTTTGGATGCCATAAGAAAAAAAACAGGGTGAAAAGTATGTGTTTATGGATTGATAATTTGCCGTTTTACTCATGATTTTTGTGAAAGGGAATAAAAGTAATTGTTGTTGTATCGCCTCTAGTGTTTATTTCACCAGGAAATTGCCACATTGTGTATATCGAGCCATGTAAAAACCATTTTGCAATGATTTAGGTATAGTAACGTGATTCTATGACACCTGGTTAAAAGAATGGAACGTATAAATTTATACGTCATGTGCATTGTAAATCACTTTTGATGAAATTGTCTGCCAAATGTTTGTGAAGGGTAAATTGCTGGATTTCTCCTCTCACACACTCTTTCAGCTGAAGTTAATTTTTTTCTGACCTCTGGTTACTCTCGTTTACCAGATCGTGATCTCATTGCTCTCCTTTTGGATTTAAGGGCTCTGTGTTTTGTCTTGGCAAGAGGCCAGGATAATGATTTAAAATAAAGGAAGAGAATGGATGAGACAGGCAGAGAGAAACAGAGGGTGCAGAGTGAGTGAAAGAGAGACAGATTAACCTTAGGTCACAATGGAATAGCAGACAAACGAGCAGACAAAATGATTGCAAACCCTATGTTGTGTGCCATATAATGCACTGGCATCAGATGTTGTTGCATAAAGTGTCCAAGCACTGATCTCGCATCAGTTACATCTTGTTGCCTATGTTATGTGCCTGTCCACACTGCTGGAATCACCTCACCAGCTCCTGGCAGGGTTTTATTTGCATTTAAATGCCATTAGATAGAGAGATTTTGACCGTATGAGGGCAAGGTCTGTTTTAAAATCACTGTGAGCTTTTACAATCATGTTTCTGTTGTAAAAACAGGAGTTTTAGGCGGTTTGGGATTTAGAGACAGAGATGGGAAGAGAATGGATGTTTGTTTATTGATTTATTTATTTATTTGTGATAAGACGGTTTTGACCTTTAGGTGGAGTAGCATATTCTAAATGACCTTTAAGGAAAGACAAATCTCTAGCCTGCTTTTCAGCCACGCAGCTTAGAGCAGCGACAATGAGATATACCTGAAATATTGTATTTATTCTCTCTCTCTTTAATTCTTTATGTTGGTAGCTTATTAGCCTCTTGCCCTGCAGTAGTGGTTGAATCGTTTAAGATATGCTCTCTGTGTCCTTATGTTTCAGACCTATGTATTTTGGACACTTATGTTGCAGTAAAAAAACACCACTCTAATGAGGGCTCTCAGTTGTTACCACAACCATCAATTAACATGACACTCAAAATTCACGCCCTCGTTTCAAACGCTGAATAGATCAAGACTCACAATTCGGCACGAACACATGACTCTCTCTTGCTTACTCGCTTCTCCGCTGTTTCTGTTGTTCTGTTGGTAGCTGAACGTGTTCTTTCAATACTGATCAGAAGCATTGATTAAAGAGAACAAAGGCTGAGGGAGAAGAGGATAAGGGACAGAAAGACGGATGGGGTTGAATCCATTAGCCAGGGTGAATGATGATAATCACCCAAAGCTGCAGGATGTCAAACTGAACTGTTTTGATCGATAAGGTAACATACTGTATGTGTTTGTGTCATAGTGTCATGGAGGTCAGAGTATTTGCCCCTCTCATGATGGTTGCTGTCAGAGGTTATGTAGGGTAAAAAAAAAAAAAAAAAAGAAGATTTTTAGTGTTGGCAATACACTTGAACTGTTGTCTGTACGCAGAGCCGTGAAATTCTCAAACACGTTCATATGCATTCAGGTACAGTAGTTACCGTGTACCAATAACTCTGAATGAGATAACTGTAGTCTAGCCATTGTTGCAGGGGTGCAGGAAATGTCAGTTTTGAGCATACAGTGGAGTGAGTGTGTTTGTGTGGGTGTTTTTTTTTTGCGTGGATTTTTCTCCCCTTTTCTCCCCAATTTGGAATGCCCAATTCCCAATGCGCTTTAAGTCCTTGTGATGGCTTAGTGACTTGCCTCAATCTGGGTGGCAGAGGACGAATCTCAGTTGCCTCCACGTCTGAGACCGTCAATCTGTACATCTTATCGCGTGGCTTGTTGAGCGTGTTTCTGTGGAGACATAGTGCATGTGGAGGCTTCACGCTATTCTCCGCGGCATCCACGCACAACTAACCACGTGCCCCACCGAGAGCGAAAACCACTTTATAGTGACCACGAGGAGGTTTCCCCATGTGACTACTGGAGTCACTCAGCACCTGGATTCAAACTGGCAACTCCAGGTGTGGTAGTCAGTGTCATTACTTGTTGAGTTACCCAGGCCCCCATTTGTGTAGGTGTTTTAACCTGTTTATACCAACCCCTTTTTGAGCACAAACCATGAAAACGACATATCTGAACTTAAATGGTTGTATTAACTGGACCCTTCGGAGTATGGACACAGTTGTAGTATCTTTTGAAAGAAGACACTTGGGGTTTTTTTATTTTTAAGTTAGAGAAGCTGAAGTTTATAGAAATGGATATATTTTGTTCTGAACAGGTCTTTATCATCTAAAAAAACAATAATAAAAGTGCCAGAACAACCCAGAAATACAAAAAAAAAAGACACAAGTCTAAAGAAGTTATGTTTCAAATTTGAAGATGATCTAACAAAAAAGTAGGTTCCTGCAAGCTTTTTTCTCTGACGAGGGACATAACCTAAAACGGCCACTTAGAGTTTCCAAAGGGCCACTTGGTAACAAAATGATCCGAGGGCTAGAGAAAGCTATTATAGTTATTTTTACATGTACCACATCTACTAAACTGTTGTTTTCCCCCCCAATTTAAAATATGACACAATTTCCTGTAGTTACATTTTTTTATTTGTTTTTAATAAATGCCATGCAACAGTGCACTCAAGTTTTATGCCCTTCCCAACTTCCCCCTGTCTCATGGATCCGAATGTTCATAATTGCATACGTTGCGCGGATGTGCCCACTACCAGGGCCAGACTGGGACATAATTTCAGGTCGGGAGTCTCACACTCATCCAGGCCACATAATAAACCAACAAGAAATTTTAAAACCCCAGTTTATGTTGGGATGATGATTTAACAATACACTTTACGCTAAGGTTGTATACGTTAACACATGAACATGTAACATTCCAAATTAGGTTTAAAGACATAACAGTAAATATTTTTAATGCATTTATTCATCTGAGTTCATTTTAATTTATACATATTGTTCATTGTTAGTTCATGTTAGTTCTTAATGATGTTACATTACCAATGTTAAATATTAAACTGTATTAGTATGTGTTGAGATGAACATCAACCAAGATTACAAATGCTGTAAAAGTATTGTTCATTGTTCATGTTAATTCACTGTGTAATGTTAATTGATACACAACCTTATTTTAAATCCAAGTTGGAATTACGACTTCAAGTGGCGTTCCATTGCACTTTTCCTAGTAGGAAGTTGGAAAATCAAACTTTCTGAGTTGAATGGAATGCAACATAAGCTAACTGCACTGATATAAAGATATTAATCCAGCTCTATTCAAGAGTGTGAATATGTCAAAAGTCCAAAGTCAAAGAGAGGAAGTGATGGAAATGTTTAATGGGAATGTGGCATAATAATTTAACATGGGTTTTAGCAAAGACCTTCGCCTAACTCAGAGCACTTCTGAAGTTCTGGACATCAACATCATCAGAGCCATGAGAAGTGACAGTCAAAGGGGACATTTGACTTCAAAACAATGACATAATGTCATAAAAGGTACATATTATTCTATAATTTCTCATTATTTGCATTGCATTTTTATGATATTAAATAATGGTTAATTTCTGTTTGCAGTGGCAATGCAGCATTATATTTGACCATCTTCATACAGATAAAACAACACACCTATGCATGTAAGTTTTAGTATGCAATTTAGAGAGATACCTATTTCATTTATTTATTTTTTTATCCCCTTTTCTCCCCCTAATTTTGAATGCCCAATTCCCACTACTTAGTAGGTCCTTGTGGTGGCGCGGTTACTCACCTCAATCTGGGTGGCGGAGGATAAGTCTCAGTTGCCTCTGCTTCTGAGACAGTCAGTCCACGCATCTTATCACGTGGCTTGTTGTGCATGATACTGCGGAGAATCCCAGCATGTGGAGGCTCATGCTAATCTCCGCGATCCACGCGCAACTTACCATGCACCCATTGAGAGCGAGAACCACTAATTGCGACCATGAGGAGGTTACCCCATGTGACTCTACCCTCCTTAGCAACCAGGCCAATTTGCTTGCTTAGGAGACCTGGCTGGAGTCACTCAGCACACCCTGGATCCAGGGATGGTAGTCAGCGTCAATACTCAGTGAGCTATCCAGGCCCCCAAATTTCTTTGTTTTTAATTACTCTGCATACTGACAGCAGGTCTGTTAAATGTTTCTCTTACTTACAGTGATCAGCACATCCATCCTCAACCTGATCTTTCATATGGTGTGAAAACCCCTCAGTGCAGAGAGTCGGCATCAAACTGATGACATGGAGATGGCTCAAGTGAAGTTTTGTTAAATTTGTTGTATCCGAAATACCTCACTCAGTTTGTCAGACCAGTGGCAACAAAATGATTCTGTATCTGCCCCAGTGCTAAAATTGTTTAACAGCTTTTCATAGGTCATTTGTTTTTATTTATTCTTACTTAGTTTTTTACTTATTAATCTTACTTATGGTTATAATGTTAACACATAGTTAAATGATTTAATGTTTATGATTTTTATATAAATAATATTACTACTAATGAACTTTTAGCTTATTATTACAAACCTGTGGATTTATTAAGTCAAGACTAGTGCATTATGAATCGTATTAATTATTGCTTGTGTTGTTGTAAATACAAACTATTAAATGTCTTTTATATGGTTATTTCACTTTCTTAGTTATATAGTATATGAACTATTCAATTCACATATCCATTAAACATTATAATAAAAAATAAAACAAAAAATAAATACATTTAAAAACTAAACAAAAAACAAATGTTACGGTTGCATGTTGGGAACCCCTATAAGGTTCTATATAGAACCTTTCCACTTGGTTCAAAGAACCATTAAAAGGGTTCTCTATAGAACCTTTTAGGGGTTCCAAATATGAAGCAAGTGATAGAACACTTTAGGGTTCTATATGGAACCTTTTCTTCTAAGAGTGTAATAAGAAACGTATTCAGATAGTTTATATCCTTTCTTACATGCTGAGAACTTTCCTGACCCATGACTTGTAAAAATAAAACTGTTTTTATTTCTTCTATTATTATCTTTATCTTATGTATACATTTGTGTTGGTTCATAATGTATGTATTTTTTGTTTTTTATTAACTGTACTTTTGTCTTTATGACTCATTGTATTCATACATTGTTGGATCTGTGTAATTTTGTACATCTTATCTGTGTAATTTTGTACATCTTATTGAAAATTTAACCTTCTTTTTTCAATAAAAATATCCACTGTTTTAGCACAATGTGTGGATTTTTTAGACGGTCCTTTACCACACCCTTCACAGTATTAGCATATTTAAGCTCAATGTGTGGACTTTTCTGATGACCCCGTATTCACTGTATGACTTATATCAAA
This sequence comes from Myxocyprinus asiaticus, assembly GCF_019703515.2. NCBI lineage: Eukaryota > Metazoa > Chordata > Actinopteri > Cypriniformes > Catostomidae > Myxocyprinus > Myxocyprinus asiaticus. The sequence goes on from NC_059367.1 coordinate 23,044,330, forward strand.
TTAAATTAACGATCTGGAACAGTTTCGCCATGACGACATCTGACCAGCTAATGGGACAAATCATGTCCCATATTGATTAGATACAGGATGCATAATTTCATATGTAAATACGTGTCGATCCCGTATTTTTTAGGGGACGGGTGGCAACCAACCCTACTTGGAGGTCTAAAACATTTTCACAAGCAAAGTGTGGATGCAGAAAATCGTGAGTTTATCTGGAGAAATTGTAAATCGGGAGTACAGCGGGAGGAGGGGTGGGAAAATGGGAGAAACCCGGTAAAATTGGGAGTGTTAGCAGGTATGGTTAAGGGTCTGTCAACAGAAACTTCCCTCTCCCACTTAAAGAAGTGGAACGGACATCCAAAATGGCGGCAGGGATATCCCCTAGGGATATCGCGTGAGAGTACTTATAGAAATTATTACTTCTACTTGAGTAATAATTTTTTTAAAGTAATTGTACTTTTACATGAGTACAGTTTTTGGCTAATCTACCCACCTCTGGTGATGCTTGCCTCTCATGCTCTCATCCTCACAGCGGGTCTCTGCAGATCGCTATGAATGGGATGAATTGATGGCAGGGGTGGTTCTAGACCATTTTGACTGGTGTAAGGGGGGCAACTCTATTATGCCTTAAGTGTCCCCTGTATGCATATAAAAATTTGTTTTGCTGTTTTAATATTTACGGACATGCAATTTTTTAAAGACAACCAAAGATTCACCAAATTTGAATAAAAAAATTTAAAATGTAATTTTACACTATATAAAAAAACAGGCTCATGGCGAATGCTTATTTAGTCAATACACCCTAACATTCTGGTTTTACCCACAAACTTTAAGCCATGTTGCCATGCTGTTCTTTAGAATGACTAATACAGTAAAATTCTTGGATAAAATTAATGATAGGCTACATCAAGATTTTAGGTTAGAATTTAATCAGAAGGCTATAATCAGCATGTACAGGTCTTGTAAATGGTCACCATTTCTTTTAAGATATTTTAAGCACATTTTTAAATTCACTAGTTAATTTTAAATGGTCCAGTATAACAATTGAATTTTTAAATGCATGTATCTTTCAATTACTATGAGTGACCAATAAGATGCCTTTAATGTGTTTTATTATTATTATTATTATTATGTCTGTCAGTGTCTGCACATGTTGCTACATAAGCTCAATTCTTTATTAAGCACATGTGTGCTTCTCTCTTGTGATTGGTGCACCGCGTGTTAAGTATTTGATTGATAAATGGTGTTCATAAAGAGGATGTTGTGTTTGTTATGTTCCCTGTAAACTATTTAGTGCAGGATCGACCCTGCAGCTTCACTCACTCACCCCACCCCTCCCCCCCCCCTTAAATTGGAGTGGTAGAATGGTAATGGGGTTCAAGGAATGCATGGGAAGGAGGAAGCTAGGACCGGCTTGACAAAACACGTAGACATTTATTTTCACTTAAACATAACATAAAACAACTCCACATGATGTTTCCCTGCAGACACGTCGAACACACAAACAGCTCCATGTGTCTCTCTCTCGCCATCTGCCGCTGTCTCCTCTCCTTCAGTACTCCCACGCCCCTCACTGGAACACGAGACCGGTGTGGCACACAGGTGGAACTCGTTCACCATTTATCTTCCCGGTCTCGCTTTGCCTAGACACCACTCGGCCCCGCCCTGCTTGCCACGTAACCCCATCGCCAAACTCAGGCCAGTGATATTTAAACAAAACATCAATGCATTATGACTGCATAATAATATTTAGCAGGGTAAAGTTAAAGTTCAATATTTATTAAATATTCGCTTATTGTTCATAAGTGATTGTCTAAAAAGTCCACACACTGTACTAAAACTGGTGGCCAAGTGTTCAATGCAACTGCCTTGCATGTTCTGTCTTAAACAATTATTAAAAAAATATTTACACATTCTAAAGATTGTAAAAACAATTTTGCCAATGTGTGAATGGCTTGTAACGCAACTTAAAAAATGAGCCCTCCCGGACTTCTTATGTTGCCTATTAAAGCCTGTAGACTTATTTTCATGCAAAGGGAGCAGGTTGGTTTTGCTGGGAAAATCCAAAGGATGTGACGTTTATGCGTGCTCCCGAGAGCCTTAAATGCTTCTCTTCCGCTATTCAACAGCAACAACAAACTGCAACACTAGGTAACATTATCTTAGAGATGGAATCCAGCAAACGTCCAGCTCCCAACACAACACCGACTTCTAAAAAAACAACAACAAAAAAACATTTATAAACTGAATCCCATCTGGCTAAGTGGCAACTTGATCGTGGTCGAGCGAAAACTAGAGTGAACATCGGCAGGGCATTTGATTCCTGGAGGGACCTTCGTTCGGTTTTGGGGATCAAAACCGACCCTGAATTGGTGTTTTTCTTATTGGACAGGTAAGCTTACATAACTGCAAAGCATGTGAAATATAGTGCCATAAGGATTGATCTGTGTAATTTTAGCTAAATTGATCTTGCCTGCTAACGCTGATGAATTGCAAGCTACCTTGCTTCGTAACTTTCAAATAATTTCTACGATCTTCTCTTTATACTAAAAGTCAGGTATACAGAATAAATTTAAGCAAATATGCTAGTTTCTTGATCGTAGTACAACATATGACATAGAAAACATACAATAGTGCAACATATCAGTGCAGTGCAACAGTAAACTGTCTGGTATAGTTCGGTGGTATGTAGCTGTATGTGTGTATCAGTATGCTGTGTTAGCTGATAAGTAGTTTTAGTTTAGTCTCAAAGTTTGTATAAACAATCATTCATTATTCATCATGATGGTGCCGCAGATGGCAGCCTCGGTGTGTGGAGCGCTCCTATTGTTTTGTAGTTTTTGTTTGTTTGTCCTGTGTTTAGTAATCTTTTTCCAGTCAGTTTTACCAGAGATGAACTGCTGAATATTCAACAGCTTATACCAGACAATCTTTTCCCAGTTTTTGAATATTCAGACGTTTTGCTAGACATTTTAGTTGGAGGCATGGCTTTGTTGTTCAGGAGGCGCAGGCGAGGAAGACGAGCCGGTGCGCTGGTCAAACTCCTTCGGCGGGGCTTTGGAACAACGCTGCCGGGCATTCATCTTGCGAATCTCCGCTCTCTTCCTAACAAAACGGACGAACTACATCTCCTCACCCACACAAACAAGGACTTTTCAACCTCTGCTGCCTTGTGCTTCACAGAAACCTGGCTGAGTAAAGCCATTCCGGACAGCGCATTACATCTGCTGGGCTTTCAGCTGTTCAGAGCAGATCACATCGCGGAGTTAACGGGGAAAACGAGAGGTGGTGGAACATGCTTTTACATCAATGAACGTTGGTGTACAGATGTAACAAGGTTAAAGAAGATGTGCTGTCCTAATTTGGAAGCACTCTTTATTAACTGTAAGCCTTTCTACTTGCCGTGGGTGTTTTCCTCATTTATTCTGGTGAGTGTGTATATCGCGCCAAACGCGTGTTTGAATGCGACACTGCAACAGCTGGTTGATCAAATCACAGACACGGAACAACAATATCCGGACTCAGTTATTATTATTCTTGGGGATTTTAACAAAGCAAATCTCACATGTGAACTGCCCAAATACAAACAGCACATTACATGCCCCACCAGAGACAGGAACATTCTGGATCATTGCTACACAACAAAAAAGGATGCATATCGCTCTGTCCTTAGAGCAGCTTTGGGACTCTCTGATCACTGTCTGGTTCATCTTCTTCCAACCTACAGGCAGAAATTAAAATCAACCAGGCCAGTAGTAAGGACTGTAAAGAGATGGACCAATGAAGCAGAGTGGGAACTACAAGCCTGCTTCGATTGCACGGATTGGAATGATTTTGAGGCTGCAGACACCAATCTGGACGAGCTCACAGATACTGTTACATCATATATCAGTTTCTGTGAGGATATGTGCATTCCTACTAGGACTTATTTAAAGTTCAACAACGACAAACCGTGGTTTACAGCAGAGCTCAGGCAGCTTCGTCAGGCCAAAGAGGATGCTTACATGGGTGGGGATAAAGTCTTGTACGATCAGGCCAGGAACACACTGAACAAGGAAATCAGAGTGGCTAAAAGAAGATACTCTGAGAAGCTGAAAAACAAGTTTTCAGCTAACGACCCTGCAACAGTGTGGAGTGACATGAAACAACTCACAAATTATAGGACTCCTACCCCCAACCCTGTGGTGGACCAACAACTGGCTGACGACCTGAATGTGTTCTACTGCAGATTTGAAAGGCCCAATCTCACACCCCATACCCACTCTGACCTTCACTTCACACAAACACCAACACCTCCTGCAACCCCCCTCCTCCCCCCTCCTGCTACTCAACCTGCACTTAAGATCTGTGAAGATGATGTGAGCCGCGTCTTTCGGAAACAAAAGACGAGGAAATCTTCAGGCCCAGATGGCGTCTCACCAGCGTGTCTTCGATCCTGTGCTAACCAGCTGGCCCCCATCTTCACACAGATCTTCAGTAGATCACTGGAGCAGTGTGAAGTCCCATGCTGCTTCAAACACTGTCCCAAAGAAACCAAAAATCACAGGACTTAATGACTACAGACCTGTCGCCCTGACGTCTTTGGTCATGAAATCATTTGAGAGACTGGTGTTGGCCCACCTGAAGAACATCACTGGACCCTTTCTAGATCCCCTTCAATTTGCTTATCGAGCAAACAGGTCTATGGATGATGCAGTCAACATGGGATTGCATCATATCCTGCAACATCTGGACAGACCAGGGACATATGCAAGGATCCTTTTTGTGGACTTCAGTTTGGCTTTCAACACCATCATCCCAGCTATACTCCAGAATAAATTACACCAACTCTCTGTTCCCATGTCTATCTGTCAGTGGATTACCATCTTTCTGACGGACAGACAGCAGCTTATGAGACAGGGGAAACTCACTTCCAGCACCTGTACAATCAGCACTGGTGCCCCCCAGGGATGTGTGCTCTCTCCACTACTCTTCTCCCTCTACACCAATGACTGCATCGCCAAGGACCCCTCTGTCAAGCTCCTGAAGTTTGCAGACAACACTACAGTCATCGGCCTCATCCGAGATGACGATGAGTCTGCATACAGAAGGGAGGTTGAACAGCTGGCTGTCTGGTGCAGTCAAAACAACCTTGAGCTGAACATGCTCAAAATGGTAGAGATGATTGTGGACTTTTGGAGGAACACCCCAACACTGACCCCCCTCACCATTCTAAACAGCACTGTGGCAGCAGTGGAGTCATTCAGGTTCCTGGGCACTACCATCTCACAGGACCTGAAGTGGGAGACACACATTGACTCCATTGTGAAAAAGGCCCAGCAGAGGTTGTACTTCCTTCGCCAGCTGAGGAAGTTCAACCTGCCACAGGCGCTGCTGATACAGTTCTACTCAGCAGTCATTGAGTCTGTCCTCTGCACTTCAATAACTGTCTGGTTTGGTTCAGCTATGAAATCAGACATCAGAAGACTACAAAGGACAATTCGGACTGCTTAGAGGATTATTGGTTGCCCCCTGCCACCCCCTTCAAGAACCCTTCCAGAGTGAGGAAAAAGGCTGGAAATATCACTCTGGACCCAACTCACCCTGCCCCATTGAGCAATAACTATGTGCAATACACAGCTTAGTCTTCTTTATATTTATCCAACACATCCAACCTCTTCTGCCATTTCATTCCTCTGGAAAAAAAAAACAAAAAAACATTTGCACTGTACATAACAGATAACAGATTTGTATTAGATTGCACTACGTATGTGTATGTGTGTATGTATGTATGTGTGTGTGTGTGTCTGTGTGTGTATGTACGTATGTGTATAACTGTTTTTTATTTTTTATTATTATCTATGTCTTGCTGCTGTTTTTGTATTGTTTTTGTATTGTTGTACACTGGAAACTCCTGTCACCAAGACAAATTCCTTGTATGTGTAAGCATACTTGGCAATAAAGCTGATTCTGATTCTGATCATAACTGTGTCATTTTTATTATGCTACCTCATCTGTCAGCATGATGCCAGTGAATCACTTTCAGTCTCTTTGTACGCTACGTCATTGTTTTGGATGCTCGCTCACTCGCGTCTCTATGGAGTGTGTGCACGAGCGCCAGCACGAGCAACAGGTAGCTGGCAGCAGTTCACTTAATGGCCACAGGTGTCATTAATAACAAGGGTTCCCTATCTGTCACTCACTCGAAGTTGTGTCGATGTAGTGACACTAGGGGTCACTCTTGGGAGCCCCAAACACCTCTGCTTTTTTGAAAATGGAATTTGCATGCCACTCCCCCGGACATACGGGTATAAAAGGAGCTGGTATGCAACCACTCATTCAGATTTTCTCTTTGGAGCTGAGCGGTTCTATTCATTGAAGCTGAATTCATTCGTGAAGTTCATTCACCTCATCTGCTGGATTCTACGGTGCGTTTCAGCGGCTTCTCCCCCTCTGCACCCGTGGAGTGTAGAGAACGCCCCTGGGCGCTTCGGCAGAAACAACTAAAAGAGTATATTCTAAAAAAAGAGTATATTTTCTTTCTAAAAGAGCAGCACACGCGGCACGTCTTTTTAAAGATGCCTTTCCATTTGTGTGTTATTCCTGGTTGTGGTCGATATCTCTCCGCTTCTGACAGCCACGATCGCTGTCTTACATGTCTGGGCACAGCCCACGCGGAGACATTGTTCGTGGATGAGTCATGTCCTCATTGTGAGAACATGACCATGGCAACGTTGTGGTCGCGGCTTGCTTTCGTAAGACCGACGGCTCATCTCAGCGCAAGTTCAACTTATCGTTCAGAGCTCCGGAAGTCGATGAGTTATCAAGCGCAGCATTGGAGAGCGGGCTCGTCCAGTCTGACACAGAGGCTTCGGCTCGGATTCCTCCTTCGGGAACGGTCGCCCAGTCTCACGCCAACGTGGAAATAACAGACATGCTTTCCCGGGTGGCCTCAAGCGTCGGGCTAGAGTGGAACCCTCCACTCTCCCTTGAACCCTCGTGGCTCGACGATCAGTTCCTGGGCACGGGGCGCCACCCACGGCCCCACCCCGTTCCTTTCTTCCCGGAAGTGCTTGAGGAGCTGACAAGATCATGGAAGGCACCTTTTACTGCCCAGTCCTGGTCTTTCAGCTCCCCTGCTCTCACTACCCTCGATGGCGGAGCAGCCAGGGGGTATTCTGTGATCCCCCAGGTGGATAAGGCACTCGCGGTGCACTTGTATCCGCAGAGCACCACCACCTGGCATGGGTTCCCGAAGCTCCTGTCAAGGGCCTGTAGGTTTACGTCATCCCTGACGACTGTGGCCTGCGGTGCCGCTGGACAAGCCACCTCCGCCCTGCACGCCATGGCTCTCCTGCAAATACACCAAGCCAAGGCGCTAAAAGAACTGCACGAGGGTAGTTCTGACCCGGGATTGATGCAGGAACTGCGCTTGGCGGCCGTCCTCGCTCTCCAGGCGATAAAGGTCACGGCGCAGTCTCTCGGGCAGGCGATGTCCACCCTGGTAGTCCAGGAGCGCCACCTTTGGCTCAACTTGGTCGAGATGGGAGAGGCGGACAAGGCACGGTTCCTTGACACCCCCATTTCCCAGGTTGGCCTGTTTGGCGATGCCGTCGAGAACTTTGCCCAGCAGTTCTCGGCGGTGAAGAAGCAGACGCAGGCCTTACAAACCGCAACCTGTCTGCTCGTTGCCAAGGGCGTCTTCCTGCAGAAACAACACCGGCTCCGCCGCAGCCCGCCCCTGTGGCCCGGCTCCAGTGTGGAGCTCTCCGCAGGAAGCAGACGCCACCCGTCTCGTGGCCAGCCACTAAGAACCTGAGGAAGGCTTGGAAGCACCCCCGAGACGGGCGACCCAGGGGTGAGGAGACCCACTTCTCTGGGGCTGGTCGACAGACCACTCCATCCCCTGGTGGAGGGCCAGGAGGAGAATCTTTTGTCGCTGCATGCCCAGGAGACTGCGGCACCCAAAATCCTGACAAAAGAATGGTTCCCTCATCTCCTGTGTCACATATCTGGTGCGCACGGCCGTCGTCACGACCACCGTCCACCGTCCCATTTTGACAGGTATGGCTCTCCAGAAGCGGACCCCCCACCCCTGTGCCCCCAGATGTGGCACAAACACGCCCACACGGGATTGGTTCCAGTGGACTACGGGGACGAGATTCCTCCTCCCCCCTCCTCGGCCAATCTTATGGTGGGCGACAGGAGCCAGGTAAGTGCTTCGATGGCCACGGGGCTCGAGTCCCCTCGATGTGGCACCTCGAGCTCCGCCCCGCCATGAGGCCCCACCTGCTGGTATGTCCGACATGATAATTCCCTTGGTCCCCCTCACCAGGAGTTTAGGTGCATGGCTCGCGCTTTCAAACCCGTTGCGATGGCTGACACGGACCGTCCGACTCAGCTACGTGATTCAGTTCGCCAGGTGCCCGCCCAAGTTCAGCGGCGTCCGCTTCACCTCGGTGAAGGGCGAGAATGCTGCTACCTTGCGTGCGGAGATCGCTACCCTTCTGCGCAAGGGCGCGATAGAGCCTGTCCCTCCGGCCGAGATGAAGAAAGGGTTCTACAGCCCTTACTTCATTTTACCGAAGAAAGGCAGTGTGTTGCGACCAATCCTGGACCTGCGAGCACTGAACCGGGCTTTGCACAGACTCCCTTTCAAGATGCTGACACAAAAACGCATTCTAGCGAGCGTCCGGCATCAAGATTGGTTTGTGCCGGTAGACCTGAAGGATGCATACTTTCACGTCTTGGTCTTACCTCGACACAGACCCTTCCTGTGGTTTGCCTTTGAAGGCCAGGCATACCAGTACAAGCTCCTCCCCTTCGGCCTGTCCCTGTCCCCTTGTGTCTTCACGAAGGTCGCAGAGGCTGCCCTTGCCCCACTAAGGGAAGTGGGTGTCCGCATCCTCAACTATCTCGACGACTGGCTAATCCTAGCTTACTCTCGAGAGTTGCTGTGCGCACACAGGGACCTCGTGCTCCAGCACCTCAGCCGACTGGGGCTTCGGGTCAACTGGGAAAAGAGCAAGCTCTCCCCGCTTCGGAGCATCTCTTTTCTCGGTCTGGAGTTGGACTCAGTCTCGATGACAGCGCGCCTCATGAACGAGCGCGCACAGGTGGTGCTGAACTGTCTGAAGGTGTTCAGACAGAGAGCAGTGGTTCCACTGAAAATTTTTCAGAGGCTCCTGGGGTATATGACATCCTCAGTGATGGCCACACCACTCAGGTTGATGCATATGAGACCGCTTCAGCACTGGCTTCAGACTCGAGTCCCGAGATGGGCATGGTGCCATGTTACACATCGCCTGGTCATCACACCGATCTGTTGCCCCCTCTTCAGCCCTTGGACCGACCTTGCATTTCTACAGGCAGTGGTTCCCCTAGAGCAGGTCTCCAGGTGTGTTGTGGTTACAACAGATGCCTCCAAGACAGGCTGGGGCACCGTATACAACGGGCACACAGCTGCCAGCTCCTGGACTGGCCCGTGGCTGCATTGGCACATCAACTGCCTAGAATTGTTGGCAGTACTGCTCGCCCTGCGGAGGTTTCGGCCGTTGATCCAGGGCAAGCACGTGTTGGTCCGGACGGACAACAGAGAATCGGTAGTGTACATCAACCGCCAAGGCGGTCTACACTCCCATTGCATGTCACAACTCGCCCACCGTCTCCTCCTCTGGAGTCAGCAGCGCCTCAAGTCACTACGAGCCACTCACATCCCGGGCGACCTCAACACTGCAGTGGACGCACTGTCACGTTAGGTTACCCTCAGGGGAGAGTGGAGACTCCACCCTCAGGTGGTCCAACTGATTTGGAGTCGATTCGGTCGAGCACAGGTAGACCTGCTTGCTTCCCGGGAATCCTCCCACTGCCCGCTTTGGTATTTCCTTACCGTGGCACTGGCACACAGCTGGCCCCCTGGACTACACAAATACGAGTTTCCCCCAGTGAGCCTACTTGCACAGACCCTGTGCAAGGTCAGGGAGGACGAGGAGCAGATCATCCTAGTAGCACCCTACTGGCCCACCCAGACGTGGTTCTCGGATCTTACGCTCCTCGCGAACATTTTAATTTATTAATTAATTATTATTATTTTTTTATAGTTTTAACAGTGGTATTTGCAACAAGACCATAGTAAACACATGGAAGTATGGATCTTCTTCACTACCATGGTTAGATATAACATGATTTCTATAAAACAAACTAGTGCATTTTTGTAATTATAAAGAGTAGACCAACTCTAAATACATGTAAAAACAATAAATACAAATTATAAATATTTATAAATTGTTACAAAAATTAATTATATTCTCTCACTCCCCTAATGTAGCCTATGACAAATTTAATAGAGCTGAAGTAGTGATATGATCATTTTTACTGTCAATCTATTTCTGCCTAAAGTACAGTTAGTGTTACTATAATAAATTCAAGGGTGATGATGTAGAATTCTGTGCTGAATTCAAATGCTTTCCACTTCTTGCGCCTTGCTTTTCACCGATTCTCGCAAAGCTGTGAGTTTAAGAGCTCGAGCTTTAAGAGATTTTCGCTCGCACTGCTCTGTCCATTGAGCCATATCCATCTACAGAGCCATACAGGTGCATTAGCCGAGGTTGTGCCTCCGCCTGGGTATTTGGCACTATTAATCCAGATACTTCAGATGCGTCGCTAGACTTCAAATTCAGATGAACCACAGTACAAATGTGTACCAACCCGTATAATTGTGAACCAACTGATAAACTCCAAGTCTAGATAAACGTTTTAATGGAAAGAGGAACTTGACGATAGATTTGATTATTATGACTGATAAACGCCCACCATTTGTAACCTAATGCCCCCCTCTCTACTAATTTGCTCTCAGCACCAACTGGCATCCTTTGAAAGCGCCCTGGGGGGCGGTACCGCCCTCATTGAGGACCCTTGCTCTAGAGACTGTTGTGCGTGAAAGTCCCAGGAGATCAGCAGTTACAGAAATATTCAAACCAGCCCGTCTGGCAACAACAATCATTGGAAAATATATGTTACATATATGAAAACAGACATTTTTTATTAATTTGAAATATATGTTGTTGCAGATATGTGCAAGCATGTGACTTATATATATTTTTATATAGGCTTACTTTTTTATTTCATATGTTGTGATATCAGATTTGAGATTAGTATGGGTGAAAGCTATGTAAATGTCAAATGGAACTGGAATATGAATTTACTTTGGACTAAAAAAACCTCTGCCTCCTCATTTCAAAAGTCCACAACCCACCACTGTTATTGGCAAAACAAATAATTGTACATTCATGTTGCCAGTGCATTTGCTGTTTAGCTGCTTTCAACGAAAAACATTACATAAATGGAATAACCAAAATATACATATTAAAATCCAAGTATCCAGTCATTTCTCTCTTTCTCTGTCTTTCTGTCTCTATCTCTCTCTCTCGCTTCCCCACCCACAATGAACTTCTAACCTTGAGCTGTCTCTAAATGGCACATCCATAATCCCATATCCATCCCTCTAAAAATAAATAAAATAAATAGAAGTCTCTCTTTATCAGTCCAACTCTGGCTGGCTATTTCATCATACAAGATAATTTATAAAATTCAAAGGACTAGGTAGAAAGATAAAGACTAATTTGCTTGTTTGGGTTTTTGCCTTGCTTTATTCAAAGAGCTCTGTGAGGTTTAGCGTTTCTGTGATGGTCAAATTGCTGCAGTTTTATTCCATCAGCCATCCATAAACACGCTTCCACCATTAAGCGATCAGATTTGATGACATATAATGGGAGCATTATTGATGTAAGATATTGTTATACTGTGTTTAGCACAAAAAAAAAAAAAAAATGTAAACCATTAAAGTACACTCAAAGTCCTTTCAACAAGCTTTCTGACCCCTGACAAATTCAGTCTATCTAATGGTCATCTGTCATGTCTGGATTTCAAGAGTTTTTGTACTGATTTGCTGTGTCTTTGTTTGTGTTTGTGTGCTGGTTTAGAGCTGACAGCAGAAGGAATGAGAAAAGATTACAGGTGTTAGGTCAAGCTCTCCTCTCTTATGAAAGGGCACAAAAGTAAGGTGACATTAAGCAGAACATCTGATCTTTGAAACCCCATTAAAAGCATCAGAAAACACCACTCCAAAAAACTGAGTATGCTACCAACTCTGATGATGACTTCAGAGATGTGAGATTAAAAATTATGTTTTACTGTGCGGTATAATGTATGCTCTATATACAGTGCTTATGATAGGTGTACAAATTGCTATCTCTCTCTCAGCATGGGGAATGATCATTGTTTCCTGCTGAAATTGTCCCATAAGCTGATATACTGAGGCTCTCGGAATTTATGTGTGAAAGAATTCATTAACCCTTAATGTTAGGCTAATGTTTGTATAGAGAGAATATGTGTGTTCATTGCCATAAAAAGCACATTAAAACTGCATGAAGGATGAATGATGATGATGATGATGGTGTTGATGATGAGGATTTTTTTTTCTTTTGTGCTGCTGTGTGCAAATTACTTTGCTACAGTCATACAGATATGTTATGTGTCTTAAATATGAGAATCACACAATTATCCTTCTTACACAAAGACATTCACACTTTCTTTCTCTTTCCCTTTAGAACACTTCTTAGTTGGTCAGGTTATGCCTGAAATCACCAAGTCAAAATTAATTGCCCTCAAAGCTGGTATAAACTTCTCTCTCTTTCTCTACTGCATATATTCTGTAGCGGAAGTAACAAGTTCAGTTTCTTTCTGTTATTTCTGGTTGTGTCAAACTTGCAGAGTGGAAAAAGTTCTGTAACCCTTCAAGAGGCATATGCATCCATAAACGACAGCAGCATGCTAGCTCACAGCTACCGAACCAAATTCACTTCACTGGTTGTGTGGTGTAGTGTCTAAGGCTGGTAACAAGAAGGTTCTTGGTTCAATTCCTTCAAGAGGGAAACCATTAGCTCTGCAGATTTCTGCAGAATTAAAATGTCTTTGATTCACAATGTTCTACACATCCCACGCAACTTGCATGTTCATTATTATTTTGGCTAATTTGATTATTCTTTCAGCAACCACTGAAATTGTTTTATGCTCGGCTCAGTTGATTTTACCAACCTGGTCTCATGAAAGAGTAACCAGATTTGTTTACTGGCGTTTCTTTAAAAAAGTGTTGGATAGGAGTCTAGCTAAAAAGTGTTGGATAGGAGTCTAGCTCAAATTTGATGCCTGTATTGAATCGATTTTAAATTCTGGTTGTTGGTTGGTTGGTCTCTGTGGGAAGGTCTCTTAATGTTACCTTTTTATATAAGCCAAGTCATTTAAAGTCATAGGATTTTGCCATTTTGTATGATTATTATGAGTTATGAGACTGTGTTGATTTTACATTGTTTAAATCCATTCCACAGAATTCCACAGATTTTGGCTCAAATAATCATTGACCAATTACGCTATTTGTTTTAGGGCAAGACAGCCAACCTCAGTTTGCTCCATTTGGGCTCTCACTGTAATAAGTTCATGGCACCTTTCTATGGTGACATTGCGTTTAAGTAGCATACAGGTGCATCTCAATAAATTAGAATGTCGTGGAAAAGTTCATTTCAGTAATTCAACTCAAATTGTGAAACTCGTGTATTAAATAAATTCAATGCACACAGATTGAAGTAGTTTAAGTCTTTGGTTCTTTTAATTGTGATGATTTTGGCTCACATTTAACAAAAACCCACCAATTCACTATCTCAAAAAATTAGAATACATCACAAGACCAATAAAAAAAAACATTTTTTGTGAATTGTTGGCCTTCTGGAAAGTATGTTCATTTACTGTATATGTACTCAATACTTGGTAGGGGCTCCTTTTTGCTTTAATTACTGCCTCAGTTCGGCGTGGCATGGAGGTGATCAGTTTGTGGCACTGCTGAGGTGGTATGGAAGCCCAGGTTTCTTTGACAGTGGCCTTCAGCTCATCTGCATTTTTTGGTCTCTTGTTTCTCATTTTCCTCTTGACAATACCCCATAGATTCTCTATGAGGTTCAGGTCTGGTGAGTTTGCTGGCCAGTCAAGCACACCAACACCATGGTCATTTAACCACCTTTTGGTGCTTTTGGCAGTGTGGGCATGTGCCAAATCCTGCTGGAAAATGAAATCAGCATCTTTAAAAAGCTGGTCAGCAGAAGGAAGCATGAAGTGCTCCAAAATTTCTTGGTAAACGGGTGCAGTGACTTTGGTTTTCAAAAAACACAATGGACCAACACCAGCAGATGACATTGCACCCCAAATCATCACAGACTGTGGAAACTTAACACTGGACTTCAAGCAATTTGGGCTATGAGCTTCTCCACCCTTCCTCCAGACTCTAGGACCTTGGTTTCTAAATGAAATACAAAACTTGCTCTCATCTGAAAAGAGGACTTTGGAACACTGGGCAACAGTCCAGTTCTTCTTCTCCTTAGCCCAGGTAAGACGCCTCTGACATTGTCTGTGGTTCAGGAGTGGCTTAACAAGAGGAATACGACAACTGTAGCCAAATTCCTTGACACATCTGTGTGTGGTGGCTCTTGATGCCTTGACCCCAGCCTCAGTCCATTCCTTGAGAAGTTCACCCAAATTCTTGAATCGATTTTGCTTGACAATCCTCATAAGGCTGCGGTTCTCTCGGTTGGTTGTGCATCTTTTTCTTCCACACTTTTTCCTTCCACTCAACTTTCTGTTAACATGCTTGGATACAGCACTCTGTGAACAGCCAGCTTCTTTGGCAATGAATGTTTGTGGCTTACCCTCCTTGTGAAGGGTGTCAATGATTGTCTTCTGGACAACTGTCAGATCAGCAGTCTTCCCCATGATTGTGTAGCCTAGTGAACCAAACTGAGAGACCATTTTGAAGGCTCAGGAAACCTTTGCAGGTGTTTTGAGTTGATTAGCTGATTGGCATGACACCATATTCTAATTTTTTGAGATAGTGAATTGGTGGGTTTTTGTTAAATGTGAGCCAAAATCATCACAATTAAAAGAACCAAAAACTTAAACTACTTCAGTCTGTGTGCATTGAATTTATTTAATACACGAGTTTCACAATTTGAGTTGAATTACTGAAATAAATGAACTTTTCCACGACATTCTAATTTATTGAGATGCACATGTACATTAAATCACAATCACACATACAGTCTTTTCCAGAAAATTGCCTACAATATCCAGTTTAGAGGTCATGTGTGAACATGACCCTTTTGAAAGTACTGGTAAATTTTGCTCTGGCAATTTTTCTTAAAGTAAAGTTGTATCATTTCCTATAAATGTCCTTATTTATGATAAGTGTGAACAGCACAATAAACAAATTCCACCGGCCCAGGTTATGTGCTGGAAAGTAAATATTCTGTTCTATTCTATTCTATTCTATTCTATTCTATTCTATTCTATTCATTAAAGAGAAACAGGAAGATGCTTAAAGATGCTCTTTCTCTGTCTTTCTGTCTCTATCTCTCTCTCTCACTTCCCCACCCACAATGAACTTCTAACCTTGAGCTGTCTCTAAATGGCACATCCATAATCCCATATCCATCTCTAAAGACTAATTTGCTTGTTTGGGTTTTTGCCTTGCTTTATTCAAAGAGCTCTGTTAGGTTTAGAGTTTCTGTGATGGTCAAATTGCTGCAGTTTTATTCCATCAGCCATCCATAAACACGCTTCCACCATTAAGCGATCAGATTTGATGACATATAATGGGAGCATTATTGATGTAAGATATTGTTATACTGTGTCTAGCTAAAAAAAAAAAAAAAAAAAAAACACATTTAAACCATTAAAGTACACTCAAAGTCCTTTCAACAAGCTTTCTGACCCCTGACAAATTCAGTCTATCTAATGGTCTTCTGTCATAGATGTCTGGATTTCAAGGGTTTTTGTACTGATTTGCTGTGTCTTTGTTTGTGTTTGTGTGCTGGTTTAGAGCTGTCAGCAGAAGAAATGAGAAAAGATTACAGGTGTTAGGTCAAGCTCTCCTCTCTAATGAAAGGGCACAAAAGTAAGGTGACATTAAACAGAACATCTGACCTTTTAAACCCCATTAAAAGCATCAGAAAACACCACTCCAAAAAAACTGAGTAATAAGTAATAAGTTCATGGCGTCTTTCTATGGTGACATTGCGTTTAAGTAGCATACAGTAAGTCACAATCACACATACAGTCTTGTATGTGTGACTGTGGGTCATACTCACACATGTGTGAACATGACCCTTTTGAAAGTACTGGTAAATTTTTCTCTGGCAATTTTCCTTAATGTAAAGTTGTATCATTACCTGTAAATGTCCTTATTTATGGTATGTGAACAGCACAATAAACAAATTCCACCGGCCCAGGTTATGTGCTGGCAAGTAAACATTCTATTCTATTCATTCTATTCTATTCTATTCTATTCTATTCATTAAAGAGAGACAGGAAGATGCTTAAAGGAGAAGAAAGAGTCTTTGAATTATATAAATAAATGTCTCTTTCTCTGTGTGTGTTTCTGACTAATGCATTTGGTCATTGACAACTGTCACCTTAACTGCTGGTAATGAATCTGCTACTGTCACACTGAATAATTTCACTCCACACCACCACCAGCTGCTGCTGCTTGGG
Organism: Myxocyprinus asiaticus; assembly: GCF_019703515.2. Classification (NCBI taxonomy): domain Eukaryota; kingdom Metazoa; phylum Chordata; class Actinopteri; order Cypriniformes; family Catostomidae; genus Myxocyprinus; species Myxocyprinus asiaticus. Next base: position 23,060,905 of record NC_059367.1, read on the forward strand.
GTTGTGCATAAGTTTCTCTGTGTTTGTGTGTGTGCGTGTGTGTATTTTGTACGTGCATGTGCGTGACTGCATCAAAAATGTTGCTTGTGTGAATTCAAAACTCTGACAGCTCTTGCTGCATTGAATAAACTGCTATGAATGTCTGTTGTTTTTGTCTTCGGGCTTCAATTTAATCATCATTAGTGACTCATTCAGAGGAACGAAATAGATGGTTTGATAGTCACATGACTGCAGCAGAAACACTTCATACATACTGATACACATGTACAGCCAGTACCCACATAAGAGCACATGCTCAGCACACACACACATACCAGCACGCATTCGCAGCTATCCTTCTGTCTCCTGTGGATCCTTTTCAGCTCCAGCTGGTTGGTGCTGGTGCTAATGTCACTAAACAATCATCACTTCTGTGCAGTGTTTATGTTTACCCCTGATATTAGTTGCCCATGGCAACAAATTAATTAATGACTTTGCAGTGATAGCTCCTGCTGCCTTACCCGATTCATTATGGTAAACCTACAGTAATGATTTAAATTTTTAGCTGTTGGGTCAGATTTGGTGCAAAATCGCAGGCTTACGTCATTCATCTTTGTGTGTTTATTTTACATATGTAAGCACACAGATGAAGGGCTGGCTACTGTGTTGTGTGTGTCTCGGCTGGCAAAGCTATGGCAGTTCAGTCTGTCGCAGTTCAGGACATCAGCGGCAAGACATCAGTCTTGATGGATGTTTAACTGTTAATTGTTTGGCAAAGTTTTGTTGCTATAATGCTTGGATATGTTTTCTGGAAGGGTTGTTGAAGGTTATATTGGTTATTATGTTTTAATGAATCAAACCCGATGCAAAGTATTTAATAGGTTTCGTTTTCCCGTGAAGTTGTTGTAACATGTTTACTATTATTCATGCTTTCTGAGTATTTTATAACATTGTGCAGTTTTGAGGTTCCCTAAGTGTGTGTGTGTGTGTCCCTAAGTGTGTGTGCCACTGTTTTCTCATTTCTTTTGCCCAGTCGCAGAAATGCACGAGTTGTATACTTTCCACTGCCCTTTTATGGTCCGTTTAAATGCACTACATGGTTGTTTCTCATGAATGTATTCCATCTCAAGTTGTTTATAATGAACCGATTTCATAGCACAGTAATGCAAATATCAATTTGTTTAGTGTGTAAGCATCTCCCTATTATAACTTTACTTTCAAAGAAATGATTAAGAAAACTAGGGATCACCGAAATTTCAGCCGGCAAAGATTTTCACCAAAAAATGGCAAGAAAATGTAATTTTCGGTTTTTGGCTGAAAGAGAAAAAAACGGGCCGCTATGTTGGCCAAACATTTGAACAGAATCTGTTACTTTAAAATCCGGTTACAGAAACACTCACATGGAGAAAAAGCACTGTTTATGTTGCACATTTAAGTCCACATCCCCAGAAGTGAAGAGATCAATCTTTTGGTTATTAGTGCATTAAAGGTGCTGTAAGCTTTCATTTCATGGAAAGTTTTTCAAGAAATGTTCCTACTCCTTGAAAGATATTAATGATATAAGTGTCATGAGATATCTCATCTGTCTCTGCGACAGATCTGTACTCTGTAAACAGCAAAAAAATGTGTCCGTGGACCACAGACAATGATATTTTCTGCCTGTCAATCATTTTGCGTGTTCTCATGGTATTGTAGTTGCAGCAAATTATTGAGGCTTACTGCCATTTTCATGCCATGTTGTTCATAACAGTTGTCAGTTGAGGGCGCTATTTTGCTGCTGTTGTTTTTAGCAACCGTTTTTGCACGATGTCGGTCTCAATAAAGATAATTTGGTATATTTGAAGTGCAGGGTTTTGGAAAGAGGGGGCGTGGCTAATCCAACATCACAGTCTCGTGGAAGTAGAATGGCTAAAATCACTTACAGAACCTTTAATTAAGAGCATTTACCAGTGCTCCGATAATGTGTGTTATTGTGTTATAGCTGTTACTGTCAAGTTCCAATATGACATTAAAGAAGCATAAAGGCACCATTAAAGAAGTCCATGTGGCTCGTGCATTATATTCAAAGTGATACTCATAGCATGTGCACACAGCTCGGGAAGCGCTACTATTTTTAGCTCAGCTCAAAATTTTTCCTGGAATGTTCTGCCAAAATAAAAGCCAGAGGGTTATAAAGTTGAGAAATTATGACGGCAATGTTATAATTGTATAATATAACTTTTTATCATAATTATTATTATTAAATCAAAATTATGTGATATCCTATCACAAATAAAAGGGGAAAATGTGTATACTGTGCACAGTATACATACTATATACTGCAAAAAAAGTAAGAGCAGTATGGTAGTATGCTATTCTGAACATAGCTTGAGTTTGTGAGATTGTGACGATAAGCATTTGTGTTTGGGTTTTATGGTTTTATGGTTCTTAAAGGAATATTCCAGATTCCACTAAAAGTGCCTCACTTTAACCCAGATTTTAGCTTTTTTTTTTTTTAAGAAGTCTATATTAATTTTTGTGGTAATCAACATTATGCCACAAATGCTGTCGATTGAGCTTAACTTGTATTGAACCCAGAAATATTTCTTTAATAGTTACAGTAAATTAGAAATTCAATCTCTTTATAAACTGTATCTTTAGATCATTATAATGAATTATAAACATTGAGGGCAGTAAACCCCAGTCTCGTTCTCTCATCTGTGCTGTTCTCCACAGGGTTTATCTTTATTTAAGCATTATGCAATCACACTATAGGACATCTGCACACTACCCTTTGTTAATTATATCTGTGTGTACCCTTCGACTGTTTTTCACCTTTATATTCCTTACCCCTGCTGCTCTCCATTGGCACAGTCGCAATAGTTTGGCTGTGGTGAGTCAAGGTGAATCTGGTCAAACAATCTGAACATCAGCATCCCAGTGGGAGCTCATCTCGCAACAGTCACACTGCTGTCCTCTCAGTTGTCTCTACTTCACACAGATGTGGTCAAACCACTTGAGGCAAACACATGGCTGGTAAGAACACAGCCGATTCTAATGACACCTTCTGCAGAACCACAACATTTCCTCTGATGAACACAGAGCTCGATCCAATTAAAACTAATCAGTAAACATCATCAGTTATGTGAAGCTAATGGTATTGAGAATGTGTTCTTATTCAGAACTGCTTCCATTTTTCAAACAAACAGGAACCAAATGCTTTTCATGAAGTTCATTTCTGTCAACGGTCTATGTAGACAGAACACAGTTCTAAAATACTATAATGAAAAAACTGGCAGCGCATGCAACAACAAATACAGTGTACCATGACCAGTGTAGTCAAATTCGTATGATTCTTATGAACTGGTTCTTTTTAATGAATCGGCCAAAATCCCATAAAATATGTGTTTGAATCATTTACACGATTATTAACCACAGTTGTTTATTTGGTTACGTCAAACTTGAAATGAACCTAGAATTGTGTTATGTGTACTTAAAGCTCATAAAACTAAATAATTGGTTCTTCAATTTAAAAAAAATATATATATATATAAATATTTTAGTAAAAATAGGAATCAGAAGCTTTAAGTGGAATCGGAACCAGAATCTTTCAATTCTGTAAGATTACCATCCCTGTTTTTGATTTTTGATTTTAATCTGTAGGTAAACACTAGTATAAAAACTCTGAACTCTTTGCAAAACAGCACATAAACACCCAAAGAATACACAAGATAAACACACACTTGCCAAACAACCATTGATAGCTATTCAAATCACTCTCTTAGCCAAGCTGCTGCTATTTTAGAAGCCAAACTCCTTCACAAACATGCACATTCACTTACATAAATTTACAAACACACACACCCCGGGGCACCAAATGCGTCTGTAAACAGGCAGATGGTCCCCCTTCTGCTCCTGATTTTCGTGTCCGTCTCCACAGCCAAAAATTGTTGTTTCAGGTCAGACAGTTAACACTAAATACTGAACCATCACTATCAGAGCAGACAGAGGGCAAATGATCTAATCTCAGACCAGATCATTCAATGGCCGCCATGGTCAGTCTGTTGACCGTGTCAGCAGGACGTTTATTGGTGAAATGAAAACAGTGTTATTCTGATCTTAAAACGGTTTAGTTTACTTACAGTTATGTCCCTGTATGGCTTCAGATACGACTGGTTTAGGGTTAGGGGTAGGGTTAGGTTTAGGGTTAGGTTAGGTGGGGTTAGGGTTAGGTTAGGGCCTCTGCTTCCTCCATTAGTTTTGCTCACTCGACTATGAACATATCTCTGGCACCAGTGGTTAACCTTTGATAGATTTTTTATGTGTATCTCTGCATTAATCTCTGTAAATTGGTTTGCATTGACTCTGATTTGATTTTGCTGCCAGATAAATAATGTTGGTCTGTAGGATGATGGTGAGATGCTTAACATGATTTACACATGTAGAAGATGTGAATCAACATCCTTTGTTGTTCCTGGAATAACATACCTATCAAATAATCACAGCTTTAACCCTTAAGCTTTAAGTGGCATCTGACATCTGAACTTATGAACTTTGGTACCATCAGAATAAAAACTCCCTAATGCATATAACATTATATACAAATACTTTAAAAATACTTTTTATACTAGTTATTTTTGCATCAAAATTTCTGTTTTCTCACTGTAATATACCTGACAGCGCACATGAAGGCATGCTCTCTTTTTTTGTCTTTTTTCTCACACGCATGCAGAGACCTAAAGAGAGTGAAGCAGCAAAGGCAGATATGTTTTTACACGTAAAGATGTTTTTAATCAAAATGATGTACAGCATTTGAATTAACTGTCAGTGTTTTTAAATTTGGTACATGACGGATGTCTTAAAAACATGGCGCTCACGCGCAAGACGCTGATGTAGTAGCCTAGTGATACCCAGTGCAACGATCAAAGACATTTTCAGATGGAAAAACTATTTCAAAACAGCATAGAAAAATGCAAAAACAGGCATGTTCCATGAAGAATGTGAGGTATTTTATGTGTGTGACTGTGCATCATAGGAAATGTATTGTTAATATTTTATATTAACTTTAATGAATAACATTAACAAGCATTGTTGCATTATATATTGCTTCAAAGATTATTAGTTAAAAGTACAGTAAATTCAAAAAGTTATGAAAGTTTCATTAATATATTGTATTTTCATATATATTTGAATGTTTATGAACTACTAATAAGTGAATAATAATAATAATATTATTTTTTATATATATAATATGTTCATAGTCAGGACTGATGTTGTTGCTTAACTGAAAAAAAAATGAACTTGAAAAAGGTTTGTCAGAGGTATCCAATGCCCTTTGTCATATCTTAAATATATCCTTTGTTTCTGAATTATTTAGTAATTCTTAATGCCTGCTTGTGCATACGTATGTTGTGACACATAAACAGTTAACAGTCTTTGAAAAAAAAAAAAAAAATCCCAGACTGTGCCCCTAAATCTTTGACTGTGCCCCTAACGAGTGCTCCTAAACAAAAATTTTAGCGTAGAGCCCTGCGTTAAGCATACTGGGATTGGGTTGAAGCCTCCTCAGATCCACTCTGATTCCGATTGCTACTGGCCAAATGCAGATTCTTCTTACTAATTGAGTTTGACGGTTGCTGTATAGCTCAATAGCCACAAGGTCAGATTTTTTAACAAAACTTAAGTTCTGGATATGAAGGGCCCAACATGAATTACATATGAGTGATTCTGCTCTGTGTACCCTTATGAAAATATCAGCATAACTGGCCTCCAGCCACACTTCCTTTGTCAAAAAGTTTTACTTGTAACCAGCATGGCAATATAGGTTCACCAGCTAGACCAGCACCAAACCGGCACTATCCAGCATTAAACTTTGAGTGTGTTGGCTAGGTGTAGAGTGCAGAAATCTCTGGCTTTCATGTAAAGGGCAAATCCAAGTCTTGCATCCAATGACACACTGGCATCTGTGGTAGATAAATCTCGTCGCAGTCTTCTTTTTTCTCTTTTCATTGAGCTGATGCAAAATTAAATAGACTCCTCCCCTCTCCACACAAAAACACATGAATAATAGGGTTAGTAATCTTTGTACACTTCAGGGGGTCACAATCCAATTCTGAAATAGTTTTTGATGTTTCTCAGTTTTTTTTAAAAAACCTGACACTTCTATACACATACACTCACAAGCATTTTATTAGGAACACTATGGTCCTAATAACGTGCCCAACATGGTCTTCTGCTGTTGTAGCCCATCCGCCTCAAGGTTCGACATGTTGTGCATCCTGAGATGCTATTCTGCTCACTATAATTGTACAGAGTGAAAATCCCAGGTGATCATCAGTTACAGAAATACTTAAACCAGCCTGTCTGGCACCAACAATCATGCCACGGTTGAAATCACTGACATCACATTTTTCTCCATTCTGACGGTTGATGTGAACATTAACTAAAGGTCCTGACCCATATTTGCATGATTTTATGCATTGCACTGCTGCCACACGATTGGCTGATTAGTCTATCGCATGAATAAGTAGGTGTACAGGTGTTCCTAATAAAGTGCTCAGTGAGTGTATTGCTGTCACACATTTACCAAGAACTATCTATAAGTGTGTGTTACCATAGTTGTTTGTCTTGGTGTGAAAGAGAATTAAAGTGCTGCAACATACAGGAGCAAAGAATGAACTCAGTGCACCCAACCATACTCATCTATGTCTCTCCTCTCTCTCTCTCTTACTTGCTTTCTCTTTCAATCTATCTGTCTTTCTTCATCTCGTCCTGCCTATACGGTTGTGTGTGTGTATCTAAAAGAGAGAGGAAGTGTGGGTAGTCCAAGTCCAGCTGTCAGTATTTAATTAGAAGGGGTCTGATAACATTGCAGCAGTTACAACAAAGAGGGGGGTGTGTGTGTGTGTGCTGACAGATATTTTCGCTAAGCGAATAGCTGTTTTATACAATCATCTCACTGCTCTTTATTAAACACAGCAAAGTGAGGGTAGCTCTGACAGGTGCTACCACTAAAATACAACATACACATACTCACTGCCCCTTGCTTATATAAACATATCTACACACATACATATATTTGTTGTACCAGAAAGAAGCCTCCTGGTCTCCCTGTGGGGCACTAATATGGATATTCCGGAGAGATGAAACAGTCACCTGCAGCATAAACATGGTCTTCAAAGCAGCTTTTCATTTTTACATCTGTCTAATATAGTCAGTATAACTTTGTCCCTAAGCAGGGACCATTTTTTTCTCTCTGTCTCTGTCTCAATTTCAATCTCAAACTCAAAATGCGCACATACCTTAGACTTCTATTATTTTTATGTAAAGATAATTATAATTACTACAGATTAACCCTACTCCCAAAGTTTTTTTTACTCGTGCACATTTGGTATTCTATTATGGTGGGCACTGTCCATAAATTTTTTTTATACTAAGAAGATATAAAAGTGATTAGTGATATTTTCTGTAATCTACCCTATACCTAACCCTCACAGAAACCTTTCTGATTTTTCTATTTTATTTTAATTAAAATATTATTTAGTGTTTATTAAGGTTTTTTTTTTATTATTATTATTATTTTTTTATTATTCTTGTAGGGGCATTTGGTCCCCACATTGGCAGGAGTTACCCTTTTTCTATGTCATTCTGTCTGTCTCTCTGGTTCTTTATCTGTCATTCACACACATGCATGGTATCTCAGAATAATTTTTCTTCAGATGCTAAAAATAGCACTGCAACCTCAAGCTGTACTCACAGCAGAGGTTAAAGGTCACATGCTGCTTTCATAACTCCTGAAGATTCTATCTCTTCAATCTTCTGTTCACCACCTTTTCACCCAGTCATCACACACACACATACGGCAGACAGATGCAAAGGCAAATATATTCAGAATAAAGAGACTATGGCTCCCTTACAAAACATGTTGAGCTGCTTACATAGGCAACATTTTAAGGCATAATTGGCACAACTGGCTCTTAAAATACCTTGTTTTGGTATTGTTTTTTAAATCCAATCTTTAGAACTGACTATCCGCACTATCATTTTGCAAGTAATGAAATCGGATCTGTTTGTTTAGACATTGTAATCAATATCCTGTGTTTCAACACCAGTTGCTGTCATAATGACAGTGTCAACATGATGCCAGTAAACTTTTTTCAACAACAATTGAGAGTTGCTGTCATTGTAGAAAGACAGAATGAAAAACTTTCAATTTTGCCTATGTCACCATGGTGATGAACTCGTGAGGTGCAATTGACAGCCACCCTGATCTCATAAAAATTGCATACGGTTACTGAAAATTAAAAAATGTAGCTAAATTATATTACATGGTTCCTTACACGTATTGTAGTAGTTTGGAGATTAAATATCTACTGTGTGGTGCTAAAAGCGAGTAAAATGTTCTCCCAAACAGATGAGGTTTTTAAGGTTAATGCTCTTTTGAGTCAACAAAACCTACCTCCCTACCTTAAACCTTAAACTTAAACCCAGTTTTGTAGTACTCGAGACTGTCCAAGTCCATGTTTTCATGATCTTGGTCTTGTCATGGACTCGTGAGCATTTGGACTTGGTCTTGGTCTTGACTCGGACTCTAACAAATGTGGACTCGGACATAACCCTGAGACCAGTCAAGTCCCTTTTCAAAAAATTAATAGTGAAAGCTTCGACTTATCTGACAAACATTTTTTGACTGACAATATCAGCGATATTGATGTGTCCCGTATTTTATTTGGCTGCGTAGAATCATAACTATTGATTCCCGATTCACAAATAAATAATTCTATTGAGTCGGTACTTTTCAGTGATTGGCCAAACGCATTAGCAAAAAGGTCTGAATTGATTCCAGGACTTTTCCCGATGGGCCAGCCACGAAACGGGGCCGAACAGGTGGCTATAAGCTGAAACAGGCCGCCGCGTTATGCTGAACGGGCCACAAAACTGCGCCGCGAAATGCAGAAAAGGACGGGGACAACCCCTACCACCTTTTGGGCCAGATCTATGTAAAATCCAGGGCCAATTTCTCTTCCTAGTCCACCCCTGATTGATTCGCTATTCTGTCCGATTCATTTGGACTGCTATCTCTCTGAATAATTTGCAGAAGTTTCTCACTCAGTCATCGGGATTTTAGAAAACGGAGAACAAACCAATCATTGGATAAAGTGGATATTTACCTACAGTCATTTGAAACAAAAGACTGCTTTTTTGAGAGGTAACTTTGAGAAACTTCCATTGATGCGGTGTCATGTTAATTAGGGGCCGTTCACACCAAACACGTTTTTGTGTCCATCCATGCTGTTTTCAGTTGCATGTAAACGTGCTAAACGGATGTCTTTTGCACCATGTATTGCTGTGTTTTCAGGAGCGCCACATTTTTTAAAGTTCTTTTGTCAAGTTAAAAAGAACATAAACTGTTAAAAATGTGTCTTGAGACACCTGTGTTTTACTCTATCCGTTGCATTGTGTTGGTCTGAATGCCCTCTAAGTTTAGAAATGCTTTAGCCATTAGTTACATGAATGCTACACATACTGAAGAAAATGTAAAAAAATACTTCTCTCTATGTCATCAGAATTGAATGGTTTCTGAAAAAAAATGTCTGGGTTAGTGTCGTAACCCTCGTTCCCTGATGGAGGGAACGAGATGTTGTGTCGATGTAGTGAAACTAGGGGTCTGAGTGATAGTGGTAGACAACTCAGATCTTCCACGTCCCGTCTAAGGACCAGACGTGGAGGTTCCAGAGGTCTGGTTGCGGGTGCCAGATCATGCCTCATCCCTGAGAAAGAAGGTCCATCCTCAAGGGAATTTGCCATGGAGGGGCTGTCACGAGGTGCCTGAGTTCCGAGAACCAAGTCTGGTTGGGCCAGTAGGGCGCTACCAACAAGACCCATTCCTCGTCCTCCCTGACCTTGCACAACATCTGTGCAAGTAGGCTCACTGAGGGAAACGCATACTTGCGCAGACCCCGGGGCCAGCTGTGCGCCAGTGCGTCCGTGCCAAGGGGGGCCTCGGACAGGGAAGACCACAGCGGGTAGTGGGAGGATTCCCAGGAGTCAAACAGGTCTACCTGTGCATCGCCGAATCGACTCCAAATCAGCCGGACCACCTGGGGGCGATTGAGTTCGCCTGGGATATGAGTGGCCAGCAGCGACTTGAGCCACCGCTGGCTCCAGAGGAGGAGATGGCAGGCGAGTTGCGACATGCGGGGCAAGCGCAAACTGCCTTGGCGGTTTATGTATGCTACCATCGCCGTGTTGTACGTCCGGACCAACACATGCTTGCCCTGGATCAACGGCCGAAGCCTCCACAGGGTGAGCAGTACCTCGAGGCAGTTGATGTGCCAATGCAGATGAGGGCCTGTCCAGGAACCTGCGGCTGCATGCCCATGGCAAACAGCGCCCCAGCCCAACTTGGAGGCGTCTGTCGTGATGACAACTCACCTGGAGACCTGCTCTAGGGGAACCCCTGCCCGTAGAAATGCCAGATCCATCCAAGGGCTGAATAAGTGGTGGCAGATCGGTGTGATTGCCATGCGATACATGCAGCGGTGCCATGCCCATTTTGGGACTCAAGTCTGAAGCCAGTGCTGAAGCGGTCTCATATGCATCAACCCGAGGGGCGTGACTGCTGCTGAGGATGCCATATGCCCCAGGAGCCTCTGAAATTGTTTCAGTGGGACTGCTGTTCTCCCCCTTCTGCAGAAGGACCACGAATTCTGCCTCGCCACCTACCGAGGTGAAACGGATGCCGCTGAACCTGGGCGGGCGCCTGGCGAACTGAATCGCGTGGCCGAGTCAGATCGTCCTGGCCAGCCATTGCGACGGGTTGGAGAGCGTTAACCACGCCTCCAAACTCCGGGCAAGGGGCACCAAGGGGACGACCGCTGCTGACGTACACGCAGAACTGGTCTTGTGGTGGAGCAGGGCGGAAAGTGCTAAAATGTGCTTTTCTGGTCTCGGTCTCGACTCGGACACGGCCCTCTCCGGTCTTGGTCTTGACTCGGCTTTGACCCTCTTATGATCTCGGTCTTGACTTGAACTCTACCTACTCTTGTCCGCAGAGGTGGGTAGTAACACGCTACATTTACTCCATTACATATACTTGAGTAACTGTTTGGAAACAATGTACTTTTATGAGTATATTTAAAAGTGGGTACTTTTCACTCTTATTCAAGTAAATTTCTAATGAAAATTTTTTACTTTCACTTCATACAATGGGCGACGTTCCTGTCATTACATTACTGGTTTTAATACGTGTAATTAAATGCGTAATTTATTGAGAGATTTTTAAAAGGGACTTTTACGACAGCGGAACAGCTGCGTTCTGTCACTGGAGTCGAGTCCACCACTGCAACAGCAGCAAGTAACTATGGGCTCTTATGACCTTAGTTTATAAGTATACGTTTTTATATCAGCGCTGCAATAAATCAGTTTCTAAATCCATGTAAACATCTGCATTATGTGTAAATGTCTTATGCTTTGTGGATCACGTGCTTGAATTTTGGAGTGCGAGCTGACAGTATATCTGCACGTGCACAGCATTTCTGCGTTTGACAGATGCGTGTTTTTCATTTTTATTTCTATAGCGCTTTTCACAACACACATCGTTTCAAAGCAACTTTACAGAAAATCATGATTTAACAGAATAAGAAACTGTAATATCTATAAAGTCTTAGAGTAATCATTGTAAAATTTAATTTTGTATAAAAATAATTAAATTGTTAATAATAATTGTATTTAGAACCCCAGTGAGCAAGCCGAAGGCGACTGTAGCAAGGAACACAAAACTTCATAAGATGTTGGTTAATGGAGAAAAATAACCTTGGGAGAAACCAGGCTCACTGTGGGGGCCAGTTCCCTCTGGCTAAACAACATGAATATAATGCCAGTATTAGTTACTTGTGTGCAGTGCAAGTCATTGTTTAAAATGTGTAAACTAAGTAAGTGTTAAGGGCCAGTAATTAAACAAAATTTTTATGAACTGTAAGATTAATGACTAATTTGAAGTCCATCCTGGATTAACTGCAGAAGTTCACATAGATGCATTGTCCTTTGCTAGTTGACTGATGAAGGCTTTTGTTGGCAATTAATTGATAGTCTATGTATTCCATTTCAAGAGTGTATTCCATCAATAAACAAAGGTGATGCAGGCAGAGATCAGTGAGGTGCATTGCAGTTCAACCGGCCGGTAATATCATTGAGGTCCATCCTAAATCCAAGGTTCAGGCAGTGGCATATGAAGTATCCAATATCTTACAATTGGAGTTGGCATCAGTTCATCCTCTGAAGCCAAAAGACTGAAGTGATGTCTGGCTAGCACTGGCTGTAGTTTGATGTCATCACTCAGCGACACGTAGCAGTGGAGTCCGACACCAAGCAGGAATGGAGCTGGATCTGGCAGGCTCTTGTAACCTCGGGAACCTTGAGACATGGAAACAAATAGAATAATACTAGCGTAGATGCCATTCAGTTTATTGCAGAGTTATAGATTATGAGAAATGTTTCTGAGAAATGTTTCTGGTTCCAGAAGACCTAACTAAAGCAGCCTAATTAGGTGTATGCCTGGCTAAATAGATGTGTCTTTAGTCTAGACATAAACTGAGTGAGTGTGTCTGCATCCTGAACAGTATTAGGGAGACTATTCCATAGTTTTGGAGCCAAATAGGAAAAGGATCCACCTCCTTTTGTGGATTTTGATATTCTAGGAACTATTAACAGGCCAGAATTTTGTGACCGTGATGAACGTGATGGAATATAGTGTGGTAGAAGGTCACTTAAGTACTGTGGAGCTAGACCATTCAAAGCTTTGTATGTAGTTAACAGAATTTTTTAATTAATATGAAATTTAACAGGTAGCCAATGTAACGATATATAATCATATCTCTTGGTTCTAGTCAGCACTCTGGCAGCTGCATTTTGAACCAATTGAAGTTAATTTATTGAACTTGCAGTACATCCTCCCAGTAATGCATTACAATAATCTAGTCTTGAGGTCATGAACGCATTAATTAGTTTTTCGGCATCAGCAACAGAGAGCATGTGTCTTAACTTAGCAATATTTCTGAGGTGGAAGAATGCTGTTCTACAAACATTGGAAATTTGATTTTCAAAGGACAGATTGGTATCAAATATAACACTTAAGTTCTTCGCTGTAGAAGATGACGTAACAGTACATCCATTGAGAGTCAAATTATATTTTAGCGGCTTATTTTTAGAGGTTTTTGGTCCAATAATTTGTACATCTGTTTTGTCAGAATTGAGTAGAAGGAAATTTCTGGCCATTCAATCTTTGATTTCATTGATACACTCTGCTAATTTGGAGACAGATTCGTCCAAATCTGACAAGCATCCTTAAAGTGATAGTTCAACCATAAATTAATGTTCTGTCATAATTTCCCGCCCTTATGTTGTTCCAAACCTGTGTGACTTAGCCATAATGTTAGATACTGACAATCTCAGTCACCATTCCCTTTTAAAATATGGAGGAAAAAACACGTAGTGACAGTAAATGGTGACTATAAGGCTAACATTGTCTAATATCTCCTTGATTGTGTTTAGTTGAAGACAGTAATATGATTTGAAACAACATGAGGGTGCATGATGACAATTTCCATTAATAATAATAATAATTATTATTATTATTATTATTATTTGAATAATTATTATTATTCTGTAATACATGTTAAATATGTATTATGCAATGGAATATTGGGGTGTAAACGTCCATTATATGTTATGTGGAAGTAACTAGTTAGTCACTACTTGAGTATTCTTTTAATTGGATACTTTCTTAATCTTACTCAAGTAGTTTTTTACATTACTACTTTTACTTCTACTTGAGTAATATTTAAGTAATTCTACTTTTACTTGAATAAATATTTTTGGGTACTCTACCCACCTCTGCTTGTCCGATAGGCAGGGTTGGGAGGGTTACTTTTGAAATGTATTCCACTACAGATTACAGAATACATGCAGTAAAATGTAATTTGTAACGTACTCTGCTAGATTACTCAAGGTCAGTAATGTATTCCATTAGATTACTCAAGGTCAGTAATGTATTCTAAATACTTTGGATTACTTCTTCAGCACTGGTAGATTTTTTCACTTGTTTTGACTATAAAAACTCTGCCAGTACAGTAAGACAAAATACACATGTTAAAAATACATTCTCTGAAAAACCTAAATATCTTATGCAGTGTTGTTTCTAAAACAAGGTAAATCAAACTGATCTTGTTTTAAGGATTATTAGATATTTTTACAGGAAAACAATACAAAAAGTATCATCAAGAATAAGATTTTTGCCCTAATATCAAAGGTCTTACTAGAAATATAGAAATTATGATCTAACGTGAATTTTTTTGATATAAAAATATGATCGTGCCTGATAACGTGCAGGTAAAATGGCTAGAAATAGCATTTTAGCTTAGTGTAAAGCTAACAATTTACAAAAGGTTTATTTCTATTTCTTCTGCTCCAAACTTACTTCAGACTTACTTCTCTGTCTGCTCGTATGAATGTAACACATCATAAGAAAGTGTTTCACCACTGTTCAAATGCACTTTGGATCGCATCATTTATATGTATAAATGTTTTCCATCTGAAAGGACTAAATATTAAATGAAACAAATGACAATAAAATGCGAAGTAATCTCTTCAGTAATCAAAATACTTTTTGAATGTAACTGTATTCTAAATGCCAATTATTTAAATTGTAACTGTAGTGGAATACAGTTACTTATATTTTGTATTTTAAATACGTAATCCCGTTACTCCCCAACCCTGCCGATAGGGTCATAAAAAGCAAATGTGACATGAAAAATGCAATTGCTGAAGCAACTACGTCATTTTGTGGTGCTTCTCCCTACTGAAAAAAATAGTACTGCTGGTCACCAGCTTATGTATTTTTTTGGGTGCTGGTCCCCGAGCATAGGATGCTGGTGTGCTGGTTTCCCCACCAGGTTTTTAAACTAGCTTAACCAGCTTCATCAAAAAGACCATGCTTGTGAACCAGCTTCACCAGTGAGGTTTTGCTGGAGAAAAGCATGGCCATGCTGGTCCACCAGCTAGACTAGCACCAAACCAGCACTAGCCAGCATAAATTAGCCTAGACCAGCATGGGAATTACATGCTGGTTAATCTGGTCTTTTTAGCAGGGCTATGACACTTTCAGTTCACATGTCGACTCACATGCTCTTCAGAACTTGATCCTGGTTCTTTGCATCGCAAGTGCAACACTCTATTAGTTAAGCTACTGTGCAGTTTAATTGTGCTTGAAAAAGCTTGTACGTTTAGTAGGTCATATATTCAAACGTTAAAATGTATCGCCTTACAAGTCATGCTATAGTAGATGTGTTTTAATATCATAAAATAAAGTGTTTATGAACTGATAATCTGGCTTTTTACTCGTGATTTGTGTAAAAGGCGTTGTTTTAGTGCCTCTCGTGTTTATTTCACCAGAAAACTGCCGTGATACATACAACGAGCCACATAAAAATCCCTTTGCAAAAAATGTATACAGTAGGTATAGTAATGTGATTATATGAGACCAGCTTGGAGACAACATAATCAGAGGATTTACTGTATTTTACACATTACACATGCTTATGCTGTGCCTGAAACCACTGAGCTATTCGCTCATTCTCTATTCGCTATACACAGTTCTCTAAAACTGGGGAAAGAGAGCAAAAATTCGTGATTAGACATTTTTATAATGTTACACACACATCATGTCATGAATGAAGGAAAATTACTTGAAATCTAATCAGACCATTCAGATTAAGACATATTTCTCAGCTCAGTTGGAACAAAGCATGTGTGTCTAAATACTGAATATCAATACTAGATGATTATATAAAAAGTCATCTGTCCCACCACTACTCTGTCCTCCACGCTAAAACTTTCAAGGTTCTTTCGCAATATTGATTTGTCCTGGCCTAGTTCTCTTTTCCTCATTTAGACACCTGTAGTGTCCGTTTGGTCTCTGTTTCACACATACACACAAAGAGTCTCTCTCCCTCTTTGTTTCAGTTGCTCTCTTTTGTATTTTAATGATTTTAATTAATATGAGTTAGAATCAGCGCAGATGCAGTTAAAGTTAATTGCTGTCGCTGTGTGTGTAACTCCCTTATTCACATTCAGTGATGTAATTTGTGATGTCATTTTTATAGTAATTTTTGAGACAGAAATTCTATTCAATTTAATCAGCTTTACAAATGCCGTGCAAATTCTGTATGAACATTATATCACTGTGTAAGCCTCTGCATATTTCATCAGAGAGGAGAAACGTCCTTACATGATTTTGTCACTCTGTCACCAGCACAATAATAATGATCGATTATCCTGTCGTTCATTCTCGTTTTTCTTTTTCCCTTGCTGAGAAAACTGGCAGAGGGACTCGTTTTTCAGCCTTTCCCTCTTTCATTGGAATGGGCAGGGTTTGCATTATTCAGTGCCTGATATACGGATCACAGAGTGATGTAATACTCCCATCAAGCTCCAGTGAATTGGCCGGGTACCCCTCAGGCTCCTGTGATTTGATTGGCCAAGCACCTTCATTCCGCTGGGCTCTAACTGGCTGAACACCCTTGGGCTTCATGATCTGATTCGATACTGAAGCATTCTGCTTTTTCATTCAGCATTGCAAACATTTATGAAGTGTGGAACATGCACACACACATAAGCTACACTCAGCCATAACAGAGCTGTGCGATCAGCTCATCTGCGTCTGTCTGAGAGTTACTGCTCTTCTCTCATAAGTCATCATTTCCATTCAGTAGAGAAACAGTGAAGAAAACAAGTCACACACCGTTCTCACCAGCTCCCAGACAACATCAGAAAGATGACGGATCATTCAGCACTGATTGAAAATACAAAAACTAAATTCTTCTTTTATAATTCTGTTCAGTTTTTGTTTGTATTCTATTGCACATTACAGTTGTAGTTTATTTTTATTCTTTCGCAAACTTGCTTAACTAAAAGTTCTCGTTAATGATAATAACCTTGATACATTTTTTTCTAAATAATTAAAGCAGAAATCCAGGTTACTCCAAAAGGTTCCAAACTTTTTTCCTGCAAATTTCTGCAGAGATTAAATAAAGTACACTCACTTAGAACTTTATTAGGAACACTATACTAACACTAGGAAGGGCCTCCATTTGCTCTCAAAACAGCCTCAAATCATCATTGCATGACTTCCACAAGATGTTGGAAACATTTCTTTGAGATTCTGGTCCATGTTGACATGATTGCATCATGCAGTTGCTGCAGATTTGTCAGCTGCACATTCATGCTGTGAATCTCTCATTCTACCACATCCCAAAGGTGTTCTACTGGATTCAGATCCGGTGACTGGGAAGGTCACTGTAGAACAGTGAACTCATTGTCATGTTCATGAAACCAGTTTGAGATGACATTTGCTTTGTGACATAATGCATTATCATGCTGGAAGTAGCCATTAGAAGATGGGTAAATTGTGGCCATGTAGGGATGCACATGGTCAGCAACAATGCTCAAATAGGCTGTGGCATTCAAGCGATGATTGATTTGTATTAACGGGCCAAATCTGTGCCAAGAAAACATTCCACACACCATTACACCACAGCCACCAGCCTGGACTGTTGGCACAAGGCTGATTGGGTCCATGGATTTATGCTGTTCATGGCAAATTCTGACCCTACCATCTGTGTGCCTCAGCAAAAATCGAGATTCATCAGACCAGGCTACGTTTTTCCAGTTTTCAACTGTCCCATTTTGGTGAGCCTGTGCCCCCTGCAGCCTCAGCTTTCTGTTCTTGGCTGACAGAAATATAACCCGATGTGGTCTTCTGCTCTTGTAGCCCCTCTGGCTCAAAGTTCACCAATTTGTGCATTCTGAGATGCTATTCTGCTCACTACAATTGTATAGAGTGGTTATCTGAGTTACCGTAGCCTTTCTGTCAGTTTGAACCAATCTGGCCATTCTCCATTGACTTCTCTAATCAACAAGGCGTTTCCGTCTGCAGAATTGCCGCTCACTGGATGTTTTTTGTTTTTGGCACCATTCTGAGTAAACTCTAGAGACTGTTGTGCATGATCAACAGGAGATCAGCAGTTACAGAAATACTCAAACCAGCCCATCTGGCATCAACAATCATGCCACGATCTAAATCACTGAGATCACATTTTTCCCCATTCTGATGGTTGATGTGAACATTAATTGAAGCTCCTGACCCGTATCTGCATGATTTTATGCACTGCACTGCTGCCACACCATTGGCTGATTAGATAAACGCATTGATAAGGTGTACAGGTGTTCCTAATAAAGTGCTCAGTGAGTGTATATAGACCTGTTTTGTTATTCTGTCATCCTGTGCTACAGAATGCCATTTACCTGAAAATCATTCAGTGTTTTGTGATTTCGAAGATGAGTGAATGATCTATGCTGGATTTTGAAAGCATACCAGATTGTTGCATTTTGTCCTCTGGTAACCTTGTTCTTTTGTGTTTCTTCACAACCAAATATTAGAGCCTAATTTTTATGCACTAAAGTCTGACTTTTCAATTTCCCTAAGCATGCATCTTTAATAGGTTCTCATCTACTACAGCCTGAAAAAGAGAAAATGAGAAATCAGCTACCCTCCTCCAACAATGAAGCACCTGGCAGAAGAATTTAAGTTTATAAAGCAATGATTTTAACTAACAGGATAGTAAAGATGCTATATTAGATGAAACACTTTATCTTGTTTATACAATCTGCATTAAGTTGTCCCAATGAAATTAGTGATCCCAACCTTCCTCCTCAATGAAACTGGTCAGAGAGAGACAAATGGAAATGATAAAAGAGGAGACCAGCAGTTCCCCATCATAGAGCTATGTACTAGGCTTCATCTCTGAGATGTAAGCAGCTTTTTCTGTCTATCCTAAACTTCCCATAGTGCTAGATTCAACGGAAGTAATATCAGTAAAAGGAATCAAGCCTTTTTATAGCAATTTTGGGGCAGATTCTTTGAAGCTCTATTTTGCCAAACTACAAGCTATATGAAGCAGTTACACTGAAAAATGGTAACCTGCAATTGTTACCTTAAGGAGTCATTTCTTTCTTACTTTCTTGCTTTGATGTTATAACCTAATGTAGTCCATTTGAATCAGATGTGTTAAATAATATTTTTGACCAGTTAATCTAGATTTTTAGCACATTTAAAAAAGAAATGGCCCAATGTAGATTACAGTCAATTTTCGACAAGTTTCCAACAAAAAGTAAGCTACTGCACTGAACCTATTTAAAGAAGCAATACTTTTTACATTATTTATACTTCGATTATATCTATTTATTAAAAAAAATAATTAGAAATCTGTCACAAAAACAGTCAGGATCTGAATTCAGATGATGGCATCAAACTTGAATGTATTAATTTATACTAAATAAAATTATCTAAAAAAACTGAAGGGAAAAAAACACCCTAATTTAACAGAAACAAAAAACAATAGTATTCAACTAAATATTTATTCCATTACAAAGAAGAAAACATAAAATGAGAGAACAATATTGAGTAGTGCTGTCAGATTTAACGTGTTTCAAAGCGACAATTGACGCTGCACTGTAAAAAAGAATACTGTTGTTTTTACATCCAAAAAATATAAATAAAATGGCAGCTGTGGTTGCCAGAATAATTATGTAAAAAATACTGCAAAAATGTAAACAACTTTACAGAACAACCTGTAAATTGTACAGTTTAAAAGGGTTGTTTTAAGGTATATTTTATGGTGCAGTACCATCTTTTATATTATTAAATGATACACTTAATATATTAACCTTCTGAAACTGTAAAAATCTGCTTTTCACTTTATAATGTATTGTAATTCACTGTAGAAACTACAGAAGGACACATGATGACATGATGTTCACCAATAGTGGCTCTTCCAGGAGCAATGACCAATAAACAGGTAGAGACAGTGCTCAGCCTCACTCACACAAACACTAAACACCATCAGGGTAACACATGTGAAAATAAACATTAACTAAACTACATGAAATATAACACAGAACACCCCAATGTAGATAAGTGATATTAAAAATAAGAAGAAACATAACTATTCCCATAAAATATAATTAAATGTAATGGGTCACGCAGAGAATTCTGGGAATGCCCGATTACCATAATTTTAACAATAATTTACCGTAAAAAGTACATGTACTCTCTTGTTAAACATAATATAAATTTTAACCATTAATTATACGGGAAAATCATACTTTTTACATCTAAAAAAAGCTCATTACTGAAAAAACGAAACTATTTTTAAAAAAGCTTAGCTACTGTCACACTACTGAAAAACACAAAGTAGTTAGTAGCATCACTACCATTAGTTACTCACCAACACTTCTTCACTAAGGGCTATGCATTGTTGACTCTGCTTCATTTGCAATCAAATCCAATCTTCTCTTTAAAATGTAACTTTAAAACTGACCTTCTGACAGATACTAATTTTAGAACCAGCACTTTAAAATCTGGCTACTGCGAGCACATCTGAGTCCAAAGGCCCTAAAGGTTAATACTGACCTAAATGACTGTGTACAGGTTCATGCAGGACTGTGAGGGTTTGGCAGGAAAGACTCTGACAGATGGTTAACAAACTTGATCAGAAAAGAGATAGAGGGATGGAGAGAAGGAGAGAGAGAGAGAGAGAGAGAGAGAGGTTAACTGCTGTGCAAAACAGCATGCATAGATTTGAATCCCACTGATTGTAATAACAAGGTTGGAATGATCAGAGAGTGTCACATACAGAATAACACACTTATACTGGGAGAAGTCGGGGGTCATAAATGAATAGATGGAGGAAAAGAAGGTTCTGGGGGATGATGTCATAAGGTTGATATGTTTAGAGAGTGTGTTTAAGGTATAATGTCACCAACAGCCCAAATATGGCTGTAATGGAATTTTTAGGTGGTCAAATACATAGCCTATGTGGCTGCAGTTTATACACTGAAAAATGTAAACCTAAATAATGTGCTTCATGTTGTAACATAATTAACTGGTTGTATTCAAGTCAAAAATATTGTTTAGCATCACTAAATCACACTGATACAGTAGGTTATACAAACAATACTAATTTTAAGGGTTAGATCAGAAGAAATAGCTCTTTAAGTTAACAATTGCAGGTTACCACATTTTGCAGTGTATGATTCTGTTTTTTTTTTTTTTTTTTTTTTTTTGGTAGCTGGGGCTCCACAGTGAGAATCCTGGACTCTTATTTAAAGCTGAAGACAGCAATTGCTTCCTGAGAACTCTGCTTTTGTCACCTCGTGCCAGATTTGCTTTTTGAGACTTGAACATGACCCAAATTCAGCTTAGGATAGCTGCCTTGAGACAGAGCAGAGACTCTAAGGTACTTTGTGTGTATGTGTTACTTTTCTCTGGAGATTAGGTGCAGGAAGCCCTTTAGAGCAGTTACCAGCAGTTGCATGACAAACATTACTACAAGATGTGTTTATTTAGCTCTCAGACAAAATGGCCATTAGAGATGGCTATCATTTTATTTATTTTTCTCTCTATGTCTTTACTCTAGACTATGTTGTGACTGTAACATACAGCCTTCAAGTTGTGTATTGAGGATTTGATATGAAAAGCTCTGGATAAAACCTGTCTAAAAACACGAGCTCTGATTTATATTCACACTTTATGTTATAACGAATATGACATAATGCTTAACTGTGTCTGTGAGAGGTTGGACATCTAAAAGCAAGAGATGACGTTAAAAAGCTGGTCACATAATCTCCTCTTTAATCTCAAAGAATATAATCTCAAACAAGATAAATCTTGTACTGTATGGCAATAAGTGCCGCATTGCGCATAGGTCAATCATTGTAAAACGACATTCAAAGTTCACACGATTTCAACTTTACCCTGTTGGCCAATGACCTTTCGAAGTACAGCCAATGACTACCAGACAATTTGCATGACATATCATTACATGGGCAGGAAAATCTAAAAATTTCTAAGCTCAAATAAATGTTACCCTTTTTCGTTTGCTTTCATTATTTTCACAGTTTACTGTGTGCACTTTCCACTTTGTTAGGGACCTCATGAAACCTTCCTTCCATGAGGCTACCCGCTTTCCTGTCAAGGTCAAATTGCCGATGACCCTTGTTTTGAGAGGCGTGTTAAAGCCCTAATATGAGTTATATGAAAGGGACTTAACTGTGGCAATGTTCCAGTATGATGTCACAATCTATGATAGATGCTATGATACCAGTTTTGACATTCCATATGAGGTCTGGGTTGATGGGATGGCTTTAGATTTGGAGCCCTAAGTAAAGCCTGTCGTGTGGCTAAACCAGCAGCCATTTGTTGAGACTAGGGGTTGCGTTAACTGAAAATTCTCCTTCATTTACCGATTTTTAAAAAAAAATATTGACAGATAATTCCAAATGCTGACAGTCATTTTGACAGCTAAAAAAAATACAAGAAAACCATGGTTAATGCATTTTAACTTAGTGCATAAGTTCGGACTCCACTCTCTCTCTCTCACTCTCCCACTGTGTTTGCGTGTGTGTATGTGTGTTTGTGCCCTGTTTATTGCCTGGTTAAAGATGTGTTTCGTGCAATCTGGTCAAAAGTTGACTGGCGCATCGCCATTTAGCCTGCACCTGGTTAAATGCATCTCTTTTAACCACTTGTGTTCAGATTTTGAGTCGAGGGTCTCTGATTTCATGGCTGCATACATCAATCATTATGTCAGTGCGTTACTGCATGATAATAAACACAAAAAAAAGTATAAGAACAAAAAGAAATTGCGAAAAAAGCAACGCATCGTTTCTCCAAATTATACTTGCATTTAATGTAAGCACAAAGATGACATTTAGAGCAGAATTGTTATTTCAGCGGAATATTGGTGTAGACTGAACTTCAGATGCATGTGCTTCTCATCTTTCTGTCACTGCATGTTGATATCAGACACAGTGAAGAAGATCTGCGAACTTGTGCATGTATGCGCTTTTTCAAATGTTCAAATAGAACGTTTATTTCCTATTAAAGCCGCACATAACTGGCAAAGTTTAAAAATCTTGTTTTAGCGCAGCAGTTGGTTGACAGGTAGAACTTTCACCCTAGAACTCATGGTTTTATCAGACTCCAGCATGAGTAGTCAAAAAATCTTTTAAATGGAAAAAAGGTATTTCATATATAGGACTAATCATCTTTAATTCTCTATTAACAGAGACAAGCATGCCTCAGCCCTCATTAATAATAGATAAAGACAAGCTCTCCACTCGGCTAATGACACTTACCCTCCTGCAAGAGCGCACACACACACACACACACACACTTACGCTGAAGACCACTTTCAGACTGTCTCTCTGTTTCTCCTTAAGAGTCAAAACTGATTAACCTGCAGCAGATTTCAGCACAGTTCTCTGGTTTTACTGTACGAATGAGGTTAAAATATTTCAGCTGAGGAAAAGCAGGACATTGAAGAGATACATTTAGAAAATGACAGCAGAAACATAGGAAAAAAGTAGAGAGAAATGCAGCCTATAAAATCCCTTTAGGGTTTCAGAAGCTTGAGCTTACATCACTCGTCAGTAGATGCTTTGATTAATTACCACACAATGCAGGTAATTACTCAGACTCTCAGCCTGGGGAGAGTGAGGACATGACGAGGAGACAGACAGAAAAACAGTGGGTGCATTTGTATGCAAGTAAATATCTTAGTTCCAATATAACATTAAGACAATGATTATGATTTTCATGTGAAAAATTATAAATAAGGATGTGCAAAACAACATATCTTCAAAGCTGACTAGTCGGTGTGTTGTCTGAATGACTAATAGACTAATTGGTCTTAAAGGTGAAGTATGTTACTTCTGCGCTACTAGTGGCACCAAATGGAATTACAAAAATGTTTTCAAACAACATTTGCCAACACCACTTAGACACATCACGCCCTTTCGCACTCTCTCATTTCCTATGAACAAATAGGCCATACTAAATAAAAGATGATAAACATTTAACGTCGTATTAAACAAGACCACTATAACATATACACACCGGACAAAAAGCTTGGTAGAGGAATCGGGTCATCCGATAACATTGCCGGATTGAACGGCAGCTGGGTGGATCCAGCACATGAGGGATCCAGCACATGAGGTAGGATTCTTCTGGTAACTAGGAAGCATAGCGATACATATCGAGACAGAGTATCTTACAAATTTATCTGGAGCTTGACAGTAATGAACTAACTTATGTGGCAATACCTTGAGTGTAGCTTATATGTCAAGAAAAACATCGCAAGTTAGGTGTCTCCATCAAACCCCAAAAAGTCCTCCACCTTGTAAATGTGATGATGATGTTTTACTCTGTTCCCTGTCTCAGTGTATTTTAGCAAGTCTTCAAATTTTGGCAAAGCTCAATTTCTTTTCCTGTGTACACATCTGCCATGGATGGTCATATCCCCCAGGTGAACAAGTAGCTACACCCCAACCTCAAACTATAGGTTGAACTCGAAAGAGATGGTTGGAGCTGAGCTGGCCGCTCAAAATATAAACATCAATGTTTTGATAGTGCCTGGGAAGCTCAGTGTTTATACTTTTGGGGGAGGTAAAGCCACGAATGGCTTACCTATATTTGTCAATGAACAATAAACTGGCATAGTAGAACGTATTTTCACATAAAAAAAAGTTACATATTTCACCTTTAAAAAAGCCCTGTATAATTGAACTGATATCGGGTTTACCTAACTCTGATCAGACACGTTTCTTAGGAGGGTGTTTACATAAGATGCGTTCTTGGGTTTAAAACAACTAAATGGAGCAATACTAGTTTTTAAATGTTGGGACTGTTTTTAACTTTAAAAATGCAAAGCTCATGGTGGGACACTCAAAAAACAAGTCTGATTCGCAATAGCCAAAATTGTCCGTCTGAATGTGTAAGGTTGTAGTGGCCATGCTTTAAATAGGATGAATTATAAGAAGCAACATTTCCTAGAGTTTTACTGTGCAAACTGTCTAGCAGCTAAAGCACAGCATGGTATACCATGATTCACAAATAAAATGCCATGATTCTCTCTTGCTATAAATATGTCCAGTATATTGAGTTCTCTGTGATCAGCATTACATTAATCCACGTTAGTGTAATGAGCCATTAGTGAACATCTATTTATCATATCAAGCACTGACCATTTTAACTAAGGTCAGATCAAAGTCCAGGAAATGTAATTTATAGGAAAGGAGAATAGATCTGTCCGATCAGAGAGGTTCAACTCTTGATATTGTCTGACTCGTAGGGCTTGTGCATATGCACCCTTACTCAAAGCATCAAAGAGCATTTGGATGTAGTAAATGTAGTCAAATATATACACACATGCAGACCCACAAATCTATTATATTCATCAGTATACTGTGTATGTCTGAATGGAAACTAGGTTATGATAAACTGACACATCATCTTTGCTTGTGTGTTGTTGTCTCTTTGTTATTGTCTTGTGGTGATCACCAGAGGACCTGCAGGGAAGCAGTCTTTCACTCAGCAGCATGTGTTTGCACAATCTGGACCTTTATGTTCAGGCTGACATGTACAACAGTGCAGAAATGTTCTCATGCTGAGCGGTTTCCACTGGTGACTGAAACCACCATCACCATCTGATGCCACAGTGTCTGGCGCCATGCCCAATCACCCGGCAGCCATCCCAGAGTGGACACGACTAGTCCCACCCCCTGCATTAGGGTATAATGAGAAATTGAAAGTGGACTGGAGCGGATCCAGCTAATGTGGCACTGGGGTAATACTTAAATAGAAATGCAAGGCCTTCAAGGTGCTTAACAACTGAAGTAATGTGCAGACAGCAGTCTTTACATTGTGTCCTAACCAGGTGTGGCACAATAAGTTTTCAGCATCTGTTCACAGTCAAGATAAAATTGTTGCATGATACAGCACAATCTTTGTCTATACAAAATAGTGTACTTACCGTCATTCTAGAAGGCATGAACTACTGTCCCACTAAGCACCGCAAATGATGTAATCAAATTAAAAATAATGGAAAAATATTAAATTATTTACTATTTTCTTCTCTTTCGATGATGTCGATATCACATCTACAGACGTTTTAAGCAGCTGTTTGCAATTAATTAGCACTTAACTGTTTTCAAAAAGTAAACAAACACTGTTATAAAGAACTGATTAAAGTGTGTAGCCCTAATCAAGCTTTCCTGTTGAAATATTGTAAAGCTGAATGCTGTTTGAACAAAGAGACCTAGGACCGTATGTATAAAACTTCTCAGAAATGCTCTGTGATTAAAGTTCTGAAAGAATCAAGTTCCTTTTTTATTTAAAACAATATCCAGAGTAATGGTAGAAGTTCCACTGGTAGAAGCACTTTGCTTCACTGCAATAGCAAGGATACACAAAAATGTATTGTGGTTGACACATTTCTGTCCATGTATCGATGTAATCAGTATATTGCCCACCTCAAGTCACTTAAAATTGTTTCTTAACATTATCTTTTAGCCTCACATATCCCTTGACAACTCTTTTGAAGAAATAAACTACGCTCTTTTGAGCTGCATGTGCACACTTCATGGTAGTTTTGGAAATGGCTCACAAAAACATAGCTAACATTATCCACTCCTGCATAGAAAAAAGCTCAAAAGTTAACAAACAGCCAACATTTGCAGAGCTAGCAAGCAAATTAAACATACAAGCAATTTACATAATGCTAAATATGATAATCCACATTTTATTACTCCTGACACATTTTCGCTAGTTAAATGTGAGTATGTTGGCTACTTCACTCAGCCATGCTAAAGACATGTACGGTTAAATGTTAGGCTTTTAGAATAATACAATGTTAAAAATTAAATGGTAAAAGACTAAATCTATAATAGGCAATAAACAAATAATCAATATGTATTACAGATGGCTGTTTTATCCTCTCACATTCATTGTTCATTCTTCTCATCTTCTCCGGGCGGGAAATACGTCCATTCTGAAGCAGCACATTCAGTTAAGCAGCAGGGCAACCAATTTATTTTGACCAATCACAACAATTAACACTGCAGTCATCCTTTAATATATTTTTTTTAAACAGACACTGCGCCCTAACGCTAGAACTATAAAACAGACAGAGCATAACACAAGAAGGACATGATTGCCAGATCACCACTTCATAGCCTCAGACTAACCAGAAACAATGACCTAGTATCTATGACATAGTATCAATAACACAGTTTTGTTATAAATATATTAACTTACCTTTACTGGAACACAAAATCCATGCGTCTCTCCTTGTGAATGAACATCACCGTCACTTTGTTGTAAAAGTCGCCGGCTTGTTTAAGTTTCGATTGCCTCTCTTTCTCAATTTGTAATTGAAATTAACTTTGTAAAATCCGTGTAGGTCATCGATACTTACACAATATCCATTTTTGTGCTTAATAACGCATTAGTTACGTGAATTTGAACATGCTGATGCAAAACAAAAATCTAGCCGATCAGATAGCATGACTGAAGGAAGGAGCTTCTGATTGGCTTGCTCATTTTGGTAAGCATGCTTTCCTTGGTCATTTGTAGTAGCAGGCATGATTAAATTTGAATGAACGTATCATGTTGAATGAAAGGGCGGTAAACAATGCTTTGAATCTAAGTCGAAGGGTGGTGCCAAAGCGAATAAATGAATAACTGTCTGTGCTGCTCAACTGAGATAAAAGATGACAAATTTTAACGAAAACAGTAGTTTATATTAACATTTGTATTTAAATATTTCATAGTGTCATTTTTCTTTTCACTCTTCTGTTAGGTAAGCACTGCTTACCCTGTTTGTATGGATGGCACGTCCCTGCTATATACAGTTGTGCTCAAAAGTTTGCATACCCTTGGAGAATTGGTAATATATGTACCATTTTTATAGAAAACATGAGTGAGCAAGCAAAACACATTTATTTTATTTCTTATGGGATTCATATTCAACTGTAGGTTATAACAGAATGGCACAATCATAAAACAAAACATGGTAACAAAGAAAAAAAATGAAATGACCCCTGTTCAAAAGTCTGCATACCCTTAGTTCTTAATACTGTGTATTGCCCCCTTTAGCATCAATGACAGCATGCAGTCTTTTATATCTGCCCATTCGTCTTGGCAAAATGCCTCCAGGTCATGCAAAATATTTGGTCGTCTTGCATGAACCGCACGTCTGAGATCTCCCCAGAGTGGCTCGATGATATTAAGGTCAGGAGACTGTGATGGCCACTCCAGAACCTTCACCTTTTTCTGCTGTAACCACTGGAGGGTCAACTTGGCCTTGTGCTTAGGGTCATTGTCGTGCTGGAAAGTCCAAGAGCGTCCCATGCGCAGCTTTCGTGCAGAAGAATGCAAATTGTCTGCCAGTATTTTCTGATAACATGCTGCATTCATCTTGCTATCAATTTTCACAAGATTCCCCGTGCCTTTAGAGCTCACACACCCCCAAAACATCAGTGAGCCACCACCATGCTTCACAGTGGGGATGGTATTCTTTTCACTATAGGCCTTGTTGACCCCTCTCCAAACACAGTGCTTATAGTTGTGACCATAAAGCTCTATTTTGGTCTCGTCACTCCAAATTACAGTGTGCCAGAAGCTGTGAGGCATGTCAAGGTGTTATCGAGCATATTGTAACCGGGCTTTTTTGTGGCATTGGCGCAGTAAAGACTTCTTTCTGACAACTCGACCATGCAGCTCATATTTGTTCAAGTATCGTTATTTTTTGCTCCAAGAAACAACCACACCGTCTTTTTCTAGAGCAGTCTGTAGGTCTCCTGAGGTTACCTGTGGGTTTTTCTTTGTATCCTGAATAATTCTTCTGGCAGTTGTGGCTGAAATCTTTCTTGGTCTACCTGACCTTGACTTGGTATTAAGAGATCCCTGAATTTTCCACTTCTTAATAAGTGATTGAACAGTACTGACTGGCATTTTCAAAGCTTTGGATATCTTTTTATATCCTTTTCCATCTTTATAAAGTTCCATTACCTTGTTATGCAGGTCATTTAACAGTTCTTTTCTGCTCCCCATGGCTCAGTATCTAGCCTGCTCAGTGCATCCACGTGAGAGCTAACAAACTCATTGACTATTTATACCCAGGCACTAAATGCAATTTAAAAAGCCACAGGTGTGGGAAATTAACCTTTAATTGCCATTTAAACCTGTGTGTGACACCTTGTGTGTCTGTAACAAGGCCAAACATTCAAGGGTATGTAAACTTTTGATCAGGGCCATTTGGGTGATTTCTGTTATCATTATGATTTCAAAAGGAGCCAAACAACTATGTGATGATAAATGGCTTCATATGATAACTATCCTTAAATAAAAGATTTTTTTTTTTTTGCATGATCAGTCATATTTTCAAAATCAATGCCAAAATTTCACAATATCTGCCAGGGTATGCAAACTTTTGAGCACAACTGTATGTATATATATATATATATATATATATATATATAGTACTGTGCAAAAATCTTAGGCACATAAGATGTTTAACAAAAATTTGTCTTAAGATGGTTATTTATATCTTCAGCTGTAGTTTGTCAGTAGGTAATATACATTTTAGACTCCCAAACATTCCTTCTGCAAATAGAATAGAATAGAAAAACAAGTAGCCCTGCAATAGATGGCATGGCCCCACAGAGACCCCCACTTCCGAGTCTTGTCGGAAGTATGTCATGTGGAGAAGTCTCATGGTAGGTCCTACCTGAGGGGGAGGAGTTTCTACAAACATGGTGACCGGGAGCAGAGGGGCCTCTGCCCAAGGAAGACGCAATTTACCGACAGGGAAACGATTTAGTGGAAGATATCACATGGGGTCACCTACGGGGAACCACCACATGTGGAGCACCAACCTCAGTACAGGGCCTAGTTATCACATGTACTGGGCCAGCAGTGAGTTTCTCCACAAACTTGTCTGCCACAGGGCTAAGGAGGAAAGTCATCCAGGGATCACAACTTGTGAACACGACTGGGAGTCAAAAGTGCACGTCTTCACCTCATGGGAGGGGAAGGGCGCTATGCGCAAGCGGTACACCCGGCCAGCTGTCCCGGAACTTACCTGTTCGTACCTGACAACACACGGGACGAAACCGGCTCAACCTGGAGATTATAGAACCTTGCTAAGGTGTTGGGTGTTGCCCAGCCCGCTGCTCTGCAGATGTCTGCTAAAGAGGCACCACTGGTCAGGGCCCAGGAGGCCGCTACACTCCTCGTAGTGTGGGCTCATAGTCCCACGGGGGGTGGCACATCCAGGGTGTGATATGCCATCACGATGGCGTCAACGACCCAGTGGGCGATCCTCTGTTTGGAAACAGCGCTTCCTTTCCGCTGTCCACCAAAGCAGACAAAGAGCTGCTCAGAGCTTCTAAAGCTCTGTGTGCGATCCAAATAGATGCAAAAGCACACACCAGACACAGCAACGCCAAAGCTGGGTCTGCCTCCTCCTGGGGCAGCGCTTGCAGGTTCACCACCTGATCCCTAAACGGGGTCATGGGAACCTTGGGCACATAGCCCGGTCGGGGTCTCAGGATCACGTGAGAGTAACCCGGACCGAACTCCAGGCACGATTTGCTGACAGAGAACACCTGCAGTTCCCCTACCCTCTTAATGGAAGTGAGCGCAGTCAGGAGGGCAGTCTTCAAAGAGAGTGCCTTAAGCTCTACTGACTCCAGGGGCTCAAAGGGAGCACCCCGAAGAACCCAAAGGTCTACAGAGAGGTCACACGAGGGTATGAGGCTCGGTCTGGAGGGATTCAACCTCCTAGTGCCTCTCAAGAACCTGATGACCAAGTCGTGCTTCCCCAAATACTTACCATCCACTGCCTCGTTATGTGCCGTAATGGCAGCTACATACACCTTCAAGGTGCAGGGGGACAGCTGCCCCTCCAGCCTCTCCTGCAGGAAGGAAAGCACCGATCCGACTGCGCATCTCTGTGGGTCTTCGTGTCGGGAAGAACACCACTTAGCGAACAGACGCCACTTCAAGGCATACAGGCACCTCATAGAGGGAGCCCTAGCCTGAGTGATCGTGTCTACTACCACGGGTGGTAGGCCACTTAGGTCTTCCGCGTCCCGTCCAAGGGCCAGACGTGGAGATTCCAGAGGTCTGCTCGCGGGTGCCAGATGGTGCCCCGTCCCTGAGATTATACAAGTTAACCTCAATTGACAGCATTTGTGGCATAATATTGAGTACCACAAAAATTAATTTCGATTTGCCCTTTCTTTTCTTTTAAAAATCTGTGTTTCAGTGAGGCCTTTGAAATGGAAGTGAATGGTATGTTAAAATATTCACTGTTTCAAAAGTAAAACCACAAAACATAAACAATATGTGTGTTAACATGATTTTAGTGTGATAAAATTGCTTACTAACCTTTTCTGTGTAAAGTTATAGCCAATTTTACAACTTCAATGCTATGATGATGTGAAAAAAAAAAGTTGACATACCGGCTCTCCTCTCTCATTCGGCTTAAAGCCAAAATGCTCCCACACCGGAGCTGTATATTGCGATTTTGAAACAAGGTCCATTTGGACTTAGTCTTCCAAACTTTCTGGCTAGAATGATGCAGTCATCAGGAAAACACCTATTAGCCTCAATTAACACGTAATCTTCACAAAAATGGCTCCAAAACTCACCCACACAACTCTGTCCCACAATGCCTCCCACCTTGACAAAGGCTAATGAGGAAGAGCTGACTTTTGGTCTCAATCTCACCTCCACACGACAGTGACAAACATGCTCAGACTATCAGATTAGACACACATATACACACACAACCACATCTTGTTTTATGTATGAGCTTTTGTGCAAAAAGGCCGCCTAGACATGTCCTGTGGTTTGTGTGGTAAGTGTACCAAACCCTGACCCTTGTGTTTAGACCCCTTACTGCGGAGTGGTATGGGCTTTTTTTGCCCTCAGTCAAGCCACTTCACCTCTATTTCCTGCTGTGAGCATAAACCAGTGATTTCAATTTATGTAGATCCAACATGACAGACACAAACATGGCATTTTATCCCCTACTGCAGGCGGAAACGCACATTAGCTCAGACATCAACTGGAGTACCATATGGCCCAAGTCAGAGGTTATAGTTGTTGTTTTCTCTCTAATTATGGTATCATTGAGTATCACTGAGTGGAGCTATCAGTTACACGAGTCACATAATGATTTCTTTGTTTGAACACAAATGGCTGGTGTTATTCCCTGATGCCAGATTGCTCTTACCTCAAGGGATCGGACCTGATTATTTCTGTTAAACTTATGTAGCTCAGCCACTTCCACACATTTAGAAATGCTAAAAATATAGCTGTTAATGACTACTTTGCCATGAACAATCATAAAGTGCCTATGTACAAGTACAGCTTTTCATTACCAACTTTATATGCAACATAAGAACAGATGTTTGGTTGCTTTTGTTGTTTGGTTTTGTAGCTTCGAAAATAAAGCCTGACCTGCATTGAGTACCCAATCATTTAGCTCATTCCGTTTCTCTTAAACTTAAAGAAATTGTTAGACCCAGTAAAAACACACTAGCAAATTCACTAAACTATTGTGTGCAGTATTTACTCATAAAAAACTGAACATTATTTATTAACCACCCGCAATCCGGTTTAACTTGTCATTGTCACTTTTTTCAGCTCAAGCCTCTTTTTTGTGTAAATTAGGATTATCATAGATTGTGCTTTTTTCCCCTCCACAAAACTCAGTGCTATTTGTTTAGCGCAGTTAACATTGTGAATTTTCTGCTTGGAGAGTGCCTGCAGGAAATGTAATTTTATTAATAAGAGATGATTGTGTACTTTTTCGTTTAATCGTAGAGTAACTTTTTTAATCATAGAGTGGTAATTAAAAAAGTTATGATTTAATTATGTGGAAGAGTGTTATAAATGGGCATATTTCCAGATGCATGTCAAGTGTACTTTCACAACCAAGAACTCAGAACTAACCTGCAAGATCGAGAATTGTGCAAAGCAAATTGTGTTTTTCGAAACTACATTTTGGGTGTGCTTACACCGTCCGGACTGGGTCGTGACCTCTTATCATGATTTTGATTTTGAAAAATGTATGTGAAGGAATTCAGCGGATTATAGGGGTCAGAAATAGGTTATGAAGTGCATGCACAAACACTTTTTTTTAAATCTGTCCCTCTCTTTCCATCAGGTTTCTGATATTTGATGTACCCACTAGATTTAAATTACATCAAGCTTAGTGCCATCTCCTCCCCTCCCAACCCCCCCCTTTGTGTATTTTGTCCATTTCTCTGCCTACAGATTTAGTGCCAGTATGCATGTGTGTGTACATGCGTGTATACTTGTTTTTGTGCCCCCTTTTGTGTTTATCTGTGCTCTGATTATTTATCTCTGCCTCATTTGTATATTGCCTGCTCTGCCCTTTGGTTGCCAAGCAACCTATTCAATGTTTTATCAGACCAGAAGCAGTAGGTGTTAAAGCAGGGTGTTGTATTGTACCGTTTTAATGCAGACACACCAGGGAAATGGTATTGTTCAAAAAACATATTCATAACAAGAATATGATTACATTGTAATGTTTGTGTGAGTGTTATCACTCTTGTTTAGGATTTGGGCTTCTCGGGTTTTGATCCACAGACTCACCTCTCAGAACAGAACCACACACACACATTTGTTTTTCTTTCTGAGCTAATGAAATTTTCTATCTCCTAACCCTACACCTGAGCCTAAACCTAACCCTTTAATTACAGCACACATATATATATGTAAAAAAACTTGTTAAAAATGTTTCAGAGATGTTTTCTTCTGGTGTCTGTTGGCTGGTCCCCACAAGGTGATTTCAGGTTTTTCTTTCCTTGTGAGGACAATTCCCCCAGCTCTGTTGCAAGTGTAAAATAGGACAAGTTCTCAACATCAAACACAAATATATATCCTTTAAACTATATCCTCAATGTGCATGTGACATGCTGTAGTACTTTATAGATACTGTAACCACTAAAGTTGATGGTCTTGATTTATGTTGATTAGCTGGTCCTTTACTAGAGAATTATTGCATTAAACACAAATCACAACTAGGGCTGTCAATCGATTATAAATTGTAATCGAATGAATTACATGACATGCTGATTAATTAATCACAGTTAATCGCATACATCATTATTTGCTGAGAAAGATCCCCAAATAAAGAAAATTCATATAAATAATGCATAATAATTCAAATATTTATAATATAATATGTAAGGCCTAAAATAATTATATAATACGGATTGAAATTTAGTTTGAAATAAATTACATTATTGTGGCAGATGAATAAAGCATTGATTAGACAATAGAAAAAAGCTTAAAAACTCAATATATTGTTTGTTCTATTCTCATATCATTGAACAAGCCTACAGTTGATCTGTGAGTTTGTCAATGTATCCAGTTCTAACAGTAGGCTACACATTCTTGTCGTTCTATGTACATGCTCAGACAGACACGTTTGGAGCATCTCACTAGTATTCAGCATCTTAAACGCTGCATTTTTAGGATGCGGTCTCAAGTTAAAAGTAGTGGAAACTTTAAAAATCACGTCTCAAGATTCCTGTATTCTGTTGTGTTTTGCCCACCTGTTGTGCTTCCACCATGAGTGGTTCTCATTCTGTGGCTGCGCTGCTTGTGAGGTTTGTTGAGGCGCACTGCCACCTATTGACTCGGCACATAAAAACAGATGTACTGTAAGCTTGAAAAAGTTTTTGATTTCGCTTGCTGACATCGCCTCTGCAACCGTCTCACGTGCGTAATGAACATTGGAGGATCTCTCGGCCCACTTGCGTCTCATAGGTAGGAAAATCTGTACTTTTATTATGGAATTTACGTATGCGACGGGGCATGATTAATTGCGTAAATTTTTTTAATACATTATTTTTTATATAATTAATCAAACTAAATTAAGATGTTAAATCGACAGCCCTAATCACAACCAGTAGCGATTTCTCAGGGTCAGCAAAGCCTTCTCTGCTGGCATAACATGCCTAATAAATAAATATTTTTTCATCCTTTCATTCTCATTGACCTTTTTGACTATGTATTTTCAATCACTTTCCACTCCTAATTCATCTACAAACGAATAGCAAAAAACAAAAAGTTTATCCAGTCAGAATTTATTCCTCCATGCTTACAAGCAAAGTGTGACAACTGTCTCTCAAATCGCATGCCTGAAGACATGCTCTTTAGCCGAAGCAGTCTGAGCTCTACCCTGTCAGGTCTTCAGAATTTTCACAGAATCCCTCAACAGTGCAAGTGAATAGGCATCTAAAGTCAGATTGTCAGATTCATCAGCCAATCAGATTGATTTATTTGTTCTTGGTGGGTGTGGTCTTTAGGACATGTCCCAGTCCAGCCTTCTAGCTGGCCTTGAGTGATGCAATCACGCTTTAAGTGATGTACGTAATTTGAAAGCGAAGAGCGCGAGAACTTGCTGACGAGTCGGCTGTTATCACTGCTTTTATTGCCATTGAGAAAGAGATCCTTATGGATTTAAAAACATGAGATGTTCTGCATTATCATGCGATTGATTAATTAAACAGGAAAGAAGGACTGATTTTCACTTCAAGCAAATTGGTAAGTGCTTTTTGCATTGTTATAGCAACATCAGGAGTTCCCTATCTGTCACTCACTCGACATTGTGTCAATGTAGTGACACTAGAGGTCACTCTTGGGAGCCCGAAACACCTCTGGTCTTTGAATAGAGGCTAATGAAAATTGGCGAGTGGTATTTGCATACCATTCCCCGAACATACAGGTATAAAAGGAGCTGGTATGCTGCCACTCATTCAGATTTTCTCTTCGGAGCCGAATGGTCGATGAGCTGAATTCCCACGGCTGTTCATTCACCTCTGCTGGATCTGATGGCGCATTTCAGCGGCTTCTCCCCCCTCTGCACTGGTGCACTGCAGAGAACAACCCTGGCCACTTCAGCAGAAATAAGAGTATATTCTAAAAAAAAGAATATATTTCTCTAAAAGAGCGGGACATACGGAACGTCTTTTTAAAGACGCGTCTTTTTGAAGATGCCTTTCCATTTGTGTGTTATTCCTGATTGCGGTCGTTATCTCTCGCCTTCAGAGACAGCGTTCGTGGATGGGTCATGTACTTATTGTGAGAAAATGTCCATGGCAACGATGTGGTCGCGGCTTGCCTTTGTAAGAAAGCAAGCCACTCCAGCGGCTCCCCGCCCCGGTCCTTCTACCCACAAGTATGAGGCAAGCGCGGCTAACACTGGGGGCGATTTGGGGACGCCAATGGGACCACTTCTGCCGGGTATTCCCCCACAGACCTCCCATTCCCCAGCACGCTCATCTGCCCAGATCGGTCTTCGGTCTCCTCTTATTCAGAGCCCGCGAAGGTGATAAACTCTCGAGCGCAGCATCGGAGAGCAGGCTCATCCAGTCAGACGCGGAAGCCTCAGCTGGGCTCCCTCCCTTGGGTGCGGTCGCCCAGTCACAGGCTGACGCAAAGATGACGGACATGCTTTCCCGGGCAACCACAAGCGTCGGGCTAGAGTGGAACCCTCCGCTCTCCCCTGAACCCTCGCGGCTCGATGATTGGTTCCTGGGCTCGCGGCGCCGCTCACAGCCACAGCCACACCCACCCCAGTTCCTTTCTTTCCGGAAGTGCACGAGGAGCTGACAAGGTCGTGGGAGGCACCTTTTACTGCCCAGTCCCGATATTTCAACTCCCCCGCCCTCACTACCCTCGTGGGGTGGCCAAGGGCTATTTGGCGATTCCCCCGGTGGATAAGGCGCTCGCGGTGCACCTATGCCCACAGAGTGCCATCACCTGGCACGGGCACCCAAAGCTCCCATTCAAGGCCTGTAGGTTTATGTCGTCCCTGACGGCCAATGCCTACAGTGCTGCTGGGCAAGCCACCTCTACCCTGCACGCCATGGCTCTCCTGCAAGTCTACCAAGCCAAGGCGCTAAAGGAACTGCACGAGGGTAGTTCCACCCTGGGATTGATGCAGAAGCTGCACTTGGCGACCGACCTCGCCCTCCGGGCGAAGAAGGTCACATTGCGTTCTCTTGGGCAGGCAAAAATCCACCTTGGTGGTCCAGGAGCACCACCTTTGGCTCAACCTGGTTGAGATGGGAGAGGCCGACAAGGCATGGTTCCTTGGCGGCCCCATTTCCCAGGTTGGCCTGCTCGGTGACACCGTCGAGGACTTTGCCAAGCAGTTCTCGGCAGTGAAGCAGCAGACGGAGGCTACCTGGCAAGGGTGTCCCACTGCAGTGACTGCACCGGCTCCGCCGCAGCCCGCCCCTGTGTGGAGCCCACCGCAGGAAGCAGACGCCACCCATCTCACGGCCGGCCACAAGAACCTGCAAAAAGCTTTGAAGCGCCCCTGAGACGGGCGACCCAGGGACGATGAAACCTGCTGCTCTGGAGCTGGTAAGCAGACCACTCCATCCCCCGGTGGAGGGCCGGGAGGAGAATCTTTTGTTACCTTTTCATTTAATTTCGCCACATGCCCAAGTGGCTGCGGTACCCAAGAGTTCAGCAAAAGAGCGGTTTCCTTGTTCCCTGGGTAACATACCCGGTGCGCAAGGCCATCGTCACGACCACCGTCCACCATTCCATTTTGGCAGGTTTGGTGCTCCAGCGGCGGTCTCCCTGCCCCTGCGTGCCCAGCTGTGGCACAAATCCGCCTCCGATGTGACGGTCTCCACGGGTCACAAGGACAGGCCTCTTCCTCCCCCATCCCAGGCTGTTCCGGGGGTGGTCACAAGGAGCCAGGTGAGTGCTTCGATCTCCCTGAACTCAGCATGGCCACGACACAGCGTGGCACCTCAGGCTCCGCCACGAGGCCCCACCTGCGTGGCTTGTGCTTTCTAACCCGTCGCGATGGCTGGTCCGGACCATCTGCCTCGGCTACACGATTCAGTTCGGCAGGTGTCTGCCCAGGTTCAGTGGCATCCACTTCACCTCGGTGAAGGGCGAGAACGCCGCTACCTTGCGCGTGGAAATCGCTACCCTCCTACGGAGGGGTGCGATAGAACCTGTCCCTCCGACCAAGATGAAGAAGGGGTTTTACAGCCCCTACTTCACTGTACTGAAGAAAGGTGGTGGGTTGCGGCCAATCTTGGACCTGTGAGTACTGAACCGGGCTTTACACAGACTCCCGTTCAAGATGCTGACGCAAAAATGCATTCTAGCGAGCATCCGACATCAAGATTGGTTCGCAGCGGTAGACCTGAAGGACGTGTACTTCCACGTCTCGATTCTACTTTGACACAGACCCTTCCTGTGGTTTGCATTCGAGGGTCGGGCGTATCAGTACAAGGTCCTCCCTTTCGGCCTGTCCTTGTCTCCTCGTGTCTTAACGAAGGTCGCAGAGGCAGCCCTTGCCCCGTTAAGGGAAGTGGGCATTCGCATCCTCAACTATCTCGATGATTGGCTAATCCTAGCTCACTCTCGGGATGTGTTTTGTGCACACAGGGACCTGGTGCTCTTGCACCTCAGCCAACTAGGGCTTCGGGTCAACTGGGGAAAGAGCAAGCTCCCCCTGGTTCAGAGCATCTCTTTTCTCGGCTTGGAGTTGGACTCAGTCTCGATGACGGTGCACCTCGCTAATGAGCGCACACAGTCAGTGCTGACCTGTTTGAAGGCATTCAGACAGAAGACAGCGGTTCCACTGAAACTGTTTCAGAGGCTCCTGGGGCATACGCCATCCTCAGCGGTGGCCACTCCGCTAGGTTTGATGCATATGAGACCGCTTCAGCGCTGGCTCCAGACTCCCCTGAGCTGAAGACGTGTGCTGTTGACTCCCAGTAGTGTTCACAAATTGTGTTCCCTGGATGACTTCCTCCGAGCCCTGTGAAGATGAGTTTGTGGAGAAACTCGCTGCAGGCTCAGTACATGTGCTAACTAAGCCCTGTAGGTGCTCCGCCTGTGTTGGTTCCCCATAAGTAACCCCATGCAACGTATATATTCCACTAATTCATTTCCCTGTTGGTAAACTGCATCTTCCTTGGGCAGAGGCCCCTCTGCCCCAGTCACCATGTTTTTAGAAACTCCTCCCCCGTAGGGTAGGACCTACCATGGGACTTGTCCACATGACATACTTCCGACAAAGCTCGGCAAGACCATGTGACGTATTTCCACTCAAAATACCCCCCCCCCCCCCCGGGCGGGGTGTGGTCTCCACGGTGTCTTTCACTTGGGAGGGACACCCCCCCGACGTAGACCTGGTGGCCCCAGTCGGTTAACAAATTTCACTCTTTTTTTGGGGGGGGGGAGAAAAAAAAAGAGAGGATAAGAGGCCACGACAAGGCTAGCCTGTCTCTATCTTTTGGGCAGTCG
Source organism: Myxocyprinus asiaticus (assembly GCF_019703515.2). Taxonomy (NCBI): domain Eukaryota; kingdom Metazoa; phylum Chordata; class Actinopteri; order Cypriniformes; family Catostomidae; genus Myxocyprinus; species Myxocyprinus asiaticus. The sequence goes on from NC_059367.1 coordinate 23,100,146, forward strand.
ACTTGTCCCCGAAGGGCCGTTCGACACTCATAACAGTGTTGGGGGAGGTTACGTGTTGGCCTGGTGTGCTGGCTATGAGGCACACAGTGGTCTGCCCGTCACACACCACCAGTTCACATAACACAGTTCAGCCAATTGTGGCATTTCGTATAGGGACCTCTAGTGTCACTACATCGACACAACGTCGAGTGAGTGACAGATAGGGAATGTCCTGGTTACTTGCGTAACCTCCATTCCCTGATGGAGGGAACGAGACGTTGTGTCCCTCCTGCCACAACGCTGGACTACCCGCTGAAATGGCCAGAACCTTGTCTCGGCTCCTCAGCACAAAACCTGAATGAGTGGTTGCATACCAGCTCCTTTTATACCCATATGTTCGGGGGAGTGTTATGCAAATACCACTCGGCAATTTTCATTGGCATTTTTTCAAAGACCAGAGGTGTTTCGGGTTCCCAAGAGTGACCCCTAGTGTCACTACATCGACACAACTTCTCGTTCCCTCCATCAGGGAATGGAGGTTACGCAAGTAACCAGGACATTTTCTAAGTGTAAATTAGGCTGCTTGAGTATGCAGTGTCAGATCAAGTTTTGAAAAGTAACCGTGTACCCTGACCGTGTACCCTGAAAATTTATTGCAAGCAAAATTGATATCGCAAATATTATTAGAGAGCCTTTTCTTGGAATTAGACCTCCTTGGTTCTGGCTTTCGTGCATGGATGTGTTTTTAAAATGTCAGTTGGTATTATTAGTTGATTGCCACGTAATGTATGATAGGCATACTGTGTCTTATTCATTGTGAAACTGTGTTTTCTTAATGCATGAATCACACTGAAGGCCTAGACTTAAAATGCACAGGCCGCGGTTGATGACAACATATACTTTAACTTGCTTACAGTACAATCCAATATAACACATGCACTATAACACAGAGATGCTTTTAGTGCATTGAGCTCAGTGCTAGTAATTAAATGTAAATATTTTATGTTGTCTGTATGGGTAACAATTTGTCTTGATTTAGTAATATGGAACAGAGCCATTTGTAGTCAGGCCATAGTACTCCTTCAGAGTCGGATGATTTAAAATGCTGCTAAATATCATGCCCAGACAGGCACTTTCACAAATGCCTGTTTTTGAAGATTTTACTTTCCTCATATGATTTAGAGTAATGAGCTTTTGGCGTCAGATGAGAGGGAAGCAGACTAAACTTAAAATGCTTTCAGGGCAACAATATTTTTGACATTTTTCAGATTTTAGATCTTCTGAAGGTGCTTAAGTGGATGCCAAATTTGGTCTTTTGATCTTTAATTTCATAATTATATATATATATATATATATATATATATATATATATATATATATATATATATATAAGTAACACAGTGTTTAAGTGAATGTGTATCTTTAACTACACATTGTTATACAAGCATTCAGTCAGTAAGTGAGTCAAATGTCAGAGTTCGGTAATTGCTCTGTCAGATTCAGCGAGTAATTTGTTGATTCAAATTGATAACTTGTGAGTTTGTGAGAAATTCATTAAAAGAAGCAGCTTGTAAGAGTCATTTGTGAATTATACTACTGGTATGTTTGTTTTTGTCATATGCAGTCAGTGAAGACAGCACAATAGAAAGACAAAGTGTCTATTTTAAAGTATAGGTCTATCTTTATACATCTATTATTTTTACTGCTGTCAGTTGATAAAATTTTTAAATCGCGCCCTAAATTTTCTTCGATTAATTGCCGATTTTGAAAGTCTGGAAATTTGACTCTACTTCTTTTTCTGTCAAAATGCATTTAATTCCTTCTTGGTAAAAATAAATAAATATATAAATATTTAACAATATAATGCTTTATTAAAATTTTCAAAACAAAGCCTTCCACAGTATAAAGTTAGAAATGCACTAAATTAGCACCAATTCAAGGAACATTAATCGTTTCCCAAAGTCTAAGTGGGAGTTTGACTAATTGAAAGATCTAGTCCCCCCATAGGTTGCATTTTCATTGCAATGGGCATTAAATCTCTTAATCTCTCATGCTCCACAATGTTAATCAGCCGGCAGACTGTGGCCATCTGCTTTGTTACAGCAATCGTAAAGCCGTGTTCATGATTTGCGTCAGGGCGTCAGCACTAGAGCCATTTCAAACTCCACATAAAAAGCGCTTGCAGACAAAAACGTCTCATTCTCCGTTTTGGTGATAGCTAAAGGTGCACTCAGTAACTTTTGTCTTTGATACATATGGGACTTACACTGACCCCTAGCGTCTTGGATGCAGCATCACTTAAAATAAATAGTTTTCAGTTTCAAATGCCATTGCAGAAATGTAGTATTAGGTTACTGATATGATTGGAGTCTACATTTTAATGTGAGTGGTCATGATTTCCTACATATCTTGCAAAATTACAATTCATGTTGTTAGGATCTAAACTTTTTTAATGAGGAAAAAATTACTGAGTGCACCTTTAAGATTTGCCGTGCTTCTGTGGTAAATAAAATGTGCCTTAGGCTACTTAGGCTAAAAAAAATACTGTCACAAGGCTTGTTTTGTACAATAAATAATATTAAGAGCTCCTTTCCCCATTACTTTATCACTGACTTTGACCACGTTTACATGCACATAAGAAAGCGGTTTATTCCAGGGTTGTTGCAGTAAGCGGCGTTCTGAAATTACATGTAAACAAGAACAGCGATTTCACTGTTTAAGGGGTTAAGAGAAAGCGGTTTAACACATCAGAGTTTCTCCTGGAGAACGTGGCTTATGTGGTCATGTAAACACATAAATAGCATTCTAACAGGTTTCTGTGAGTACACATGTGCATGAACAGACCAGATAACAGACATCATAGAATGGAGCCCAACAACAAGTCACCAAAGCGGAAGGAATACAAGATTTCTGGGAGTACAGTGGGAAAAGCACATACACTATAATTGATAAATTCACACTGAGTAAAGAGTACCCCGCTTATGCAGTGCATATAAACCAAAATGCTGCTTTCTCGCAATATGCCGCTGGTGTCCGTGTAAACGTAGTCACTGAATCACTGCTGTGTGTGTGTTTGTGGTGTGTGCATCAGTGTAATGACTCTGGGTGGACACATCACAAAGTTTCCGCCCTTTCAACCAGTGTTTTATGCTGGTTTATGCTGTATTCACGGTAAATGCGTTTAAGAAAAATTTACATTTTAAACTTTAATTAATCGCATGCGTTAATGTGTTCATGTCAGTTGTTTTTGTCATTCTGGCATTACATTTGTTGTGAAACCACAATTTTGCATTGTGTGACAGTTTAAATGTGCTCCTAAGCTTTATATTTGCTTCTTAAGATATTTGAGATCGAAATGATTGCTTTCTAATTTCTTCGTATTTATTTATAGCTATATATAGCAAATGTAGTTACTGTATAGTATAGAGTGTTGTCACTCTTATACTGTATCCATGCATATGTGGCACTGTCCAGTTATCTGGTTTCAGTCTGTTTATGCATCAGGGATTATATTGTCTGATCCCAAAAAATGAAGAACTGAACCTCCCTAAAGGGCTTTCGCTGATCCATTAGTAATCGTGTGGAGGCCTAGAGCTCCGCAGAGGTGCCTAGGAGAAGATGTGTGAGGTATGATTGTCATCCTGTGGGTTTATAAGCGCAGACTGAGATCAATCTCTTGCATTACATCTTCTCATAATAGCACATCTCCCTCAAGACAGACAAATTGACGGTTTCTCTCTCTCTCTCTCTCTCTCTTTCCCCCCCCCCCCCCCCATCTCCTTTTCTGTTTCTCTCTGCCATAAAGCTATTATGTCCTTTTGTATATCTGATTGCTTGGTAATCTCTCATGTCCTAGCAACAGGCGTTCTAAGAGGAGCTTTGGTCGTTTTTCTTGCTCTGTGAGAGGTGCAGAGTGTTTGTGTGTGTGTGTCTGAGTGTGTACCTGTCTTTGTGCATGTCTGTCTGAGGTCTTGTAATGACTGGAGGCCTGTGGAGATCACATACCTCTGAGAGAAGCTGTTGATCAAATGCCAAACACTACTTATTTATAGAGTGCACATTAACCCTGACCAGCAGACAGCTGCAGGGATCATACAGCTGGAAAAAGCCCTGAAGCTATGAGTGTGTTTACATCCACCATCTTACACCGATTATAGTTAGTGACCTGACAATGTGTAAGGTCATTGTGGCGAGCAGGGTGGGGCCGAGCGGCGTCTGGGCAGAGCAAGGCCAGGAAAATAAGTGGTGAATGAGTTTCACCTGTGTGTCACACCAGTCTTGCGTTCCAGTGAGGGCGGCGGGAGTATTTAAGGAGAAGAGACAGCAGCAGACGGAGAGAGAGAGAGAGATGTATGAAGCTGTGTGTGTGTGTTCGGCATGTCTGCGGGGAAGCAGCATGTGAAGTTGTTTTATGTTATGTTTAAGAAATAAATGTCTATGTGTTTGTCAAGCCAGTCCCAGCTTCCTCCTTGCCAGTGCATTCCTTTGAATTGTTACACTGGTGCCGAAACCCGGGAAGGAGGAAGGATGCGCTGTCGTGGAGTCCTCGCCGCTGTCATTCGTCAGGAGGAGGAGCCGTTGCTGTCCGGCAGGAAGTGGAGGAACCGTTGCCATCCACCAGGGGACGGAGGTCTCACTGCCATCCGCCAGTAGGCGGAGGAACCACTGCCGTCCACCAGGGGGTGGAGGAGTGGCTGAGGACCAGTCGAAAGCGTGTCCGGGGCCGGCGAACCAGTCTCTCCTCTCTCTCTCTCGCTCTGCTTTCTTCTCTCCCTCTCTATTCTTTCCCCCCCACCCCCACTCCCTCGTCCTGTTCCCACTCCCAAGCACCTGCAGGTCGGACCCAGAGACCATCCTGACACACCAATGCTCCCTCCCTAGGTCACAGCCCGGAGAATTCCCCGGAGAGGAGACAGCAGCAGACGGAGAGAGAGAGATGCATGAAGCTTTGTGTGTGTGTTCGGCGTGTCTGCGGGGAAGCAGTACCTGAAGTTGTTTCATGTTATGTTTAAGAAATAAATGTCTATGTGTTTGTCAAGCCAGTCCCCGAATTGTTACAGTCATGTAAATGTCTTACACCCTGTCTCCACTGGAAGCAAGTGGCATGTTGTGTCAAAAGCATATCTTTCACCTTCTGGAAGTGTCCGTTGCGGCACGGTGCGTAGCAGTGACAGTAAACGGATGCCCTGTTCTATTCCTAATGCGCTGCAGAGTTACTCCAGCCACTTTACTATCCCGTCCTTCCGAAACAAAATTATTTTACTTACAAAATATCAAACACGTAAATCTTCTTCCATAAATTTAAAATTTGTTACAACTTCTGACTGTTGCATTAAAGCCAGCTTGTGTTGTTTCTGGTCTCTGGTCTACAAATTGAAATACTTTTGTTTCATGTATACACAGTTTTAGCAACAAAAACATTACATACTCGAGCTCACAGCTGATTTGTCTGTGCTGTCCGCATCATATACTATGTTTATTTGTCGCTTCCAGTTTAGACAGCCATTGCGTCACGTCAACAGATGCGTTGAGTGTAGACAGGGTGTTGGAGTTAATCAGTGTTCAAATCATGAATGGTTTAAGCAAAACAATGTGTCTTAATCAATGTGTGCACATCTCCTGTGCATGCAGGGCTCTACAGCGAGAACGTTTCACTGCATTTGCAAGTGAAAATTATTGCGTACAAACTCCGAAAATTATTTGGCCACATCGGTGCAAGAGACATCTGACAATGAAACTTATGAACTTATAAATAGTAGTAACCTACCATCAGAATAAAAATTCCATGGTCTAGTGCATATAACATTATATAGAAAATACTTTTTGTTTTGTTTTTATACAGTTTATTTTTGCATCAAATGTGCTGTTTTCTCACTCTAATATACCTGAGACAACACTCATGCAGGCACGCTCTCTCTTTCTCCCTCTCTTTCTCACGTGCATTCAGAGACCGAAAGACAGTGAAGCAGTATAGGCAGATATACCACATAAAGATGGTTTAACATGAGTTTCTTGCTTGTTTTTTATAGCTTGTTAAATAAAGTTCAGCGTTTGAATTATCCGTAAAAAAAATTTACATTTAAATGTAAATGAAAACGTGGCTCTTACTTATGCGCATGATGCGGAAAAAGTAGCGATACCTGGTGCAACGATCAAAAACAGTTGTCTAGCGCATGTTTACATAGAAAAACAAATACGAAACAACATATACAAATGCAAAAACGGGCATCTTCAATAAAGAATGAGAGGTATTTTATGTGTGTGACTGTGCATCATAGGAAATGTATTGGTGACATTTTATGATAACTTTAATGAATAACATTAATAAGCATTTTTGCATTATATATTGCTAAACAGATTATTATTTAAAAATACAGTACATTCCAAAAATTATGAAAGTTTTATTAATATACTGTATTTTCCAGCCATGGCCCGTGCATTTTATGTCTAGGCCTTCAGTGCGATTCATGCCATTAAGAAAACACAGTTTCATGAATAAGACACTGTATCATACATTACATGGTAGTCAACTAATAATACCAATTTACATTTTAAAAACACGTCCATGAACGAAAGCCAGAACCAAGGAGGTCTAATACCAAGAAAAAGCTCTCTAATAATATTTGCGATTTAAATTTTGCTTGCAATAAATTTAGTTTCGTCAGTTTACACGGTTACTTTTCAAAACTTGATCCGACACTGAATGCTCAAGCAGCCTAATTTACACTTAGAAAACTCCTGATGTTGCTATAACAATGCAAAAAGCACTTACCAATTTGCTTGAAGTGAAAATCAGTCCTCCTTTCCTGTTTAATTAATCAATCGCACGATCATGCAGAACATCTCAGGTTTTTAAATCCATAAGGACCTCTTGCTCAGTGGTGATAAGGCAGTGACAGCCATCTCGTCAGCAAGATCTCGCGCTCTTCGCTTTCAAATTACGTACATCACTTAAAGTGTGATTGTGTCACTCAAGGCTAGCTAGAAGGCCTGGACAGGGACATATCCTAAAGACCACACCCACCAAGAACAAATAAATCAATCTGATTGGCTGATGATTCTGACAATCTGACTTTAGATGCCTATTCATTGCACTGTTGAGGGATTCTGTGGAAATTCTGAAGGCCTGACGGGGTGGAGCTCAGGCTCATGCTCTGCTTTGGCTAAGGAGCATGGCTTCGGGCATGCGATTTGTGAAACAGTTGTCACACTTTGCTTGAAGCATCAAGGAATAAATTCTGATTGGATAAACTTTTCGTTTTTATGCTGTTCGTTTGTAGATGAATTAGGAGTGAAAAGCGATTAAAAATACATAGGCAAAAAGGTAAATGAGAATGAAAGAATGAAAAATATTTATTTATTAGGAATGTTATGCCAGCAGAGAAGGCTTTGCTGGCTATGAGAAATCGGCACCGGTATTTTCATATATATTTGAATGTTTATGAACTACTAATATGTTAAGAAGGAAAACATATAAATAAAAATAAGATGTTCATAAAGGTGATGTTGTTGGTTAACTGTATTAAAAAATTACTTGAAAAAGGTTTATCAGAGGTGTCTAATATCCTTTGTCATGTATCGAGTATATCCTTTGTTTCTGAATACTTTAGTAATTCTTAAAGCCTGCTTGTGCATATGAATTTTGAGTTGCGACACATAAACAGTTAACAGTCAAATTATCTCTGACTGTGCCCCTAAAATTTTTCTTTTTGGGGCACGAGCACTCCTAAACAAAAATGTTAGTGTAGAGCCCTGGCATTTTGATGTTTTGATTTCAAACCTGGAGGAAAATTATGTTCTGGCGACTTATTCCATGTATGCAGGTCTGTTTACATGTTGACTTCAAAAAAGTCTTTCTGACAGAACGTAGTTTCCCTTTGGTTTTCATGTTAAAATGTAAACAGATATGCGCACATGGAATAAACCGTATTCTAGTGGCTTATTCCATGTGCGCATATCTGTTTACATTTTAACATGAAAACCAAAGGGAAACTGCATTCTGTCAGAAAGACTCACAGATTTAAATCAAGTTGGCATGACATTTATTTGATGAATAATAATGAAACACAGGAATTTAATATATTTTTTGGCATAAGCCCGTCTGGCGGTCCTATGAAATTGCTTCTTGAACCATGAGAACCTGCAGGAGATAGGAGGCAGGGGGCAAGTAGCCTACCCCCATGCAGGACGGGACTCAACTGGTGGCAATGGGGAGGTGGAGGTTGCCGTGTTGGCACATTGAAACAGCAAGGTGATAGATTGTAAGCAGACTTTTAAAGCAAGGGCTGGTATATGATTAGCAAGGAGCTACCTAGATAATGGTGTGATGATGATATACAGCTGAGAGTCTTCCTGCTAGAAGTACTCTTATGCTTACATTTCTAGTGGCTTATTCCATGTACGCATACAGTATATTTTTATGTTTTGACGTCAAAACCGGAGGAAAACTGCATTCTGACGGCTTATTCCATGTGTGCATATTTGTTTATATTTTGACATGAAAACTAAAGGGAAACAGCATTCTATCAAATCAAATCACTTTTATTGTCACACAACCATATACACAAGTGCAATAGTGTGTGAAATTCTTGGGTGCAGTTCCGAGCAACATAGCAGTCATGACAGTGATGAGACATCAGCAGCTCGCAGTTTTTTCTATGTGTGCATACAGTATATGTTTACGTTTTGAGGTCAAAACCAGAGGGAAACAACATTCTGGTGGCTTATTCCATGTGTGCATGTCTGTTTTCATTTTGATGTCAAACCGAAGTAAAACAAGATGAATTCAACCTCAGTCTACTGAATCTTCCTGATTCTGTATTCAAGTATTATTAAATACTGCCCGCAGATCTGGAGTTTATATCGCAGTTTTTTTTTTTTTTTATCCATCTGTTTGCTGAATTCTCTTTCTTCATCCCTTTGATATCTTCTCATCCTATCACCCTGGCTGAGAACTCTTTATCCCTAATATCTCTTCATCTTTCCTACTTTTTTCTCATTACCACTTGCTCTCTCTCCAACACCATCCTCCACACTTATGGAGCACACACAAACACATGTATAAACACAAAGGCACACACGCAATGCTCCCAAACAATGTGATGACTAGCAGTTGAGTCTCTTTAGGTGGTTACCATGGAAACCTTAGAAACAGAACTAGCGCTCTCTACCTCTCTTATTTATCAGTCCCATGCAGGTATAATGGGTCCAATTTTGTGGTCTACTGAGTTCTGTGGCGAGGAGGTTGGTCGTGTTGAACTGCGGGACTCAGCATCACCCTCTTCAGGCATGGGTATTTAATTGTGGAATGGAAATGGGATTTGTACTGCATTTCCTCTACTCTCTAGGGATAAGCAAAACTACATCATTTCAAAATTATTGAGGCTAAATGACTAGTCAACTAATCAGTCTTAAGGAATTCTTATATAATTAGACTGATTTTGAGTTCACCTGACTCTGATTGAAATGCGTTTCTTAAGGAGCATTTACATAATACACTTTTAAAAACAGCTAGACTGAGAGAGAGATGGCCAAAGTCATGTTTTTGAATGTGTTTTAAATGAATTAAAAAAAAAAAGAAAAAGCTAAAAAAAAATAATTAAAAAAAACTTTTCCCAGAAAAGGTTTTAAAGTGCAAACTTTCCAGTGGTAAAGCACAGCACTCTGTAAGCTTCCTAATTAAAGCAATGCCACTAAAAAAAAACTAAACTAAATTAAATTAAGGGAACAAATCATGATAAATAGTCATCCTCTCTAATCGACTAGTTCCATCCCTACTGCTCCCCCTTTTGTAAAGGAAGTCCCAAACACAACAGTGTGCCCTGTTCCACATCAAAAGAGAAGATGGATAGATCTCTCTCCCAAGGGCTCAGAAAAGTTGTCCTCTAATTACTTATTGTTGTTAGAAATGAAATCTCATTTATTCATTCACTGATTCATGCTGTTCATATTCCTGAGCTAGAGCATTTTTGCGCAGTTGTAACATCTCACTGTTTCATTCTCATTTGTTCAGCAGAGGGTTTGATTTTTCTTCACATATGATTTACTCTGCCTTTGTCTGTTTGTGTGGATGTTGATACTGCTGTTGCTATCTGTGGTGAATTCATTGTGCTCAAGGCATCTCTGGCTGTTTCACTGTCAAATGCTGTTGTGTCTGATGATGCACCTGACTGATTATACTGCAGTATGTATCTTTTTACATAAAGGTGAATTGTGTAATTTCTACGCCACTAGTGTCACCAAATAGAATTTCATGGATAATGACAGGTTTTCCGAACACTGAACACATCTGCCATTGGTCACTCAAACAGATAGCCTGACCCAAATTCATGCCATTTGATGAGCCTATGTAGCTAGTCAGGATTCTCACAGAACAATGTTTTGAAAGCACCACAGAGCCACAGTGTTTAGACTTTTAGGGGAAATCAGCCTCTAAATGGATCAGCTGCACATGTGTGCTTGCTCCAAATGAACGCATCTTAGGTTAATGACATGGAGAGTAATATAAAAGCCGTCATGGTTACTGGTGTAACCTCCGTTCCCTGATGGAGGGAACGAGACGTTGGTGTCGATGTAGTGACACTAGGGGTCACTCTTGGGAGCCCGAGACACCTCTGGTCTTTGATAAAAGGCCAATGAAAATTGGCGAGTGGTATTTGCATGCCACTCCCCCGAACATACGGGTATAAAAGGAGCTGGTATGCAACCACTCATTCAGGTTTTACGCTGAGGAGCCGATATAAGGTCCGGCCATTTCAGCGGGTAGTTCAGCGTTGTGGCAGGAGGGACCAACGTCTCGTTCCCTCCATCAGGGAACGGAGGTTACACCAGTAACCATGACGTTCCCTATCTGTCACTCACTCGACGTTGGTGTCGATGTAGTGACACTAGGGGTCCCTATACAAAACGCCACAAGGCTGAACTGTGTTACGTGAACTGGCGGTGTGTGGTGGGCAGACTTGCTGTGTGCCTCATAGCCAGCACACCAGGTCGACACGTAACCTCCCCCAACACAGTTATGAGTGTCGAACGGCCCTTTTTGGGGACAAGTCGACTACCCAGAGATAGAGACAGGCTTAACCCAGTCATGGCCTCTTTCCCCTTCTCTTTTTCCACTCCCTAAAAAAGAAGGGGGATTATCCGACTGGGCCGCCAGGTCTAGTCGGGGGGTGTCCCTCCCAAGGGGAGGACACCGCGGAGACCACACCTCGCCCCAAGAGAGGGGGGATATTTAAGTGGAAGAATACATCACATGGTCTTTCCAACCATGTGGAGAGCCTTCAAGGTAGATCCTACCCAATGGGGGAGGAGTTACTACAACATGGAGACTGAGGGGCTCTGCCCAAGGAAGACGCAGTTTGCCAGTAGGGAAACGAACTAGCGGAAGATATAGATCGCATGGGGTTAGCCTTACAGGGAACCGCCACATGCGGAGCACCTACCCCAGAACCGGGCTCTCAGTTAGCGCGTGTACTGGGCCGGCAGCGAGTCTCTCCGAAAACTCGACTGCCACAGGGCTCGGAGGAAGTCAACCAGGGAACAACCTTTGTGAACACTACTGGGAATTAACAGCGCACGTCTTCAGCTCAAAAGGAGGTGGAAGGCGCTATGTGCAAGCGATACACCCGGCCGGCTATCCCGGGCTTATCCGCTTGTGTTGCGTGCCACTACCTGGGACGAAACCGGTTCCACCCGGAGGTTGTAAAACCTTGCAAAGGTGTTGGGTGTTGCCCAGCCCGCTGCTCTGCAATGTCTGTTAGAGAGGCACCTCTGGCCAGGGCCCAAGAAGCCGCTACACCACGAGTAGAATGGGCTCGTAGCCCTACCGGGGGCGGCATGTTTTGGGCGAGACATGCCATAGTTATGGCGTCAATGAGCCAGTGGGCGATCCTCTGCTTGGAGACAGCACTTCCTTTCCGCTGTGCACCGAAGCAGACAAAGAGCTGCTCAGAGAGTCTAAAGCTCTGCGTGCGATCCAAATAGATGCGCAAAGCGTGCACCGGACACAGCAACGCCAGGGCTGGGTCTGCCTCCTCCTGGGGCAGCGCTTGCAGGTTCACCACCTGGTCTCTAAAAGGAGTGGTGGGAACCTTGGGCACATAGCCCGGTCGGGGGTCTCAGGATCACGTGAGAATAGCCCGGACCGAACTCCAGGCACATTTCGCTGACAGAGAACGCTTGCAGGTCACCTACCCTCTTGATGGAAGTGAGCGCAGTCAGGAGGGCAGTCTTCAAGGAGAGTGCCTTAAGCCCGGCTGACTGCAAAACTCAAAGGGGGCTCTCTGTAGACCCTGAAAAACTACAGAGGTCCGATGAGGGAACAAGGCGTGGCCTGGAGGGATTCAGCCTCCTGGCGCCTCTTAGGAACCTGATGATCAGATCACGCTTCCCTAAGGACTCACCGTCGACTGCGTCATGGCGTGCTGCTATGGCAGCAACGTACACCTTCAAGGTGGAAGGGGACAGCCTCCCTTCCAACCTCTCTTGCAGGAAGGAAAGCACTGATCTGACTGCGCACCTCTGGGGGTCTTCCTGATGGGAAGAACACCACTTAGCGAACAGACACCACTTAAAGGCATACAGGCGCCTCGTAGAGGGAGCCCTAGCCTGAGTGAATGTGTCTACCACCGCAGGTGGGAGACGGCTTAGGTCTTCCGCGTCCCGTCCAGGGGCCAGACATGGAGATTCCAGAGGTCTGGGCGCGGGTGCCGAATGGTGCCCCTTCCCTGAGAAAGAAGGGCCTTTCTCAGGGGAATTTGCCCGGGGGGAGCTGTCACGAGGAGCGTGAGGTCCGAGCACCACTTCTGGGCGGGCCAGTAGGGTGCTTACCAGGACGACCTTCTCCTCGTCCTCCCTGACCTTGCACAGGTCTGTGCGAGCAGGCTCACTGGGGAAAACGCATATTTGCGAATGCCAGGGGACCAGCTGTGCCAGCGCGTCTATGCCGAGGAAGGCCTCGGTGAGGGCGTACCAGAGCGGGCAGTGGGAGGATTCTTGGGAGGCGAACAGGTGCACCTGTGCCTGACTGAATCGACTCCAAATCAGCTGGACCACCTGAAGGTGGAGTCTCCACTCTCCCCTGCGGGGAACCTGCCGTGACAGCGCGTCCGCTGTAACGTTGAGGTTGCCCGGGATATGAGTGGCTCGCAGCGACTTGAGGTGCTGCTGACTCCGGAGGAGGAGACGGCGGGCGAGTTGTGACATACAGCGGAAGCGCAGACCGCCTTGGCGGTTGACATATGCTACCGCTGCCGTGCTGTCTGTCCAAACTAGCACGTGCTTGCCCTGGATCAACGGCCGGAACCTCCGCAGGGCGAGCAGAATTGCCAGTAACTCGAGGCAGTTGATGTGCCAACGCAGCCGCGGACCCGTCCAGAGGCCGGTGGCTGCGTGCCCGTTGCAAACAGCGCCCCAGCCCGTCTTGGAGGCGTCTGTCGTGACCACGATGCGCCTGGAGACCAGTTCTAGAGGAACACCTGCTCGTAGAAACGAGAGGTCGGTCCAAGGGCTGAAAAGACGGTGACAGACCGGTGAAATGGCCACGCGGTGTGTCCCGTGGCGCCATGCCCGTCTCGGGACTCGAGTCTGGAGCCAGTGCTGAAGCGGCCTCATATGCATCAACCCGAGCGGGGTGGCCACCGCCGAGGACGCCATATGCCCCAGGAGCCTCTGAAAATGTTTCAGTGGAACCGCTGTTTTCTGTTTGAACGCCTTCAAACAGGCCAGCACCGACTGGGCGCGCTCGTTCATAAGGTGCGCCGTCAAGGAGACTGAGTCCAACTCCAAACCGAGAAAAGAGATGCTCTGAACCGGGAGGAGCTTGCTCTTTTCCCAGCTGACCCGAAGCCCTAGTCGGCTGAGGTGTGAGAGCACCAGGTCCCTGTGTGCGCATAACCCGTCTCGAGAGTGAGCTAGGATTAGCCAGTCGTCGAGATAGTTGAGAATGCGAATGCCCACCTCCCTTAACGGGGCAAGGGCAGCCTCTGCGATCTTCGTAAAGACGCGAGGAGACAGGGACAGGCCGAAAGGGAGGACTTGTACCGATACGCCTGACCCTCAAACGCAAACCGCAGGAAGGGTCTGTGTCGAGGAAGGATCGAGACGTGAAAGTACGCATCCTTCGGGTCTACCGCCGCGAACCAATCTTGATGCCGGACGCTCGCTAGAATGCGTCTTTGCGTCAGCATCTTGAACGGGAGTCTGTGTAAGGCCCGGTTCAGTACTCGCAGGTCCAAGATTGGCCGCAACCCACCGCCTTTTTTCGGTACAATGAAGTAGGGGCTGTAAAACCCCCTCTTCATCTCGGCTGGAGGGACAGGTTCTATCGCGTCCTTCCGTAGGAGGGTAGCGATCTCCGCGCAAGGTAGCAGCGTTTCCATCTTCCACCAAGGTGAAGTGGACACCGCTGGACCTGGGCGGATGCCCAGCGAAGTGAATCGTGCAGCCGAGTCGGACGGTCCGGACCAGCCCTCGCGACGGACTGGAAAGCGCAAGCCATGCACCCGAGTTCCGCGCAAGGGGGACCAAAGGGACAACGTCATCGGATGTACCGGCGAGTGGGGCCTCGCGGCGGGGCGGAGCCTGAGGTGCCACACCCCATCGTGGCCGTGCTGAGTCAGAGGACATCGAAGCACTTACCTGGCTCCTTGTGACCACCCCCGGAACAGCCTGGGACGGGGGAGGAAGAGGCCTATCCTCATGACCCGTGGAGACTGTCACATCGGGGGCAGATTTGTGCCACAGCTGGGCGCTCAGGGCGGGAGGCCGCCGCTGGAGCGCCAACCTGCCAAATGGAGTGGTGGACGGTGGTCGTGATGCCAGCCGTACACACCGAATATGTGACCCAGGGAACAAGGAAACCACTCTTGCGGAGCTCTTAAGTACTGCAGCCACTTGGGCATGCAGCGCAATTAAATGCAAAAGGTAACAAAAAGAAGATCTGCTTACCAGCTCCAGAGCAGCGGGTTTCGTTGTCCCTGGGTCGCCCGTCTCAGGGGCGCTTCGAAGACCTCCGTGGGTTCTTCGGTGCCGGCTGTGAGACGGGTGGCGTCGGCTTCCTGCGGTGGGCTCCACGCCGGGGCCGGGCCGGAGGGGCGGGCTGCGGCGGAGCCGGTGCAGTCACCGCAGGGGGACGCCCTCGGCGATGAGTAGATGGGGGGATCTTGAGCCACGCCGGGGCAGGACAAGCCGGCTAGCACCCATCTACTGCTCTACCATCGAGAACTGCTGGGCAAAGTCCTCGACAGTGTCGCCGAATAGGCCCGCCTGGAAAATGGGGGCAGCAAGGGATCGTGTCCTGTTGGCCTCACCCATCTTGACCAGGTTGAGCCAAAGGTGGCGCTCCTGGACCACTAGTGTGGCCATCGTCCGCCCGGGAGACCGTGCCGTGACCTCCGTCGCTCGGAGAGCGAGGTCGGTTGTCGAGCGCAGTTCCTGCATCAATCCCGGGGCGGAACTACCCTCGTGCAGTTCCTTTAGCGCCTTGGCAGACTTGCAGGAGAGCCATGGCGTGCAGGGCGGAGGCGGCTTGTCCAGCAGCGCCGTAGGCTTCGACCGTCAGAGACGACGTAAACCTACAGGCCTTGGACGGGGCTTTGGGCACCCACGCCAGGTGGCGGCGCTCTGCGGGCATAGGTGCACCGCGAGCGCCTTTATCCACCGGGGGATTGCCGAATAACCCTTGGCCGCCCCACCATCGAGGGTAGTGAGAGCGGGGAAGCTGAAAAGATCGGGACCGGGCAGTAAAAGGTGCCTCCCGCGATCTTGTCAGCTCTTCATGCACTTCCGGGAAGAAAGGAACGGGGCGGGGCGTGGCTTTGAGCGGCGCCGCGAGCCCAGGAACCAATCACAGAGCCGCGAGGGTTCAGGGAAGAGCGGTGAAATCCACTCTAACCGACGCTCGCGGCTGTCCGGGAAAGCATGTCGTCATCTCCGCGTCAGCCTGTGACTGGGCGATCGACCCCGAAGGGAGGAGCCCAACCGAGGCTTCCGACTGGACGAGCCCGCTCTCCGATGCTGCGCTCGAGAGCTCATCACTTTCGCGGGCTCCGAATAAGAGGTCGAACTCGCCGTGAGACGAGCCGGCGGACTCACCCGGAAGCCCGATCGGGGCAGACGAGCGTGCTGGGGGATGGGAGTTCCGCGGGGGGATACCCGGCGGAGGCGGTCCCATTGGGGTCCCCAAATCGCCCCCAGTGCTAGCCGCGCTGGCCTCAAACCCGTGGGTAAAAGGACCGAAGCGGGAGCCTCTGGGGTGGCTCGCTTCCTTACGAAGGCGAGCCGCGACCGCAACGTTGCCATGGACATATTCTCGCAATGAGAATGTGACCATCCACGAACGCTGTCTCCGCGTGAGCAGTGCCCAGACACGAAAGACAGTGATCGTGACCGTTAGAAGGCGAGAGATAACGAGCACAACCAGGAATAACACACAATCGGAAAAGCATCTTTAAAAAGACGCGTCTTTAAAAAGACGTTCTGTGTGTGCGCTCTTTTAGAGAAATATATACTCTTTTAGAGGGGAAAAATGCTCTTTCAGAAAATATACTCTCTAGTTTTTCTGCCGAAGCGCCCAGGGGCATTCTCTGCAGTGCACCAGTGCAGAGGAGGGAGAAGCCGCTGAAATGCGCCGTCAGATCCAGCAGGTGAATGAACAGTAGTATTCAGCTCAATGAGCATGACCGTTCGGCTCCGAAGAGAAAATCTGAATGAGTGGTTGCATACCAGCTCCTTTTATACCCGTATGTTCGGGGGAGTGGCATGCAAATACCACTCGCCAATTTTCATTGGCCTTTTATCAAAGACCAGAGGTGTCTCGGGCTCCCAAGAGTGACCCCTAGTGTCACTACATCGACACCAACGTCGAGTGAGTGACAGATAGGGAACAGTAATATTTCCAGTGTGATTGTACAGTGTGATTGTAGCTTAACTTCGTCCATAATGCATGTATAAACCGGCTTAATCAGACCATAACTGGCCTCGGCATGTGTGCATGTTGATGAACGGTCTCCTTTATTTAAAAACCTATAACAAAGCGTTAGTTATGTGAGAGTTAGGGGTGCTTCATATCAAATCATATGGATAGGCTATGAATGGGATAATCAAACATCCACCGCTCCTTTTACCATGATGATTCAGATAGATCGCTAATTATTGCTTTGTTCTGTGACGTGTTTCAAGTGTACTGCATCTACAGCCAACATTTAGGAAGTGCTAATTTTGACTTTGCATGTATAATTGTAATGATAAATAATTTAATATTGCTGCGCTGTGTACCACTAGAGGGTGCCTCGTGCTCACGCAGCGCTGACTAAAGTGGTGAATGCAGATTATCAGATTTTAAAATGCAGCCTTTTGCTGTTTAGTAATGGGGCATGGCCATTTTGCATTTTCAATCTTAATTCAATCATCTTTCTGTATCCCCCTCACCCCCTCCCTTTTTCCATGTCCATTTTTCACATCCTTAACGCAAGTTAATAATAATAATAATAATATGTTTTATTTATAAAGTGCCTTATATAACGGCTTTTTTTGTTGAGTACATTTTAAAGGTGTGTCAGGTAGTGTGTTGCTGAGAGACCAGGGATGAGTTAGGAAGGCTCAGTACAACAGAATATTTTTCCAAATGCCATAGATGATTTATTTTACAAGCTGCATTTAAAAAAAAAGTGCAGTTAACAAAGTACAAAATTAAAATTTACAAAATTGCTGCTCAGAAAATACCACTTTTACTTGTGCTAAAAACACAAAGAAAAGGTGCTGTAAGCAGCAAAACCTGGCACTAAACAATGCCTAGTGGTTCATCCACCAGAATAAACTATATGTCTCAACTCAGACAAACATATTCTAAAAGCTTGCACAGGATACAACCTTTCTCTCCTCTCAAACATGCTCAAACAATGGCTTAAATAGCCCAGTTTCCCACCAAACACTAATGGGACGAACCATTGCCATGGGGGAAACCTCTCCCTGTAACACACATCATGGAATTCCACAGTATAACATTGTTACCTAAATACTATACATGCATGTTCAAAAACTCATTTCTTACCCACACAATCATCATAATACAAACAAACACAACATAAATAAAACATTTAACACATCATAGCACTCATGTTTCTCTCTATTTTGGAAAATGGTACAACCAATCACAAAGTAAGTTCTGGCTATGTGCGCTACAAGAACCCACCCCCAAAACACAGGATTAGACAAGTAAGATGTAACATGTGCCATAATATGCAAAATTACCCAATAAAGAAAATAATTTAAAACAAACCATAACTCTGTTATTCTTACATAACGTTAACAGGTTGAACAATTGATGTTTGTATTGTCCATCAACACATATACAACATGAACATGCAACAAATAATAACTGTGTGAAATCAATACAAACCACAAGTAAGTATAAAAGAGTACAAGGCTAGCACTCTAGTGATGACGTCATCATCCAGGTTCATCATCACAAGGTGAAAAATGTAATTGAGAGTTGCGAAAAGTCCTTACGTTTAAAAAATCAAAACAAAAAAAAACCTAGATTTTATTTTTTTGCCATATAGTCCTGCCCTAATTGTCTGCATATAAGCTGGGATAGGAGTAATATTAAATACTGTATATATATTTAAATACATTTTATTAAATATAAAATTGAATGTAAAAAAAATTACACACTTCACCTGTAACACAGATATGCCAATGCCATTCTTCACTCATTCCAAAGACCCAAGAAAAGTGATGCTTATATAAATGTGTGTTCATTAAATGTATCGTTTATAATTAAACAACACCATATTGCTTTCATGAATAAAGGTTTTTTGAAAAACATTTATTGTGTTGACATTCTGTTAAATTGCATTTTTACCTTTTAGCACAACAAAAAAGGTAGGCCTACATAAGTAAAAAAATCAATAATAAAAAGTGGTTTTATTAGTTTTCTAGTTTTATTGTCAGGCATGTGTTAACATGGTCTGCTCTAAAGTGTGCAGATCACATATGGCGCATGAAAGATAAGTCAAAAGCAAACAAATGTGCAATTTTGGCAGATTTAGCTAAACAAATGTTAAAAATATGCAATTTTGATCAAAGTATCAAAGTGTTCCAGTCAATAATACTTAACAATCAATTGTAAACAAAAGATAGCACCATAACTCACCAAGACAGTTTAATTTTTTTATTCCAGTTGGGCAAAAACATAAAAAACATTAATACAAAATGCTTTTTTAACTTCTGAATGAGAAATGTTTATGATAATGTAATGATAAGCGTGTGAACTCGCCGGTCACACATCAGGCACATCAAATCAAGCTTTACTACCAGCATGTGTTCTCCAGCAAACATGATCACACTGAGTAAATTACCTCAGGAATTATTAATAACACCTTTGTCAACCTTGCATTTCTATATAGTATATATTTGGCAAAAAGGTTTCCAGTATACAATGGAAGGCTAATTCCAATACTTGATGGAGGGGTTTGCTTTATGTTTAACTACAGAGAAGCCTCTTTTCTTTTTCTTTTCTTTTTTTGTTATTCTTTTTTTTTTTTTTTTTTTTTTGGCTTGGATTGAAAATGATGGAAAGTTGATAAAACAGATCAAATATTATTTTTAATCATTAATTAATTATTGATAAAAATTCTTCATTGCTGCGAACATGACAAGTCTACCATTGGACATCATTTATTATCAAAAATAAACTTTTTATACTTTCTGAATTTTTTAAATCCCTTTCCATCATAATTTCAAGAATATCACTATATAATATATACAGTGTCTGGGATCATTTGGTGTACTGTCCTCAAAACAGCTCAAAATATTTGCAGAGTAAAAATCATTTATCTCTCTTCTCAGTGTTACTGTAATCACTGCCTCCTCTGCAACCCTGAACATCAATCCAGTCACTGTCACACTTAGTCTTTTCTCATAACTAGGCTTTTGATCTGCAGTAGAATCTTTCCAGCTTTTTCACAGTTGGAGAACTGATCTAGGGTCACTGTTAATGAAAGCATAATGTACATTCTAATGATTTCATGAGTGGACAGCAACTGATCCTAGATCAGCATTAAAGGAATAGTTCATCCAAAAATGAAAATTCTGTCATTATTCAATTACCCTGATGCCATCCCAGATGTGTATGACTGTTTTTCCTCAGCAGAACACAAATGAAGATTTTTAGATGAAGATAGAGCTCTGTTAGATCCTTATAATGGAAATAAATGGGTGCCAACACTTTGATGGTCCAAAAGTCATATTTAGGTTAGCATAAAAGTAATCCACACGACTCCAGTCAATCAATGAATGTCTTCTGAAGCAAATTGATACGTTTGTGTAAAAAATAAATGGATAATTAAAATGTTATTACCTTTTTAAAATGCGCTTCCTGCCAGCAGCTGACGCGAAGCGTGATGTAAGCGTGTTGGCGAGTTCATGTGAGAATTCGGAAGCTGCGCTTATTTACAACAGAAGAACGAATGTCACACGAGAGTTCGGCCATTTCAAACTGTATCAGAGACCTGGATGGAAGTGCCGATTTAAAGTTAAAAATGAGTCTGAGACGAAAGTGTAAAAGAACAGCATAGCCTAAACAAGGCATAAGCTTGTTAGTTCCTGTATGTCGCACCCAACACTCTTACACTCTTAATTGAGAACTTTTCTCTTTTTCTGCAGAGTTTATTATCTCCTTAGAGAGCTGCTATGGTTTTGAGGATGTTTATTTCAAACTTATGTGCTTTGAGAGCTAAAGACTTGCTAATGAGTAGGAGCAGCTTAAATTAGCTAGCACTTTCCTTTCCTTATCTCTCTTTCTCTCCCTCTTTTCTCTCTGGATGTCCATTTAATATTTCTGACCTATTGAAATTTTACTTCTCAGCATCTTTAGTAGGTATTTAGCTTTCAAATGAGGCTTGTGCATAGACCAAAGCTGAAAATGGAATGTGTCCTGAAAGAGGGGCTGATAAATATGACTATTGCTTCTTGACAGAGCCTATACAACACTTCATATTCACTAGCAGGCCCATGGGATGAGATGGGTTTCAGGAAATGGCACAGGCTGGAATTGTATTGCCCTAATGTATTGCCCTTGTGCTGAATGCAAAGATAACTGTCTCATCCTATTTTCTCTTCAAATATAGTTCTGTCAGGCAAGGTTGTTAGCGTTAACATGGCATGGTATGTTTCATTCTTTCCTCGCAGTATACACACCTTTGTTGCCGAGACTTCTGAGCAACATCATATGGGTTGAATTATTAAACATGTTTAATGATCTCACATTAATTAAGGGACTACAACAAATACTTGTATTTTTAAAAATGTATTTGTCGCATGGCAGGATTATTTAAAATTAACTAGTGAAGGCACAAAGGTGATAAAAAATGGTGGAAAAACTTAAAGACTAGTATGACCAGTTACATGACCTAGGACCACAAATTTTACATTTTTAACAGTTGTGTCGGATTTGACAAGTCATCGACGTCATCCTAAAATCTTGATGTTGATTTTTTAAAAAGTCCAAGGAGATGTAATGCATCAACTACCCTTATGATTAACATATTAAAAAGAGCATATCGTTGCTGTCTGATGAAAGGCATGTATCTCCAAAAAAATATTAATTTTATTATTTATTATTTATTTATTTATTTTTTAGAATATGAAAACTCTTTTTCTCATAAACAATCTTACAAAATCAATCGAAAATAACACAATTAGTCACCTTTAGCACCATAAATAGAATTCTATCATTACACATCTGTTAGTGAACTGTTCAATATTTTAATTGGATTGACATGGATTTTTGTTTGCGAACGTGGACATTCACGGTTTTCTTATAATAGGTTCCAATTGCGTATGTTCAGTTACAGACTCAAGTCTAACTGTTCGTGTTCCCAGAACTCAGTTGGTAGGTTATCGATTGCTAAAGAATTTATTTTTAGATATAATCTGAGCTTTCACTTACTATTTTAGATCGAAATCAGTTTTATGGCTAGGGTTTCTAGCCCAGTTGTTGAGTGGACAGTTCGGTTTCGAGGTGCATTTTTACAGGTCCATTGCTTAAAATGCCTGTCAGAATTAGATGGAAATCTGGCAACCATATATGGCTGGTATAGTATACTTTTTAAAGCCACCTGACATTCTGCGTGCATGAATGTCTTTGCTCGTCAGGTAAATCTCTTCACTACACTTCAAGCTAAAAAACAGTAGTGTTATTTACACAAATCTACGCTTTTGGTCTCCTTTCATAGTTTTACATATTTTAAAACTGTTTTCAAAGAGCAAGAGGAAATACTTTACCTTGGTGGTGGTGTTAAAAAATGAGCAAACCAACTCTCTAGTTTCAAGTGACAGCCGGACAGATGATGTAAATTAGTTGACGCTCTTCAAAACATAAGTGCGATACACATACACAGTTTAGATGGACACTTCTCAAGGCCAGTGGAGATACTTGTTAAACAGAGAGCCTGATTAAACATCTTTTATTGGTCATTTCGATGCACAATTCAAACAGTAGGAAGAGGTCATTTGGCACATTCCGTCTATGGAAAAAGTCAAAATTGCCAAAAGTATACATACTGTATGTGTTTTTCATTGGACAGTGATGATATTCTGATAGATTCTAAATCATAAATGTCATAAAAGCATCTGCTGAATGCTGTTCTAATGTCCAACAGGGAATGTTTTATATTTAATATTTAATGGTGTCTTGCAGATGAGCAAACACTCTAAATTAAGTAAGACATTTTCCAGATGAAAACACACATATAAATAGATCTCTCTGTGATGTATTCAGTATTTGCTATCAGGAATGTTGACATTTGAGGTCTTTCAAAACACTTAATGGAGAGTCATATTAGCATTTTAGCACTAGTTCTGCCTGTATGTGTCATGTTTAATGTGTTTTTGTTCATGTTTTGTGTTTCATGTCATGTGATTTCCTGTTCTATAGTCATGTGTTTCCTGGTCATGTGATATCCTGTTTCCCTCAATGTTCATGTGTCTTGTTTTCATTTGTTCATTGTTTGAGTTACTCATTATCAGTCTTGTCTTTTCATTGGTTTTAGTTTATTAGTCTTGTTATCTTGTTTATAGTTCTGTCTGTTCATTGGTTGTCTTGTTACCCTTGTCCATGTATTTATAACCTCATGTTTGCCATGGTCCTTGGTCAGGTATTGTTAATGTATCATTGGTTCTCAAAGTCAAAGTCAAAGTCAAAGTCAAAGTCAAAGTCCATGTCCATGTCCATGTCCATGTTTATGTTCATGGTTTTTGGTTTTCACGTTTATGAATAAACTGCATTTGGGTCCTTCACATCATCATCATCTTCATCTGCCTGTCATTGCCAGCACACGCTACAGTATCATTCTGTGTTCAGGACGTATTGGGTGGGTGCAACAGTAATATTTTTGTGACATGGCTGAATACTTTATTACTAAAATGGACAGCTTTGAATAATCTGGGGGTTTGCAAACACTGCCGGCAACTGACCTAAACAGTTGCCAAGGACTGATTTGATTTTGGATACAAAGACATTGTGGATTTTAAAGGGGGTCAAATGAGGTCTTATGTTAAATCCACTCTGGTATATCAGAGGCTTTCCAGTTCTGATAAAAGCTTAGACAAGAATTGAAATTTAGCTGAATTTGATCTTTCCCTGAATGTCATGTTATTATGATTATTCACAGAATTATTGATATAATGGGTACGTAGACCCAGTGCAAAAAACGTCATGTGTTCATTCATCTTTCATCAGTAAAAGTCAAGTGAGTTACTGTTGAAGTGATTTCACTGGAATTTAGTGAACCAGACGGCAAACTGCCGAAATCACATACTCCGACCTTTCAATTCAGTGTCTCTCCACCTCTCTGAACCTCTTTCACTCTCTGCCTTTCTTCTTTCTCTGCTTCTCTTTTCCTGAAATTGTTCCAGGATGTGGCACTTTCCACAAATAGGGTATAAAATAATTGTCTTTTTTCTTCTTTAACAAAGGGTTAGTGACAGAGGGTGCTTAAGCTTCAGAGAATGTTGTTATACAGTATGAGCTGTAAATAATATATGAGCACTTTTATTGTCTATTCATTTATATGATGTTTGCCATTTTTGAAGCCCTGTTACCAAAATTTGGGACATGTTCTTACAGTTTAAAAATACAGTTTATATAATATGGCAATTAAATAATTGAACTGATCGCATATATCGATATTTGTTAAAACAGGCCCCAAATAAAGATAATGTCATATATACTGTAAATAACAATCAAAATAATTATAATATACACTCACTTAGCACTTTATTAGTAACACTAATTATAAAGAACAACCATAACAACAAACAGTTGCGTGAGGGATTCACATCGATCTCAGACCCTCACTGCTCAGGAACAACCAACAACAACAAACAATTGCAGTAAGTCATGGCATCCGCTCACGTTATTTCTTCCTGCATTGCATGTCACATTTTTACTATAGCTTCTTCCATCAGCAGTGAGGGAATTACATGTGATAAATGTAAGGAATTAGTCATGCTGACGGAGAAGGTTAATGAGTTAGAGACACGCATCCGCGCGCTAGTGGAGTTCAGTGAGAAAGAGAAGCTGGCAGATACTGTTTTGGATGCTGGTAGAACAGCGACCAACACACACACACTTTGGTTCCGGCTGAAGAGCCCCGCAACAGGGCGATTGGGTGACGTCTCAGCGGCATATTCGCTCAGCAAAACGACATCACTCTCCCGTTCCTGTTAGGGTTTCCAATCGATTCTTCTCACTCAGTGATGCACACACTGAGAATCATGTTGAAAGATCCCTAATAATTGGTGATTCAATTTTAAGGAACGTGGAAATAGAGACTCCAGCCACTATTGTTAAATGCATTTCAGGGGCTCAAGCATCTGACATCAAACCAAATTTACAGGTGCTGGCTAATGCTAAACATAGATTTTCTAAAATTGTTATTCGTGTCGGCACTAATGATGTCTGGCTTCACCATTCAGAGATCACTAGAAATAATGTTGAAGAGGTGTGTGAACTTGCAAATATGTCAGACACTATAATATGCTCTGGCCCCCTCCCTGCTCGTCGTGGTGATGAGGTTTAAAGTAGATTAGTGTCACTGAATGGTTGAAAGTCTGAGTGGTGTCAGGAGAATAGCATAGGATTTATAGGCAATTGGAAGAGTTTTTGGGGTAGACCTGACCTGCAAAAGAGAGACGGACTCCATCCCTCCAGGGAAGGTGCCGCTCTCCTCTCTAGTAATTTGGCTCATAGTCTTAATAATGATAGTATTTGACTAACTGGGGCCCAGGTCAAGAAACATACAAACTGGTTAATCTGAACATCTGCTAGCTGCCTTGAGACGTCACACAGGTCACATAAACTACAACACATAGAGACTGTATCATCTAGATATCATATAGAGACTGTGTCTGTTCCCCGAATTACCAAACACAAACCCCTCACTAAAACATTTAGAAAATGTTTTATTAAGGTCAAACTTGAAAAAATAAAATAATTAAAGATAAACATCATATGAAGGTAGGGCTACTAAACATTAGACCTCTTTCTACCAAAGCACTAATTGTAAATGAAATTATTACAGATCATAGTTTGGATGTGCTCTGTTTGACCGAAGCCTGGCTTAACCATATGAATATATTAGTTTAAATGAATCTACTCCCCCAGGTTATTGTTATAAACATGAGCCTCATCTAAAGGGTCGAGGAGGAGGTGTTGCTACAATTTACAGTGAAGTTGTTGGTGTTACTCAGAGGACAAGATATAAGTTTAGCTTAATGTGACAACTCTGTCGTCTTTTGCCCTTGCTACAGTATATAGATCACCCGGGCCTTACTCTGGTTTCCTTGGTGAATTTGCAAATTTTTTATCAGATCTTGTAGTTACTGTAGATAAAGCATTAATCGTTGATGACTTCAACATTCACATAGATAATGAAAATGATACATTGGGATTAGCGTTTATCGATATTCTCAATTCTCTTGGAGTCAGACAAAATGTGACAGGACCAACTCATCACCAAAATCATATGCTAGATTTAATTCTGTCATATGGAGTTGATGTTGATACTATAGAAATTCTTCTGCAGAGCGATGACATCTCAGATCATTACTTTGTCTCTTGTTTGCTGCGATCAGCTAATGTTACTCAATCTACACCACGCTATCGTTCAGGTAGAACTATTCTTTCTACCTGAACGATAGCATAGATTTGTGGAGTGGTGGTGGCGTAGTGGACTAAAGCATTGAACTGGTAAGTGGAAGGTTGTTGGTTCAATCCCCAGGCCACCACAATTGTGTCCTTGAGCAAGGCATTTAACTCCAGGTTGCTTCAGGGGGATTGTCCCTGTAATAAGGGCACTGTAAGTTGCTTTGGATAAAAAGCATCTGCCAAATGTAAATTCTTTCGACTATTAAATATAGCTTCACTAATAATCTTCTAGATCTATCTCATACACTCAATAAGCCTCAAAGTCTAGAAGAACTTGATGAAATAACAGAAAATATAAATACAGTCTTCTCTAGCACTCTTGATAGTGTCGCTCTCCTTCGATTAAAGAAAAAAGCCCCGCACAATGGTATAATGATCACACTCGTGCTCTCAAGAGAGCAGCCCGGAAAATGGAGCGCAAGCAGAAGAATACAAAATTAGAGGTATTTTGCGGTGCATGGAATGATAGTGTCTGTAGCTACAGACAGGCACTAAAAGCTGCCAGGTCTGCATATTTTAGCAAACTCATAGAAAATAACCACAACAATCCTAGGTGTTTATTCAGTACTGTGGCTAAATTGGTTAGGAGTAAAGCATTGCCTGAACCAGATATTCCGTCGCAGCAGAATAGTAATGAATTTCTTTAAAAAAAAATGTAATCATCAGAAATAAAATTGGAACTATGCAATCAACTGTCACAGCACCTCAGAAAACAGTGTCTCATAATTTTCCTCACGTGCAACTTCAGTCCTTCGCAGTCACAGGTCATGAAGAGCTAACAAAACTTATCGAAACATCAAAAGCCACAACATGTATGTTAGATCCAATACCAACTATGCTCTTAAAAGAGGTATTCCCTGTAATCTCAGAACCTCTTCTTAATATTATTAACTCCTCGCTATCCTTAGAGCATGTCCCAAGATACTTTAAAATGGCAGTTATCAAACCACTTATTAAGAAGCCACAACTTGATCCTGGAGAACTGGCTAATCATAGACCGATTTCAAATCTCCTGTTTATGTCGAAAATACTAGAAAAGGTAGTGTCTTCACAACTATGTTTGTTTCTATAGAGAAATAGTATATATGAACAGTTTCAGTCAGGATTTAGACCCCATCACAGTACAGAGACTGCACTTATCAGTGTTACAAATGACTTGCTCTTATCATCTGATCGCAGCTACATTTCACTTCTAGTGCTTTTAGATCTTAGTGCTGCCTTCGACACGATAGATCACAACATTCTCTTGAATAGGCTAGAGAATTTTGTTGGCATTAGTGGACCTGCATTAGCATGGTTTAGATCCTATATAGCAGACTGCAATCAATTTATCTATGTAAATGAGGAATTGTCAAACCAAACAAAAGTTAAGTATGGAGTGCCACAGGGATCAGATTTAGGGCCTCTGCTTTTCTCCTTGTACATGCTTCCCCTGGGAGATATTATCAGGAATTGTGGAATAAGTTTCCACTGTTATGCCGACGATACCCAACTTTATATTTCTTCAAAACCTGACAAAATTTCACAATTCTCCAAATTAGCAGAGTGTATCAATGAAATAAAAGATTGGATGGCCAGAAATTTCCTTCTACTCAATTGCGACAAAACAGAGGTACAAATTATTGGACCAAAAAGATGCTTAAATATAATTTGACTCTCCATGGATGTACTGTTACATTGTCTTCAACAGCGAGGAACTTAGGTGTTATATTTGATACCAATTTGTCCTTTGAAAATCATATTACCAATATTTGTAGAACAGCATTCTTCCACCTAAGAAATATTGCTAAATTACGACACATGCTCTCTGTTGCTGATGCCAAAAACTAATTCATGCTTTCATGACCTCAAGACTAGATTATTTTTATACATTACTGGAAGGATGTCCAGCAAGATCAATAAATAAACTTCTATTGGTTCAAAATGCAGCAGCCAGAGTGCTGACTAGAACCAAGAAATATGATCATATTTGCCCCATTTTAACATCGTTACATTGGCTACCTGTTAAATTTCATATTAATTTTAAAATTCTGTTAACTACATACAAAGCTTTGAATGGTCTAGCTCTGCATTACTTAAGTGACCTTCTATCATGCTATATTCAGTCACGTTCATTACGATCGCAAAATTCTGGCCTGTTAATAGTTCCTAGAATATCAAAAACCACAAAAGGAGGAAGATGCTTTTAATATTTGGCTCCTAAACTATGGAATAGTCTCCCTAACACTGTTCGAGATGCAGACACACTCACTCAGTTTAAGTCTAGACTAAAGACTCATCTATTTAGCCAGACATACACCTAATTTATCCATCAACTCACAATTAGGCTGCTTTAGTTAGGTCTGCCGTAACCAGAAACCAGAAACGTTGTAATATTGGCATTATATTCATGATGTTAGCCAGAGGGAAACTGGCCCCACAGTGAGCCTGGTTTCTCCCAAGGTTATTCTTCTCCATTAACCAACATCTTATGGAGTTTTGTGTTCCTTGCCACTGTCGCCTTCGGCTTGCTCACTGGGTTTCTAAATACAATTATTATTTAATTATTTTTAAACATAATTCGCAATCGTATTTTATCAAACTTCACAATGATGACTCTAAGACATTATAAATATTACAGTTCATTTTCTGTTAATGCATGATTTTCTGTAAAGCTGCTTTGAAATGATGTGTGTTGTAAAAGGCGCTATACAAATAAAAATGACTTGACTTCCTTGCATTGCTTGAATAGCATGCGTACCTCATAGTGGCTGCTTGACACGCATTGAAGGCTGAAAAACCTCTTCCTCTCCCACCAAACTCACTCACCATGATAAGCACGGGTGATTGGTGTCTATTGTTAGCTCGCTCGAGCCTTTACACTATTAGTGCTGTTCACGGTTGCGTGACGCGCTCTGAGTGAGAA
This sequence comes from Myxocyprinus asiaticus, assembly GCF_019703515.2. Classification (NCBI taxonomy): domain Eukaryota; kingdom Metazoa; phylum Chordata; class Actinopteri; order Cypriniformes; family Catostomidae; genus Myxocyprinus; species Myxocyprinus asiaticus. Next base: position 23,129,239 of record NC_059367.1, read on the forward strand.
GCTGCTGTCTGATAAGCGGCAGCTCTCTGTGCCCATTATCCGCGACCGCTTGCGCGTTTCGCGATCACGTGGCACGCTTCCGGACATCTCAGAGAAAAATCAATCCACACTCCACACAAAATGCTCCCGTCTTATAAACGGCAGCTCCCCTCAACACTTGTGCGAAACTCGGCGCCCATCCGTGCAGTACATGGTCGCGTGGCACGCGTTACCGAGCATTTCTCAGTGTGTTAAAAAATAACGGTAGTGTGCGGTTATGCATTCTGGTTCGCGACGCGGCCGCCTCACTTCAACAGCGTTCTATCCTCCACGTTACAGTGCAGGACACACCCATTCTGCGCTCCGAGGTAGTAAATCTCCTTGTGAGAGACACAATAGGGGTCGTTCCCCATACAGTGCACAGAGAGAATGTCACAGATGCTATTTTCTCATTAAAACACAGAAAGACGGTGGCCTCCAGCCTATCTGCATCTGTAACATTTGAATTGAGCCCTCTTTGGGTTCTGTTCATTATGATCATATACAAACTATTCTCTCACTTATTGTTTGCACGCTCATAAACCATACCTTAGTGTACTTATTAACTTGGCACAGGCCATTCTTGAGAATTTGCCTTTCTTCCCCATTCCACACACTGTGCACAACCGAAGCGGTTGGTGAGCGGCAGGCTATCATAATTAGTGTCAAATATAAAGTGCCCGCTATCCTATTACATGAACGTGTGGCGGGCGCTCAAGGGCATGTCAGATTGGGTGCTAAAAATTATCGAACATGGGTATTCGATCCAATTCGCACGCTGACCACCTCGCTTCAAAAGCATTTCCATGCCTGTATTATGTGCAGAAATTCACAATCTCGCAAAAGATACGATAGAGATTGTTCCGAGTTGCCACGCCCGCAAAGGGTTTTACAACTGCTACCTTTTCTTTCTGAAGAAAGGCAGCAGGCTTCGGATGATTTTAGATCTGAGACACTTGAACAGCGCACAAAATACCCATTCAGATGTTAACTCAGAAACTGATCTTATCGCACATCTGCCCACAGGACTGGTTTGCGTCAATAGAGGGACGCGTACTTTCATATCTGAATTGTACCGCATCACAGACTGTTCTTGAGATTCGCATTCAAAGGGATGACATACAGTTGCAATCAAAATTATTCAGCCCCCCTGACCAGCAATACGTTCAGGTGATGTGACTTAAAACACATCAACTAAAACCTCAGTAAACAGTCAAAGTAAGTTTTTAATACATATTTGAGTGATTTTGAGAACAAAGAGTTCAGTTTACCCAAATTTTAAAATAAAAAATAAATAATTCTCCCCACATGTCATGTCAAAAATATTCAAGCCCCTAAAGTCAATCATATGTGGAGCATCCTTTACCCTTAATAACATCAAATGTTTCAGGTAAGTGTCCTCAGGCTTCGGACACCTCTCTATTGGAATTTCTCATGAGCAAAAGCTTCCAGCTCATTGACATTCTTTGGTTTCTGTGCTGCCACTGCTTCCTTGAAATCCCAACAAATATTTTCAATGGGACTTTAATGATGGACTGAACGGGCCATTCAAGGACATTCCACGACCCATCCCTGAACCAGATTTTAGAGAACTTGGATGTATTCTTGGTGTTATTGTCTTGCTAGAAAGTCCAGTGATCACCGAGCTTCAATTCACACTGAAGGCATCACATTTTTGTCAAAATGGCCTGATACCTGAAAGAATCCATGGCGTCAGTCATATAGTCAGCTTAGCCATTTACTGCAGCCGCAAAACACCCCCATAACAGGACTGACCCACCTCCATGCTTGACTGTGGGGATGGTGTCGTTCTTGTCATCACCTTGCCTTTCTTACTCCAGACATACTGCTGACCCATGGGTCTAAAACTCATTTTCAGATTAATGTCATACGTCCATAAAAGCTTCTTCCAGGACTCCACATGTCTTTCCAAATTCCTTCTTCAATATTCAAGTCAACATTTCCCTTAGTGAAGTTTTGCTTTCTTCTACACCCAAGAAGGTTGCTGTTGTACCATATTTTAAAAATATATGAATGGTGCTGCCAACTTTGTCTATTGGAAATTGAAGTGCCTTGGAAATTTACTTTTAGCCATGGTCTTTTCTTATGTAATGAAATAATCTCTTCTATTAGCTTATGTGACAGCTTATTTTTAAATGCATTTTTTTGCATAGAAATCCATTTTTGCCTACAACACTAAACTTAAATTTTATAATGTAAATAAGTGCCATTGTAGAGTGATGGCTTAATTTTGTTTTAAAACAATGACTTGTGTAGCCTTACATATTTAAGAAACAGCTACATGCAGTAGGGGTTGAATAATTATGACATGGTTTTATTTTTAGAAAATCCTGCTATTTAGAAATATTAGGTTATATATTCACACTATGACTTTGAATGTGTCACTCAACTGATATAGATGTAATCTTTAAAAATTCTGGGTCACTAGAAAAGCTTACCTTTGTAAATCCTTACTGCCTTAGGGGGTTGAATAATTTTGATTGCAACTGTATCAATTCAAAGTCCTTCCCTTCGGATTGTCGGATTGCGGCCCCACGCACGTTCACGAAATGAGTTGATGCGGCGCACGCCTCTTTGAAGATGAATGGCGTGAGCATTCTGAATTACCTCGACGATTGGCTATTTCTTGCCCGATCAGAGGATCTGCTATGCGAGCACAGGGACTTGATACTTCACAGTTTGAACAGTCTGGGTTTCAATGTCAAATGGGCAAAAAGCATACTTTCACCCAGCAAACAAATCTCCTTTTTGGGGGTTCGACTTGACTACATGAGCATGCATGCGCACCTCACGAGCGAGCGCATCCAGACCATTCACCAGTGTCTGTCTCAGTTCAAACTGGGGAAAGTATTTCCACTGATGTCTTTTCAGGAAATGCTGGGTTTTATGGTGGCAGCATCCGCCGTCATACCGGTAGGTCTTCTACACATGAGACCTCTCCAGTGCTGGCTCAAACACCATGTCCCGAGTCACGTCTGGCATCGGGGGCGCGTGCGTGCCACCATGACTCGCCGCTGCCTGGCTGCTCTAGCACCATGGACAGTTCCAAACCTTTATCAGCAGGGTGTGATGCTGGGCCAGGTTTTTAGATGAAATGTGGTGACCACGGATGCAGCCAACACGGGTTGGGGTACACTGTGCAATGGTGCGAAACGGGCGTGGCACATCAACTGCTTGGAAATGATAGCCGTCTTCTTAGCGGTGAAAGCTTTCCATTCCAACATAGTGAATCATCATGTTCTGATTTGGTCAGACAAAATTTCAGTGGTAGCATACATAAATCGCCAGGGCAACACTCAATCACTACCAATGCGCCTGGCGCAACGCCTCCTCGTGTTGAGCATGCGCCATCTCCTCTCCCTGCACTACAATGATATACAAGGCATTGCACACGTATGTGGAGCGCACTCGCCAGTTTAGACTGTCGGATCAGCTCTTCATTTGTTATGGACAACACACAAAAGGCATGTCCACCTCCAAACAAAGGCTCTCTCACTGGATCATTGATGCGATTGCCCTCGCTTATGAGTCACAAGGCATTAGGTGCCCTATTGGTGTAAAGGCGCATTCAGCTAGAGGCATGGCTTCCTCATGGGCATGGACAAACAGTATATCCCTACAGGATATATGCTTTGCAACAGGATGGTCTTTGCAGAATATGTTCGCAAGGTTTTAAAACCAAGAAGTGGCGTCCATCGCTTCGCGAGTCCTCTCTGTCTAGAGAGCTACTATTCCTCCACCCAGCGGGTGAGCCAGAGCTCCTTATTTGTTATAATTTTAATACAGCCACCTAGGTAGGCCGCTATTCAATTTATGCCCACTAGAAGTCACAAGCACTTCTAATAGAATAAAACCTCCCTCCCTACCTCTGGTTATGAAGGGGTTAATTATTCTGTGTGTATTATATGACTCATATAGATCCTCGAATTAAGATTAACTTTCCATGGTTTTCACCATGTGGGGTTATTCATTTTCATACACACATGAAGACATATAAGTCACCACCCGAATGACTGTGACCTCATATACACATTCTTCTAAGTGTTTCTACCCTGGTACATCTAGGATATGACGCTATGTAGTGTGGTGTGATGGGACTCTGTCCCCCATAGCATTCAAATGCAATGTCAATTGAACTGAATCATTAGGGAATGTCTCTGGTTACTCACGTAACCACGGTTCCCTGAGATGAAGGGAATGAGACATTTCAAAACTTGGCCGCACTACTATGTCAGAATTTCGAGGAACGAGTGATGCGTTCTTGTCCCTCAGTCAGAAATTCTGAAGAAATAATGTTTGAGCACCCACTTATATAGGGCAAATGCGTGCCTAAAGGGGCAGAGCTCAAACATCATTGCTCAAACATCATTGCCAATCAAAAGATGGCTGCCGCCGGTTGAAGGGCTTCAACTAGGTCGTGGAAAAGGGATTTTCCCCATAGCTTTCAAATGCAATATCTTGTTCCCTTCATCTCAGGGAACCGAGGTTACGTGAGTAACCGGAGACATTTTTGGCACCATTCTGAGTAAACTCTAGAGACTGTTGTGCGTTGAATTCCCAGAAGATCAGCAGTTACAGAAATATTCAAACCAGCCCATCTGGCACCAAAAATCCAAAAATGCCATGGTCGAAATCTTTGAGATTACATTTTTTCCCATTCGATGGTTGATGTGAATATTAACTGAAGCTCCTGACCCATATCTGCATGATTTTATGCACTTCACTGCTACCACATGATTGGCTGATGAGATAATCGCATGAATAAGTACGTATACACTTATTCAGTGTTCCTAATATCAATATTAATATTGAATGTAATATTTTTAGCACTATTATACACTCACTGAGCACTTCTCAGTGTATTCTCCTTATTCAGCCCGCCCCTTTTCATATTCTGCTCTTCCGAATTTTGTCATCTAAATTCCTGTTTGTGTTTAGGCTACTAAGAAGAATCAACCAAAATGGATTACGTGTGGGAGCACAGAAAGTATTTTTCACCAAGAGTTGATGGTGTGAGTCTACAGCACCCCTTTACTACATGAAAATGCTAGTGAGGTGTTTTTTCTATCACTCTAAATGTTCGTTTTTTTCCCACACCCACAAAGGTGAATTGGACCTGGCAGATCACATTCAGACAGCTATGACAAACTGCACTTTTTCATAATACAAGCATTTAATTGTTATACGTGTAATTCTCCTTAATTTAGTTAATCATTTGTGTTAAAATGTGTAGTTGATATTAAATTTCCAACAGTGACAGCTCGTATTATTACACATGCCATTCAACATTAAAGAAAATGACAATTGTACTTTTTGAAATTAATTTGTCACCATACATTTTTTAGAGGCTTAAATGTGATTAAACACTTCTTGAAGAAAATAAATATAAAATAAATATTACTTCTTGCTAAATAAATAAATAAAAATATTTAAAACAATTTTATTTTTGTTGGATATTTTTTTACTTAGTTTTATTTGTTGCATTGCTTTGAGAAGACCTTAAGTTTCATGAGCAAAGTTTATAATAATAATAATACTGGTCAACAACATTTGAAATTGAAATTTGGCATACTTAGCATTTTGGTAAGGTTGTATTTTTGAAAAGTTGATTTTATTTATTTATGTATTTATTTACTTTGACATTGTTTGTCTTTTTCCAAATAAAGAAGTAGTATATAAAGTTTTTAATTCACTGACTGGAGTTCCAAAAATAGCCATTTCAATATGGTTACTTAATATATAAACCAATTTTTATTGATTTTCCTGAAAGTTTTTACTATATCGTGATATATATCGTTATTGTTATATAAAATTACTCATATCATGATATAAAGATTTTGGTCATATTGCCCACTCCTAAGCTTGACAATTGCTAAACTGTGATTTTTTTTTATTTTTATTATTTAACAAATTGAATGCAATTATTTACTTGTCTTTTCGCCATGATGTGGAAAGGGTCCACATGATGATACTTTTTGGGTGCCACAAGCTTTAGGAATGTTTCTTTACATTTTTCTTTTTTTCATGGGGGTAAATTATGTGGTAACGGTTGTGCAAAAAAATTTGATACACAGCTAAATATTATGTTTTTGGTCTACTGTACTTTTAACTAGGTTAACTTTATTTTAGTTAACAGTTTATCGAACACATCTAATAGGCCTATTTCTCACAACAAAACATGTGATGTTAGTCTCTAAATGTTTTTAAAAGTAATAGAACACCAATGGAACCCTATTCATGGAAAGTGCCATGTGTTTATAGTCTTGGTTTGTGTCCAAACACATAAGTCTAGTGTAAGTTATGTAAGTGGTGGGGGTCAGAGGCATGTGTGGGTTGGGAACATATCATTTCTGGATTTAACATGCTTCCATTGATGCACCAATCCTCAGGTCTCACTCTGAAATAGGGTCAGACAGGAACACTTCCTTTCATTCACATGAATCAAATCTCTTGATTCAGTACCTTCATTAATCTCTGATGAGAAAAGGCTGTATTCTCAATTTGTTATACTAATAAAGTCTCTTTTACTGTCTCTTTCTCTATTTCTGTGCTGTGCATTATCTGTACCTCTTCCCAGGTAAGTGCTGTTCAACACTGTCTCACTGTCAGATTGTGCTAACAGCAGTAGTTTCATTCAAGCCTTGTTTAAACAAGACTGTCATTCCCTGAGATCCAGAACCTGAGAGCAGACAGATCTTGACAGGGTGGGCTCCCTTTCGTAAGAACTCAAGCTACGTATTTGCTATGGGACACCGTCTGAGTGTCACATGATCTGAAGCCCTTATACAATCATGCCAATTTATTGGCTGATGACGCTTAAGCGACGCCCCTAGTGAGCTACGTCACAGGTTTCATAAAGGCGCTCACTTTCGCATTATGGAGTCAGATTTTCTGTTCTTCAGTGTATGATTTTGTCTAAGCCCGTGTTTGTTGTGACTCACATCGAAGCGAGGATTATTAATTCTCCCTTTTGAGTGGCGAACACGTAAGGACATTGTTTATACAGTGTAAATTTCAATGCAATTTTAATTGGGTTTTTGCAAACATTACAAGGGTCCAACAGGGACAGCAGCACTTTTCGAGGCTTGCAATTTCTTACCACAAGGCGTTATCCCCACTTCTTCCAGTTCCATGGCCTCCAAATTTGGAGCTCCGTGTGCGGGAGCCATTTGGGATTTCGGCTTTGTGTCTTAGAGGATTGGAGTGCGAACGGACATCGGATTCTTCCTCGTTTTTGTCACCCTCCCCCTGAGCGATAGCACGAGTCTCATCGGACATGTTCTGAGGCCTTGCTCGGCAGCCATTTTCTGATGAACAAAGCATGTGAAAGAGATACCATGCACGTCTTGCCATTAAAAAAAAAACTGCTGTATGAGAGAATTTGTGGTCGGAAGGGAACAAATTGGCCCCTTTGTCCCTATTGTCTTTTTCTGTGTCATTCTGGGGGAATGCACATGAATAAGGCAATGGAGGAGTGGCCTCTGCCTTTCTCTCTCTCCATTCCCCGTTCGAAGTGAACTGCTCGCAGCGGAGGGGATCATGCATGGACCGGTGAGCCCGGCCGCAGAACGAGGGGACTGGAATAAGAGAATATTCCCCAACAAAGTGATGGTGAACCAGTGCATGGAGTGCTTTGTAAGTGCCATTATTCCTTCAGTATTCTATCAGGAGATGCAAGGTATTTTACCTTGTTTTTTCTTTCGCCCGTTTATGGACCACACGGTGTTCTGGCGAGACAAGAGATGCACACTGCTATCTCTGCTCAGTTTTTTCATGGCGGCATGGATTTCACTCTTTTGGAATCTGCACAAGATGGTTTTGCAGTGCGTTCCCCCACATCCAACGGGTTGGTCAGGGCGATGCTTTTGTTCACGAGGGTGTTTCGCACTATCTGGGTACTACACATTGTTCCCCCATTATATGCCGAGACCGGTTTAGTGTCTAACCCGTTTTTCAGTACACCAATTTAGCTCTGTTTCCCCCGTAATTTATGCTGGCGAATGAGCATTGAATATTTTCACGGGCTTAGATAGTTGGCAGCTACTGTTCACATGGTGTGAATGTATATTGTTCCCATAGCAAATACACAGCTTGAGTTCCTATGAAAGGGAACGTCTCGGTTACGTAGAACGTAACCCTGGTTCCCTGAGTGGGAACGAGACGCTGTGTAGCTGGCCATACTTCCAAGTAGCTGCATAGGCTCGTGCCTTCCTGAAGAAAATCTGCCTCGATGGCACAAAAGCTAGTGCCTTTATGGAGCCTGTGATGTAGCTCCCTAGGGCCGTTGCTTAAACACCATCAGCCAATAAATTGCCATGATTGTATAAGGGCTTCAGACCACGTGACACTCGGATGGTGTCCCATAGCAAATACGTAGCATCTCGTTCCCACTCAGGGAACCAGGGTTACGTTCTACATAACTGAGACGTTTTTTCACATAATCTTCTGTGCTGAATGATCTTCTGCCCAGAGAGTCATACAGTATTTGAGGCTTGTACTGAATAGATACATGTAAAACTAATCCATCACTGACCCATTTCCTGACATGATAGGAGCCATCATCCTCTCTGCTCTGTTCTTTCCTGGAGCCATTTTACATTTTTGTGGAACCCATCATGCATGGTGTTTAGTTATATAGTTTAGATGCTGAGCCAAGGGTTCAGCAGGTTATTGCAGAGTTCAGCCTTTCATTAGAGAGTATGTAATACTAGCATACCACAGTGCCAGTGATGTGATTTACAGTGGACCCAAAAAGAATTTGGACACTTAAAACACACTTTAAATGTATGAATTGCATTGCATTAAATAAGAAAACATCAAACCAAGTGGCATCTGTAAACAAAAAAACTAGACCTTTTCTCAGAACTAACTATACTTTTCCTCACCATTTAGCAATTACTTCTAACCAACTGGTTCCAAGATCATTTTTGGATGTATGAAGTCAGTTCCCCTCAAGCTCACATAGTTGTCCTGGCAGAGTAAGCACAAGTGTAGTTCATCACATAACTATGGACAAGCTCCACTAAATTTGACAACCAGAAACTGCAATATATCTATTGTTTTAACATATGGAAGCTTACAAACTTGTTTTGGTTCAATGTTTTGCTTAAAAATTATTCTTGTGCTATTTCTTGAAAAGAAATATGGTTTTATATTTTGTTATATAATGCAAAGACATTCATACATTTTTAAGTGTATCCTAAGTATCCACATTTTTTGGGGCTACTGTACATAACTGTTTGTTTTCTTGGCAGCTATTTTCATGTGTGTGTTGGTATGGTAAGCCATGTTGTACAAGACAAATGACATGCAATAAAAGAGCTCTGTGTGAACCAGAACATCAATATTAACAAGCACTAAGAAAATTATGACAGTAAAAGTTGTAAAGAAGCGGAGATTGAAAAGTTAATCTATGCACACTTAAATAATGCATGTGGTAAGAATAAAGGCTCATACTGTAGATTGTCAGAGACACTCTGTCAGTTCTGAAAATAACAATGATGTAATCTTCTGCACTGGTTCAGATCTTTAATAGTTAATATTTTCAGCGGATCTCACTCCCCACTCCTGATTACACACCTGTTTTACACTCCACGTCTCTCATGACTGTACCAAAGGTGTTCTTCATTACACATTTCTCACACATACAGCTCTTACATTCACAGTGTATCCAATTTGAGTTATGTCCTGAGAAAAATTCTACTATCATTGGCTGATCTGATAAAAAAGTGAAAATCTTTGGTATTGCAAATAAATATCAATATTAATTAGATATATCGGTATCGGCGTATATTTTACCAATATGCGCCGATATGAAAACTTTTTTTCAGAACATATAATGCAGAAAACAATGCTTTAGAATTGGTGTCATAGCATAGTTTGTCCAGCAGAGTGCGCTCCGACTTAATTGTTTACAGAGCTGACTCTGAGCTGACGGTGGCTCTGCAGACAGGGTGGAGTTCAGTGGTCTCTTCTCGGTAACTTGCTATCTAGTTTGTGAAATACATGCTGGAAAGTTAATAAACAATGACCCCATCATTTTCCCTTTTCAATATAACTAATATAACATTAACCTTGTCCCTGACAACCATGTCACTCATGTCTGTTTGCTATTAGCCAGCTATAGTTTGTCAGTGCAGAAAGTAATGTAGCAGATTGAAAGGTAAACATCAGAGCATCTTTTTGCAGCTCAGCAGACAAAGGTGCAATGATGAATTGTGTCTGTTAAGTGTTGATTTCACGCTATATTATTACCTAGTTGGTGAAACACAATGCTGGAAAGTAAAATAAACAACATCCGTCTTTTACTCTCCGTGACAACGAGCTTATAGCTAACTAGCTAATCAGGTAGCTACTTTCATTGTTGTCAGCTAAATGGAAGCTAATAAGTAAACATGTATTCACCAAACTATTTGTTCAGGATTCACAGTTTGGTACCCCCTTCAACCGAACAATTCCAGTCGTTGCATTTATAAAATATAATATTTAAAAGTCTGTTTTTCCACCGTTGAAAGTTTCCCCTGAACTTGTATAGCAGAATACGGTGTAACACCGCTGCCGCCGTTTATCTCTCGTCTGGGTAGTATTAATATAGTCAGCATTTGACTGATACTAAGCAATAATACTGATGTTTATTTAGCTATTTATTGTATTTTTATTTATTCTTTATTTTAATGGTCAGCATTTGACTGATACTAAACAGTACTGATGTTTATTTAGCTATTTATTGTATTTTTATTTCTTCTTTATTTAAATGGTCAGCAGTTGACTTATACTAAACATACAGTACTGATGTTTATTAAGCTATTTATTGTATTTTTATTTATTCTTTATTTTCTCAGTGTTCATTTCTAGAATTTGTTGACTATGTATAATAATAATGTCAAATATTCTCTCAATCTGTGAAATTCACAGAATCTGTGAATTTTTCTCTCCTGTTGTGTTTACCTAACTTCAGTCCTCCATCATTAGTTCACTATTTTCTGTGAGATTGGATGCACGCATGTGCATGTGAGTGCACGCTCACGTATGTGTGAGTGTTTTTTTTTGGCCGCAATAAGCTGTGTGTGATTTATTTCAGTTCCGATTCATTGCTCTACTCCTTCCAAACACACGCTCCATTCATACAGCTAAAGCAATGAAATGAGCAAGAAAGAAAGAGAGAGAGAGAGGGCTTTCTCTGAAGGTGTCTGAATCTGAAAGAGTATCAAGCCTCTTATATATTTTTCTGTTTAATTTTATATTATTGTGGCATTATTTTCTCCAAAAGAAACAGTACTGCCGATAAGGCAGTAAACTGAATTAAAGCTAAAAAAGATAAGTGTTACAATTAATAATAGTACTATATTTATAAGTGTTTTATTGATGAAATGTCAAACGCAGGATTATCCTCTCTGAGGGCTTACAATTCAAGTAGAAAGAGGAATAAAACAAAGGCAGAGCAGGAACAAAGAGCTATAGCACAAGAGCAGATGTGAAATAAGAAAAACGGAATAACAAACAACAAGATTGATGAACATTTCAAAAGAGTGGGTGTCTGCACAGAGAGAGAAAGAAAGAGCGAGTGACTGGGTACTGAAAGGTCATGGCTTCCTTCAGAGAGAGAGAGAGACAGACAGTTTCCTGGACTGAGTAACCTGTTGGTATCACTCTCAATGCTGTGTACTCTTACTGTCTGATAGGAGAGCTTGCAGATAGTCAATATTGCATTCAGACTCCAGTTCTGTCATCTCTTCATGTAACTGTTCTTCCTTCTCCCTGCTCTTCTATTCTCTTAATTCTGTTATTTTCTCTAAATCTTCCCCTTTCTATACCAGCCTCTCTTTCCCACTGTCTCTCTCTCATACACAAACTCAGACTTTTAAATGCACTGCATATGCTTAATTCTTGATATTTATAATGTTTTATTGTCATTTCTTGTTTGTTCTGATTGTTGTTTATGGTTTGGTTTGTTTTGTTTTTTGAGACATCTTGCTCTGAATTACTCAGTTAACTTGGTGCTGGATCCATTCAACAGCTTTATTTAGACTGTATGAATACAGTATGTAAGCTCTATGCATATGGATGTGTGTGCTTTTGTAAGATATGAATGCGAGAAAGAGAGGGACCAGAGACTCACTGTAGGCTATAATGAAATTATGGCCTGTGTCTTAGCATAAAAAATACTTAACTCACAGTTTTAATTTGTACTACTCAGTTCATAGAAATTCTTTGAAAAGGGCACATTAAAGGAAGAGTTCTCCAAAAAAATCATAATTCTCTCTTGATCTACTTACCCTTATGCTGTTTCAAACCTTTCTTCTGCGGAACTCAAATGAAGATTTTTAAAAGAGATAAGATGTGTCATATGTAGTACTGTCACTTGATTAAATTTTTTAATCATGATTAATCGCATAATTTTTCATAGGTGATTAATTACAGTGCTGAAATTTAACTCTAAATATACATATTTTCCTGTCAAAATGCATTTATTTCCTTCTTAGGAAAGAAAACAAAACATTATGTGAAAATATAATGCTTTATTAACATTTTCCAAACAAAGCCTTCCACAGTATAAAGATAGAAATGCAATAAATTAGCACCAATTCAAGTAACATTAAACGTTCCCCAAATTTGAAGTGGGAGGTTGACTAATTGAAAGGACTAGTCCCCACATAGGTTGCAATGGGCATTTAACCCCTTAAACTCTCATCCTCCAGAATATTAATCAGCTAGCAGACTGTGGCTATCCGCTTTGTTACAGCAATCATGAAGCCGCGTTCATGATTCACATTAGGGCGTCATGCCAGCATCTAGCATTGCTTTAAAGACAGACAAAATGATGCCTCATTCTGCATTTTGGTAGTAGTTAAATCTTGGTGTGCTTCTGTGGTAGTTAAAATGTGCCTTACATGGGCTGAAAAATACTTGATTCCTGTCACAAGTTCCATCTAGATTTGTTTTATACAACTAAAACAACAAATCTAGATGGAACAAACCTGCACTTCTGGTCTGTGTTGAGGATGTTTGGAAACAAAAGACTAGGAAAGCTTCAGGCCCAGATGGTGTCTCACCTGCCTGTCTGAAAGTCTGCGCTGACCAACTGGCCCCCATCTTCACACAGATCTTCAATAGATCATTGGAACAGTGTGAAGTTCCCTGCTGCTTCAAATGCTCCACCATTATTCCGGTCCCCAAAAAACACAAAATTCACAGGAATTAATGACTACAGACCTGTCGCTCTCACGTCTGTGGTCATGAAGTCAATTGAGAGACTGGTTTTGGCCTACCTGAATGACATCACTGGACCCCTGCTAGACCCCCTTCAGTTTGCTTACTGAACAAACAGGTCTGTGGATGATGCTGTCAACATGTGACTGCATTATATCCTGCAACACCTCAATAGACCTGGGACTTATGCAAGGATCCTATTTGTGGACTTCAGGTCAGCCTTCAATACCATCAAGCCTGATTTTCTCTCAACCAAACAACAGCTTTCTGACAGATAGGCAGCAGCTAGTGAGACTGGGGAAAATCACATCCGGGACCCTCACTATTAGCACTGGTGCTCCTCAGGGATGCGTTCTCTCTCCACTGCCCTTCTCCCTGCACATGAATGACTGCACTGCAAAGGACCCCTCTGTCAAGCTCCTAAAGTTTGCAGATGACACCACGGTCATTGGCCTCATCCGCGATGGTGAGGAGTCTGCATACAGATGGGAGGTTGAACAGCTGGATGTCATGTACATATGTAAATTCACTTATATTTAACTCCGTAACTGTACATACCCCTACCTTGCACATATATTACCACTTGCACATGTACATATGCCATTCTATGTTTTATGTCCTATTTTTTTGTATGTCTCTTTATACTCTTACCTTGTTTTATATTCTATGTCTCATTGTAATGTTCTGTGTGCACTTGCTTGCTGGTTTCTCCTATCACCAAAAAACATTCCTTGTGTACATGAGCACACTTGCCAATAAAGCTCATTCTGATTCTGAAATATTGTTAATAGCTCCTTCCGCCCCTCCAACCAGCATTTATGCTGGTTTATGCTGTATTAACGGTAATTTAATTACCGTTCATTTTGACAGCTCTTGTTCATATCCACATAATGCAAGTCCATGGGCTCCAAAACTTTCCAACTCCAAAAAAGACATAAAGGCAGCATAAAGGTAAACCATACGACCTGATTTTAAGCTTGATTACACTTCATGGTCATGTACAGCGCTCGTGTACAGCGCTCGTGTACAGCCCTCTGCACAGCCCTCTGCACATGAGTCAATTGTAATTGAGCTTCAAATCATGCTCGCGCCTATGTAAAATGTAAAGAGGGGTTATATTTTGGTCTGTTTCTTACCCAAAACTGATAACATTATACATTTATGAAAATATCATCTTTTTTGTTCCTCAGAAGAAAGGTCATACGAGTCTGAGACATCATGAGTGTGAGTGAACTATGGGAGAACTATTCCTTTAAGGCATGAGTTTTTGAAAAGCTATGTTTATCTCCCCAAACATGAGGGGGATGAATGAAGTCATTACTAAAGGTGTTATAATGATTGCTCCACCCATGTCATGTGTGTAGAATTCCTCAATTCAGAAGCAGAACATGACTGAATACAGACTGAGACTTTTGAACTGGGCTCTGAATAAGACTATTAGTGCCCTATGAAAATAAACTCAGAATGCTGAGTCAATCCAGGACTGATCAGATTTATCAAAGAGAATTCACTCTCAGACTGTTCATTTCTAGTGTAATCAGAAGACAACTGTGAAAGCTTTTACACGTCACCATAGGTTGTTTTTTTTTTGTTTGTTTTTTTAGGCAGAGGCTATTTGTACTAAGTGCAAATAGCGATAGATGCTATTTAAACTAAGTGCAATAAGCGATAGATCCTATTTACACTAAGTGCAAATAGTGACAGATACTATTTTCACTAATTTTAGAAAGCAACAAAAAGCATCTTCTTTGCACTAAGTGCAAATAGCGTTAGATGCTATTTGCACTCTAGTGCAAATAGTGGCAGATACACTTACACCCCTGTTTAAATACTAACATAGAGTATAGTGGCATCACTGCAGCATTTTTATTGTTTTTATTTGGAGTCCCACATACACCCTGCACCAACCCCTAACCCTACCTTACAAATATTAACCATGGTTTTTCTACAGTAACCATAGTATCACCATGGTATTTTTCTAGTAAAATCATAGTTACCACAAAATTAAACATGGTTACTATTAACTACAATTAACAATATGTTACTGTATTAATACCATGGTTAGTACATCAGAACTATATAGTTTCCACTAAAACACATGGTTACTACAATATTACTACAGTAAAACCATGGTTAATTTTATCTGGATTAAATCCTTCTCTCAACTCAACTTTTTTATTTATTACTATAAGTAGTATTATAGGAAATATTAAGAGAAGAGACATGGGAAAAAGTATGTCAAGGGGTGGGATACAAACCCGGATCTCCAGCTTGACAACACATACGTATACCGTTGTTGCAACCAGAGCTACTACAGCTGCACATGGAGGCGCAGTTTGTCATAAAATCCTGTGTTTCCACCAGTCTATTGGAGCACAAATAGTCATTTAGTTATCCAATCTCTTCATCCACTATATGTCTAACCCCGTTAACCAGTTTAATGTCTCTGCCCCATCACGAAAATTTCAAATATGCCCGCCATCATTTGATCAGCAGTTGACCCCAAATAAATCTGTTGTGGCTGTCTTGAGTTTGGTCTGAGCAGTGGTGGGCGGAGTTAGTGTAAATAGCCTCTGCCAAAAAGATGGGCTATTTGCACATAGTGTAAATAGACACTCTTTGTTTTTTTATGATAGTCTTGGAAACAAGCTCCAGCTGCTCTCTTTCAGCGGTGCTTTGTGTCTGCTGGGTTAATATGAGTGGATTTTTATCAGATTCTCTGAATGTCCAAGCTCTGTGGTCATGTTTTGATCTGGTCCACTGCCAGGTCCGTCTGGGCTCTCTAAACCCCTTGACTGAATTAGCCAGCACATTTTGGTTAAATGTCAGCCATAATCTATTCTGAGCCAAATTAAATCGCTTTATAGAAATATCACCTGGACACTGCTGCTCACAAAATATAAAACGGATTAAAACGGATTAAAAACCTGAGAGAGAGTAAAATTGTTTATTTTTGAAGACAATGGAAATGGCTAGCACTTAGATTTTAAAACTGATGATAATTTGCTTTGCTTTCGGACCTTTTTCCTCTTGAATTTTCAAGTAGATAATATTAAACTTTCTCTGTGTTGAACATGTCAGTAAATTACCTGAGAAATACACACATTTCTCTCCTTTTTCCACAAAGAGCTGAATCGCAAGTGTTTTATTCCTCACCTGGGCCTTGTGAACATGAAGAGCTGGTAGTTTTTTGCTTCACTCTCTCTTCAGTGTCATTACATTCCACAGGAACGTTCTGCTCTTTGTCCTGCATTTTAATGGATCTTTCAAAAGAAGGTTGAAGTGTGAGAGAGGAGACAGATGGAGGAAGGAGACAGATAGAAAGAGGAAATGGCAAAGTTATTTACAGCTGCTGGTATTGACTCCCTGTCACTGGATTAGCAACCTCTTGACATAAAGCGAACGTGCTGGAAGTGTTGCTTTACTCGTTTCTCTCCCGTTCTCGTAATTTCTTTTTTCTTCCTCTCTCCTCACTGTAAAATACGCTTTGTTGTCAGAGCCATGGCGCAGTTGGTAGTACAATAAAAATAAATAAATAAGCTTTGTTGTTGTTTTCCCACACTACTACTATTGGAGGACATTAAGGACTGAATTCACTAAGAATGATTCCTCAGCTCATGGTTTATTTATATGCAATATCTGCATTGTTTATCACACGATTCACCAAAGAAATTATACAAATCAGGTAACGGCACATAGACACCCCCAAAATTAGTGTTGAACGCGATTTGCACAGTGCAATTTCACATTTTACAGGCTGGATCTTAGTGGTTGTAGAGGATACAGCAGATTACCACAAACTGGCATAGTTTGTTGGGACTGTAGAGAATCACATTGACATATGACTGGTTGTAATGCTCTTCTCCATCATTTGATCATCATTAAAAAATGACTGCTGTCATAATCACTTGAATATGTAAACAGTGTCACTTTTACCAGCTTTATCAGCACAGATAGAGCATGGTTAAGCTGGTTTTTGGGTGGTTAGTGATTTAATATGCAGTTTTTGCACTGAAATACCACTGTCTAGGAACTGTTTAGAGAATTCACCCATAATTGTGTGACTCTATTTTAATTTTTTAGTTAAACAAGTGATTCAGGTTTCAGGATGACTCTAAGGCTACATCCACATTTATCTGGATACATTTAAAAATGTATTTTTCGTTTTCGAAACGCTCTCCATCAACACTGCCGTTTTCAATCATTTTCCAGAAGTTTCTTTTACACACTGAAGCATATGAAAACCCTCAAATCCCCTTACTGCGCATGCAAAAAAATCACTGTTCCATGTAGGGTCTGAAACATAATTGTCCATCGCCGGACAGCAATTCCAAGTTAACTTCCTGTTGCCTTTGAAGGAATGCAATGTGAATGTTGTACATAAGTAACATTTATCTTTAACAATGCTTTCAAAGTGGATAGCAGGCCAAAAACGCCGTTGCAACATGGGCCGCCATCTGGATTGTTTTGGGTTGAATGGATCATATGAATGCGTCACGACAAATGCGTCATCGTTTTCAGATATCTCCATTTTCCCTCTCCACACTACAACGTGAAGACAGCATTTAAAAATGTATCTACTTGGGAGAGCGTTTTCAAAAAGCTCAGTTTCAGTGGAATTTTAATTTAGTTTAGAAGTGATCGAATGATGTAACAGGAAATGAGGAAATTACTGAGTTAATTAAAGCATGTTTCAAGAGAGAAATAAAAACATTAGTTTCTCTCTCTCCTTTTCTCGCTCGATCTCATATTTTGATGTTTCCTACATATATGTCCGGATTTTCAGAAGACACAGAGCCTAAATGATTTACTGTTCACTGCACTTTCTAAAGACAGCCAATAAACAGACAGAAAGACACCTGTCTGAGTGCACCACAACAGATATAGGAAATAGGGGACAGGAAATACGCACATTCACACGCACGTATACTCACACAAATTCACTTGGGTTTCAAGCTGTGATGTTGAAATGTTTTGACAGAAAGTTACTCACACACTCACAGATACAAACACACACACACACACTTACACGTTGAAGCTGTTTAATTACAGACCTGTCCTCTCAACACCTCTCTACAGACAGGTTGTGTATATTTGTGTGCTTTCCACTGATATACAGTAGTTTATCTTCTGATAAATCTTAGATTGTCCATATTTAGAATGTGTTATTGACTACATTATAAGTGTGTGAGGGTCAGTTTTTGCTGTCTTTGTGGGAACCAAATTTTCTACAATGATAGTAAGCCCTGAAATTACTTACATTGTCGGGAACATGGTTTTAAGTTAATATGACATCAAAGTGCCCCATTATGCAGGTGTTATTATGAATGATTCATCAATGCACATGATTGCAAAAAAAAAGAAAAACATTTTTTGTGTGTGTGTGTGTGTTGGCTTTTTTTCACATTGTCATACTAGAACAGTTCAGATGGCATTAACTGTGCCAAACAATCTTGATCATTAATGACATTAAACATTTATGCTGTCTTAGCCAATCAGATTGCATTTCACTTGAAACGCAAATCCGACTGAGTCTCTTCCATCAGAATCAAAATTTTCTGATTTTGCTTGTGTTCTGCTGAGCTTCTGAGGGCCAATTTTATGAGGGAGGAGACTCAAGCAAAGATCTTACACACACAAGAGTGGTACCAGTCCTTCTGTGGCTCCTACACCCCCCAGGTGTGGTTGGTCTTTGTTGCATTATTAAAAGCAACATTCATGCTCTCTCTTTCTTTCTTCTTCTTCTTCTTCTTCATCTTCTTCTTCTCTCTCTCTCTCTCTCTCTCTCTCTCTCTCTCTCTCTCTCTCTCTCTGTCTGTCTGTCTGTCTGTCTGTCTCTATCTCTTTCTATGTAGATCACAGATAGAGACATCAATGAGCAGAGGTCAGAGAGTGGAAAAGAGACATGTTTGTGTGGGTCACAGACTCCTTTTTTCTATTGATTAGCTTTCAGTCTCACACAAGCCTAGAAGAAAAATTTGTCCAGAAAAACAAGATCAGGAGTGGTCATCCATCTATCTTTAACCTCTTCAACTCTGGGGCATTTTTGGGCTGCTGCCTGCAATTTTTTACACTCAAATGTAAAATTTACACATGTGGACTAATTGCCAAAAATAGGTCTCATTTTGGGACTTACAGCAGCTGTGATCGGCACATAAATGAGATGTTTGTTTGTTTGTCTTACAGAAATCTTATTTCACTTTGTCACCATTACTAGGTAATGTGGGATTAGGGCAACAAAATAAACTACATTTGCAGAGAATGAGAGCTTTCATTTGATATATGATGTGTCTATTTACGTGCTATTTGAAAGACTTTAGATTCATATGAATATTTCAACCACATGACCTCTATGTGGCGCTGATTAGCGACGCAAATGTTTTCAGGCCTTTTGTTATTTTATGTTACATAACAATTAGTACTGATTGTTATTTTTGAAAAGCTCAGATTCTAAGCTTTCAAACGATGCCCCATATGCTTGACTTGTTATTTCAGAGACTTGAACATTTTAAGCATAAACATTTTTCACTACATAGCGCCCACTTTTGGACCTGCCGGTGGGTGATTGACTGATAAATAGGCCAGGCCGATTGATCTGATCATTTTTGGTCAAAGTAAGATTATCAGCATCGGCCAATAATGGTGCCTGCTTGATCGATTAATATATATACTTATATTAATATTAATATAAGTGTTAGTTATTTTCACAATTTTTTTACAATTGTACAGCATAGATCTGTATTATTTCAGTCACCCAGCTCTCTAGATATTGGTATCTGCTGTTGAAAACCCCATGTCAGTCAACCACTAATTACAATACAATGTGCATGCACATTAATATATAGACATTACAATACAATACAAACATCACAATATGTAATTCACAATGTATTAAATAGAGGATATATTAGAAATAGTGAGCGTCCAAGTGTGTAAAATGTGTGTGTGTGTACATGTTTATACTACATTATGGGGACCAAATGTCCCCACAAGGATAGTAAAACCTGAGATCACCTACCAGCCAGTGGTCCCCATGAGGGAAACGGCTTATTAAACATACTAAACAATATTTTTTTGAAAATGTAAAAATGCAAAAAGTTTTCTGTGAGGGTTAGGTTTAGGGGTAGGGTTAGGGGATAGAAATTATCGTTAGATCTGTATAAAATCCATAAAATGCATGGAAGTCTATGGAGAGTCTCCACAATGATATAAAAACAAGTTTGTGTGTGTGTGCGTGTGTGTGTAGAGCTCAGGGAGACATTAATTAACTGTTGAGGTCTCATTGCATGAAACTGTTTTGTTTTTGGTGATTGGTGTGAGCAGCCAGGCTTTAAGTGGGTTCCCACTGTCACTTCAGAGTCTAATTAATTAAAATGTATACATGGTCACCCAAGTAAACTAAAGGTGAAATCACATTACACATTACTGAAGCTTTCTCACCAAGAAGTCAACCATCATGGACAACTTGAGCCTGAAGTTGGTTATCTACACTACTATTTGATCAAATGCTGGAAACGCATGTCAACCCAGTCCACCTCATCATAACTACACTGGTCAAAGCCATTTGCACCTCACAGATAAGTTGCACATTGATGGAATTAGATTGCTTTCTGTTCACAAAAGCAAATAATTTTTCCCTCTTGTGCCTTTATTGCAACACTATGACCCTAATAAAGTGCACAACGTGGTCTTCTGCTGTTGTAGCCCATCCACCTCAAGGTTCGACTTGTCCATTCTGAGATACTCTTCTGCTTGCTACAATTGTACAGAGTGGTTATCTGAGTTACTGCAGCCTTTCTGTCAACTCAAACCAATATGGCCATTCTCCGTTGACCTCTCTCATCAACAAGGAGTTTCCGTCCGCAAAACTGCAGCTAACTGGATGTTTTTTGTTTTTGGCATCATTCTGAGTAAACTCTAGAGACTATTGTGCGTGAAAATCCCAGGAGATCAGCAGTTACAGAAATACTCAAACCAACTCGTCTGGCACCAACAATCATGCCACAGTCGAAATCAGTGAGATCACATTTTCCCCCATTCTGATGATTTTATGCATTGCACTGCTGCCACATGATTGGATAATCATCCAATGAAGGCAATCACTACCAGTTGATCCTTAACAATGTATTCAGTAAAAAATGCAATTTTGAGGCATTCCTTCCATTCACTAATTAGCCAATTGATTGACTAAAATGCAGACACCTCTAAAAGTGAGAGAAATGCAGAAAGTTGGCTGCATGGACATTCTCAAGTTATGTTTGTTTATGCATTTCCCAGCCTTTTGAACTAACTTTTTTTTATTTTTCAGTTGTTTGTGATTACTTGATAAGGATTTTTTTATTATTATTGCACTCACAAATTAAATATTTTAGAACAGATTATAACGAAAAATATATTCACTATAAAGAACTCCAATAAAGACTTTTCCATGACATTTCAGGATTTTAGTCATTTTTATGACTTTTCCAGGCCTGGAAATTACAATTCTGAAATTGAACCTTGATATTTCTAACTTTTTCATGACCGTAGGAACCCTGAGTATAAATTCCAACATTTATTTTGGAAATGGTGTGTGCACTTTTCAAAGCCCTTGTTGAGTGTAGACAATGTTTATACACGAGGCATCATGACTCATCCAAGCTGATTCAAGATAAGTACCTCCCCTTAAAGGGATGGTTCACCCAAAAATGAAAATTCCCTCATCATTTACTCACCCTCATGCCATCCCAGATGTGTATGATTTTCTTTCTTCTGCAGAACACAAACAAAGAGTTTTAGAACAATATCTCAGCTCTGTAGGTCCATACAATGCAAGTGAATGGTGACCAGACCTTTCAAGCTCCAAAAATCACATAAAGGCAGCATAAAGTAATCCATACAACTCCAGTGATTAAATCCATGTCTTCAGAATCGATATGATAGGTGTGTGTGAGAAACAGATCAATATTTAAGTCAATAAATCTCCACTTTTACTTTCATATTCTGAAAGAGATTTATGTGGGATGTATAGTAAAAAAGGATTGAAATATTGATCTGTTTCTCACCCAAAGTGATTGCATTGCTTCAGAAGACAAAGTTAATTATGTCATATGGATTACTTTTATTCTGCCTTTGCTTGAATTTTGGAGCTTTTGGAGTTCTGGTCACCAATCACTTGCATTGTATGGACCTTCAGACTGAAATATTCTTCTAAAAATCTTTGTTTGTGTTCAGCAGAAGAAAGAAAGTCATACACATCTGGGATGGCATGAGAGTGAGTAAATGATGATAGAATTTTAATTTTTTGGTGAACTATCCCATTAATATAGTCAGAAAAGAACAAGAGAGACAAAAACACACAAATAGAAACACTCACATGAGAGATGACAGTGAGCAGGTATAAAGTCAGCGAAGGGTTGCTAGAAGTGAGCTAAGAGTGAGAGAGAGAAAGACTTGGATAAGAATGCGAGAAGAGAAAGACAGAGACAGCTAAAGGACATCAGGTGCCAGTGTGAGGTGAAGTTGGAAAATGTTCCCATTCGATCGATAAGAATCCATTAAAGGGGCATCAGCTGTACCTTTGACTACTTTAAACACACACACCACCCACATATGCACAAACACACGTGTGTAGACATACGCCAGAGAACACAGACACACACATCAAAGTCAGAATGAGTGAATGAAACAGGGCATCATTGATTACAGATGACACTGGCAGTAATAAGATGAATGAGAAGGATTCAACTGAGATCCCTGCTGTTTAAATCACCATGGAGACGTGTATTAAGTGGTCCCAGCGTTTGAAACCCTGGATACTAATGTCATGATAATTCTATCAGGAAGACTCACAGACTTGAGTGAAATTTAAGATGACATTTATTTGATGAATATAAAACAGAAATGTAATGTCTCTCTTTGGCATAAGCCCTGTCTGGCGGTCCGAAGAAGTTGTACTTGGAACAGTCATATCCTGCCGGAGATAGGAGGCAGGGGCGAGGAGCCTACCCCCGTGCAGGACAGGACTCAACTGGTGGTGGTGGAGTGGTGGAGGTTGCTGTGTTAGCACACTGAAACGCAATGTGATAGATTGTGAGCAGACTTATAAGGCATTGGCTTACATGTGATTGGCTAGGAGTTACCTAGCTAATGGTGCGATGATGTACAGCTGCTAGTCTTCCCGCTAGAACTACGCAGCGTTTACATTGATTCCACAAGTCAAGAGAAATTGTCTTTGAGGACAACAGGAGACAGGGAACGGCCTCTGCCCCCATTTCCTTCACTGTTAATATCTCAAGCAGAGGTAGAAGATCAAAGGGAGAGACAGAGGAGAAAAATGCCTCTAATATACTGCCGCTTCTGAGAGCATAACACAGCAGTCTTACTTCAGTCTTTTCTGTTACCTTGGCAGCTAATTGAATTGTTAAAAATTAGCATATTCAAATACACCAAATGTATCATGACGCACTGAGAGGTTGCGACACTTTGTAAGTGCAATATTTATTTTGCAGTAAGCCACAAAAGGCTCCTCTCCTATCCAAAGTTCCTTTTTACAGTGGCTTTTGCTTTTTCCAACTTTTTGCAAGAGAGCATTTTATTGATATTCCTCATGGATTATTCTAAATGCCTAACTCCAAATATTAAATGTCTGCAATTAATTCAGCCTGAACCACTTAACATACAGACTCTTTTAATACTGAAATTTAAATGATGGTTTACCCAAAAATGGAAATGGAAATTTTGTTATAATTCACCCACCCAGACCCTTGTGACTTTTTTTCATATGTAGAATATTTAATGAAAACCCCACTCCATCTTCTCAACACAATAGCAGTTGAAAGGGATTCACTTTAAAGCATAAAAAGGACCCTAAAGTATTATAAAAGTAGTCCATGTGACTTATCTATTATATTGCAAGTCTAATGAAAG
This sequence comes from Myxocyprinus asiaticus, assembly GCF_019703515.2. Taxonomy (NCBI): domain Eukaryota; kingdom Metazoa; phylum Chordata; class Actinopteri; order Cypriniformes; family Catostomidae; genus Myxocyprinus; species Myxocyprinus asiaticus. The sequence continues at coordinate 23,153,395 of NC_059367.1, forward strand.
CATATGATCATAAGACATACAGAGTAAGTCATTTTTCAATCTTGACGTCCATTTTATGTTCATGAGAGCTATGAAAGAAGTTAATTCACAGTGGCTTGAATGTTCCCACAAGAACTTGCATTATTTATGGCCAAACAAACAATGCAAGTTCTTGCGTGAATACTTTAGTCACTGTGAATGGGCCACATCGACTACTTTTATGATACCTTTGGGTGCTTTTCTAAGGCTAAGGGCTCTATTTTTGTAAGCTCGCAGAGCGCAGTGCTAAGCGCAAAGACCATGTGCTGCATCTCCAATTTTCATGAAAGCGCTAATTCTAAGCGAAATTTTCGTGTCAGCGCAAAGCGCAGGAGGGTGTGGGTGGGAATGTTTGCGCTATCTGGGGGTGTATGTGTGCAAACTGTGGGTTTATTGTGTGTAAATGAAGTGACACAAAGCACAATTTGCTATTTTCCAGAGAAATAGGTAATTGCATTAAGACATACATTTGTGCTCAAAAGTGCTCAAAAGTTTGCATACCCTGGCAGAAATTGTGAAATTTTGGCATTGATTTTGAAAATATGAGTAATCATGCAAAAAAAAAAACTGTCTTTTATTTAAGGATAGTGATCATATGAAGCCATTTATCATCACATAGTTGTTTGCCTCCTTTTGAAATCATAATGATAACAGAAATCACCCAAATGGCCCTGATCAAAAGTTTACATACCCTTGAATGTTTGGCATTGTTACAGACACACAAGGTGACACACACAGGTTTAAATGGCAATTAAAGGTAAATTTCCCACACCTGTGGCTTTTTAAATTGCAATTAGTGTCTGTGTATAAATAGTCAATGAGTTTGTTAGCTCTCACGTGGATGCACTGAGCAGGATAGATACTGAGCCATGAGGAGCAGAAAAGAAATGTCAAAAGACCTGCATAACAAGGTAATGGAACTTTATAAATATGGAAAAGGATATAAAAAGATATCCAAAGCCTTGAAAATGCCAGTCAGTACTGTTCAGTCACTTATTAAGAAGTGGAAAATTCAGGGATCTCTTAATACCAAGTCAAGGTCAGGTAGTCCAAGAAAGATTTCAGCCACAACTGCCAGAAGAATTATTCGGGATACAAAGAAAAACCCACAGGTAACCTCAGGAGAAATACAGGCTGCTCTGGAAAAAGACGTTGTGGTTGTTTCAAGGAGCACAATACGAAGCTACTTGAACAAAAATGAGCTGCATGGTCGAGTTGCAAGAAAGAAGCCTTTACTGTGCCAATGCCACAAATGACAACAACTTGACACACCTCACAGCTTCTGGCACACTGTAATTTGGAGTGACGAGACCAAAATAGAGCTTTATGGTCACAACCATAAGCGCTATGTTTGGAGAGGGGTCAACAAGGCCTATAGTGAAAAGAATACCATCCCCACTGTGAAGCATTTGTGGTGGCCCACTGATGTTTTGGGGGTGTGTGAGCTCTAAAGGCATGGGGAATCTTGTGAAAATTGATGGCAAGATGAATGCAGCATTTTATCAGAAAATACTGGCAGATAATTTGCATTCTTCTGCAGGAAAGCTGCGCATGGGACGCTCTTGGACTTTCCAGCATGACAATGACCCTAAGCACAAGGCCAAGTTGACCCTCCAGTGGTTACAGCAGAAAAAGGTGAAGGTTCTGCAGTGGCCATCACAGTCTCCTGACCTTAATATCATCGAGCCACTCTGGGGAGATCTCAAAGGTGCGGTTCATGCAAGATGACCAAAGACTTTGCATGACTTGGAGGCATTTTGCCATGACGAATGGGCAGCTATACCACCTGCAAGAATTTGGGGCCTCATAGACAACAATTATAAAAGACTGCATGCTGTCATTGATGATAAAGGGGGCAATACACAGTATTAAGAACTAAGGGTATGCAGACTTTTGAACAGGGGTCATTTCATTTTTTTCTTTGTTGCCATGTTTTGTTTTATGATTGTGCCATTCTGTTATAACCTACAGTTGAATATGAATCCCATAAGAAATAAAAGAAATGTGTTTTGCCTGCTCACTCATGTTTTCTTTAAAAATGGTACATATATTACCATTTCTCCAAGGGAATGCAAACTTTTGAGCACAACTGTATAAAAAGCAGGTCTAATTTCAGTTCCTACATTTGCAGTTTGGAGATTACACCAGCAGGTGGTAATAAAGTTCATGTCCAAATAAAGTGGAACATCAAATTATGTCCATGATGACCACTGTTGTTGTGACCATTTTAGATTTGTGTTAAACTATATATAGGTCATGGTTTTTTTTTTTAGTTATTTTTATTATTATGTTTATATTTGTAATTTTATATATTTTAATTTGTAATAATTTGTATTGGTATTTTTCGACCTGTTGTTGTAGAGTGATTTTTAAGTCACTGCAAACGGTGCATGTGGAAGAAGTTGGAGAGAGTAAATTGTTTGGATTTGGTAAGAATTTTTATATTTTCATTCTGTTTGAAGTGTAATTTGTATTTAGAAATATTTTTGGTTAAATTTTTCCGTGTTTCAATAAATAAATTACATTTTTCAGAATCAAAATTGACCGGTGGAAGTGAAGTTCATTCTGATACAAACACCGTTAATACTAGCCATGATTTGTGTGTCAGTAGATGAAAATTATTAATAATACTTACATTTTTTATCATTTAACGGAGCCTACATCCATATCCTGAACCATATTTTCCATGCATATAAAAAGAGTGTCACATTCAACAAGGACACAAAAGAACGTTAATGCACAAAAGAATGTACAGTATAAGTCTATATTCCTATTCTTCTAATTCATTGCATACAGACCATTTACACTACCAGCTTCTTATGAATGTGCTGTCTTTATTTATATAGCTTTCGCTTGAGTGAATGGACTATAAAATAGGACGCAGACACTGCAATAACCAGAGAAGAACCTCTAAATTAAATTGTACTTGACCCGATTAGCACCTTGCGCATGCGATTTGCCAAACCCATTTACACCTAAACTTAGCGCATACTTGCACGAAAATACCAAAAATTCATTGCTGTACTAAAATGTTCCATGATGATGACATCACCCTCTGGCACGTTTGATTATTTGGGCAGAGTGGATTTTGGATCATGTCACTGAGCCCTGGTGTTAGTTCCATTGAGCTTGCCAGTTTTTCAAATATGCATGAAGGTGCACAATGTTTTAAATGGGCAGACCCGCTCTGAAAAAGTGCAATCTGACAGACTGCTGATAAGACACTGGCAGATAACAGGTGGCTGTCATCACCAATTACATGGCAGTTTAAGGCTGTTGAAATCTGGGGTGGAACAAAGAGAAGCATCAGGTGTGTGCTAGGGCACTAACTGCAGTAACATAACCTGCTTTGATTGAGATCAATGACTGTTCATTAAAAGCCAATCAGTAAATTTGATCACTGACTTGGGGCCGGGTGATGCTGCACTCCTGCCTGGGTCAAAGATCAATTAGCGTTGCGCATTGCTCTGGTGATTCCAGCGTTAACCTGCATCTCCATTCTGATTGGCTGAGAAATGTGTGTTCCAGGGTATTATCTTCCTTTCCAGCATTAGCTGGCCTGTGTATCACTTTCCCTAGGGCTACATGGGTAACCAACCCCTCATTTGAAAGAACAGCATGGGTTCAGAGGCTAGCATTATTTAGTGAAAGAGGATGTATGAATCAGTCATGATACTTCAGATCGGCACTGTGACATAACTGCATATAATAGGTGCTGTTTTCAGGGCAGGGTGTGGAACCCTTGATTGGATTGATTATTTAAGATGGATTGAGGTGTGTTATGGGAGCGGTTCTAAACCTTGGATCTACAATCCAATTGAGATGCCCATAAAAAATATCCATTATCTTCAGGCATGCATTGATTTTTATAGGTTTGTGTGACTGCAGGTTGCCTTAACTAAAACTTTTCCATCATTTACCTAATTTAAAAAAGATTCAATGCTTTATATCATTTAGAAATATATGTGGTATAATGTGTGTCCCCACTTTAGAAACATTCCCACAGTAAAGGATGCTAAAAGGGATTAGAAGTTAATAAAAAGCGAGAAATAAACAAAAAGAGACCAGGAGAGAAATGTAAAGTGAGAGAAATTATAGATTCCAAGTGTAGTCCAGAGGAATAATTCATGGGATATTGTTCATTAAATTGGTTGACCTGTTTGCAAGATTGCAAGTCTGTTGTCTATTACACATTGCATGAGCAGAATAACAAGAAATGTTATTTGCTTGGTAAGACTAAAAGAGCTGTTGCCACAGATTTTCTTGTGATATCAGTAGCCCCTTTCACAAGTGCAACCAGGTAAATTACAGGAAAATCATTGGGTTGCCTTTACTGGTAAATGTACCACATGTGCTATTCACACATGCAGTGATTTGATATGTCTTTTTTCAGTTTGCTAGTACCATTCACACCTCAGCACCAAATGCTGTTAAACTCTGTGATGTCGTTTGCAAGAAATTACATTTACACGTTTGTGCTGGAAAACATCCTGGTTACTTGCATAACCTCCATTCCCTGATGGAGGGAACAAGACATTGTGTTGATGTAGTGACACTAGGGGTCACTCTTGGGAGCCCGAAACACCTCTGGTCTTTAGAAAAAGGCCAATGAAAATTGGCGAGTGGGATTTGCATACCATTCCCCCGAACATACAGGTATAAAGGGAGCTGGTATGCAACCACTCATTCAGGTTTTGTGCTGAGGAGCTGAGATAAGGTCCCGGCCATTTCAGCGTGTAGTCCAGCGTTGTGGCAGGAGGGACACAACGTCTCATTCCCTCCATCAGGGAACGGAGGTCATGCAAGTAACCAGGACGTTCCCTATCTGTCACTCACGCGACGTTGTGTCGATGTAGTGATACTAGGGGTCCCTATACTGTGTTACGTGAACTGGCAGTGTGTGACAGGCAGACCACTGTGTGCCTCATAGCCAGCGCACCAGGCCGACATGTAACCTCCCCCAACGCTGTTATGAGTGTTGAACGGCCCTTCAGGGACAAGTCGACTGCCCAAAAGATAGAGACAGGCTAGCCCAGTCGTGGCTTCTTATCCTCTTTTTTTTCTCTCCCCAAAAAATGAGTGAAATTTGTTAACCGACTAGGGCCACCAGGTCTACGTTGGGGGGGGGGTGTCACTCCCAAGGGGAAGACACTGTGGAGACCACACCCCACCCGGGGGGGGGGAGTGGAAATACGTCACATGGTCTTGCCGAGCTTTGTCAGAAGTATGTCATCTGGAGAAGTCCCATGGTAGGTCCTACCCTACGGGGGAGGAGTTTCTACAAACATGGTGACTGGGGCAGAGGGGCCTCTGCCCAAGGAAGATGCAGTTTACCAACAGAGAAACGAATTAGCAGAAGATATACATCGCATGAGGTTACCTATGGGGAACCAACACATGTGAAGCACCTACGCTAGTACAGGGCTTAGCACATGTACTGAGCCGGCAGCGAGTTTCTCCGCAAACTCGTCTGCCACAGGGCTCGGAGGAAATCATCCAGGGAACATAGTTTGTGAACACTACTGGGAGTCAACAGCGCACGTCTTCAGCTCAGGGGAGGTGAAAGGCGCTATGCGCAAGCGATACACCCAGCCAGCTGTCCTGGACTTACCTGCTTGTGCCTGCCACTACACGGGAAGAAACCGGTGATTGTAGAACTTCACAAAGGTGTTGGGTGTTGCCCAGCCCACTGCTCTGCAAATGTCTGTTAGAGGCACCACTGGTCAAGGCCCAGGAGGCCGCCACACTCCTGGTAGAATGGGCTCATAGCCCTGAAGGGGGCGGCACGTCCTGGGCATGATAAGCCATTGTTATGGCGTCAATGAGCCAGTGGGTGATCCTCTGCTTGGAGACAGCGCTTCCTTTCCGCTGTCCACGAAAGCAGTCAAAGAGCTGCTCAGAGATCCTAAAGCTCTGCGTGCGATCCAAATAGATGCGTAAAGCGCACACCGGACACAGCAACATCAGGGCTGGGTCTGCCTCCTCCTGGGGCAGCGCTTGCAGGTTCATCACCTGGTCCCTAAAAGGGGTCGTGGGAACCTTGGGCACATAGCCTGGTTGGGGTCTCAGGATCACGTGAAAGTAACCCAGACCAAACTCCAGGCATGTTTCGCTGACAGAGAACGCTTGCAAGTCTCCTACCCTCTTGATGGAAGTGAGCGCAGTCAGTAGGGCAGTCTTTAAAGAGAGTGCCTAAAGCTCAGCTGACTGCAGGGGCTCAAAGGGGGCTCTCTGTAGACCCTGAAGAACTACAGAGAGGTCCCATGAGGGAATGAGGTGCGGTCTGAAGGCAGTCAACCTCCTGGCGCCTCTCAGGAACCTGATGATCAGGTCGTGCTTCCCTAAGGACTTACATCCACTGTGTCGTGGTGTGCCGCTATAGCGGCTACATACATCTTCAAGGTGGAGGGGGACAGCCACCCTTCCAACCTCTCCTGCAGGAAGGAAAGCACCAATCTGACTGCACATCTCTGGGGGTCTTCGTGTCGGGAAGAACGCCACTTAGTGAACAGATGCCACTTCAAGGCATACAGGCACCTTGTAGAGGGGGCCCTAGCCTGAGTGATTGTGTCTACCACTGCGGGTGGTAGGCCACTCAAGTCTTCCGTGTCCCGTCCAGGGGCCAGACATGGAGATTCCAGAGGTCTGGTCGCGGGTGGCAGATGGTGCCCCGTCCCTGAGAAAGAAGGTCCTTCCTCAGGGGAATTCACCGGGGGGGAGGGGGGCTGTCGTGAGGATCGTGAGGTCCGGTAACCATGTCTGGGTGTGCCAGTAGGGTGCTACCAGGATGACCTGCTCCTCGTTCTCCCTGACCTTGCACAGGGTCTGTGCAAGTAGGCTCACTGGGGAAAACTCATATTTGTGTAGTCCAGGGGGCCAGCTGTGTGCTAGCTCGTCTATACCGAGAGGTGCCTCGGTCAGGGCGTACCAGATCGGGCAGTGGGAGGAATCTTGGGAGGTGAACAGGTCTACCTGTGCCTGCCCGAATCAACTCCAAATCAGCTGGACCGCCTGAGGGTGGAGTCTCCACTCTCCCCTGAGGGTAACCTGTCGTGACAGCGCGTCCGCTGCAGTGTTGAGGTTGCCCGGGATGTGAGTGGCTCGCAGCGACTTGAGGTGCTGCTGACTCCAGAGGAGGAGACGGCAGGCGAGTTGTGACATACAACGGGAGCGTAAACTGCCTTGATGTTTGATGTATGCCACCATTGCCATGTTGTCTGTCTGAACTAACACATGCTCGCCCTGGATCAACGGCCGAAACCTCTGCAGGGCGAGCAGAATTGCCAACAACTCGAGGCAGTTGATGTGCCAATGTGACCGCGGGCCTATCCAGGAGCTGGCGGCTGCGTGCCCATTGCATACAGCACCCCAGCCCGTTTTGGAGTCGTCTGTCGTAACCACGACACGCCTGGAGACTAGGGGAACGCCTGCCCATAGAAATGTGAGGTCGGTCCAAGGGCTGAAGAGGCGGTGACAGACTGGCGTGATGGCCATGTGATGTGTCCCGTGGCGCCATGCCCATCTTGGGACTCGAGTCTGGAGCCAGTGCTGAAGCGGTCTCATATGCATCAACCTGGGCGGAGTGGCCACCGCTGAGGATGCCATATGCCCCAGGAGCCTCTGAAACAGTTTCAGTGGAACCGCTTTCTTCTGTCTGAACGCCTTCAAACAGGTCAGCACCGACTGTGCATGCTCGTTCGTGAGGCGCGCCGTCATCGAGACTGAGTCCAACTCCAAGCCGAGAAAAGAGATGCTCTGAACCGGGAGGAGCTTGCTCTTTCCCAGTTGACCCGAAGCCCAAGTCGGTTGAGGTGCGAGAGCACCAGGTCCCTGTGTGCACACAACACATCCCAAGAGTGAGCTAGGATTAGCCAATCATCGAGATAGTTCAGGATGCAAATTCCCACTTCCCTTAATGGGGCAAGAGCTGCCTTTGCGACCTTCGTGAAGACACGAGGGGACAAGGACAGGCCGAAAGGGAGGACCTTGTACTGATCCGCCCGACCCTCGAATGCAAACCGCAGGAAGGGTCTGTGTCGAGGTAGAATCGAGACGTGGAAGTACACGTCCTTTAGGTCTACCGCCGTGAACAAATCTTGATGCCGGACGCTCGCTAGAATGTGTTTTTGCGTCAGCATATTGAACGGGAGTCTATGTAAAGCCCAGTTCAGTACTTGCAGGTCCAAAATTGGCCGCAACCCACCGCCTTTCTTCAGTACAATGAACAAGGGGCTGTAAAACCCCTTCTTCATCTCGCCGGAGGGACAGGCTCTATTGCACCCTTCCATTGGAGGGTAGCGATTTCCGTGCACAGGGTAGTGGCGTTCTCGCCCTTCACCGAGGTGAAGTGGACGCCGCTGAACCTGAGCGGACGCCTGGTGAATTGAATCGCATAGCCGAGTCGGACGGTCTGGACCAGCCATCGCGACGTGTTGGAAAGTGCAAGCCACACATCCCAGCTCCGGGCGAGGGGGACCAAGAGGACAATCTCGTCAGAGGTGCCGGCGGGTGGGGCCTCGCGGCGGGGTGGAGCCTGAGGTGCCACACCGTGTCGTGGCTGTGCTGAGTGCAGAGACATCGAAGCACTTACCTGGCTCCTTGTGACCACCCCCGGAACAGCCTGGGATGGGGGAGGAAGAGGCCTGTCCTCATGACCCCTGGAGACCGTCACATCAGGGGCGGATTTGTGCCACAGCTGGGTGCGCAGGAGCGGGGAGACAGCCGCTGGAGCGCCAAACCTGCAAAAATGGAATGGTGGACGGTGGTCATGATGACAGCCGTGCGCACCGGGTATGTGACCCAGGGAGCAAGGAAACCGTTCTTTTGATGAACTCTTGTGTACCGCAGCCACTTGGGCATGCGGCGAAATTAAATGAAAAGGTAACAAAAGATTCTCCTCCTGGCCCTCCCCCGGGGGATGGAGTGGTCTGCTTACCAGCTCCAGAGCAGCGGGTTTAGTCATCCCTGGGTAACCCGTCTCAGGGGCACTTTGAAGCCTTTCGCGGGTTCTTGGCGACCGGCCGTGAGACGGGTGGTGTCTGCTTCCTGCGGTGGGCTCCATGCTGGGGCAGGGCCGCAGGGGCAGGCTACGGTGGAGCCGGTGCAGTCACCGCAGGGGGACGCCCTTGGTGACGAGCAGACGGGGTGTGGGATCTTGAGCCGCGCCGGGGCAGGATGTGCCAGATAGCCTCTGTCTGCTGCTTCACCGCTGAGAACTGCTGGGCAAAGTCCTCGACGGTGTCGCCGAACAGGCCAACCTGGGATATGGGGGCGCCAAGGAACCATGCCTTGTTGGCCTCTCCCATCTCGACCAGGTTGAGCCAAAGGTGGCACTCCTGGACCACAAAGGTGGACATCGACTGCCCGAGAGACCACGCAGTGACCATCATCGCCCGGAGGGTGAGGTCGGTTGCCAAACGCAGCTCCTGCATCAATCCCGGGGTGGAACTACCCTCGTGCAGTTCCTTTAGCGTCTTGGCTTGGTGGACTTGCAGGAGAGCCATGGCATGCAGGGCGGAGGCGGCTTGTCCAGCGGCACCATAGGCTTTTTCCGTCAGGGACGACGTAAACCTACAGGCCTTGGATGGGAGCTTTGGGCACCCGCGCCAGGTGGCAGCACTCTGCGAGCATAGGTGCACCGCGAGCGCCTTATCCTCCAGGGGGATCGCCGAATAGCCTTTGGCCGCCCCACCATCGAGAGTAGTGAGGGCGGGGGAGCTGAAAGATCGGGACCGGGCAGTAAAAGGTGCCTCCCACGACCTTGTCAGCTCCTCATGCACTTCCGGGAAGAAAGGAACTGGGGCGGGGCGTGGCTGTGAGTGGCGCCGCGAGCCCAGGAGCCAATCATCGAGCCGCGAGGGTTCAGGGGTGAGTGGAGGGTTCCACTCTAGCCCAACGCTTGCGGCTGCCCGGGAAAGCATGTCCGTCATCTCCGCATCAGCCTGTGACTGGGCGACTGTACCCGAGGAGGGGAGCCCAGCTGAGGCTTCCGCGTCCTATTGGATGAGCCCGCTCTCCGATGCTGCACTCGAGAGCTCATCACCTTCACGGGCTCCGAACAAGAGGTCGAACTCGCAGTGAGACGAGCCGGCGGACTCATCCAGAAGCCCGATCAGGGCAGAAGAGCGTGCTGGGCAATGGGAGGTCCGCGGGGGGATACCCAGTGGAGGTGGTCCCACTGGGGTCCCCAAATCGCCCCCAGTGCTAGCCGCGCTGGCCTCATACCCGTAGGTAGAAGGACCGAGGTGAGGAGCCGCTGGGGTGGCTTGCTTTCTTACGAAGGCAAGCCGTGACCGCAATGTTGCCATGGTCATGTTCTCGCAATGAGTACATGATCCATCCACGAACGCTGTCTCCACGTGGGTAGCGCCCAGACACGAAAGACAGCGATCGTGACCATTAGAAGGCGAGAGATAACGACCGCAACCAGGAATAACACACAAACGGAAAGGCATCTTTAAAAAGACGTTCCATGTGTGCCGCTCTTTTAGAGAAATATACTCTTTTTTTAGAATATACTCTTTTATTTCTGCCGAAGCGCCCAGGGGCATTCTCTGCAGTGCACCAGTGCAGAGGGGGGAGAAGCCGCTGAAATGCGCTGTCAGATCCAGCAGAGGTGAAAGAACAGCCGTGGAATTCAGCTCAGTGAACATCGACTGTTCGGCTCCGAAGAGAAAATCTGAATGAGTGGTTGCATACCAGCTCCTTTTATACCCGTATGTTCGGGGGAGTGGTATGGAAATACCACTCGCCAATTTTCATTGGCCTTTTTTCAGGAGTGACCCCTATTGTCACTACATCGACACAACGTCGAGTGAGTGACAGACAGGGAATGAAGGCTTCTTGTTTGAAAACATGGTTGGGTATAATTTTGTATCTGAATTCTAAACGTATGCGGTCAGTAATGTTTTAAAATTTTTGGCAAATGTTTACATTTCTGCAGTTGCTCGAGATTAAACGACATTGTATGCGCTGACTTCAAATAATACTGATGAACTACACAGAACAAAATGCTGTCGCTAGCATCTGAAGGCGGAGACGCTATCTGCGGCTAAAAGACTGCACAGTAATGTGTACGTACAGTATACTGCTACAAAGAGGTCTGCGTGTTCTCAAAGGAGGCTGGTGATTTTATCGTACATAACGGAATCGCTTACTATTCCTCTAAGCCAGGGGTTGGGAACCTTTTTTCACTAAGGAGCCAATTAAAAAATCTTTGGTTGATGCATTTTTTCGAAAGAGCCATAGCACAAACTAATAATTTACTATTTTCAAAAAAAATTGAAAAATGTTCAATAAAATAAAATGTTTATTATGCCCATAGACTACTCAAAAACACAAAAACAAACAAATATGCAACAATTAATAGGTAACATGTTGCAATATGTAATTGAGTTTTGTGTACTTAATTTAACAATTGTTCATGAAAAAGTTCACTACGCTTTTGGGTTGGGCGATATGTAAAATGACTTATGATAATTGCCTTAAAAAATTTCTTGATATATGATTATATCATCAACCCCCCTGCCGAGGGTCAGTGAATATTTCTGCTTTATTGATTTTGCTTTAAAAATAAAATTTATTTATTGAAATGTGAAAAACTTAAAAGACATTTCTAAATACAAATTGCACTTTAAACGAAACCAAAAAAAAAAAGCAAGTGATCAAACAATCTTATATATAACCACCTCCCCAAATCCAAACATTTACCATCTCCAACAGCCCCATTTGCCATCACGCAAGCATCCGTCAACGACAACGTTTGAAAAATTACTAATAGCCTACAAATTAAGAACTAAAGACAATTGGGGCCTGGGTAGCTCAGCAAGTAAAGACGCTGACTACCACACCTGGAGTCGCAAATTCAATCCAGGGCATTCTGAGTGACTCCAGTCAGGCTTCCTAAGCAACCAATTGGCACGGTTGCTAGGGTGGTAGAGTCACTTTGGGTTAACCTCCTTGTGGTCGCTATAATGTGGGGTGCGTGTTGAGTTGTGCGTGGATGCCGCGGAGAATAGCGTGAGCCTTCACACGCACTAGGTCTCCGCGGTAACGTGCTCAACAAGCCACGTGATAGACGCGTGGATTGATGGTCTCAGACACGGAGGCAACTGAGATTCATTCTCTGCAACCCGGATTGTGGCGAGTCACTACGCCACCACGAGGACTTAGTGTATTGGGAATTGGGCATGCCAAAAAAAAAAAAAAAAAGAACTAAAGACAATTATAAATGTAAAGGTAATAATAATAATAATAATACTCTAATAAATTCCCATGTGTTCCCAAAAAAAAATGCTGCCAAATGTGTGTTCTTATCGAATGTGTTTGTATTGCACTTTGGTAATACAGTTAATGCTGCCTAAAGAAAATAAAATAGAACTCAATTTTAGGTTTAAGTTGTCTTGTATTATTTTATGATTGAATCACTTTCGTCTTTGTTTAATACATACATACACACACACACACACACACACACACACACATATATATATATATATATATATATATATATATATACATACATACATACATACATACATATATATATATATATATATATATATATATATATATATATATATATAAATATACACACACGCATACATATACATTTATTACATCTCGCCTTGACTACTGTAACGGCCTTTTTTCTGGACTGCTGGCACACTCTATCTCCCGCTTGCAATATATTCAAAATTCTAATACTCTAATACTAACTTACACTAAACGATCTGCACATATTACTCCCATCCTATTTAACCTTCGCTGGCTACCTGTCGCATCCCATATTGCATACAAATTCTACTGCTTACATTTAAGTCACTCCACGGTCTAGCTCCTTCTTACCTTTCTGATTTACTTTCTCCCTATATTCCTATTCGCTCACTCCGATCTTCTGGGTGCGATATTCTTCTTATTCCTAGATTCCGTCTTTCGTTAGTGGGTGGCAGGTCTTTTTTTGTTGTGGCACCTAAAATATGGAACTCAATTCCCCTGGCACTCCGAACTACTACCTCCATCTCTGATTTCAAAACTCAGCTCAAAACCTATTTGATCTCTCAATATTATCAGTTATAATGTGTATATGCATCATGTACTGCTCATTGTATTTGTAAGCTTACTTGTACTGGATTGAAATGTCTAACTGTTTGTATGATCTGTTATCTGCTATATGCAACTGCATTTGCTTTCTGTTCCGGACTGAGCAACTGTCCACTGTCCATATGACTGTCTATATGTTTGTTATGTTACTGTTCTTTATTGTGAAGCGTCCTTGAGCTCTGGAAAGGCACTATATAAATTAAAAATATTATATATAGAGAGAGAGAGAGAGAGAGAGAGGGGTTGGGAGGATTACTTTTGAAATGTATTTCACTACAGATTACAGAATACATGCTGTAAAATGTAATTTGTAATGTATTCCATTAGATTACTCAAGGTCAGTAACGTATTCTAAATACTTTGGATTACTTCTTCAGCACTGGTAGATTTTTTCACTTGTTTTGACTATAAAAACTCTGCCAGTACAGTAAGAAAAAATACATGTTAAAAATACATTCTCTGAAAAACCTAAATATCTTATGCAGTGTTGTTTCTAAAACAAGATTAAAAGGATTTTTAGATATTTTTACAGGAAAACAATAAAAAAAATATTATCAAGAATATGATTTTTGCCCTAATATCAAAGGTCTTACTAGAAAAAAAGAAATTATGATCCAACGTGAATTTTCTTGATAAAAAAATATGATCATGCCTGGTAACGTGCAGGTAAAATGGCTAGAAATAGCATTTTAGCTTAGCGTAAAGCTGACAATTTACACAAGGTTTATTTCTATTTCTTCTGCTCCAAACTTACTTCAGACTTACTTCTCTGTCTGCTCGTATGAATGTAACACATCATAAGAAATTGTTTCACCGCTGTTCAAATGCACTTTGGATCGCATCATTTATATGTATAAATGTTTTTCATCTGAAAGGACTAAATATTTAATGAAACAAATGACAATAAAATGCAAAGTAATCTCTTCTGTAATCAAAATACTTTTTGAATGTAACTGTATTCTAATTACCAATTATTTAAATTGTAACTGTAGTGGAATACAGTTACTTATATTTTGTATTTTAAATACGTAATCCTGTTACATGTATTCCGTTACTCCCCAACCCTATATATATATATATATATATATACTGTATGTATATATATATATATGTTACTAAACCTGCAGTGTTGTGTTCACAATGCATGTTAACTGCAAACTGCTCCATGGAAATAAAGCGAAACTCATTACACCTCCTGAGATGATCGGAGATCATTTGCAGCATTCTCATAGACGACATTGTTCTTGCAAACGGTTTTCAGACAAATGAAACAGAGAAAAAGGAGCGATAACTCTTTACATGCGCGTGCTCCACGAGACAGGGACCTGCTGCACGCCTCTGAACAAACAGCGAATCCGACACTAGAAATGACGGCTTTTCTTTTGTCTGTTCTGATATGATAAAATATAATACAATTTCTTCAAACATGTGTCTTTGTGACTTCCAACATTCTTGTGCCACTCCGAGACGTCTTACAGGTCACCCACCTGTTGCGGGTAGATGAGCAAAATTACTCGCGCATGAATTACCTGCATTTGGATGAGGAGCTTATGAACTGGATTGAGCCATGTCACATTTTGCGGGTGGCGGTTGCTATTTCACACCCTGGGCGCACATAAAAAATTAAAAAAAACATTTGTAAAATTGCTCGTAGAAAATGCTCTTAACCGCTAAGATCAATAGTTATTGGCAAATAAGGACCAGAACTCTATGCATGTGCGTCTTGGAGAAGCGCTTTCATTGCACTCGTGAACAGCAGAGCTCACTGCGCACATATATTAAATCAGATGCGCATCGGCGGCTTTTCTTTCGTCTGTTCTTCAAAATATAATCACACGTTTTGTCAAATGCGAATCTTTGTGTTTAATTTCTTGTCATACCACTCCGAGAAGTCTTACAAGTCACCTTCCACAGTGGCTGGTACATCAGCAAAATACTCCGCATGAAAAATCCACATTTGGCGGGTGTTAATTTCAAACCTTGTTCACCAGGAGTAGGCTGTATGGCAAATTCAGGAGAAAGGAAATCAAAACAGTGTCACTGACTTCAAACTTTGCAATTGCACCCACACTTTCTACAGGAAAATTATCTCTAGAAAGTTTTAAACGATCGTGGGTTGGTTAATGGTGACACCAGCCGATGCACTTGATTTTTAACAAAGAGCCACTTGTGGCACGCGAGCCATAGGTTCTCGACCCCTGCTCAAAGCTACTGGAAAATTTCTTCACCCACTCGGATGAAGAGAAACACTCTAATTTCACTATCTGACCAATTTGTTGACATTTTTCTTACTTCCAATTCACCGGTGTTTCGGAGCGAAGTAAATTTGTCATCTCCATCACAACTTTCATACATCAGCACATCCTGACCACGTAAGAACTGAAACCGGTAATCTTATGCTCTGTTCAGAGATACCATCAATATGGAAATGTATAGAAAATTATTCAACTTCTCATTAAAATTTACCAGTATTTTCAAAAGGGTCATGTTCTCACATGTCCTCTAACCTGAAAATTTCAGTACATTTTCTGGAAAAGGCTGTATGTGTGAAAGGGGCTAGTGTCTCAAAATATCAAGTGTTACAATATTTAACTGACTGATAAAAAATAGTGCATGATGGAAAATGTAAAACCCAGTCTGTCAAAGTGACGAATAATGATTATTTGTAGAGCAACCTCTGTCTGGAAGATGTATTTAGTTGCAAACCGCAAGAGTCTTTCACTATAGCATTCAATTGTGTACAGGTGTAACAATCTTATTTTCAGAGGGAGATGAAATGTTCTGAAAAATTTAGAGACATCCTGTATTGCACAAGTTTATCACCTTCCAGGATGTCACATGTGGAGCAGATTGCGAGTGTTTAAGTGTGTATTTGTGTAATGGGATGAATAAGAACAGGGGTGGTAGATGTCCTCAGATGAGGACAGACAAGGAAGAAAAATCATGTCTGAAGTGTGGTGGTGGAGGAGGAGTGGCCTAGTTTCCTCAGCAACCTACTTACAAACTTCAAAACTTAAGCAGGCGGTTGAATTCAGATGAGCTGATGAATCCTTTAGGAATGTTTGTGGCTGAAACTATGCCAAATGGTAGAGTGTATGTGTGTATTTGTGTGTACATGTAGGTTTGAAATGAAGCCAATCACCCCAGAAACTGACACTTTCCTACATCTGAGCAGGTGGCATGTGTTTGTACAGGTTTTTGTGAGCTACGTTTTGGATCCTCTAGCCAGAGTTTCATACAGATTCTATTAGGTCTGTGCCCAAACTACAGACTGTTGCTCAAAAGTCTCACATAACCAGACTTTTGACTTTCGGTCCACATCGCAGTTTATTTTGGCCAAGAATGGCCCACTTAGACAGGAAGGGGCTGTCTGACTGACATAAAGCGAATGACCTTTACCTACATTTGCGCAAAATTTTTACATGGCTAGTTGTTTCATAAATAAAGATTAACAGTTAATAAACACTTACTTTTTGCCCTGTTCTTCACACAATTCTATCTCAACACTTTTACTATAGAGTATAAATTGTAATGCCATAAATTTTAATGTTTGCATTACATAACTAACTACTAGCGTTGCACTTGCAATGCAAAGTAGTCTTGAAGACCACACGCATCAACACATGAGCCGACAGTGTCATAAAAGAACCACAAAATTTCTGGTTGCTTCAGAAATGGCATTTTTCATGTCTCATTTGCTTTTTATGACACTTATCGATTAGGTTTGAGGTTTATGGTAGGGAGGTTCAGTAGTTCGTATGTTAATGTAATCTTGTGTTGAAGTAGTAAACGTATTTGGCTTGCTGTCTGTATACTGGAGGGCTCGGAGCTCGAGACTCGACTCCTTATTACCCCCCCCCCGGACTTTACTTATTTAGATAATGAATCTAAAGAATTGGTGGAGATGGGGTGGAGGTGGGATGTCAGGAGGGTTAAATTAATATGCTCCTCCCAAACCTCTGTTAATTAACTCCATTTCAGTAGTTCGTATGTTAATGTAATCTTGTGTTGAAGCAGTAAACGTATTTGGCTCGCTGTCCATATACTGGAGCCGGAGCTCCGAGCCGGAGCTCAAGACTCAACTCGAGTCCTGATTACCCCCAAAAAGGCATTAATATGAAAGAACAGTACCATGACTATGGCAGAAAGTATTTAGGACAGCAAGCCAGCAACAATTCTATTTGGTAAATTGGCTTGGCGGATGCTTCTGAATTGTTCTTCCCCCCAAAAATCTGTATAGAGGGAGTGCTTTAAGCATTTGTTTGAAGGTGCATTCTTGTACGATTGCTGGTCGAGAGGGCTACGCTGCAATTCGAACGAGAGACCACCACTCAACGTAGAAGTGGGTGGGCTCACGGTATGCGAACAGGGATACCTGTTCTTTATTTTCTTTATTTTGTATAATAATTCTTTCTTTACGTTATTGGATAAACAAGGATGGATGTGTGTGTGTGTGTGTGTGTGTGTGTGTGTGTTTGTGTGAGAGAGAGAGAGAGAGAGAGAGAGAGAGAGAGAGAGAGAGAGCGAGCGTGTGCGATCGCCTGTTGCCACATCCAAGCAGAGATGCTGTCAGTTTTCCGAAGATCAGCTTTCTCAGTGGAAAATAGCCATCCAAGCCGGGGTATTTCTCCCTATTCGCGGTAGCCGGTGCGCAAGAGTCTTTCACTATAGAAACCGCAATCTTCTCCGCCATTTTAAATAGTAGTTCCTCTCCAATGTGGAAACTCCAGTAAGAGGTAAGCACCTTGAGTTCTGTAATTAATCAGTCTGTTGTCTCTCTCAGCTGTGATGAGCCTTAATGCTGAAGTTGTTCGTGTAAAGCGGTTTAAAGCTATTTTCAAGCTTTAGTGTAGTAGTAATACGAGCGATCATGGAGCACAGTTGTATGTAAACACTGACTGACATGGATTAACTTCACGTCACCTAACTGGCTCATATTACACATAAAAATTATCTTTTGCCACCACCTGCTGGCTAACATATGTAATGTAAAAAAAAAAATGCAAAAAGACACAAACAGTAGCTCTTAACACATATGCACTGCTCTTACACTTTAGTTTAGCACGAACACAAGCGGAGTGATACACAGTGAAGCGTCCGAGTGCTAATGGTGTGAGACCATCAGTGCTCATGGAACACCTCTTGTCCAATCAGATTCGAGGACCGGAACTAACTGTTGTATATATATATATATATATATATATATATATATATATATATATATATATATATATATATATATATATAAATGACGCTTAACGTGGTAGCCGTCAATACTGCTAAAAGCAAAAAGCTCCTGTTGAATAATGAGATTGTTTGGATGGAAGAGCTGTTCTGGTGGAGCTGAATGCTTTGCAGGGATGTTGGATTTTATGATCCGTCTGCCTGGGTCAGTGCGTGGGGAAATGGGCAGGGCCGAATGCTGGAAAGATTCTCATGTCAGGAGAGTTGTCACAGGAAGCAGGTAAGCAGCGGCTTATATACTCTTGCTCCTGGGCTGTGATTTGTCAGATTTAAATTAACATGCTCCTCCCGAACCTCTGTTAATTAACTCCATTTGGTTTTGTTGATTTAAAACTTGAAAAAGCATAACCTCATCTGTTTGCGATTAAAATTTTACTTGCTTTTAGCGCCACTCAGTGTAATATTTCACCTCGTAACTGTCGGGATGTATTTATTTTGATTTAAAGGGATCATATAATGTAATTTTGCAAAAATTCACCACAGCCACTACATTTTCATGAGATTAGGCTACAAATGTAATAAGTACTGATTATTTTTTTACAAAGTGGAATAAAGTTATACTTGTGGATATCATGTTAACTTGCTACTAAGTGCCTCAACCTAAACTTTGAATATCTTTAATTGAACATCTTTCTCTAACCTGGCCAACTTTGGAAAATCTGGAAGCAAATACATATTGTGGTCAGAGGAGCCCAACAGAGAGTCCACAACAGACTCCTCTGATAGAACCATAACAGAGATCGAGTTTTCTCCCACAAGTATAACAAGTGATGTACTGATCAAAGTGGCTCAATGCTCTTTTACAGTCACTGTGTTTAAAATCTCCGAGAAAAAACACGGAGCATCAGCTGAAGTAGACTGTAGTCTCTGTAGCATTGAAGAAAAAATTTCATTTGCAATTTTAGCATTTGCTTTAGGATGAATGTACACCACCGTAAGGAACACCTGTGGAAATTCATGGGGCAAATAAAAGGGTCTCACCGATACTGAGAGCAACTCAATGTCCGGTAAATCCTCTTCCGTACAGTCACATTATTACACCATCCAGGGTTAATATAAACGCTTTTGCCTTGACCAAAAATACAGATTAGAAAAAAAAAAGTAACTTTGTTAAAAAAACAATTAATATATATCGAATATATACCGAATTTATCGATATATCGCAAATGTAGATATTGCAATATGCATATCGCATGGGCTTGCAATAATAGAATGATTTTAATACAGTAACGTTCAAGGTGACAAAGATAGCAGAGAATTGGGTGCAGGATTGTCACTTGGTGTGTGTGTGTGCGTGCAGAGTGCATAGGCACTGACTCAAATGATGGAGCATGTCACAATTTGTGCATATGACGCTGTAACCGGTGACGTCCTGTGCTTTCACTCTGCATTGTGTGGGTGCAGATAATAATGAGACAGGATGCCAGTATACAGACTCAAACTTGTCTTGTTTATTGGCAGATTTGGTTTGTCTGGATATATCAAAGAATGGTTTTCAGTTAATGGATTGTCCTGTGAAATCATTCCTATCTGTCTCAAGTTCAGCACGGACTGACAACAAGCACATTCAACCAAAGCTAAAAGCGAATGTCTACGGCAAAGCTTCTGGACATCTTTTTCAAAATATAAGTCCCACCATGAATGAACATGAATTACAGTGTATAAATAAAATACAATATTTTACAACACAGATTCTTTTAGGATATCCCACAATATGGTGAAATTAACTTTTTTCAAAAAATAACAAAAAATAAATAACTGAAGATTAATTTTAATTTCTTCTACATAGCTTATGGTAAAACTGTACATCTCTAGGATAGATGGTACTTTTTTATTCCCAATAATGTTCAGGTTATGTAGGCAATGGGGGTTCCGATGTTCCACACGCGCCGATGATGTCATCATAGGATTATCATATCGCATATCGCATTTTCAAACAGCATATCAAATTTTTTCTCCATATGGTGCAGCCCTACTGATTAGCTAAAGCGCTAATTGTATCAACCTGGTACCTTGTAAACAACTTTGTTTCCAGGTGGACCAGAAATGGCATAGAAGCCACCCTATCAATTTGGAACTGCCATTTTTTGGACAGTGCTTGCCAGTTTTGTTATTGTGTGCAGTATGCATTAGATGGTCAGTGAACGGAATGTGGGCACTCCATGGGAATGCAGATTGAGACTGAGATTAGTTGCTCTAAAACTCCATAATGCATTTGAAGCCCTGCAGCTGCTCCAGTTCCTCACAAAACAGATGATGTTTATGTGGAGGTGATTGGAGGCATATATTCCAGGCTTTTTCCAGTGTTTTCAGTGGAATCCTTCTGTGCTCATATAGCAACAGATTTGCTAGTGTATGAATGGAGTTAATCTTCTGTTGAATTGTTGTTTCAGACATCACAGGGTTTGTGAATGTTGGAGAAAATGATGGCTCCATGCGGGTCACACCGACTCCGTGGGAGCTGAATCTGAAAGCACGAGGTGGTGAGAAGCTGGAAAAAAAGGATTAAGGAGGATGAGAGAGAGGCAGAGTTGGTGATGTGAGTGGGATGATAGTTTGGGTTTGGGAGTGTGTGTTGTGTAACAGTAGTGGGGCTGTAATGTACCGAGTGCTAACTTCAAGGCTGCGGCCCGCAGCTCTAAAAGGCTAATGACACGCTCCCCATGCTAACGACATCCTTCTGCTTATTACCATGCCAGTGAAGTGGCAATGAAAATGAAAGCAGTCACATCAGTCTTCAAGCATGAAAGAGAGTGAATGTGACTATGCGTGTTAAAGAGAACCCAATGCTATGTGACATTCAAATACTCCTTTTTATGACAGCTGAACAAGATCTTGGGAGCAGCGGTGTTGTAGAACTTAGAGGTAGTGAATTCCACATCAGATTTATTCCACAGTCCTCTGATTCCTCCCTTGCTTTGCTGCCCAAGTTCATACTGTTTCACTGGGTCATGGAACAAATCTGTAGAAATAAAAGGTTTGACCCATTCTCCACATGTATAAGCACTCAGCATCATATACTATATGTATTTCTGCTCTACCTCCTCCTTCTGCCTCTCTCTCTCTCTCTCACTCTCTCTCTCTCTCTCTCTCTCTCTCTCTCTCTCTCTCTCTCTCTCTCTCTCTCTCTCTATCTATCTATCTAATTTTTGTGCTGTATGATGATAGCCATCTTTTAGTCCAAAATCATTAATGATGTGGATGCTGTTTTTCCTGTTATTAAAGAGGCCCTATTATGCTTTTTGGGATTTTTCCTTTCCTTTAGTTTGTAATATAGCTGTCTGTGCATGTAAACAGTCTGCAAAGTTACAAAGCACAAAGTCCACACAAAAGGGAGTTATTCTCTCCCACAGACAAAATTGCTCAAGAACAACAAGAAACGGCTGGATTGTAGTCCAGCCATTTCTTCTGTAAAGTATCTACGTCACTATGTAACACATTTGCATAATACCCGCCTAAGGGCTACTTTGGCCCGCCCGCCAGGATGAGTTGGGTTAGTGTTGTCGCCATGTCGAGAAGATGCTGTTTTCTTAACTGCAGAAGCAAAACCTCTTTGTTTGCACTTCCAAAGGCAGACGAATTGAAGAATCAGTGGTTCAAATGTATTTTAATTATTTAGCAGTACAACCACAACCAATGCCGGATTTTCAAAATGGTTACTCCTGAAAGATGGTGCAGTTCCCACTTTGTTGGGACAATCTGGCACTTCAGGATCACAGCCTGTAAGTATGCTTGATTATTTGTGGATTTATCTGCTACCAAGAGTTCAAATGTGGAGTTTTGTGTTGTGGCTACAGTGTACACCCAGTGCACAGCTTTAGGCCTCTGCTAACCTGCTAGCTAATGTTATTGTGTTGAGTTTTGCTAATCAGCTGCGGGCTCACTTTTACCTACAATTGTGTAGAATTATGCAGATTGTTTGTCTGTCTTACTATCATGAATAGTGATCAAGTGTGGAAACGGTCATTTTACGTCTGCAATCCACGCTAGTGCTTGGCTAACTTGCTATGTAACATTATTGTTTTGTTAAGGGTGTACTATTCAGCTGTGGGATGGTTTTACCTAAAACTGTGTAACAAAATAGTCGATCTCAAGAGTCTTATATAATTATATAATTACAAGCTGTAATGTTACGGTCGCTATCCACAGTAGTCCATGGCTAACTTGCTCACTAACTCTCTAATACCCCCAGTAATGTCCAACTGTGAGTAAGCCTCTGTTCTCCATTCATAGCTATGACTAAAAAAGTTCAGCTACACCCATTCCAGCAAAAGATGACTAACTAAGATGCACCATGTGGCTTACATGAAGCTTTGTTAGGTTCACAATAATCAACAGTGTACTTGTAAGAAAGCTACAAAATTCAAACTTACCACTGTGAAACGTCCTGCTCAAGTCATGCTTGCGAAGGTGGTTCGGGTCAATCAGCTTGTTCTTCCAAACTTTCATTATAGGTCTCGGACTCAAACTGGTACGGCAACAACCAACGTCATTGTTACTAGAGCCCAACCGATATGGGATTTTTGAGACGATACCGATTTTAGAGAGGGAAAATTCACCGGTTACCGATATGGTGGCCAATAAATGGAATGAAAACAGTCCTTTTCTATGTGGATTTTTCACTGATTTTGCACCGATATGACTATGCAAAGGTACTCAGAAGGCTGCTTTCTTAAACAAATATTTTTATCAAAGAATATTTGACATTATTATTATACACTGTCAACAAATTCTAGAAATGTTGAATCAGTACTTAATAAACATTAGTACTGTTTGTTCAGTATCAGTCAGTTGCTGACCATTTAAATAAAGAATAAATAAAAATACAATAAATAGCTAAATAAACATCAGTACTGTATGTTTAGTATCAGTCAAATGCCGACCATTAAAATAAAGAATAAATAAAATAAATAGCTAAATAAACATCAGTACTGTATGTTTAGTATCAGTCAAATGCTGACCATTAAAATAAAGAATAAATAAAATAAATAGCTAAATATCAGTACTGTATGTTTAGTATCAGTCAAATGCTGACCATTTAAATAAAGAATAAATTCAAATAAAATAAATAGCTAAATAAACATCATGATTACTGTTTAGTGTCAGTCAAATGCTGACTATATTAATACTATCGAGGCAAGAGATAAACAGATAAGCAGTGGTGTTACACCGTATTCTGCTATACAAGTTCAGGGGAAACTTTCAACTGTGGAAAACCAGACTTTTAAATATTAAATTTTATAAATGCAACGACTGGAATTGTTCGGTTGAAGGGGGTACCAAACTGTGAATCCTTTACAAAACAGTTTGGTGAATACATGTTTACTCATTAGCTTCCACTCAGCTGACAAAAATGAAAGTAGCTGCGTGATTAGCTAGTTAGCTGTAAGCTCGTTGTCACGGAGAGTAAAAGATGGACGTTGTTTATTTTACTTTCCAGCATTGTGTCTCACCAACTAAGTAACAACATAGCATGAAATCAACACTCAACAGACAAAATCCACCACCGCTTGTCTGCTGAGCTGCAAAAAGATGCTCTGATGTTTACCTTCCAATCTGTTACATTACTGACTGCACTGACAAACTATAGCTGGATAACAGCAAACAGACATGAGTGACATGGTTGTCAGGGACAAGGTTAACGTTATATTAGGTATATTGAAAAGGGAATATGATGGGGTCATTGTTTATTAAGTTTCCAGTATGTATTTAACAAACTAGTTAACAACTTACCGTGATGACACCGCTGAACTCCGCTCTGTCTGCAGAACCACCGTCAGCTCAGCTCTGTAAACAATGGAGTCGGAGCACGCTCTGCTGGACAAACTACGCTTTGACACCAATTCTAAAGCATTGTTTTTTTTTTGCATTATATGTTCTGAAAAAAAGTTTCCATATCGGTAAAATATACGCCGATACCGATATATCGGTCGGGCACTAATTGTTACCATAGATTTTATAGTGTTTACAGCTGTTATGGAAGCCTGAAACTCAGTTATGGTAAGGGGCGTTACATTTCCGATACACGCTCTACATGGTTGACCAATCACAACAGACTAGGCCAGCTGACCAATCAGAGCAGACTGAGCTTTTTGGAAAGGGGGGCTTTAAAGAGTTACAGGACCTAAATAAGAGCATTTGAGCCAGAGGATGAAAATAGGTTTAGCAGAAATGTACAGTATGAGAAAAATTATGTGTTTTTTGAACATTAAAGCATGTAAACCTATTCTAGTAGACCCCCAAAATAAAATCATGAACCTGTAAATTAGCATAATATGGGCTCTTTAAGACAATGTATTCTCTAATTCACCTAGGGTGTTCAATTGAGTTCAAGCTGATTCCTGCATCTTAAAGTAATAATCCACGCTAAAATGAAAATTATGTCATAATTTACTAATTTCAAACCAGTGATTTATGACTTTCTTTCTTTTGCAGAACACAAAAGGAAATGTTTTAATGAAGGTCCTCCCTCTGTCTTTTCAATCAGAATCAGAAGAGAGCTCCACACTGAAGCAGCCATCCGTGGCACCATCTTGTTATTGTGTTCAATACAATGGCAGTGGATAATGCCTCACTTTAAAGCTTCAGAAAGGACTCAAAATTATGATAAAAGCAGTCCATGTGACCTGTGTGTCACACTCCAAGTCTCCAAAAGAACAGAAATTGAGTCATTTTTCAGGAAAGATATTGACGTCCGTTCCACATTCAAGAGGGCTATGTCAAGCTGTTCATATTGGCTCACGTGTTCATGCAAGAACTTTAGCACTAAAAACAACACAAGTTCACAAATGAATGAACATGGTGAGAAAATTATGACAGTAAGCTATTTTCATTTTTGGGTGAACTATTCCTTTAAACTATCTGAGGGTGCTTTCACACTTGGTTCTATTGCTTGGACCGAACCTGAGTTTGTTTCCTCCCCCTCCCGCTGTCCGCACTGGTCTCTGTTCACATCATATTATTTGGGTCCAACCGCGGTCTGATTACATCATCAATGAGTAGAAGCGGCAGCTGTTTACCACCGTAACTAGGTAACAACTCGAAGACGTCACTGTGTTAAATTAAGTATTAAAGTTTGTCTCTTTGGATTTACCACAAAAACTTGCCATTCACAGAACAATACTTCGCCACAGATGCATTGGATGTACATGCACATTCCTCAGCTCTAAATGAAAGAAAACTTCAGTGATGTCTCCAAATAAATGTCTGGCTCTACCTAGCATGAGGATGCCTTGGGCTGACAGTACAAACAACCAACACTCATTTGTCCTTTAATATTCTGCTTCAAGTCAGATTCAAAGCCGATATGGTGTCATGGCTCCGGTGAGTTTGTCGGTTTGTTTTGTATGTTTTGTCATTTTCTCTTTCTTATGTCTCCCAGGCATGGCCAGCATGCATGATCGGCGTTTCAATGGGAACACTGTTTGTTCCCGGGGAGCGCTGATCATGCCACTGATTAGCGTGCCGAGCAACACCTTTTCTCCCCAAATTCACTCCCTTCTTTAGCCCATCGTGTTCTCAGTTTCTTTGTTAAATTTGTTGTTTGATGTTGAGTACTAACCTCACTCTCTCTGCCTAGTTGGTCCTGTCTCATGTATCTGTTGGTTGCCGTGTGTTGAGTGTGTGGTTGCCTTCCAGTTTTGCTGCGTGTCAGCTGGTCTTACATGGAGGATACCTCGTCTCTGCCCGCATGTCGGGAGTAAGATCGCCCATCTCAGCTGGGCGTTGTTCTGCACCTTACTAAGCTTCAACGGAGGATTCTACGAGTCTGTTCCTGACTTCCACAATGCACACACTCATTCTACGAACACACTCTTCATGGATTGCCCCATGCGTGGCCACGGCGCATACGCTATTGGAGATCACTTCACGCTGCTGCAGCCAGTGCCAGGATCTTCGACATTCCACAGTCCAGTGACTGCTCTTATTTGTTGTTAATAAATCCTTTGAACGTTTCCTCTGCTCTTGGGTCTGTTTGTTCTCGCTATCGCTTGTTGTGTACAGAAGGTGTGGAATAAATAAAACTGATGGATGAAATCTCTAGGTTCATGATCAGAGGGAGAAAACCAAACAATGAAATGAGATTGCATGCCCTTTGTTTTGTGAGTGTTTTATTGTTTATTGTGAGTTATTGTTTCTTTGTGTGAGCTGATATTCTGCATACTGTGAATAATTTTGATCTTAAAATCAAAATCCTTTTTAAATGCTACAGACTGAATGAAGGTTAAACCCTTAATTACAAACACCAATATATCTTACACTGTGTGTGTGCGCGCGCGTGTGTGTGTGTGTGTGTGCATTAAGGGAGACTGATTTTGCAAGCCATTTTAGGAGCGATCTGCACTGAATGGTCCATACAAACACACTTATTAGCTGCATGAACTTATACATCTATTGTTCACATCAAAGAGCAGTTTCAAACATACATGCACGCACACAGAGCCTTGCATAAGTATTCAGACCTTCAACCATTGTTTTCCATTTTACTGAATCATAAACTCTTCGAAAAGTTGAAATAGATTGTATTTGCACCACAGTGCAAATAGTGGCACATACTATTTGCACTCCTATTTAAGTCCTAACATCCAGTACAGGAGAATCACTGCAGAGTGTCCCACAGACACCCTACCCCTAAATCTAACCCTGTTTCCTCCCCTTACAAAAATTAACCATGGTTTTACTACAGTAACCATAGTATTACCATGGTTACTTCAATATTACTATAGTAAAACTATGGTTAATTTTACCCGAATCAATCCTTTCTATTATTATTTTACTTTATATTCAATTTCTATTGAATACAGGAGTACTATATACAGGAAACAGGATGGGAAAACGTGGAACAAAAAGCAGAATCAAACCCAAGCCGTCCGCACGAAAAAGCACATCCACACCATCATTACACCCCACATCACTGCAGCGACACTAAGGGCACAGTTTGTCTTCAGTTTCTGTTTTGACCAAACTATTGGAGTGCAAATAGCCAAGCTGTGTGGGCAGGTGCTATTTACATCTAGTGCAAACAGTCACTCTGATTAAGTATCCAATCCCAGGATTTGAATGTTTGCTACAGATTCCTTTTCAAGCAATGACAGCTGTTGTTGTTGTTCAGTGATTCTTCTTCTAAGCAGGTTCGTTGCAGGTTGTTCATGTTAGTCAGACCAAAATAAACATCTTAATAATTTGCAAACGTACTAAACACAGACACACATACAGTACTTGTCTTCATAGATCAAAGTAAGATAAAACTGAGAATGTAGAATTTACTCCTTAATACACATACAGTAGAAGTAAGCCATAATCCTGAGCTCAGTCCAGAGGGAGCTTTTGTTTGCCCTGTAGTTTGTGCAGTCAGTACTGCTAAGCCCTCCATCCTACAGGGTG
The DNA here is from genome assembly GCF_019703515.2 of Myxocyprinus asiaticus. NCBI lineage: Eukaryota > Metazoa > Chordata > Actinopteri > Cypriniformes > Catostomidae > Myxocyprinus > Myxocyprinus asiaticus. The sequence goes on from NC_059367.1 coordinate 23,181,142, forward strand.
TTCAGTTGTGTCTTTTTGTGTGTGCCATCTACTTGCTTGTGTCCCAGATTGTATTGAGTATTATGGTGCATATACTTAGTGTAAATTAGTTTAGGTTATATAAACACGCTCTGAAATATTCCCACAAGGACACAATCCAGCCCTCTTAGAATGCCACTCTAATCAACTTTTAAAATGAGTTGCAAAAAGTGTTAAACGAGCCTCCAAAATTAAGACAAATATTATCTCCTACACAGATTTGTGAATAAGCAAAAAATGCATTCTTTCTCCTTGTGTTATTGGAAGAATCCCTCATCACCCTACAGTAATTAACCTGTTTGGATGTCAGATGTTTTTTATGTGAATATGTTTTGCTATGTACATTAGAACCTTGCTATAACGACCCAAAACAGTATTTACTCCTAATGAGTCATTTAAATTCTGACTTTAGTGTCTCTTTACCAGTGGCGGGCCATGCATTTTAAGTCTAGGCCTTCAGTGTGATTAATGCTATTAAGAAAACACAGTTTCACAATGAATAAGACACCTTATGCCTTTGGGCATCATACATTAGGTCGCAGCTAAATAATAATACCAATTGACATTTTAAAAACACGTCCATGCACGAAAGCCAGAACTTGAAACGACACTTAATGCTCAATCAAGCCTAATTGAAATGAACGTCTCCCGAACAGACATTCAAAAATGTCTGGAATGAAAATCCATCTAGGAGGTCTATAATACCTGGAAAAATCTATCTAATAATATTTGCGATTTAAATGTTACTTGCAATAAATTTCGTTTCGTCAGGGTACACAGTTATGCTGCGTTCCATTCATGTTGGATGTGGGATATTCCTACTTGATATCTCCGACAATAAATGCATTCCATTCCACGATATTCGGAAGATGACATTTAATGAAACAAAATTGCAACGCTCCCGTTCGCTTAGCAGGGGTTTGACTTTCATTAGAGATGTCTCCTAGCAACCCAACTGATAAACAATGCTGCAGCGCTAGCATTTGTGCTTCAGGTGTACGATTATCAAAAGAGATTATAATTTACCATGTTATATACACCTGTTTCTGCAGGCGTTTGTTAAACAAGCTTTAATATCATGTGGAAACGAACACATTTATCGATATTACTTAATAAAGTGAATGTTTAGCACTAACTTTGTATATCTCCCTGAGTGTTGACATGTTTGTGTGACATCATGCCCCACCATTTCTGCACGAGCCTACAAGTTGTAATTCTGATTTAAAGATGTATTCCATTGCACTTTTCTTAGTAGGTAGTTGTAAAATCCAACTTGCCGAGTTGAATGGAACACAGCAATACTTTTCAAAACTTGATCCGACACTGAATGCTAAGCAGCCTAATTTACACTTAGAAAACTCCTGATGTTGCTATAACAATGCAAAAAGCACTTACCAATTTGCTTGAAGTGAAAATCAGCCCTCCTTTCCTGTTTAATAAATTAAGCAATTGCACGGTCATGCAGAACATCTCGTGTTTGTAAATCCATAAGGATCTCTTTCTCAACGGCAATACCAGCAGTGATGACAGCCGACTCATCAGCAGGATCTCGCGCTCTTCGCTTTCAAATTACGTACATCACTTAAAGCGTGATTGCGTCACTCAAGGCCAGCTAGAAGGCCTCGACTGGGACATATCCTAAAGATCACACCCACCAAGAACAAATAAATCAATCTGATTGGACTTTAGTTGCTCACTCATTTGCACTGTTGAGGGATTCTGTGGAAATTCTGAAGGCCTGAGGGGGTGGAGCTCAGACTCACACGCTGCTTTGAGCATGTGATTTGTGAAACAGTTGTCACACTTTGCTTGTAAGCATCAAGGAATAAATTCTGACTGGATAAACTTTTCGTTTTTCTCTGTTTATTTGAGGATTAATTAAGAGTGGGAAGCGATTAAAAATAAATCGGCAAAAAGCTGATTGAGAATGAGAATATTTATTTATTTGGCATGTTAGGCCAGCAGAGAAGGCTTTGCTGGCCCTGAGAAATCACCACTGCTCTTTACAAATCCTCTCCTGGCTGCCTATTTTCTGAATGTATTTGATTGAATTGTGCCTCTCTTGCACAAAACAAATTTAATGGAATTTAAAGGAATGGGAATATTCATTAATTAAATCCTCTCTGGCATTCACATGGATGGACTTGGATTAGCTCAACAGAGAAACTGTATTAGTTCTGAACATCTGTACATATGCATGCATTGTCACATAAAACATGCATAAACAGTATGTGTATTTACTATCTGAAGTTAATGTTTAGCCTCTGTTATGTCTGTTCAACCTGGTGCTTCTGTTTCATTTTCTCTTATGTTCTGTGGCTGCGTTCTATCAGCATCCAGTTACTTTAGTCTATAGCTTTTAAAACTAATGTCTTGAACCATCCAATCTGTTTGAGTAGATATTTGGTCAGCCGCATTCTTAGAAAGTATTTTCATTCCACACCACCTGAATTTAGATGGCAACCCGTTACACAGGCAAAGGAAGATTGATTGTATTTTCATATTTAATTTGTTTAAATAATTATAGAATTGTATTTTAAACCTTTAAAAGTTCTTAAATTACTTATTTTTTCTTACCCTGCTGGATTTTTCTCCTGCTTCTTAAGAGTTTAGCTGTCTTTTAAAAGGTGATAATACTGGGCCACTTCTGATGTGTATTTTAGGACCAAATACCCAGCTATACTCAGCTCTCTGGACAAAGACTTAGTTTGTAAACAAATGGATTTGTAGACAAATCTTCTACAAAACGCTTTTCTTTTTTGTTAATCATTTGCGAACAAATGCTTAACAAATAGAAGACTTTAAAAACAATCGGCTTTCTAAATAAATACTTTCCAAACAGACAGATTTCTAAGAAAAAGACTTTCCAATCAAACTTCTTTCCAGACAAATGGCTTTTTAAACAAACAGATATATAAATAAATGTGTCATCCCACTCATGATCACCTTCTGCTTCAATTATAATTTGCATTTAAAGTCTGGCACCCCTAACGTCACTATCGCACTCACCTTCCTGCTTTGTTTCATTAAACAGCACTGTTAGAGTGTCATGAGGAAGTGCCAATTTGCAGTAAAACCATAAGAATATTTTTAGTAAGAGTTTGTGATTATTCATTATTCTAAATGTAATAATAACACCAGATGGAATGTAATTGTTATGTGGAGCTAAATTTGTGTAGGTGGGACATCGTGTATGTGCCTGGTTTTATTATTGCTACTGAGTTGTGAAACATGAGCGAACATTTTTCAGTGACAAATGTCTCTCTATTTCTTGCTCTTTCTCTGCAGGTATGGAGATATGGTCCCTAAGACCATAGCAGGGAAGATCTTTGGCTCCATCTGTTCTCTAAGTGGGGTGCTGGTCATTGCTCTGCCTGTTCCTGTTATTGTTTCCAACTTCAGCCGCATTTACCATCAGAACCAGAGAGCTGACAAGCGTCGGGCTCAGAAAGTTCAGGTTAGTGGGACTGAGGGACATTTTCTCCTATGAATGGTGCTAAGCAATTTGAGAAGTGGGCCATCGGTGTTTACCTCTTAGTGAAGCTCATGTTAAATTATATCACATCCTTTTCCATGTTGTGCTTTAAAAAGAGACAAAGTAATGGTTTGTCCTGGAGGTAGTTTTAAAGAATTTAAAGGGGGTTTGTGGGTAGAATAATGCGACTGGAGATGTCAGTACTCTTCAAAATAAAGTACTGTGGTGGTACCATGGTATAGTGATGGTATCAGATGATAATACCAAAGTACTCTGATATTTACCATGGTGCAGACTGATTACCATATTCATGTACATGTTATTTACATAGTACTTCAAAGAATGCCATCTCCAAAAATACATGGTTTAAAAAAACATGGTAGTATTGAAACTGACAGATGCAAACTAAGAGCATTTGAAATTAAATGTTACAGGTGGATGCTTGGCATAAGATGGGAAGAACACATTTGCATTTACATTTATTCATTTGGGTGATGCTTTTATTCAAAGCAACTTACAAACGAGGAATAATAACATCATAAGCGATTCATCTTAAGAAGATATATATATATATATATATATATATATATGGTCAAGTGCTCATGGAAAACATGTGTCTTTAGCCATTTTTTGAAGACAGAGAGTGAGTCTGCTTCACGGATGGAGTTGGGAAGGTCATTCCACCAACGATGTACAGTGAAGCCGAAAGTCCGGGAAAGTGATTTGGTGCCTCTTTGTGTTGGTACGACAAGGCGCCACTCATTAGCCAACCCTGGTTGGAAAGTAGCTCTGCAGGAATGATTTTAGGTATGCTGGAGCAGACCCAGTGACTGTTCTATATGCCAGCATCAGAGCTTTGAACTTGATATGTGCAGCAACCGGCAGCCAGTGCAGAGAGAAAAGGAGTGGTGTCACATGCGCTCTCTTCAGTTCATTGAAAACCAGATGTGCTGCTGTATTCTGGATCATTTACAGAGGCCTAATTGCACGTACTGGAAGGCCTGCAATGAGAGCATTACAGGAAGTGAATGAACAAGGAGTTGTGTGGCATGTTTTGAGAGGAAGGGTCTAATTTTCCTGATGTTATAGAGTGCAAATCTACATGACTGTGTTGTCTTTGAGATGTGATCTGTGAAGTTGAGTTGGGTATCAATGGTTACCCCCAGATTTCTGACCATTTTGGAAGGTGTTATTGTAGATGAGCCCAGCTGGACGGAGATGTTGTGCTCAACAGCATGGTTGGCTGGAAAGACGAGGAGCTCCATTTTCGCTAGTTTGAGTTGCAGGTGATGATCCTTCATCCAGGCAGAGAAACATGTTCTTAATGAAGACATATGTAAGAAGGTAGGCCTTGAGGAAGATGTCATGCAAACAATAGCAAAATGGCAAATGATGAGGATGTAAGACGAGCGTTGTGCTAAGATATTAATGACAGGATATGATCAAGGTACAAGATCTCAAAGGAAGCCCAAAAAGAAATATACAGACAATATCAAAGAGAACTATGGCAACAAAGGAGTTATACTCCAGGAACTGATGAGTGTAGCCCAGGACAAAGCAAACTGGAAAAACTGTGCAATTCAGAAGTGCCTCAGTGGATGAAAGTCCAACAGAAAAGGATGAATGGTAGTACCATTTCGGTTACTTTTTCATTAAGTCATTGAGTCGGGGCATTGATGTTCCTTTTCCAGCTTTGGAATAAAAGAAAATCCTTAGCAGAAAATCCTAAATCTAATTTGTATACTTCAAAATAGTGCTGTCAGTCGATTAAAATTTTTAATCACGATTAATCCCAACATTTTTCATAGTTAATTGCAATTAATCATAGATTTGTGCAGAGTTTTTACTCAATATGTACTTCTTTTCCTGTCAAAATGCACTTATTTCCCTCTTAGGAAAGAAAACAAACAATAATTAACAATAATACTTTATTAACACTTTCCAAACAACAGCCTTCAGCCTTCCACAGTATAAAGACAGAAATGTACTAAAACAGCACCAATTCAAGTAACATTAAATGTTTTCCAAAGTCTAAGTGGGAGGTTGACAAATTGAAAAAACTAGTCCCCACATAGGTTGCATATTCATTGCAATTCATATTAAATCTCTTAAATTCTCATCTTCCACAATAATAATCAGCCCGCAGACTGTGGCTATCCGCTTTGCTACAGCAATCATGAAGCCGCATTCATGATTCGTGTCAGGGCATCAACACCAGCGTCAAGCACCACTTTGAACTCCACATGAAAAGCACTTCCAAACAATGTCTCGTTCTGCATTTTCGTGATAGTTAAGACTTGATGTGCTCCTTTGGTAATTAAATTGTGCATTACAGAGGCTGCAATGTACTTGATTTCTGTCACAACTGGCTTGTTTTGTACAACAAATAGCATTAAGTGGTCCTTTCCCCATCATTTGATCACTGAGATGGCTGTTGTGTGTGTGTTTATGGTGTGTGCATCAGTGTAATGACCATAAGCAGACAAAGTTTGCAAATGTTCCACCCTACTCCGACAAGTGTTTATATTGGTTTATGCTGTATTAACGGTAAATGCGTTAATCACGAATAAGAAAAATGAACATGTTAAGCTTTTTAAATTAATCGATTTCATTAACGTTAACTTTGACAGCTCTACTTCAAACCTAAAGATTTTCTCCCACATAGCTGCCTTCGCTGATCAGATGCTCTCAAAATGATAGTCTGGTGTCTTGGCACCAGTATTTTATAGTACTGTATGTTTCTCTCTGCTGATATCCACCCAGCCATGTTGCTGCTCTTTTTTCTTTTTTTTTTTCTTCTTGCCTGATGAATAAGGTTATTAAACTTGTTTGTTTCCAAGTGCATGAAGGATATGAGTACTATTTCACTGTCCTTTTCTGTCCTCGTACGAAATAACACCTCAAGCAAACAGCCTTAATGTTAAATTAAGCCTTTCTCTTCTCAGTGAGGGAATGAAGGGATGACCTGTCACTCGTTTAATGGCAGCATGGTGTCAATAGATGGAGTCTAGACTCTGAAGGAGTTCCCAGCAGGGTTACATGCCCTGCGTCTATCCATCTATCACTCCATCCCTCCCTGTCTTCCAACGAAACATCTCTATATCTCTCTGTCTGAAGGTTATTTAGTTAGGGTGTAATTATCTGTTAAATCACCACAGGCCTCTCAGCATTCGTTTACTGATAATTGCAAATGTTTCTGGAGATTAGTTTAATTGCAAAAACAACAAGGCTACTCCTATGACACACCATGTGTGTACTTCTATATCACTCCTATGTTTGTTTGTATGGAGAGAGAGAGGCCAGCTTCTATACCCAGCGGCACGTAAAGCACGCAGTCATGGAGTTAATTTATGCTAATGAGGAATTAATGTATGCTAAGGTTAGGGTGGCTTTATAGGGCCACAGTTCCCCACAGGCAACATTCCCTGTGGCTTTAGCATTTTATTTAGTGTTCATTCACAGATTATCCAGTATGGCAGATTTTTACCCACTGTTTTTATGTGTTCCCGCCACAACAGTGCCTGGTCTGCACTTTATCTCAGCTTGCATTACCCTAAACTCAGTTTTGATGTGAATTTCCACAACATTTCTGTCGTAAATATTTTCTGTCCTTTCTCTGCATGGCTGCAAGGGATGCAAGTTCAAGTCCAAACTAAAGCTGCCAGATGTGACCAAACCTCTCAGTACCATCTTAAAAATGTGTTGTTCATGTGAGTGTTTAAACATGCTCCTGACTTGAAACTACTAAGAAACTGGCCTGAGTGCATGGACCTGCCTTGAGCCCTGAGTTAACCTCAGCCATCGGAGCAGCTGTGCTTACCGTCCACAGGACATTAGAGAGAGTGGGAGATAGACAGAGAGAGGGAATGATGACCAGGAGGGATGTTCATCCTAATGGCAGTCCTTCCACAAATAGCTCTCCCATACGAGACCCGTGGGGAGGGGTTTGTTTGTTCGGGCAGTCAGTTTTAGGAGTTGACCTTCCTCCATCTCACCTGTTGTACAGAAGCCAGAGCTCATAATCCAAAAATACTGCACCATACAGCGAGAACACTGGACCTATATTAATAAACCAAAATACTACAACTTTCAAAGTTGAAGTGTGTAATTTCTGCACCTCTAGAGTCAGGAAACCAAAAATAATGATTGTTTCCAAATTGTTTTCCTGTGGAAACCAGGAAGTAATAGTGTTCACATAAACAATGTTGAGCGCGATTCGGAGGTTGCATTTTCGCTCTAAAATTACATTTTTACTCCACTGACGGTTAGGTTTAGGGTATGGGTTAAGGAGTAGGGCTAATAAAATATGCAATCTTGTTGACTGTATTACATAATTTTAACTCACTTTTGGCACCACTCTGTAGCATTTCACCTCAAGAAAACCTCCAGCTTCGGCCACTGGGAGAAGGGATAGATCACCCTAAAAACTAAAATTCTGTCATCATTTACACACCTTCATGTTGTTTCAAACTCTTTCATGGAACACAAAAGATTTTAGGCAAAATATTAGGGACTGATTAGATTATCTTAGATTAGATTAGATTAGATTAGATTAGATTAGATTAGATTAGATTAGGTTAGGTTAGGTTAGGTTAGGTTTGGTTAGGTTAAGATTAGGGTTAGAGTTAGGGTTCAGTGTCACTGTTGGCAAAAAAATAGCAATGTTAACATTGTTTAAAATATGTTCCATAGAAGAAAGAAAGTAATACGAGTTTGGAACAACATTTACAAGGTTGAATAAATGTTGACAGAATATGCATTTTTGAGTGAACTAACCCTTTAACATTTTTTGGCTTTTTGCCGTTGTTTTTTTTTTTTTTTTTTTTTTTTACAGTGAAACAGTGGGGAGATAACATAAAACCACAGGAGTAGAGAATTGGGACATGAAATGGGCCAGATTTGAACCCATGAGTATCACAACTCTGACTGTACCAATGTTTTTTCAAAGTCTGTATGTAACGGAAGTTGGGACCGACTTTTCTTCAGTATCGTGATGTATTTCCAAGCAAAACAGTATATTGAATGAGAAAAAATAGAGGGCGGGGCTTGATTTTATCCACTGGGAATTGATTGGATTTAGAAAATTAGGCATTCCATACAGAAATGGAGGCAGATCTGAACGCAAGTTTACAATCAGTTGTGGAAGACTACTCGCCGCCTGACACACTGCCAGCAATTGCTTTCGATGGGGAAGAAGTTTGTTTGCAGCAGACGGAGGAGGACGAGGACCAGGAGCACATAGAGGATCATTTTATCGTGGGAATCAGGCCTTATATGTTTGAGCCATTACCTGCTGAGAGTACTAACGATGACCTGGACGTGGAGGCTCAGGAACAAGTTCACCCTCAAGAGCATCTCGATGTTTCCCAATGGTAATGCTAATTTTTCAAAACTAAATGTTATTTGCTATTACTGCTGCAACCTTTATTACATTAACCAGTGTTTAATTACTGCGTTTTGGCAAGGTTTTAAATAGGGTGCAATGCTTAGAACAATAGCCTAAAACTATGTCTAAATATATAGCTGGCAGATAACACAGCTAGCGACGAAAACCGCTTCTGACGAGCTTGCTAGCTAGTTTCACTTACCCTCAAAATTTGTGAGGTGCCAACGGTGTACACTGACGGGACAGCCGTATCTGTTAAGGACAGATATTTCACAAACCCCATTTCGTGTTCTGTCCAATTTTTGAAGCATTCGCAGGTGAACTGCCTCGAACACAACCACGACCTCTCTGATATCCCTCCTTCTTCGAAATGGGAGATCCACAACCTAAAACGTATCTCCTCGCCACCTCTGTTTGTTATGCGTTATTTATTTTTTACTTGCTATCAAAGCTCGACGCAGACTGGCGGTTGGAGGGGAGTGGTTAAAATATGTTCTACCCAAGCCGTCAAACTGCCGTCATCAGAGAAGGAATGTCATTGCAGAGGTGAAGCTAATTTTCAGATTTTGATTTAAGATAACGAAGACAAACTATTTTTTTATTAACTTGCACGGATGAATTGTTCACCACAAGACTAGTAATGTGCATTAACAAAGTAAATAGGATCAATCCTGATTACATGCAAACAATGCTTTAACTATTGTTACAGGAATGCACATTTTAGAGTACAGAAACCGCACCTGAAGTCTGTACAAGGCTATTGACGGCAATGAAATGGAGCTTCATTCAGTTTGAGGGCTTTGCCTCACTTCAAGGTCACTCTAGGGCTTTCCAGAAGGCCAGGCACATCTCAGACATGACAGCTGGATTTAATGCAGAACCATTAAAGTTAGCATCACCTTAATGAAACTATGATGTGAGGAAAGTGAGGAAAGCTTCAGATATCGTCCTACAGTGGCTGATTGTGTCTTACCCTACGCACATACACTAATTTTTGTAGTAACTGCAGAAATCCCTACTCACTGGAACAGCTTATTAATAACTAATGCAAATCTGCACAGCCAGAGAGCTAAAAGAGAACAGACAGTTTCCGGCATCACACAATTCTTTCATGACTGATCACTCAATGATCTCATTATGCTCAAGCTCTCACAGTTGATCCAAAGGTCTGAGTTTTGTTCAAAGTTAGTCCAGGAATCAGAGTTTTTGATCAGAGTTTGTTCAGTAATTGGGGTTGATTCATTAGTCCAGCAGTCAAGCCAGTCTGAACTCCAGAGAACAGAATGGTTGGCTGTGCTACCTCAATAGTTCCTCTGAGAAGCATATTCATGTCTAATTCATTATTAACTAAGCATCTGCATCACATACGTGCACAATGCAAATAAAAGCATGATCTGTGCACTCTTTTGACTTGGGCAAGTCAGCAACTACCTAGCAACCACCCACTTTTTTGTGAGAAAAAAGTGGAATAAATGTTTTAAACAAAAACACAACATTACGTTAAGAAGCTAATTTCCACAAATGTTTCATTGTCCCTCCTGCATTAAAAATTATAACATAAAGTTAAAATGTAACATACAAGTTTGTGACTCTCTGTATATTAATAATAATAATTTTAATGTCTTTGCAATGTACACATCACAAAGTATGTACAGTAAAAACAGTAATATGTACAGTATACATGTTGTTATAGGCCAGGCTTCAAATGCAAACTCAGTTTTATACAATATGTAACAGGGGGTCCCGCTCCGTCTCTATATCCACGAAGGGGCTTTTGGCCTAAAAAAGGTTAAAGACCCCTAATTTAAAGGGATAGTTCTCCCAAAATGAAAATTCTCTCATCATTTACTCACGCTCATGCCATCCCAGATGTGTATGGCTTTCTGTCTTCTGCAGAACACCAACAAAGATTTTTAGAAGAATATCTCAGCTCTGTAGGTCCCTAAAATGCAAGTGATCAGAACTTTGAATCTCCAAAAACATAAAGGCAGCATAAAAGTCATCCATCTGACTCCAGTGGTTAAACCTATATCTTAAAAAGCAATAAGATAGGTGTGGGTGAGAAACAGATCAATATTGAAGTCCTTTTTAACTATAAATTGCCACTTTCATGTTCACATTCTCAAAGTAAAAGGTGGTAGTGGAGATTTATAGTAAAAAGGCATTTAAATATTGATCTGTTTCTCACCCAAAGCGATTGCATCGCTTCAGAAGACATATTTAACCACTAGATTTGTATGGATCTCTTTTATGCAACCTTTATGTGCTTTTTGGAACTTCAAAGTTCTGGTCATCATTCACTTGCATTGAACGAACCTACAGAGCTGCAGTATTTTCTAAAAAATCTTTGTTTGTGTTCAGCAGAAGAAAGAAAGTCATACACATCTGGGATGGCACGAGGGTGAGTAAATGATGAGAGAATTTTTATTTTTTGGTGAACTATCCCTTTAAACCTGCAGGTCACACTTTTCTACTCCACAGGAATCTGATCTTGTGGGTGTAAACCATGAAACAACACTTGAGCACAAAATGAAATGAAAATTTCCATTGATTGTGCTGCTGGATAGAGATGGAAGGTTTAAGGCATGTCACACTAGGCTTTATGAAACTGTGTTTGTAATTAAAGTGTAATATGTGGATTTGATGATTTGTTCAGTATCTGATCTCAGCACAGTGAGTTTAGTTTTATCCTAGTGTTGAGCGACTGTTTTCTGCAGCGACATTGTGGCACATTGATAAAGAACCTGCGCCCATGGTTTGATCCCCAGGAAAAATGCTTCTAATTATTTTTCCGATGATAGTAGAAAATTGTTGCAGCATTTGTTGGAAACACAAACGGTCTCATAGGCCCAAACTGATTACATTATGTGATGGCAATCTCCTGTGAAAAGAGCAGAGTTTGCGCTCCTCACACCCACAGGGACTTCTGTGTGTGTGTGTGTGTGTGTGTGTGTGTGTGTGTGTTAGTATGAAGGTTGTAACGATGGTGTGTTCTTTCAATCTGTGCTCAAGTGTGTGTGAGAAATTATGAACATCAGAATACTGGTTTGATCTCTGCAAGGTCTCTGATGCAATTGAGACACAATTTGTTCCTCTTCAATAATTCAAATACACATAAACACTCACTGGCGTAGAATCTAGTTGTGCATCAACATCAGAGAAAGAGCAGCTGATTGGCCTAGATCAGCTTTGGAGAGTGAGTCTGTAACCCCTTTCAGAGTTGTATTAAAGAGTGAGATTATTCACAACACATTGTGACTATGGGAGTGCAAAACAGTGTTTTTATCCCCTGAGTGACTTGCTGCTCTATATGTGAAGGTGAACTCTAGCACTTAGCTGTGCTATTAGCAGTCCAGACCATGAACACTTCCTGACTGTGTGTCAAAACGATAAGTTCTCTTAAGGAGAAGCACCTACACAGTCCTATTACACACCTCACAGGGGGCCCACACAAACGTCTCCTTATGTGTGAGAGAATGGATGAAAACACAGCTAGACCACACTAAATTACTAACACACAAACTCTTAAGAGATCAGGCAGAATGTCTGGAATGGTACTTTCCATAAAAATGCTCACATTTTTCAAAATGGAAAAAGATTAATGCGTTGGCAATGTAAACCTTTTTATCATGTCAATAAAGCTTCTTGAATCTTGAGGGAAAGTAAAAAAAGAGAATCAGTTCTCTATTAGAAGACAAGCGAGTGCGAGCACAAATCAGATAATTTCACGCCTCTGGATCTGAGAAGATTATAATACTCATAATTTCATTCATTGTAAATATTAAAATTTGATGTTCCTCAGAGGATTTGACTGGTGGATTCCACTCATCATCCATGCTGTGCCTAAAAAAATTATATAGACAGAGGGAACTTGAACCGCTGCTCTGACTGATTTATCTCTACACAGCTGTGCTTGCCGCAATTCTACATTACACAAACGTTTACTCTAATTAACCATTACACAGCTGCATTTCCGTAATTTACCACTCGTTTACATGTCATAGAGCGAGCGAGCAACTACTCTGTGCACAGATTGGCTTCTTAGCTGTCAGAGTAGTCCTGATTGGTTCAGTAGTTTCTGAAGGCGCTTGCATTTTTCATCGCCTCATGATGGACAGCAATCCATGTGACAATCCATTTTGTTTCCTCATGTATTTAAAACTAATTTACTCTTTCAACAGAGACCAGATTGAAACTCAAGACCTTTGTAATGGAAAAGCACTGGTAGACTGAATTGTAACTTGCTCTGTGTTTGTATGTGTTGACAGAAAGCCCGACTGGCCCGAATGAGAATTTCCAAGAGTGGCAGTTCTACCGCCTTCCAGCATAGCAAACGAAATGGACTCAACCAATCACTGGAGCTAACGGTGAGATACCCACATATACACACACATTCATATACACATTCCCAATTGCAAATACACACATTTTTTTATGTTCTTTGTTTGCCTTCTTGTGACTCCTTTTTTTATTAGGCAAACATTATGCATAAATGTGTATATATCTAGCATGCAGAATTTTAAGTGCTGAGGTAAAAGTGTCAGTTCAGTGCTAAGAGACCCATGTGGAGTGGGTGAGTTTCAGCACTTAAGAGTGATTATAAGATTCTCATGTTTGCATATTTGCACAAACATTAGCTCAATTAACCAGTGTTGTATAAAGTATCCATTTATCATACTTGAGTAAAAGTAAAGATACCTTCATGGAAATTGACTCAAGTAAAAGTTAAAGTAGCTCATGAGATAACGACTTAAGTAAAAGCATTAAAGTAACTGATATTAAAGGTGTGTTCACATTTGGCAGGTTTGGTTCGATTAAAACGAACTCTGGTGTGATTGCTCTATTAGTGTGGTTCATTTGAACAAGTGTGAACGCTGCCACCAAAACCTTGGTGCACACCAAACAAGCGGACCGAGATCGCCTGAATAGTGGGTCTCGGTCCGCTTCCAAATGAACTCTGGTGCAGTTCGATTGATATATGAACCCAGCATGGACCAAAGACGTCTAAACGGACCAAAATCAGGAAGTAATTTGCCAAATACTGACCTCAAGCATACCTGGTTCTTCTCATCATTGGAGCTATGTTGCCCATTACAGTTCGGGACAGGCGTCGGAACCGCCGTCAGCCGTCCTTGCAGCATATCTTCGTTTGTGTGTACAACGGAGGAATTCCTAGCGCTGTTTTAACTCCTTTACACATTTTATTAGCTCTTCGTTTGTTCTCAGCTGGTAAAAATACCACCATATATACACATATAAATCTTACGAGTGCATTTAGCCCAGCAGCCAGCATTGTTTTGGATGTTCGGCAAGTTCCATCGCAAAATATACATCATAAAAGCTGTCCAATCAGGTTGTGACTTTTTCCTGATGCCTTTTGGTTCGTATCTTTAGGTTCGGTGTTAAAAATGCCAGTGTGAACGCTAAGTGAACCAGGACTAAATGTATCATTTTCTTATTTGGTCCAGACCAGGAGGATCAAGAGAACTGAACTACAAGTGTGAACACACCCTAAATTTACTTAAGTATCAAAAGTACAAGTAAATTGCATAAATTACGGAACAGTTCATTAAACCCATGGCAACTTATTTGATTGGTGGTGCTCATCATTTACTCACCCTCATGCCATCCCAGATGTGCATGACTTTCTTTAATCTGCAGAACACATACAAAGATTTTTAGAAGAGTATTTCAGCTCTATAGGTCAATTCAATAGAAGTGAATGGTGGCCAGACATTTCAAGCTACAAAAAGCACAAATTTAAAAGATTAGACTCAAATTATTCTTTCAACAAATCACACATCACTATTACCAATCTGCATGTATTTTTGCATGTACAGCTGTTATTTATTTTTTTTTTTGCAAAAGTAACGAAAGGGTCTGGAGAAATTTATTGGAGTAAAAGAATCCATTTTCTCTTCAAAATGTAGTGAAGTGAAAGTAAAAGTCCAAAGAAATATTTATACTCAAGTAAAGTACAAATATTAAAAAACTGTTCTTAAGTACAGTAACAAAGTATTTGTACTTCGTTACTATACACCTCTGCAATTAACACAATCTACCTTATTATGACAGAGCAGCAAACTGATGTGAAAATATCTTAATGTGTTGCTAAACATTAGAGTAAGATGTGAGCATATGTGTGCAAAAGAGATCTGGTCTTTATTACTGCAGTTGTTTAAAGCTTCTTCTTCTTGGAAGAACAGTACATTGATTCTCTGAATGTGTGAAATGTATTTGAGGAATGATGAACATGCTGAGAGTGAACAGAGAGTTCAAAGACGCATCGCAGTCCACTTCACAAACTGCAAACCACTTTCATAGAACATTCTCCAGAGTAAGAGATGAGAACTTGACAATACTACAATTACAAATCTAGATATCTATCAAATATCTATGTTTCTTGAACTTACTTTTCTTAATAATCCATAGACTTAAGATTTTAGCTGTTAATAACTCAAAACATTGAGTACAAAACTGAGGCTATGGGGACTACCCATAATGCCTTGCGCTTTAATTATTTAATTATATTTCCTTGGTCAAAGGGAAAATATGGGGGCATTTAAATAAATAATTCATAGATGTTTGAGCTCTTTTATAGTATTATTTATGTTGTTTTGTTGCAAATAGTTGTTTCGTGTGATGTCACTGTTTTCCCTTTGGATGTCTATGCTTTTCTGAGGAGAAATAAGTTTAATTAGTGATTGACCTAGAATCAGTTAAAATCTTCTTTATTTAAGCTGTTTATTCAATTAAAATTATTAAGTAGAAACAACAACATTTAAATTGCAAATCTGAGTTAAGTGTACTGTCATCTAGTTACCTTAACTTAAATAGTTAAGTTCATTCTAGATGATCAACAAGTTAAGCGAACTTAATTACACAAGTTTTGGAGACGCCATTACTCATTTCAGTTGAGGGAACGAGTTTCCTTAATCAGTTGAAACATGCACTACAGCTGCTCAGAAAACGAGTACTCAGAGTATGTTACTGTAAAAAGCCTAATTTTGCTCCTGCTACATTTCTATCAATATTTTTTCCTTTTATTTCGGTCTCTCTCTCTCCTCCCACACATCACTCACTTACTCACTCATGTTATTTTAGTGCTCGCATTATGTTAAGACGTTAAAATGTGGAACAGTGTATGTAAGTTCAACTGGAGGGCCCAGTGTGAGAGCACAAGCTCACAGGCAAAGCTCTGCAGTAAAAGAGACAGATATATCGAGTTCTAGCAACCATACCAAAGGATTTGTGAAACAGAATAAAGTGGAATCACTCTGATTCACTCAGTTCAGTCTGCTGAGGCACCACAATTGAAGTCCTTCGTTTCTCACAAGTTATGGATGATATATTGTGCTGCTCTGTTATGGATGAAGTTCCTTACAAAAGCAGTAAACCACTTTCCATGTCTCTCCCTCCCACCCTACACAACAGCAGCTCCCCTATTACAAGATGAAACTTTCACCACAGGTACTGAGCCAAAAGCACACACCTGCAACCTCTCTCCACTTCATTATTCTTGTATGTTGTGTTAAGGGTGATCCCTCAAAAATAATTTGGATGTCTGTTTGTGTGTTCTGCAGGGCTCCATAGAGGAGGACCAGCAAATGAAAAAGACTACGTCTTTGCTGGAGAGTCAACACCACCATCTTCTTCACTGTCTAGAGAAGACCACGGTCAGTCAAATATACTCAATCTCTCTCACATTAAAGGTAAAATGAAACATTTACTTTCTTAAAGGGGTCAATATATATTTTTTTATAAATATGTATAGTTTTATTATCTTCCCTGAGGTCCACTGATAATATTAGTAACGTTTTTTGTTTTTTTTTTTGCATTAAAACATTAATAATTTAGTAATATATAACCATTTTTCACCCTGTCTCTGGCCCTCTGTCTGAAACGCTCAGTTTTGGCCCAAGCGCCTCCTTAAAACTTAAGTGTAAACGCTCACTGTTATGATTGGCTAACATCCTGCAGCTCCTCAAATTCAGCCATTTTTTTAACTCAATCTGAAGAACAAGCTCCACAACATTATAAAACAAAATTTCAGGTGTTACACATAACGCATATCCAAAACTTGCACGTGAACAGTGTTGGGGGTAACGCGATAAAAGTAATGCATGTTATGTAATCAGATTACTTTTTCAAGTAACAAGTAATGCAGTATTTTGTATTTTAGACTATAATATCTGAGTTACTTTTTAAATAAAGTAACTTGTTGCTTTTTTACACCTCTACTGTCCCTGTATTGCGAGAAATCGGGAGTAAAAGTGTGCAAACTTCGGGGAGGAGATGTAGTGCATGATTGGCATTGTTGTTCTATAGACAGGGTTGGGAGGGTTACTTTTAAAATTTATTCCTCTACAGATTACAGAATACATGCTGTAAAATGTAATTTGTAACGTATTTCATTAGATTACTCAAGGTCAGTAATGTATTCTAAATACTTTGGATTACTTCTTCAGCACTGGTAGATTTTTTCACTTGTTTTGACTATAAAATTTCTGCCAGTACAGTAAGACAAAATACACATGTTAAAAATACATTTTCTGAAAAACCTAAATATTTTATGCAGTGTTGTTTCTAAAACAAGATTAATCAAACTGATCTTGTTTTAAGGATTTTTAGATATTTTTACAGGATAACAAAAAAAAAAAATATTATCAAGAATACGATTTTTGCCCTATAACAAAGGTCTTACTAGAAAAAAAGAAATTATGATCTAACGTGAATTTCTTGATAAAAAAAAATATGATCGTGCCTGGTAACGAGCATGTTAAATGGCTAGAAATAGCATTTTAGCTTAGTGTAAAGTTGACAATTTATACAAGGTTTATTTCTATTTCTTCTGCTCCAAACTTACTTCACACTTACTTCTCTGTCTGCTCGTATGAATGTAATACATCATAAGAAAGTGTTTCACCGCTGTTCAAATGCACTTTGGATCGCATCATTTATATGTATAAATGCTTTCCATCTGAAAGGACTAAATATTAAATGAAACAAATGACAATAAAATGCAAAGTAATCTCTTCAGTAATCAAAATACTTATATTTTGTATTTTAAATACGTAATCCCGTTACATGTATTCCGTTACTCCCCAATCCTGTCTATAGGGTGTGAGGCCAGAGATTTAGCAGAGAGAGACGAGTCACTTCTATTTAAATTAATGGGAGAAATTGGAATGCCCAACCAAGAAGCTCTAGCATCCAAGGGTCAATGGATGTAGAAAGGAAGTCCCGCCTTGCAGGTAAAAGAGCCAATCACCTTTTAGATACAGACATCGCCTGTCAGTGAACTCGCTAACGCACATGCGCATTTCGTGTTTTAAAGTAATATGACGTCAACATTCGGTTGAGTGAAACGCGGTTGATTCATGTGTTAATACACACTGCATTAAAAAATCAGTAAACGTATTTAGGCAGAGGGATTATAAGACTAGTCTTCCACTGGCCATGACATGATACACAGGGTGAACTACTCACTCTTACACTGACTTACTGTTACAGCCCCCCTGTAACTGAGAGAATAGGATGAGAAAAGACTCTGGATCAGTGGCTCCGAGCAACGTTCTGCATCGATTGTGTACACAGAGAAAATGTCTTAGTTTCTAAAAGATTCTACAGTTTTGTTTTATAATAAACAAGTAGTTTGATTATGACATTTTGGTAGCATTAAAAACGATTCCACCCAAGTTGTATCAAAATGCATCTTTGAAGTTGTGGTGTATGTATGCACCGTGGATCAACTCAAAACAAGTGTGCACTGAGATGCCTTAAGATAAAAATATTTATTTATTCATCAGACTTATTCCTTGATCATGTTAGAATGGCATTCCCCACTGAATCTTATCCTGACTTTTGAAAAACATCTTAAGTTGACTCTGACATTGTCGATGGGCACATATGACATATACGATGCAGGTTCAAGTGTTGGACTTTGCTGCTTTAGGTAAGACAGTGATTATTCTTCATTATTCATATTGGCTGCCATGTTGATGGAAAAACAAATCATGCATATTCATATTATTTATTTATTTTTTTTTTTCCCCTTTTTTCTCCCAATTTGGAATGCCCATTTCCCAATGTGCTTTTAAGTCCTCGTGGTCGCGTAGTGATTCGCCTCAGTCCGGGTGGCGGAGGACAAATCCCAGTTGCCTCCACGTCTGAGACCGTCAACCCACGCATCTTATCACGTGGCTTGTTGAGCAGGTTGCCACGGAAACATAGCGCGTGTGGAGGCTTCACGCCATCCACCGCAACAACCACGCTCAACTCACCACACGCCCCACCGAGAACGAACCACATTTTAGCGACCACGAGGAGTTTACCCCATGTGACTCTACCCTCCCTAGCAACCAGGCCAATTTGGTTGCTTAGGAGATCTGGATGGAGTCACTCAGCACGCCCTGGGATTCGAACTAGCGAGCTAGCGAACTCCAGGGGTGGTAGCCAGCATATTTTTACCACTGAGCTACCCAGGCCCCCGCATATTCATATTATTGATTCTTTATTATAAGTATGACGTGAAGACCTACTTTCTAAATATCTGTTTGATTACTATGTTGTTTTGACATGAGTGTTGTACAGTAGCTAGCATGACCTGTAATGTCTCTTGTATGCAATGCATGGCTTATTTGTATGGAATGCCTAGCACTGCAGAAGAGAAAGTGGCTGTGAGAAAAAAGTAACACAAAAATAAAGTAATAAAGGCGCTTTACTTTCCATAAAAATAACTTTTTAATTAAGTTACTTTTTTAAGGAGTAACACAATATTCTAACGAGTTACTTTTAAAAGTAACTACCCAACACTGCACGTGAATATATTATACTGTTCATCTCAAGCACAACTGTTAACACACATCGCCTACATCAATGATGCTGCCTACCATGGAAGCGTCCGTTGCAGCGTGGCGCATTGCGCCAACAATAAACAGATGTCCACTTCCATTTTGTGCTGCACGCGCTGGAGCTACTATTGCTAACATCACAAACGATGTGATGCACCCGATGTAGACAGCCTCAAGCCGTTGTGTCGCGTTGCATCAACGGATGTGCCCAATGTAAACAGGGTGTCAGCACCATAAACTCTCAAACATTCATGACATTTGAAATATTCATGAATGGTACTGTTTACGTAGTGTTTTGCATCGGGTCCAAGTGTTTTTAACTGCCCCATCCTTCAATAACAGTTCCTTAGCAAAGCTTGAATCATATTATGACTGGTTCACGAGCAGTTCACATTGATTTGAGCTGAAAAAACATGCCATCCACGCTGAAAGACGCTGAAGACACATACACATCCAGTTTCCAGTATCATCCAGCACTGAAATGCACATTATCGGAAACGCATCTAAACGGTCAAAGACATACATCCAGCACATGTTTTCATACACCAACAATTAAAAATAGCACAGGTGGGCGAAAGAATGTGTCCATGATGCGTTTGTGCTCAAAACAGCAAGAGGCAGCAGCTGAATGACAGAGAATAGCTTTACTTCAGAGTTGTAACCTGACACCAAGTACCACATCTTTTAAAAGCAGCCCAAGATATGTATCAAGCGGTCAAAGATGTCTGTCTGTGCATGTTTAAATACAAAAATTATTTAAAATAGTCCAGGTGGGTCCACTTTGGTGTTCAGGAATAGTGAGGCCACAGTAGGCCTATGTCCTGCAGTCTCTCTCTCTGAGTACAAACTGAAGGACCAGTGGGCGGGACCAAGGGTGCATAGATGTAAAAGTAGGCATTAATATTTTTGAGCTGTAGAAGCGGTTATGAATTAATGTACCCCAAGTGACATAGGGTAGTCGCGGAAGTAGAGAACGAGGCAGTTTTGCAGCTTGGTTTCAATAAATGTTTTTATTGCACTGGGGATTAAGTTTTGAGTTCTGAAATTTACAGTATGTTTTTATAGTAGAATGACCTCTTATATGTCAAAATATCAAGGGAAATTTGATTCCTCATGACATGACCCCTTTAACAAATGACCTTGGTTTTACTGAAAATTATTCATCAGTGTGCATTATCAAGACTATGTGGGCGTGGCTAATTAATATTAACCTATAAAAGCTTTTTATTGTTTTATCCCTAATTCGATCCAATCAAAGGCTGAATATTCTTTTTTGCTCAGAAATATGTCACATTACGGAAGATAAATGCATTGTGAATGCATTGTTTTCTGTTATTTTATGGGTTAAAGGTCTTCCCAAAAATAAAAAATATTTGTCATCGTTTACTCACTTTGGAACAACAGCAGGTGAATAAATTTTTGGTTGAACTATCCCTTAAAACAGTAAATAACACATTAGAACCGGGGAATTAATTTCTGTATTTCTCTGAAACAGAATCATGAGTTTGTGGATGAGCGGCTGTACGAACAGGGGTATCTTCAGACAGCACACCAGAACTTCCCATCGAGAAGTCCATCTCTGTCCAGCGAGGAGGGCATCACAGGCACCTGTTGCTCTCGGAGAGTCAAGAAAAACATCCAGCCTCTCAATGCCTCCCATTCACACACACACAACCTACAGGAGCTCAGCGCCTTACACATCCAATGTGGGGAACAGCAGCCGCTAAACACCAGGTTTTTTACTCTCAGAAAATTATGTTAGTTACTCACCCTAATGTTGTTCAAAATCCATGGAACAAAAAAGATGTTAGGCAGATTGTTAGCCTAGTTACCATTTACTTTCATTGCATCTTTTTTCTATACAATGAAAGTGAATGGTGACTGAGGCTAACATTCTGCCTAACATCTCCTTTTGTGTTCCAAGCAAGAAAGAAAGTAGTTTGGAACAACACGAGGGTGAGTAAATGATGGCAGAATTTTCCTATGGGTGAACTATCCCTCCCTTTTAAGCAGTATTTGTACACTGTTTTCCTTATACAGACCCCTCTCTCTCTCTTTGTCTCAGTCGTTCCAGTCTCAATCTGATATCGGATGAATCCGGGAGCCTGAACTGCAAGAGCAGTGGACTGGTTACCACGGCAATCATCAGTATCCCCACCCCTCCCTCAAACAACTCTCGAGCCAGCCCTGATGCCCCGCCCCCTCCAAACACTGAAGCTCCGCCTCTTCTGAACCCCTGCACTGATGTGGTGAAAATCTCCTCGCTGTAAGAGACAGAACTCAGGAAGAGAAACTGATGAGTAGCCTGCCCCCTAGTGGGAGATATAGCGCACTGAATCAGACTCCCAAAGACATGTAAAAAAAAAAAAGAGGAAGATGAAAAAGGATGTGTGTAAATGAGAGAAAGCAGGACAACCACAAGTATTCGATCACTCTCCTTCAGGACTGATGCAATGAGGGTGTCACTGTGCATAAATCATTTTCCCTTCTTTTTCATGTTATTCTGGGGTTTTTTTTTTTCAACTACTTGATGAGAAAGATTAATATTTTGACTAGAGATGAAGGTACAAGAGGTCTTGTAAAAGCTTTTATTTTTTTCATCCTCTCAAAAAGCCTCTGCTCTCTTTATCCCAATAATGTTTTATTTTGATCTAGCATCATTCCTAAAGTATAAAAGAAAAATCAGAATTAGTCTAAAGAAAACTGTACGAGTGTGTATTAGAATATGATAAGTTATTATTTTTGGAATATGCGTGAATTTGTGGGTTAGAGTTAGGTAGAACTTGAACGTGTGTGTGTGTGTTTTACAGATTATCCCTCGAACTCTCAGCCTCTCACACAGTTCGTGCCTCTCAGGGGGAGGAGAGTTTCCTTCTAAGCCACTGTCTCTCCTTGATTCCGAAACATTGAGCTGAATTTGTAACATCATTTCTGACCTATCAAACATTACTATGTAATATAGAACCAAAAAAACAAGAGAGAAAGAAACATAGAATTGTTTTAAAAAAAAAACTCTGTGACTACAAGCACAAGGTAACGCTGATATTTTGTGATTACAATGTGTATCAAGCCTTGGTTTAACTGTGAATATTGTTGATAGAATATTTTGTAATATTTAGCCATTGTTTGGCAAAACCAGAGCAGCTGCCTTCCCCGCCCCTTTATGTATGCCCCGTCCCTTTCCTCTGTCCACTGCTGGCCTGCTTTCTGTAGTTGTTCTGATCTAAGTGTTATCGTCATTATCGCTCAATGGGTATTTTAAAAAAAGTGTCTAGTTTGCGTAAACTACATGGGTAGGAAAATGTTGGTGTTTGTGTCTTTTCTTTAACAGTGAATGTTTTTAATTCTTGATTTTCAGTTATTTGTTGCTGTTAGAAGAGAAACCAACAACTGTACGAACCAATCAGAGCTATTCTACACTTCTCTCGCTGTAATTTTCCTCCTTTTTCTGTCTTTGTCCTTTAATGTCAGCCATGTTCAGGAGAATGGCATTGCCAACAAGAAAGTTCAAATTTGTAATCGAAAATCGTCCAGGTTTAGTCTGCGTCATGTTGTCCAGTTAAAGGAATACAAGTTCAATACAAGTTAAGCTCAATCAACAGCAGTTGTGGCATAAAATTGATTACCACAAAAATCTATTTTGACTTGTCCCTCCTTTTCATTAAAAAAAAGCAAAAATCGATGTTACAGTGAGGCACTTACAATGGAAGTGAATGGGGGCCAATCTGTCATTATTAAAATACTGACTGTTTCAAAAGTATACCCACAAGACGAAAACAATATGAGTATTAACATGATTTTAGTGTGATAAAATCGCATACTAACCTTTTCTGTGTAAAGTTATAGCCAATTTTACAACTTTGTTGCCATGACGATATAATGTCAGCAAGCCCTAAAAGATGAAAATGACTGTAAAAATGACAAATAATACAACTTTACAGCTCAAATAATACATGAGTTTTAACAGAAATATTAATGTAAGTGTTTTATAAAATTATAAGCTTCACATTTCTGCCTCCAAAAATTGGCCCCATTCACTTCCATTGTAAGTGCCTCACTGTAATTTCTATTTTTGCTTTTTTTTTTTTTTTTTTTTTTTTTAAGAAAAGAACGGACGAGTCAAATTACTTTTTGTGATAATCAACATTATGCCACAAATGCTGTCGATTAAACTTGGCTTGTATTGAACCCGGAATATTCCTTTAAGAAGAATTGCCAGCAATAGAGTGCAACAGAGCCCGGCGACTTTTTCAGTCGTCTGGGTTCCGGAAGTATTTTTCCCATTCAGTTATTTTATAGACTTTTCAAAAAATACTCCATTAAGAGTTGTAAAGCATGAACTAAACCAACCACCTCTGAGGTAAATCGCAACGTTACAGACTTTTTTTTAAAGGATTAGTTCTCCAAAAATTTTAAATCCTCTCATGATTTACTTACATTTAAGCCATCCCAAATGTGTATGACTTTCCTTCTTCAGCAGAACTGAAGATTTTTATAAGCACATTTCAGCTCTGTTTGTCCATACAATGCAAATAAACAGGTGCCATCAGGCTGCTGGCTGTTTGATGGTCCAAAAGGCATATTTAGGCAGCATAAAAAATAATCCACATGACTTCAATTGATCAATTAATGTCTTCTGAAGCAAATCGATAGGATTGTGTAAAAAATAAATCAATAATTAAAACTTTATTAACTTTTAAAAATTGCTTCCTGCCAGCGGTCGACGCATCAGTGACGATGTCGGAAGCGCACACTTTGTATACAACAGAGGAAGGAATGTCACGCAAGAGATAGGTCATTTCAAACAGAAATACAGTGCTGGCCAGAAGCAAAGATTTAAAGTAAAAACTTTTTAATTATCGATTTGTTTCTTACACCAACCTATCAGTTTGCTTCAGAAGACATTAATTGATCGACTGGAGTCGTGTGGATTACTTTTATGCTGCCTAAATATGCCTTTGGGACCGTCAAATAGCCAGCAACCTGATGGCACCTGTTTACTTACATTGTATGGACAAATAGAGCTGAAATGTGCTAATAAAAATCTTCACTTCAGTTCTGCTGAAGAAAGTCAAACACATCTGGGATGGCTCAAAGGCAAGTAAATCATGAGAGAATTTTCATTTTTGGGTGAACTAATCCTTTAAAGCAAAAAAGTATTTGAAAATCCGACAAAGACAAAGGTACAAGTCTGTGTACTTACCATCTTTAATGAGGGCACGGACTACAATGCCATGAAGCATTGTGAATGACGTAATCAAATATAAAACTATGGAAATTTATAAAACTATTGATTTTAGGTTGTTGATTATAGGTATAGAAAAAATATAGTTTACGTTTATTGTGAAACATTCTGATATACACAAATATACACTGGTGGCCAAAAGTTTAGAATTATGTACAGATTTTGCTCTTATGGAAAGAAATTGTTACATTTATTCAGTGGCATTCAACTGATCACAATGTATAGTCAGGACATTAATAATGTGAAAAATTACTATTACAATTTGAAAAAAAAACATTCAGAACTTCTTAAACTACTTCAAAGAGTTCTCATCAAAAAATCCTCCACATGCAGCAATGACAGCTTTGCAGATCCTTGGCATTCTAGCTGTCAGTTTGTCCAGATACTCAGGTGACATTTCACCCTACGTTTCCTGTAGCACTTCCCATAGATGAGGCTGTCTTGTCGAGCACGTCTCATGCACCTTACAGTCTAGCTGACACCACGAAAGCTCAGTGGGGTTAAGATCCATAACACAATTATCTGTTGTCCAATGTCTGTGTTTCTTTGCCCACTCTAACCTTTTCTTTTTGTTTTTCTGTTTCAAAAGTGGCTTTTCTTTGCAATTCTTCCCATAAGGCCTGCACCCCTGAGTCTTCTCTTTACTGTTGTACATGAAACTGGTGTTGAGCGGGTAGAATTCAATGAAGCTGTCAGCTGAGGACATGTGAGGCGTCTATTTCTCAAACTAGAGACTCTGCTGTACTTATCCTCTTGTTTAGTTGTACATCTGGTCTTCCACATCTCTTTCTGTTCTTGTTAGAGCCAGTTGTCCTTTGTCTTTGAAGACTGTAGTGTACACCTTTGTATGAAATCTTCAATTTTTTTGGCATTTCCTCAAAACAATGATTGACTGACGAGTTTCTAGAGAAAGCTGTTTCTTTTTTGCCATTTTTGACCTAATACTGACCTTAAGACATGCCAGTCTATTGCATACTGTGGCAACTCAAAAACAAACACAAAGACAATGTTAAGCCTAATTTAATGAACCAAATAGCTTTCACTTGTGTTTGATATAATAGCAAGTGATTTTCTAGTACCAAATTAGCAATTTAGCATGATTACTCAAGGATGCGGTTTTGGAGTGATGGCTGCTGGAAATGGGGCCTGTCTAGATTTGATCAAAAATGACTTTTTTCAAATAGTGATGGTGCTGTTTTTAACATCAGTAATGTCCTGACTATACTTTGTGATCAGTTGAATGCCACTTTGGTGAATTAAAGTACCAATTTCCTTCCGAAACAGCAAAATCTGTACATTATTCCAAAATTTTGGCCGCCAGTAGTTTCAGAGTGCGGGGAGATCGACTCATTTGCGTCATTCAGAGTGCTTCCGGTTTTATTTCGCTGGCTTTGTTGGCCACGGTTCTCTGATTGGTGAAGCTTTCTCTGGTGGACCAGGGGTAATGTAGTTTGTTCAACAGGAATTCCACTATTTAAGGCGATTTTTAAACAATAAAGTTGAAATAATGCAGACAGATGGATTCAGCGGAAGCGTATACCATCGATGAACACCTCTGAGCTCAAGGTAGGTCTGTCTTTAAAGGTTTATAAGTTGGTGTAGAAAATCAATTTGTCTATGGAAGAAATGAAAGGGACTTTTACTTCTGGAAACAGACTGTTGTGCTCTATTACCACACAATACCCACTGAGCTCCAACTTTTGTACACTATGCCCCACCTTCTTTACCATAATTCCCACCTCAGTACCTTAAATCCCGCCCTTCCCCTTAAACCCCACTCACTTGTGCCTCTAACACCAGCATACATAAGATGTGACACGTCCCCTCATTATCTTGTTCCAGGGCCACTAAGTTTTAGGATTCAGTGCAGTGAGACTAATGCACTTAACGTCATTTACATGGAGTTTAAACTTTTTTGGCAAATGACTGGCCCTACACAGGTAGTATAAGCCATATTTTCAAGAAAGGATCACAAAAGCAAAATTAAATAATAAGATTACATAACAAATAACCTATAGTTGAACCTTACAGTTGAAGTGGATGACCAATTACACAAACATGGAAGTTTTAAAGAGTTATCATTTTGTTTTAAAAAAAATATTACATTTGTTGGATCCGACCACTAGGGCATGACAGGGAAAAGCACATTTTGACATTAGGAATATCAGGGTATCCAGCCCACATTGTTCTTTTACCAGGTTTTCAAAATCTTCTTTGATGGCCCCTGTGTTCGTATGACTATTATCTTCCTATTTGTTGTATATAAATCCAAATCATATTTGGTCCCTTTGTGATTTATTGATTTACATGAGTGTTCATAATAGATGATGGAAATATTGAAATCTTGTGATGTCTAATTAATCAGAAGGGAAAGTGTGGCCAATAGAGTCTACATTTTAAGATAATAGATGTGTAAGTATTCAGTCACTTCTGGTCTTAACATTGGAGAGAGCAGTAATGTGCTCAAGTTACATCGACTTTGCTTTGTCTTTACATCCAGCCCAGAAGGGGACACTACAAAACAATAAATGTAATGGAAGTGAAGTGCAGTCCCTTCATATGACAGAATTGGTTGTTTTGAGTGTAAGTGGAGTTCTGTATGTGTGCATCTGCATATCTGTCAAGGGTCTTCTTTCTTCCTCTGTGTATATGTGCTTGTTTAACTCTTTTACTCTCTTCGCTTCGGTTTTGTTGTTCTTGTTCTTTTCAGCAGATTCCTGTTCACTGTCAGATGTTAAATATTATTTATGATCTTGTCTTGTGTCACAGTTGTGAAACGCCTGATAAAAGAATTGTATCTGCCACAAATCCTTTTGCTGTTTGTTCAGTTCCTATGATCATTTCAATGCTAAACAGTGATTTAACAGCAATTTGGGTTTGCAATCTAATAAGATTAGTCAGAAGTACTTTGGGTGCAGAAACTAGCTGCAACTGAAAAAGCAATCTAGTTCTGTGCCTTTCAAACTCTCCTAAACATTTAACTGAGTGAGCACCCCAAATAGATTTCAAGACAGTTTCTGCAATATGTAGATATAACACCAATAATCAATAATGTGCCTCTCATGTCCCATAGAAATCCTTTGAATCTTTTAAATACATTCTCTTATTTTCCTTGCTGCTTCAATTAAATGTTACACATGCGTGACTGTTACACAGGGATTGCTACAGATGACACTAGAAGCATTTTGCTTAAAATAGGTTTGTTTTATTTGTATTTTATTTTCAGTTGGATTTTGTTTAGGATTATAATGTTACCACATGCAGCTTTGGTGACATTGTGAAATTAAGACATTTCAGAGTGTACTACTCATACTGTTAAATTTGTCCTGCCTATATGTGGCAACACTTTAAAATAACATTGACTAATAAGTCATTAACAAACATTATGTAATGCTTAGCAGATCAGTAGTTCATGTACATTCCGATATGAATATATAGGCTGTAAAAATATTGTAACTTTGTGCAACCCTGCATACACATGCGTGGACATTGTATTTTGGCTTTGCCACACACAACGCATAATTTAAATTAATTTAAACAGACTGATCTCAGTTCAGGTGACTCTGGGCTGTCAGTAAAGGGTTAAACTTTCATGTGACAAAACAACATGGCGCCGACCACAGCGGCGTTTATCTTTGGGAGAAACGCCAACAAAACTACATCTGGTAAGAAACCTAATAAAGTTTTGACATTGAAACTTGTTTGAGTCATAAGATTAGCGTCTGTAGTTTCATCCGATATGCCATTTTTCAAATTTGAGCAATTTATCGCGATACACTACGCTGCTAAACACAATGTACACTAATGTGTATTTTAGCACATTTTTTCCTTAGAAATCCTATATTTGTTGTCCATTATCACGTTGAGAATCAATGAGTTCATCCAAAAGCTGAAAAATGTTGCTTTCTGAGGCTTTTTAAGGTGTTGAAAATTAGGGTGCATTTCGAACTGTTCTAAGACCAGTGCAGACAAACAGTACAGTGGAGGTTAAGTCATTCACTAAATAGGGAGCAAGGGAGCATGCTATAGCTTTCCTATGCAGCTAAGTGCATTCACTCCTAGTTTTCAGACTGCAGGTGATGTTTGGACCACTCAACATGGTTGGCAGATATTGGACAATGATAATCTGTACATAGATTCAAAATGTATTGTATAATTTTATTTTAACATGGTAGGCAGTAACTGGATAATGCTTGCCATTACTTGGAATCAGAATTAATTATGCTAATTTAATAATAGAGCTAATAGAGCTGTTCACCATGACGTCAATTTGTAGGCGAACCCAAAAGTCTAATTCACAATGGATTCCTTTTGGATTTTCCTATGGGTTTTTATGATGGGGTTTTTGAACTTACGTGTAAAATGAAGTCTGTGGAAAACATTACTTGATGATACGAGGACGTTTTGTTCTACAACATAAATTACACACAGTCATACCACAAATGTGAATTTAATTTAATTCAATACGGCTTCAGAATTCATTATTAATTCATTATTTTTCTCATAAGTTCAAAAACCCCATTATAAAAACCCATAGGAAAATCCTGAGGGAGCCCATGGCGAATTATCTTCCGGGTTTTTGGACTATAGGCTGAAAAGCTCTATGTCTGTAATGTCTCAAAAGCATGAATAAACCAACACTCCTGGCAACATACTAAACAATTTGATTTAAAAAAAAAAAAGAAAAAATAGGACTTCCTATAGCTTGGTATTATTTAAAATTTCACAACTTTGTCCCATTGTCCACATATGTGGACATACATTTTTAGGAAAACTATTTGCACCAGAAATAAAATAAAATAATAAATATATATATATATATATATATATATATATTCATTTTTATAAGGTGCTACTAGTTAAAAATCAAAAAGGGAAATGGACAATGCACACAGCAGTCATACTCGGGTCTCAAGAGATTAAAGTTACACTGTACATTAACTAATGATCTGTAAAGCATTATATAATGGAATCATGTTAATTATTTACTCCTTAATCACATTTATTATAAAGTGCTGCCCTTTATGCTTCTTTTTTACCATAGTCATTTGTTCAGGATCTTTTTCAGACACAAACCTTGTAAAAAAAATTAAGCTTTTGCCTGAAGGCCTTACTTGGAGCATTTAGGAATGTCTCCAAACTCAGGCACTGATCAGTCAAATATCACTCTGATTGCTCTGGTCTTTCAGTCAGCTGTTATTCCTGAGTCTGGCTGTGAGAAGTTTGTGGAGTTGGGAGCGGATCTGGCTATTGAGCAGCATGTAGATGAGCGGTTCCACTGATGCAGGAATACATGTTAGAACCAGCGCACACGTCTCCAGTTCACACAGCAGCCTGCGCTGCAAAACCACACAAATCATCATCCCACATTAAATGAGCATTTTTATTTAAACGTTTTGGAGGGAAATGGTCAGTCTCACTTCAAAATTAAAAGCCAACAAGTTTACTTAAAATAGTTTTTCAGACTAAAAGTACAGAACTTCACTCAATCTTTTTTTCTTTTTTTACATATATGTAGCCTACATCTCCCTGACATGATAATAAGAGAGTGAGGGCCAAACATCATTAAAAGAATGTTAAATTTTCAATACAAGTTAAGCTCAATCGAAATCATTTGTGCATAATGTTGACTGCCACAAAAACATTTTTCGACTCATCCCTCTTTTAGTTATAAAAAAAAAAATAAAAAAAAAAATAAAAAAAAGGAAAAATTTAGGGAAAGGTACTGCCCATTACTGTAACCTCTTATAGTCTAACAGTACATTACCGTATTACCTTATACTTCTGAAGTAGTTTGTATTTCAGTATTTATAGACTGGCCCCATTAAATTACGTTGTACATGCACTTATAATGGAAGTAAATGGGGCCAGTCCAAAAATGTTAAAATACGTGTTTTAAAAGTATAGCCACAAAATATAAAAATTATACATGTTAGCATGATTTTAGTGTGATAAAATCAAGAATTTACTGGCGTTACGCCACTTACCAGATTACAGGGTATAGGAATAGTTACGCAGGCCTACGTAACGCCAATATACCCTGTATATTGCCGTTATGTACGTAACTATTTCTATAGAAAGGCATATTATAAATTTCATTGTGTAGCTGGAGATCAATTGAGGGCATTGAAAGTTTGAACATGATAAACACAGACTCAAGCCAGCCAGAAATAAGCCGAAAGCGTGTCTTCTTGTGTTTATCCGCACTCATGGCACAATTCAGCCGACAGCATGTCTTTTTCATTTGGCAAACCACTCCCAAAAAAAATAAATAATAATAAAAAAAAAATAAACCCAGATCTCAGCAGATTTTGGATGACAAGTCTGAAGCCAATGTTCAGCCAAATTAATGCCTGTCTTTGCTTTGTTTCTTTTGGTTGACCGTACTCACACCAGACTTCAGTCAAATGCTATTTCACAGAGATGTGTTACAATTTCACTGCCAGAACAGAAGTATCAAAAGTCAGATTTGGCCCACACCTTGTTGCTATTGGGGTTGTGTCATGAAAACAAAGTTTAAATATTGGATATAACTTTACACAGATATGGTTAGTCAGCAATTTTATCACACTAAATTCATGTTGACAAGTATAATGCTTACGTTTTGTGACTATACTTTTAAAACGAGGTGTATTTTAATGTTTATGGACTGGCCCCATTCACTTCCTTTGTAAGTGCTTCACTGTAACCGCTAATATATATATATATATATATACAGGTGCATCTCAATAAATTAGAATGTCGTGGAAAAGTTCATTTATTTCAGTAATTCAACTCAAATTGTGAAACTCGTGTATTAAATAAATTCAATGCACACAGACTGAAGTAGTTTAAGTCTTTGGTTCTTTTAATTGTGATGATTTTGGCTCACATTTAACAAAAACCCACCAATTCACTATCTCAAAAAATTAGAATATGGTGACATGCCAATCAGCTAATCAACTCAAAACACCTGCAAAGATTTCCTGAGCCTTCAAAATGGTCTCTCAGTTTGGTTCACTAGGCTACACAATCATGGGGAAGACTGCTGATCTGACAGTTGTCCAGAAGACAATCATTGACACCCTTCACAAGGAGGGTAAGCCACAAACATTCATTGCCAAAGAAGCTGGCTGTTCACAGAGTGCTGTATCCAAGCATGTTAACAGAAATTTGAGTGGAAGGAAAAAGTGTGGAAGAAAAAGATGCACAAACAAACCGAGAGAACTGCAGCCTTATGATTGTCAAGCAAAATCAATTCAAGAATTTGGGTGAACTTCACAAGGAATGGACTGAGGCTGGGGTCAAGGCATCAAGAGCCACCACACACAGACACTACAGTTGTCGTATTCCTTTTGTTAAGCCACTCCTGAACCACAGACAACGTCAGAGGCGTCTTACCTGGGCTAAGGAGAAGAAGAACTGGACAGTTGCCCAGTGGTCCAAAGTCCTCTTTTCAGATGAGAGCAAGTTTTGTATTTCATTTGGAAACCAAGGTCCTAGAGTCTGGAGGAAGGGTGGAGAAGCTCATAGCCCAAGTTGCTTGAAGTCCAGTGTTAAGTTTCCACAGTCTGTGATGATTTGAGGTGCAATGTCATCTGCTGGTGTTGGTCCATTATGTTTTTTGAAAACCAAAGTCACTGCACCCGTTTACCAAGAAATTTTGGAGCACTTCATGCTTCCTTCTGCTGACCAGCTTTTTAAAGATGCTGATTTCATTTTCCAGCAGGATTTGGCACCTGCCCACACTGCCAAAAGCACCAAAAGTTGCTTAAATGACCATGGTGTTGGTGTACTTGACTGGCCAGCAAACTCACCAGACCTGAACCCCATAGAGAATCTATGGGGTATTGTCAAGAGGAAAATGAGAAACGAGAGACCAAAAAATGCAGATGAGCTGAAGGCCACTGTCAAAGAAACCTGGGTTTCCATACCACCTCAGCAGTGCCACAAACTGATCACCTCCATGCCACACCGAATTGAGGCAGTAATTAAAGCAAAAGGAGCCCCTACCAAGTATTGAGTACATATACAGTAAATTAACATACTTTCCAGAAGGCCAACAATTCACTAAAAATGTTTTTTTTTTTATTGGTCTTATGATGTATTCTAATTTTTTGAGATAGTGAATTGGTGGGTTTTTGTTAAATGTGAGCCAAAATCATCACAATTAAAAGAACCAAAGACTTAAACTACTTCAGTCTGTGTGCACTGAATTTATTTAATACACAAGTTTCACAATTTGAGTTGAATTACTGAAATAAATGAACTTTTCCACAACATTCTAATTTATTGAGATGCACCTGTATATATATATATATATAGGGACGAGTGGAAATGATTTTTATGCTGTGTTTCATTTTGCCACAATTTATGTCGATTGAACATTCCTTTAAAGGCCAAATATTGCGCTTGCATTTGGCGTAGTAAATATGAGTTTTACCATGTATCAGTTAGTGCTCTCTGTGATTTCAAATAAATCAGTAACTCACAGTACGATTAGTCACCTGATTCTGATTGAGGGTGACAAACAGCGGCGCCCAGAACAGAATGACCGTGATGATGATGTAGCCCAATCTCTTCTTACGGTCCGCTGGGGTGAGAATACACACCGCACCTTGGGGCTGCGTATGCTTGGGGCTGAGTGGTGGTTTCCTGTAGATTTGAACTCACCGAGCAGCGGACAGGAGGCGCTTCCATGCGCTCTGCTGTACATGGTGCTGAAGGCGCCACAGGCTCAGATCTAAACAGGTGTCTTGCAAAAGATGGTTTAAAGGAATATTCCGGGTTCAATACAAAATATTGACTACCAAAAAAGAACCAAAAATCGAGGTTACAGTGAGGCACTTACAATTGAAGTGAATGGGGCCAATTTTTTGAAAGGTTTAAAGGCAGAAATGTGAAGCTTATAATTTTATAAAAGCACTTACATTAATTCTTCTGTTAAAACTCTTGTATTATTTGAACTGTAAAGTTGTTTAAATTGTCATTTTTAGTAATTTTAGGGTTTGTTGACATTACATCGTCATGGCAGCGAAGTTGTAAAATTGGCTATAACTTTACACAGAAAAGGTTAGTAAGTGATTTTATCACACTAAAATCATGTTAACACACATACTGTTTACATCTTGTGGCTTTACCTTTGAAACAGTGAGTATTTTAACATTTATGGATTGGCCCCATTCACTTCCATTGTAAGTGCCTCACTGGAACCCAGATTTTTGACTTTTTTATAGAAAAGGCATGCCAAAATAATTTTTTGTAATCAATTTTATGCCACAAATGCTGTCAACTGAGCTTAACTTGCACTGAACCCATAACATTCCTTTAAATTGCACACCCTGGTATGCTGTCTCACAACAAAGATGCAGAAATAGTGTATAATTATCATTATCTGAGAGAAACCCCAAACTGAAAAAAAAAACATGTACACGTCAAAGGTGTCCGTGCATGAGCCTGGTAACTTTTCTAAAAGCCTGCACATCATGAAACAGACAGAGTTATCGCTATAGTCTAGAAAGGTCATTCAGCATTTTATTTTTTACCATTCTTTACAGTCTCCTGCCTATTCAAGATGTCCTTGACTGAAGTTTATTGCTGCTAATCAGTCCTTTTATCCAGCTTCTTTACTATGGTATGTTCAGATTAGTGGGCGTGGCTTCTTTTATTACATCACTTTGTATTTTCCATAATTTTGGGGGTAAATATCTATGCAAAACATACATTATTTGTATATGATAGTTTCAGATAGTAGTATAATACAATTGGAGGTAGCGACTAAATATTTTTAACAATTTGATTGCTCTCCACACAGTCTAAGATTTTAATTCATTTTTATTAGAGAACTACACCATTACACACAAACCATTTACAGTAAGAATCATTCGAGCCTTGTTTAAACACTGTAAATGCATTGTAATGGAACATAAATTCCTTTAACGAGTTCCTGAACACTAACAGCAATTAAACCGCTATATAAGGGGCATCAGTAAGAGCAACTGGTACATTAACAGTTGGTCAAAGGTCATAGCACAACAAAGTCAATGACATGTTTTTAGCGTTTCATCATTTCCATCATGTAGATGGAGTTCATGTAAAATGCTGTCATCCAGTTATAGGGTAAATGGTGGTAATATGAATTGTTATATTCAACCCATGCTCTGTATGCATTCCAATAATCCTGCCCTGCACCTTCCTCTTCCTCAGTCTCTTCCTTCCTCCACTTTTGCCATGCTACAGAAGACTTCCGGCTGGATTTGGAGGCTGACTGGTGTTTCTGGGGAGGGCTATGATGGTGAGGAGGATTCAGGGATTGAGGTTTACAAGGCCTTGGTTTGTTTCTGCTGGACTGTTTTGATACTCTGGCTGCAGGTAAATGGGCTTCATTCTGCTGGTTGATGCTGCTGTCCACAGGATTGTACACGTGTTCTCCATTTTCTGGCAGAGAAGGTGTGTGATGTGATGATCTGCTGGGCACTGGGGAGTCAGATTTACTCTCCATCTCCATCTCAGACTCTGAGCAGGATTCATCAGATGACAAGGAAACCGTCTTTGGTTCAGATGACAACTCTGAAACCTCCTGCGGTTGACAAACATCTTCACTGGAGTGTGACTCCTTAATATTTGATTGATTAGCTCCATCCTTATCATCATAGCCATTTTGCAGTCCACTGATTGTCTCTTGACTCCTGTGGAAACCTTCATACTGGCGAATTATTTCTACAGATCTTCCCGGACCTTCTGTTATGTAGCTATCATAATCCGCCACGGCCTCACTGAAGGGCATAACCCTACCCACTTGTGATTTAAAGGAGGGCAGTGGAGGGATTTTGGGAAGGGTGTCACTCTCCTCTCTCTGTTTAACAGTTGAAACCGGTTCCAAGATCGTATCAGATCGTAATGGTTTCTGCCTCTTAGGTTTAGGTGTGTGGGTTTTAGCTCCATGTGAGGTTTTATCATCCACTGAACTCTCTGTTATGACCTGCAAGAGGTCAGAGTCTCTTGAAAACTTTGGTGCCATGGGTTCAGATTTAACTTGTTTCTTTTTCTCTGGTTTGGGAGCATCGGGAAACTTTTGAGTGGGTTTTACAGGAGGTTCAGCTATCACATTCCAGTCACAAGCCTCCTCCATGATTCCAGGTAGGATCGGATCTGTGCAAGAAACAGACATGAAAATTCTGAAATCTGTTTTTATTTTATTTTATGCATGCTAAATAGCCAGTTTTGGATAGCAATGGACTACTTGTAATCTGTATTATGTAATAATTAATTACAAAAGCAAGTACTTGTAATAAGATTACATTATTTTCAAATGTGTGTAATAAGATTTTAAAGTCCTCATGACATGCCTTTTTTTGCTTTATTATTTTTCTTGAGGTTCACTTATAATTATTAATAAAGTTTTTTTGCTCAAAAAAAGTCATATTTGTAAAACATGATCATTTTCCACCCTCATTTTGACCCTCTTTTAGAAACGCTCAGTTTTGGTGCTGCTTCTCCTTTAAGACTTGACAGTAAACGCCAACTGTTTACGACTGGCTTTCTGTTCTTGACTGACATGCTCTCTCTACTTGCCATCTCACTGCTCACCGCTACTTGGCGGGCTACAAAAGTGATAAGGTAAAATAGGCATGTGCGTTGCTGTGGAGGCGGTCAGATGCAAATGTCTACCACAGTGTGGCATCACAATGTGGAGGAAGTAGAGAACAAATAATTTTGGCAGCTTGGTTTGAACAAATGCTCTTTTTGCAGTGAGGGGAAGGTTTTGAGTTCTGAAACTTACAGTATGTTTTTATAGTACAATGGCCTCTTATATATCAAAGAATTTTGATTCTTCATGTCATGATCCCTTTAAAAGGTGTATAATCTGATCTGATTACAGTTACTTTTTATGGATTATATTACCAGTCTTGACTTGAAAAGAGGCACTGTGTGGGGAGTGGGGGGCCCTCAGTGACTTAAAAATAAAAAAGCAAACTGCTGGTTGATTTCATCATGTTTACTAATGTTTAAAACGGGAGTGAAAATAAGTACTTAACACTGTATACTAAATTAGATGCAAAACATGCGATAAGTAATCCAAAAGATTAGATGACCTGAAAATGTGATTTCTAAGAGATCATGTTGTGTAATATGTAATATTTAGTTGTGTAATTTGTAATCAATACCAGACTGCATTTCAAAAGTAATCTACCCAACAGTGTCAACAGCCTATACAAGTGAAAACATTTTATTTTAAAACGTTCCTCATTCTCTGTACCTGGTAAATGAGTGAGATTCAGAGAGCATTTCTGAGCTATGGCCATCAACTTGTTCTCCTCTTCTCCATGGCAACAATAGGTCACAGCAACCCCCAGAGTACCTGAAACACAAGCACAGAGGTCATTGTCAGGAAAGAGGAGAGACAATGTTGATAATGTCCACCTCTGCTCATAGAAGGGCAGATTATATTTCTTAAATTCTGACAAGACACCTGTGGACACTGAACAGGAGTCTCAGCCATCCAATAATAAATTCTAAATCTGGAGTGCTGCAGACATTAACCCTTTAAGCTCAGATTGGCCCATAAAGAAAAACTAAATAATTGTCAAAATATTAATACTGCAGTCTTGACCAAAACAAAATAGGTATCGTTTGAAAGCTTAGAAGCTGTACTTTACAATGCATGTAAGAATTATAACCAAAACTGTACAAGTACTTTGAAATTTGCAGACAATTCAGAAGTGTTCTATTTTGATAATTTATAAATAATTTTGCACTGTACATTTTTTAATCTGTAAAACATCAGACTGATCAAATAGCCATGCGTCATTTGTTGTTGGAAAGCTCTCAAAAAGTAGAATACAACCAGCCTATTTGTTTTACTCACAGACAAAAAATATAGTGAGTAAAAGCTAAGTGCATGTCTTTGACATACATGTTACATGTGAACAGGTGTTGTTTATAAGCCGCGTTTTCGCTTATAAATTCAGGAATAATTAACAGAACAAACAATATCACGAATCATTACTTAGAGGATGGGATTCCCGTTAAAACAAGCCCACACACAACGTAATCAGATGCAGAGATCATTAGATAATCCACATGAAGCACAATGTGCACACTTAATGTGCTATCTGGCTAAAAACACATACCTCTAGTCATTGTTGTATTTGAATGTGTAATAAGTTCTTGTGTACAGTTTTATTTGTTTGGAGAGGCTTTTGGACACTAGGATAAATTATTTTTGTAATGCTATAACTTTTGATTGCTTTGTCATATCAAAACACAGTTTTACTCAGCTACAGGTGACATGATTGGGAACTAAATAAAATAGCAGTTATTTACACTCTGAGATGTATAATGTCAAATCAGGAAAAAAAAGGGGGGAAAAGTACATTTTTGGCAGTGATTTTTCAGCAGTTTCTTAGGCTGAGAGTATCATAATTTATCATAACCTATATCATTAAAAAATAGAAAAGTTTTCTGATACCAAACACCTGATCCTCTTTTTTTTTTTTTTTTTTTTGAGTAATAAGCCTTTTATTTTGGGCATTCCACTGAAACAGAAAATCTTTAAAAACACCTTCAGAGCTGAAAGGGTTAAAGAGCTCTTGATGAGTTTGCTTTTAGCAGCTAATTATGCGACTGACTGATATTGTTGCCCTTTCAGACTGACACCTGTCTGACCAAACTCTGCTCCACATCACTGACTACGCACTCTCATGTAAATGTGGATATTATGCATTAATTAAAACCACAAAGAGGAAAACATTTCAAGATTTAAATATACTGGTGCCTAATAGCTTTGTTGTTCAACTTCTCGATTGGACATACCAAATCGCCCAGCACGGCCAATACGATGCATGTACGTCTCCCAGTCCTGAGGAACATCCAGATTAATCACCAAGTTCACCTTCTCAGCATCAATACCACGTGACGTCTGTGAAGTGGGGGGGTGGGGTATTAAAAGCTGGGTAATTGTGGTGTGGGTGGTGTAATGTGTCATGCCTCACCAGGTCAGTGGATATTAAAACTCGACACTGATATTGTTTCAGTTTCCACATCGCCTCTAATCTCTGATCCTGACTCAAACCACCTATACACACACACACACACACAAACATCATAGGGACTGTATACAACCACCATTAATAATGACCTTCATACATTTTGGGCCTTCATTTACATGTCCACATTTTACTTGATTATAACTTTTAAAACAAGGTGAAACTTACCTGAGATGCAGACTGCAGGCAAACCTTTAGAAGAGAGAATATCTGCCAGGTGCTGAGCTCTGCAAAAGCATGGCTCAACTCAGTCTTTTATTACTTTCGATAAATATAAAAATTAATTTTTAATAAAAGTCTGAAGTTTGTATAGCCTTAGATAATAAGGCTAAGGGCTGGAAAAGTAATATGTTGCACTTTTCACATCACCTTGTTTTCAGAATAATGTAAGTAATTGAAAAAGTGGGGGAACAGCTCTTGCCTGGAATGGAGATTAGAGAAGACCAGCGCTTGGTTAAATGGGATTTTACTGAAGAGTTCTAGAAGACTCCGAACCTTCTCCTCAAAGATTTTATGAGGCAATGAATGTGAGGGCACTATTTTATAGTACTGCTTCAGTCCTGGAAGACAGAGTATAAAAACAGATCAAAGAATTCCATGTACAAATTGTTTAAATTGTCATTTGAAAGACCTGGTACTCTTTTACACACACACACACACAAAATAAATCACCAACAATTCAGAAAAGAACTGCAAACTGACCAAGGAGTCCAGGATCTGTTGGATTCAGTCGAACAAATGTCGGCTCTCTCATGTATCTTGTCAAGTGTTGCGCCAGAGATTCTGGGTAGGTGGCAGAAAGGGCCAACATTTGTTTATTTGCTGGCAGAGAGGAGAAGATCCAGCTAACAAAGAGTGATAGCAAGAAATTTACAGAGAGTAGAGAGAGAAGTTAAATTGAAATGAAAGTGAATCAGTTAACACAAAACTGTTCAATTAGAATACAGAAAAGTCTCTACAGCAAATTAACATGTCCCCTTTGGCAAAAAACAAAACAAAAAACACATTTACTTGATTTGCTCCTGAAAGCTGCTGCTGCTGTCATCCTCTAGCAGTTTATCAGCCTCATCCAAAACAAACAGACGAATGGAAGATGTAATCAGGGCTCCCATCTCAATTAGCTGCTTAATACGGCCTATAAACACAACACTATTTTAAAATACTGCCAAAGATACCATCTAAGCCACAAACACTCCATCTGAGAAGCTGACAGTCTTATTATATTACCCTAAAGCAATGTCCCTAAAGTAATGGCAAAAATCCCACTTTGCCTTACAATTATCTGATAAAGGCTGGCTGGCCATTTGTTAAATGAATAGCATGTTGTTACAAACTCTTATGACCTTTTTTCCTCTGCAGAACACCACAGATGCCAGGCAGAATCTTATTCTTAGTCACCTGAATATATACATATACATATATATATATATATATATATATATATATATACACACAATGAAAGTGAATGGTGACTGAGACTGTCATTCTGCCTAACATTTTTTGTGTTCCACGGAAAAAAGTCATCCGGGTCAGTAAATGATGACAAGAGTTTTCAATATTGTGTGAATTAACTAACTATTCTGGCTAAATCTTTTAGAATCCGAGTGCATTCAATATTATTAGCATGTTTTAAATGTTTTCTAGGTGGTTGTGAGGTCTGAATGTGTATAAATCAATATTTTAAAAAATGCTAATTAGCTAACCTAAACTACTCTGTATCTATAAAATACATTTTAATTAGGTCTCACCTGGTGAGCCAATGGCAATATGGCATTTCTTTAGGTGGAATTTATCTTGACTGATCGGTCTTCCACCAATGAACACATGGCACACCAATCCCTCTATGGCGCTGCCTATTGCCATGACAACAGCATGAATCTGCACTGCAATCTCTCTAGTGGGGGCTAAAACCAGAACCTGACCAGAGAAGTGTGGATCAGTGGGGAAAATTATTTTAAAGGGATAGTTCACCCAAAAATGAAAATTCTCATCATTTACTCACCCTCATGCCATCCCAGATGTGTATGACTCTCTTTCTTCTGCAGAACACAAATTAAGATTTTTAGAAGAATATCTCAGCTCTGTAAGTCCTCACACTTTGACACTCCAAAATGCATATAAAGGCAGCATAAAAGTAATTTTTAGGACTCCAGTGGTTTAATCCATATCTTCAGAAGTGATATGATAAGTGTGGGTGAGAAATAGGCAAACAATTATGTCCTTATTAACTATAAATGCTCCTTCCTGCCCAGTAGGTGGCGATATGCACAAAGAATGCAAATCGGCAAAAACAAAAGAGGAAGAATGTGAAAGTGGAGATATATAGTAAAAATGGACTTCAATATTGATGCTACTGCAATACTGTTTCTCACTCACACCTATTACATCACTTCTGTAGATATGGATTTAACCACTGGAGTCTTATGGATTAATGTTGTGCTGCCTTTATATGCTTTTGGAACTTCAAAGTTTTGGTCACCATTCACTTGCATTTTAAAGATGTACAGAGCTGAAATATTCTTCTAAAAATTGTCGTTTGCGTTCTGCAGAAGTCATACACATCTGGGATGGCATGAGGGTGATAAAATGATGAGAGAATTTTCATTTTTGGGTGAACTATCCCTTTAAAAGTTAAGCAAACGAGCATACACGTGTTTTGTGTGCTTACTTTCTTAAAATAAGTATAATAGACTGGGAAATTAATAAATATTATGATAGATCCACTAAATAACATAAAATTGTTCGGATTAATACCTGAGTGCTGGTGTTTTCCAGTATAAGAGAGTCCAAAGCAATAGTTGTGAACACGCAGGTCTTTCCTGTGCCAGATTTGGCTTGAACAATAAGATCTGAATAGCAAGACAACATTATTTCACTCATAATTGCAGTGTATTATTAAATAGCAAAAGCACAACAGAGAACTCACAAGTACACCGTATTCATCGATTTATGCGTTACATATATATCTGAAGGTAACATTACACTAGTGGCATGTGATTAATGACAACCCAGTTGGTTGAATGGTTTAAATGTTTGTTTTGGTTCTATTTCTTGTTTTATTGGGTCTCGTACCGAGACCACATCTGCCAAGCGGGATTGCCTTGAGCTGGATGGGAGACGGTCGCTGAAAGCCGGAGGCAGATAACCCCTCTAAAACAGGTTTAGAGAGGAGTAAAGAGTTGAACTCAACCCCGTCGTTAATCAGAACATCGTCGGTCCGGGTTCTGGATTGCATCTCATTCGCAGCTCTCATGGAAGTCGCCATTTTCCCAAACAAGCGACCTGTTTCTCTTCTTCTGCACTGAATAAATGCGTTTAATGGATCTCTGCGCCCCCTGTCGCACAGATACGGAACCATCGCTTAACAGTACCTGCTGACATCAAGCAGAGGGCGATAAACACACACGGTCGTCAGCAAGCAACGATATAAATAGAAATGAATAATTACAGCAAAGTGATCACAATAAAGGTCTGTGTTGTTTAGCGTCTACAAGAGATGTTTCACACATTAAATCCTTTTATGTAACCAAAATATTAAAAAACAAAACTTAAAGGAATATTTCACTCAAAAAACGAAAATTCTCTCATTATTTACCATCCCAGAGGTGTATGACTTAATTTCTTCTGTAGAACACAAATGAAGATTTTTAGAAGAATATTTCAGCTCTGAACAATGCAAGTTAATGGTGACCAAAACTCTTAAGCTCCAAAAAGCACATAAAGGGAGCATAAAAGTAATCCACATGACTCCCGTTTATAAAACCATGTCTTCAAGAGATATGATAGGTGTGGGTGAGGAACAGATCAATATTTAAGTCCTTTTTTACTATAAACCTCCACTTTCATTTTTACATTCTTCTTTTGATTTTGGTGATTTGCATTCTTCGTGCATATCGCCACCTACTGGGCAGGGAGGAGAATCTATAGAAAAAAAAGGACTTAAAAATTGATCTGTTTCTCACCCACACCTGTCATATCAATTCTGAAGATATGTATTTAACCACTGGAGTTGTATGGATTATTTTTATGCTCCATTTATGTGCTTTTTGAGCTTAAATTTCTAGCCATCATTC
This sequence comes from Myxocyprinus asiaticus, assembly GCF_019703515.2. Classification (NCBI taxonomy): domain Eukaryota; kingdom Metazoa; phylum Chordata; class Actinopteri; order Cypriniformes; family Catostomidae; genus Myxocyprinus; species Myxocyprinus asiaticus. The sequence continues at coordinate 23,224,219 of NC_059367.1, forward strand.
ACTTGCATTGTATGGACCTACAGAGCTGAGATATTCTTCTAAAAATCTTCGTTTGTGTTCTGCATAAGAAAGAAAATCATACACATCTGGAATGGCATGAGGGTGAGTAAAAGAAGAGAGACTTTTCATTTTTGGGTGAACTAACGCAAACCAGTAATATATATCACCACATCGATGTAGACTGCCTGTCAAAACTTGATATCTCTCTTTCTGAAAGTGTAATGTCTTAGTAAACTCAAAAAAAAAAAAAAAAAATAATAATTTTTTTTTTTTTTTAATTTAAAAAAAAGAAGAAGAAGTAGTAAAGAAATGTACTTATCTTTGGTCTGTACCACAGCAGAGAGGTGCAATATGTTTCTTTTATTGGCTTCTGTACACACCGAAGACAAGTTTATAATTGGAAAATAAAATAAAACATGTAAAAATAAAATGAACACAATAAAACATTTTTACTTTTTAACCGACAGGAGGTCTTCCCTCGGTCTTATTTCCAGTCAGTGGATCTTTTCAGTTAAAGCGGTAAGACTAGCTCTATTCTTATGTATGAACCCTCTGTAATCACTCCTTTCATCATAAATTGACCACTGGGGTTAAAGCACGACATGTTTTGTTGACGAACAACCGTTAGTAAATCCTATTCAGGAACTTTCCCTTCAATTCAACGTTATGCTACTTGACACCACATACACCTCACAGCTTTACGAAACACGATATTAGGTCGCCTGATTCCTGAATATTGAAGATATGTAATGTCACCTGAATATGAAACAGTGAGGGAAAGGACAGAGCATTTAGAGAAGGAAGAGTAAACAGTGCTGGACATCACTCATGACTGACCATTAGAAATCAACGGGGAAGAGTCCAAAGATAATTGTCTTTCAGCAACCAGCTGCATCAAAAGGTGTTTCAGGAAGAACCGTCGTGAGAAAGGACGAGTGCAGTGTTGCAGTGTTTAATGAATGCACTTTTTAACTAACAGCTTTTTAGTAGTGTAATTTAGTATTTATGGAGGAAGAAAAGTTTGAACTCGTGGACAGCATGAGCATGGACAACTTTAGACGTCTAAAACATGAACTGGTGAGACTTTCGTTTTCCTGAAATCTTTTCTCAGTCTCTGTGGTCATCTATTTTTACAGGGGGTGGCAGGGGGTTTGAGGTTATACATTTTTATAATAGCGTTTTGGAGGGTTTCTCTGTAAGTGCATCTCTTCACCTCTGTGCGTTGATGTTTGATTAGGGCTGGGAATCGATTCCGAGGCATTGGGAATCGAGAATCGACTCTAAAGCTTGGAATCCGCTCGGGGAAATGGACTGATGTGTTAATTTTGGTGGCCACTGAACTACTACACATTCCAGAAGCTTTAACAGCACTAATTCAATTCACAAAAGGATTATAAACTTAAGGATTATATTACTTTAGCTAAACGATCATCAACCTGATTCTGAATCTTGTGTAGTTCTTCAGCCATAAAATGTGCTCCGTTTGTTTAAATCTGTATGACACAATCGCACAAGCCCTTCCACACCTTTGCAGACCTATACTGTAGTCTGCCAGTATTTTACTCTGGATCAGACTAATAATCCAATAAAATGGCAAATTTGTGATGGAAAATTGTTGTATAGTAACAACTTCACCGATTTTACAACACTTGTCTGCAACGAGGAGATGGCAGAGCTTCCCAGTTCACGTCAATAAATCGGTTGGTTAAAGTTTAAATGGTCATTTTAAATGACTCTTGCACTCATAAAAGCAAGAGTTTAACACTATTCATTCTCAACATTTTTACAGTAAGCCTATGTTTTAAAACATTTAGCATATTTGTTTTTCATTTACACTATTTTTACATTAGAATTATTCTATTAAATCAAATTCAGAACCAACATTTTAAATACGCATTATGAAAAATATTGTGATATTATATTAAATAAACCAGTACAAAAACCTGGATTTTAAAATAAAACTTTAATTTTATTTTACTTTTCACTTTTATTTAGTGCACAACGTAGTGGACAACTGCATACTAATATAAACCTCTTTATAACAAGATCAACTGATCGGTGGTAACAGGCAGTTTCAATGTAGATAAAAGTTCCCTCAAATGTATCCCCACTTTGGGAAGTGCATCTAGGACCAAATTTTATACTAGAATAGACCTATAAATAGTACATGCCATTCATTCTATCACAAATAGTGCGAAGGACGCTTTAAAATGAGCTGTTTATTATGAGATTTAACTTTACCTCCCTTTTTTTAATAGAATCGAAAAAAATCAGTCTGGAATCGATTCCGAAAACCAGGAATCGACTCCAAAATTTCTGGAATCGAACAGCCCTATATTTGATATCCAGCTGTTGAACGGTGCGTGAGAAAAGAATATATGCAACCTGATTGGCCACGGTCATTTGAAAAGAAGGGCGCTGATTGGCTTGTGCTCTGCCTTCTGTAATGTTTTAAAATCTTAGTGTGACCAGCGTGGCGCTGCTTCAGATCAACATCTCTATGTCAGTTATGCAGCAGAAAAATGCATAACAGTTGCTATTTCTGGGCAATATTTTAACACAGCAGAGCAATTTCGTTGGTGTTTAAATTAAAGTTGGTGTGCATTCTTTTGCAAAGCTCAAAATCAATGTTTGTGCTGCAGGCTAGATTTAAGTATGTCTTCAGTTGACACTGTGCTGTATGAATGCAGAAATTACATCTGTCACTTTTCTCTGACAAATAGCAATGACAGTCTGATCAGTCATTTAAAAAAAACTTGAGAAGAAAAGGTATGTTATGCTTAAAAAATATATGTTCCTGTGTGAGGGACCTTTTAGGGAAACTCAGCACTCATACTTAGGAATTAAAAGGTGCGTAGGCCAAAATATTTTTCAAGGTGAAGTTTGTAAAAAGCCCCAGGCCACTTATCAAGACTTACTTCTCAGAAGCAGTTTCAGTTTCAGTATGCAGATGTTTCCATCACAAATGCATAGATACACCCATGCACTGAGAAAGGTCATCTGTAACTGAAGCGTTTGCTTGCCTGTCTTACTTCATCCTGTGTGAGAGAGCAAAAATGTAAAGAAGAGGGAAGAAAGAAGAGAGTAAGGGGTAAATAAGTGCTGACAACAAGAAAAAACAGCCACAGGGGTGTTTCTCAAGAACAAATCAATCATGTGTTGGCCTCCTCGGTGAAGTCTGATTAATACTCCTCTCTGTCTGGGCAGCTCCCAAAGGAAACTGACTCAAACAAGGCCAGTGACATCACAAAATGAGCAAAGTAACCTCCAGCTAAGTCTGATGAAACCCATAACATGTCATAACTAGAAAACAGGGTTCAGTTAAAAATGTAAAAACAATGAGTGTGTCATTAATGTAACTATTGGCCTCTTTAAGCACTATAAATTGAGTCGTAGACAGACTTCTACAAATATAACATTTATTTGATTATTGATACATAGGGCCTGGTTCCCAAAATTAGGAAAAAGAAAACACACACACACACACACACACATATATATGCTGACTAGCATGAGAATAACATATTCTATGACCTTTGTGTACATTGAGATGGAATTTTATCTGTTGTAGTTTTGAATAACTGTGGGAGTGATTCTTACAATATATATATATATATATATATATATATATATATATATATATATATATATATATATATATATATATTAATTAATTACACAATAAAAACTTGAAGCATGTCTGCAGCAAGCTGAAACACACACACCTCCTTATACCTAAACCTACAGTTTATGACCAACACATTAAAAGACATGCCTATGAACTTTGACTCACAATCTAGTCATTTCACACACATGCCAAATGTAGGTATTGCTGCAGCCTGGAGATCTCCAAATGGGTGCGGAAACTCCAAAAGAGGCCAGGGTTAGGTTAGGTGCTCTGAGTCTGTATACCTTTGCTGGCGGTTTGGAGCTCCCATCAGTTCCTACATCTCCCATCATGCTTCGAGATACTGCCCTCTACTGTATACTTATGTAGAAAGGCATCAGTTGTGTGCTGTGCTAAGACTAACATAATCACACTCTGGTAGAGGAGGGAAAGAACAGAAAACAGAGCGAGAGAGAGGAATGAAGAGAAGGGAGGACAGGGAAGTTGAGGGACTGCAGGCTGAAATAAGGTAAGATAATAGAGGTTTTATTTGTGGCTTGTAGGCACTGAGAAGAAGAAGGATGTTTAAAAGCATGTTTTTTTTTTTTTTGTAAAGGATTGGAATTTGATTAAAATAAAAATAATATTAAGACTGCTTTCAGAATTGAATATCAAAAATGTATGTAAATGTCTTTAAGATGATCAGACCAGCATTTGGCTCATAACTTTGTCAAGGGAAAGGTTATTTCTTCGGTCAGACTTTAAAGCCTCCTATGAGCTTAAAGGTTCTTAAAGACAAACATTACGTCTTCCTGTATAGATTATTTTAACATTCACATACGTACAACTATGTTGTAACAATTAAATTTAGCTGTTTACACATTTGTCCAAACACAAAATACAATTTTAAATTCATTACTGCAATAAAGGTATAGTTTACCTAAAAATGAAAATTCTATCATCATTTACTCACCCTCTACCATCCCAGATGTGTATGACTTTCTTTCTCCTGCTGAACACAAATGATGATTTTTAGAAGAATATTTCAGCTCTGTAGGTCCTTACAATGCAAGTGAATGGTGACCAAAATTTTGAAGCTCCAAAAAGCACATAAAGGTAATCCATAAAACTCAAGTGGTTTAATCCATCAGTTTTGGATGAGAAGAGACCAAAATATAACTCCTTTTTCACTATAAATCTTGACATCAGCAGTCTCCTTGGCGATTATGATTTCAAGCTCCATTACACTTCCTAGTGCCATCTAGCGCTCTGCGCATCCGTCAAGCACTAGGACGTGAAATCGATCTTGAAATCCTGATCGTGCCTAGACTGCTAAGGCAAGAGATAAAGTGAAAAGGGAGTTGCATTTTGGTCTCTTCTCACCAATTATTGCAATTAGATCGCTTCAGAACACATTGATTAAAACACTTGAGTTGTATGGATTACTTTTATGCTGCCTTTATGTGCTTATTGGAGTTTCAAAATTCTGGTCACCATTCACTTGAATTGAATGGACCTACAATGCTGAAATATTCTTCTAAAAAAATTGTTTTGTGTTCTGCAGAAGAAAGAAAGTCATACACACCTGGGATGGTATGAGGGTGAGTAAATGATGAGAGAATTTTTATTTTTGGGTGAACTATCCCTTTAAAACAAAAATCCCACAATTATTATTTTTTTTTTTTTAAAGAAAAAGATTTGTATCCAAACCCTGATCTAGAAATTAATTGCAATGAGGTGGCTATGTAGCACCTTTATTCCCTTAAAAATGCTTCAAGATCTAAAATTCTTCTTTTATGACAGCATATATTTTACAGAGACAAAAGATATGCATTATCCTTAGCAGATGCTGAGCCAGGTATCTGTGATGGCACACAGGCCAGAAATTGCAGTCTGTTTGGTGTAATATTGATTTTTTTGGTAATTACTGGAAAGTGAGCGTGAGATATGAGTTATTCAGTAGTCATTAGTCAGTTCATTAAAACAGAAATAATTTAAAAATGTGCTCATTATGGGATAATACTTCTCTTTTTTCCTCTTTACTTTCCCGCAAAAGGATTCTTTGTGGCAGTCAGATGAGGGTCTCCACACTCAGATGAATTCTGTGATTGGTGCTCTCCAGGAGCTCAAACTCTTGCAGGTCCAGACTGCGCTGGAAGAGCTTGAGTTATCCAGTAAAACCAACCAGGCCTCTTCTCCATACACCAATAACTGCAACAGTGCTCCAGAGGCCCCAATGCTTGATCAGAACAACCAAAAGGGAACCCAACTGAACCCAACATGGATTCCAGAAAGAGAAAATCTTTCACAAGAATGCGTCAAGGCTGAGCTTGGTATGGAACCATTTTTGTTCCTGACTAGTTCTCCATTAGAGGACCACTTTAAACCCCGACAGGAACCCTTGACGATCAAGCACTGGGGAAGTCTAAGCACTTCCTCCTCTTTCTCCAGTTCTCAGGAAGACACGATCGAAAGCCATTTCTCTCAATATGATAACGACGACTCCAGTGATTGGACAGCATTGTTGATGAATCAGAGTAGAAACAGACAGCCATTGGTGTTGGGTGATAATGCATTCGCTGATTTGGTGGGGAACTGGCTGGATCTGCCGGATGTTGGATATCAGACAGCAGGTGAAGAGGAGAGTGACTCAAGCTTGAAAGACACGTTCACTCAGTCATCACCTACCAGTCACCATCAAGAGCTTTCCAGAAGACTGTCCCTAACTGCAAACATCTTCAAAAGGGTTCTACGTCGTGTTCGAACAAGCAGAGATAAACCCTTGCAGGATTGCCCTGTACGGATCCATGGAGCTCTATAAAAAACCAAAGATTACATACAGGAAGCCAAAAGGGGATGCCAGCAAGCCATTCTGGGGGAGAACGAGTGGACTGAGAAAGAAAACCAAAACCTCCCAGCAAAAGGGCGGGGCATGATCGTAGAGAAGCACAAGCCTGTGTTTGATTACAGCTCAGCTGTGTTAGTCTAAGACTGATACAATTCTATATAGACAAAACTGCGATATATGTTGTTAGTGACCTATAAAGGAATAGTTCACCCAACAATGAAAATGTCATTATTTACTCATCCTTATGTTATTCTAAACCCATATGTCTTTCTTTCTTTTGTGGAACACAAAAGGAGAAGTTAAAGGATGTTCTGTTGGCTGATTTCAATACAATGGTAGTTGATAGTGACTCAATATAAAACTTAAAAACACCCGAAGATGTCTTAAAAGTGCATCATATTCCAAGTCTTCTGAAGGCATGCACTCACTTTGTATGATGAACAGACCGAAATTGAAGTCTTTATTCACTCACAAATCAAATCAAATCAAATCATTGATCAACTATGGCAACACATCAATAACATCAAATCTCACAAGACGCACAAGAACCAATGACGTTTGATGTTATTGATGTGTCGCCATATTTGATAAGTGCTATTTTGACAGGAGTTGGAATGACTGGAGAGTGTAATGAGGGTACATAATGGGTTCCCATAAAGGGTAAATAATGACAGAATTTTCATTTTTGGGTGAACTATTCTTTTAAAGACATAACTTATGTACTTAAGATCAAAATTACAGGTGTAAAAGCAATTGTCAGATTAATTCCATATTTCTTATGGTTTCTTTGCATTTCAAGAAAAAAAGGAAAAGAAAAAGAGTATTTGTGGTGGACTCAGGGGTAAGATTGTCCCTCTGTCCCAAGTAAGAGTAGCAATCTAGAAGCTATTTATTCTAAAGATATATTTGGTAAATTTTTCAGGGATGGATTTCTCTGTTTTCATGGAGATATGAGCATGACAGAGCAAAATAGAACATTCTGAATACAGTCAGATTGTATGCATTGATGACTATATAAAAATCTGCTGAGTTTCCCCTTGAGAGTATAACATGCTGCTTTTCCTGCTGATGTTTGTTTGTTTCAGTCTCTTTAGGTTTAAGGATGATGGCTAACTGTCAATCACTCTACTTAAAACTCCTGGTTGGTTAAATTTTTCACAAACCTCATAATCTTTCAAAAAAAGCTTTTAAAGCATAAGCTTTTTTTGTTGCACAGAAGAACTATGCAATAATGCAGAAAAACTATCCACAAATATTATATGAAAACTGAATAAATGCAAATGCCAGCCTATTTAATCAGCATATTCTTGTTCTCTGTAAACATACAGTGCATGTATTATAATACACAAATAGCATTTCCTTCTCTTTGTACTGTGATTACAGTTACATCTTCTCCGATTCAATTAATAAATAATGTAATGTGGGATAAACTAAATAATTTGACACGACACGTATTACAACTTCATAAAAAAGTTTAACTCCTAAAGACATGAATTGTAATTTTGCAATATATTTAGAAAATCATGACCACTCACATTAAAATGAAAACTCCAGTCATTTCAGTAACCTTATAAAAGCTGTTTTATTCTACATGGAGAGGGTCCACACATGGGGGCTGCCATGTTAGAATCACATGACCAGCTGAATACTACTCGCTTAAACTCAGTAACCATACTGTTATTTGACACTTTCACTCATTAAAATAATCATGGCTGACTAGGAATACTACATTTCTACAATGGCATCTAAAACTGAAAATTTATTTTAAATTATGCTGCATCCAAGCTGCTAAGTCCAAGATGACACAAAGACAAAAGTTACTGAGAGTACTTTTAAAAAGGGGGCCTGCAAATTTCCAAAAAACGTCGAAAGTATCAGCTTTTGTCAAGCCTAATAATTTCCTTGCATTACTCATTATGACCTTTGGACTGAGAAACACTACTTCTCAACATGATATGCAGCACTGGGAGATAAGAGTGAATTGCTTCTGTTTTAGCATTCTGCATTTGTCAGTCACACTGAATGCTAAATAAATAAATGAAAATGTAAATTAGAGGAATTATTTAAATGACACTGTGCTGTATTTTTATCTATATAATGTGAGCCATGATGAACTGCAAAAACTGCTCAGGAAACAATAAATATCTCTGTAATGGTCTATGTAGGTGAACAATAGGAACATAAAAATGAACATAAAACACCAAATCAATATGAAATACATTTATTTATTTAAATCTATGTCAAAAAATTATAAAGCACACATTACTTTAAAATTAAAAGTTAATCAGACACACTTTGCTTGAAATGCTTAAAATAACCATGGAGCAGAACAATGAAGAACTTAAGTAAAACATCTGAGACATCAAGACTGATTTAACTTGGCAAATTAAGTGTCAAGGACTGACAACTGATTATTGGTTTAGCCGTTGTAAGAGAAGTCATCTGCGGGTTATAGATCCGATTTCATTCTTCTACTCAGGCACAAAATGGTATTCCTCCCAGGCAGAGCTACAGCCAACAACAAAATACAACCAAAAATTTAGAATGAAAATACACTCAAATTTCATTATCTTTAAAAGCTGGAAAATTAATGTCATTCTGATTGCGAAAGAACATAAAAGAGCATTTCAGCATTGGCTTTAGTACAATATATCTTTAAGATACACAGAACCAAATTTCTAGTTACTTTCATCTTACCACTACAAAACTGACATTTTTTTAATTTTCCACAGTTTCTCTAGATTAAAAAAAAAAAAAAAAGAATTCAAGCATATTATGGGGAATATGAAAGCTGTGACTCTTCAGAAAACCTAGACACTCAGGAAAAAAAAAGGTTGAACTTTTTCCAAAGAATGAAGGACACACAGCTCCTCTGTACAAATGATTAGTGAAGGTCCAAACATTAATAATAAAAAAAAAACATTTCTGATCATTTTATAAACATTAAAATGGTTTGAAATGTCTCCATTCTCTCTGTAGTTATTAAGTCCTGAACCCCCTCCCAGAATGCCTAACCCCCCTCGCCCCATCACAGACATAGATTCTCCTTCAGACACAGATCCTCACTGTGGAATCTCCTTCAGAAATAACTGTAGTCAAAGAGGGGGAAGTAAATTTGAAAGACTGTTCTGGAAGAAAAGGCAGAGGCTTCATTTCTCTTTTTCTGTCAAATCTTGTGTATATTAGTCCAGAAGTCTATGGTGTTCTGCCTTATTGACTGTTTGGCCAATAACTGTATTGGCCAGCAGGGCAACAGTTCTTCATTTCGGCATTCTGCAACAAAAAGAGAAAAAAATTCATGCCTTTCATCTAAATTGGAACTCAACTCGCACCACCTCAGAGCTGTTCAGTAGATTACTGATCTTGATTTGCCTCTGTCAAAGTCTGAAAGCTGAAACACTGACCAAAAACTCGGTGCAGCATTACAATCATACAAGTCTTGCCCCCAAAAATAAATGCTGAAGTTCCAGTAGGTGGCACTATTCTTCTAATGTTCCATTCCACAACCATATCAGCTTCTGTAACATCAACAGGGTTTGCAATTCATTTTAATCCAAAATTAGGATACAGTATTATTAGCAGAAGTGCATGATCACTGCCAGTATCCTATTTTAACAACATAAGGCAGGGGTCGGGAACCTGTGGCTCTTTGTTAAAAATCAAGTGGCTCGCCGGGTGTCTCACCATTCACCAACACATGATCGTTTAAAACTTTCTAGACATAACTTTCCAGCAGAAAGTGTGGGTGCAATTGCAAAGCTCGAAGTCAATGACACTGTTTTGATTTCCTTTCTCCCGAATTTGTCGTACAGCCTACTCCTAGTGAACATGGTTTGAAATGAACATCCGCCGAATGCAGATTTTTCATGCGGAGTATTTTGCTGATGTACCAGCCACTGCGGAAGGTGACCAGTAAGACTTCTCGGAGTGATATATTACAAGAAATTAGACACAACGACGCGTGTTTGGCGAAACATATATTTTGAAGAACAGACGAAAGAAAAGCCACCGATGCGCGTCTGATTTGATATACGTGTGCAGTGAGCTCTGCTGTTCATGAGTGCAATGAAAGCACTTCTCCAAGACACGCACATTCATAGAGTTCTGGTCCTCGTTTCCCAATAACTATTGATCTTAGCGGTTAAGAGCATTTTCTACGAGCGATTTTATGAACGTGCGTAATTTGTGCGCCCAGGGTGTGAAATAGCACCCACCAAATGCGACAAGGCTCAATCCAGTTCGCAAGCTCCTCGTCCAAATGTATTTCATGCGCAAGTAATTTTGCTCATCTACCCACAACAGGTGGGTGACCTGTAAGACATCTGAGTGACACGTGACAAGAAATGCTGTTAGTCACAAAGACACATGCTTGAAGAAACACACTTTATTATATTTTTAAGAACAGACAAAAGAAAAGCCGTCATTGCTCGTGTCTGATTTGCTGTTTGTTCAGAGGCGTGCAACGAGACCCTGTCTCTTGGAACAAGCACATGTAAAGAGTTATCGCTCCTTTTTCTCGGTTTCATTCAACTGAAAACTGTTTGCAAGAATAATGTCGTCTATGAGAATGCTGCAAATGATCTCCGATCATCTCGTGAGGTGCTGCGAGTTTAGTTTGCTTTATTTCCATGGAGCAGTTCACTCTCACACATTGTGAATGCAACTCTGCAGGTTCAGTAATATATACAGGTATCTTTGTATTAAAGAAACAAAGACGAAAGTGATAAGATCATAAAGTAATACAAGACATGTTAACCTTGAACCTAAAATTGAGTTTTAAAATTATTTTCTTTAGGTAACATTAACTGTATTACCAAAACGCAATACAATCACGTTTGATAAGAGCACACATTTGGCAGCATTTTTTGGGAACACAAGGGAATTTATTAGGCTTATTTATTATGATGATTATTATAATTATCTTTACATTTATAATTGTCTTTAGTTCTTCATTTGTACACTGTTAGTAATTTTTCACCTGCTGCTGTTTACTGACGCTTGCGTGATGCAAATGGAGCCGTTGGAGACAGTAAATGTTTGGATTTGGGGAGGTGGTTATATATAAGATTTTTTAATCACTTAGTTATTTTAATTTGCTTTTTTAGTTTCGTTTAAAGTGCAATTTGAATTTAGAAATGTCTTTTAAGTTTTTCATGTTTCAATAAATGTATTTAATTTTTAAAGCAAAATCAATAAAGCAAAAATATTCACGACCCTTGGCAGGGGGGTTGACCATATAATCGGATATCGTGATATTTTAAAAGTTATTATCGTGAAAATATTTATTACATATCGCCCAGCCCAAAAGGGAAGTTACATTTTTCCTGAACAATTGTAAAATAAAATAATTTTATGGAGACCTGCACAAACATGTGTACTCAATTCCATATTGCAACATGTTACCTATTAATTTTTGCATATTCGTTTGTTTTTGAGTAGTCTATGGGCAATATAATCATTTTATTTTATTGAAAAACTTTGTTTTTGAAAATAATAAATTATTCATTTGTGCTATGGTTCTTTCGGAAAAATGCATCAACCAAAAATAAAAAAAATTGGCTCCTTAGTGAAAAAAGTTTCCCGACCCCTGACATGTTTTGACTGATCATCATCACTCAAACATTGCTCACTTTGAACATCCTGTTGTCAGCAGGTGAGCTGCTGTTACTTAAACTAAAATATGATGGCAATTAAAAGGGCGCCTCCATCTGAGGATGATGCACCACTTTGTGTGTAGCCCTCCAGTTTGTTTCGTGTTGATTGGGGAAGTGGTTATGGTTCTCTGCTGTGAACCTAAAAATTGCAGAATACCATCTTTTCATCACCACCATGGGTTTTTGGTGAAAAAGGCAGTAAAGACCAAATTACTGTCTCTGCAATAAGTGTACCGCAAATCACATTTGATGAAAACTGCTGGCTAACTAACAATGAATAAAAAAATTCACTTATTGGCACATGATCATGATAAAGATTTTGATGATCATTTTAGATGAACCACCTGTTTTTACAGCACAATAAGATATCATGCTTTTGTGTATCCTGCTGAACACACAATTTTACTCTTCAGTAATTTTATGCACAACTTTTAACTGCACAATTTATCTAAATAAATTCAGTCATGATATGGCCTAGTGTGATTATTTCACAGCAGAAAGCTGCAATTTAAATAAATAAATAGTCTGCATGCACTGTGTGCTTCTGAGTGAATGGGCGGCACTCAATGCGAGCTGTTGTTTTAAGTGTAATTTTGATGTGTCATTCTTTTTTGTTGTTGTTTTTCTAGCCTCGATATCCAAGCAGCAGAAATTAGATTTTAAAAGTTCACATTGCAGTTGAAATCACAATGTTTGACAAAATAATCGCAATATGGTTTCTTTGGCCAAATCGCTTAGCCCTACTTTCAACCATTTTCTGTTTACATAGATGCATGTGTACACTGGTCATGGATGAAAGGATCTCCTAATAGTTCATATACTGAATTAGTAATCTACCTGGCTCAGAGCTGCTGCAGTCATGCTCTGCAGTTGTGTTACAGTAGGACGCAGTTTGACTTCTTTTTTGTTCTGTTTTTCTCCACCGGCGTCTTTCTGTTTATCTGTCTTACCAGGTCATAAAAGATCTGAGACACACACACACACACACACACACACACACACACACACACACACACACACACACGATATTTATTAGAGGACTGTGATTATAGATATGCAACGAAGGGTGATGTTTATTCTGTGCCTTTTTAATTTGCTTTAGATTAAGTGAAGTGTGACTCACCTCATTGACATTGATCTTTGATTTGGCAGAAGATTCTAGAAAGGCACAATTACTCCACTGACGAGCGAGATTCTGACCCTGCTCTTTCCCAACCACTCTCTCATCCTCTAAATCACACTTATTTCCGACCAAGATCATTGGCACCTAGAGAGAGACATCTGATGAGTGTGTGTATTTTGTTTAAATGAGAATTAACACTGACAGCTAAAAGAAATGTGATCGAGTCAAAAGTAGTATGGCCTGATTTCTTAAAGGGAAAGTTCACCCAAAAATTTTAAATGACTTTACTCACCCTCAAACCATCCCAGATGTGGTTTACTTTATTTGTTCTGCCAAACAGAAACGAAGATTTTTTTAGAAAAATATCTTAGCTCTGTACGTCCTACAATGCAAGTGAAAGGTGACCAGACCTTTCAAGCAAAAATCACAAAGGCAGTATAAAAGTAATCCATACGACTCCAGTGGTAAATCTATGTATTCTGAAGCTATGCAATAACTTTGGTTGAGAAACAGATCAATATTGAAGTCTTTTAACATAAATCACCACTTTTCAATCCTTTTTTGCTATAAATCTCCACCTTCACTTTCAGAATGTGAAAGTGGAGATTGATAGAAAAAAAAAAAAAAGACTTAAATATTGATTTGTTTCTCAACCAAACCTATTATATAGCTTCTGAAGACCTAGATTTAACCACTACAGTTTTATGGATTACTTTTATGCTTCCTTTAACTGATTTTAGGAGCCTGAAAGGTCTGGTCACCATTCACTTGCATTGTATGGACCTACAGAGCTGAAATGTTTCTCTTAAAATTTTCGTTTGTGTTCAGCAGAAGAAAGTCTTACACATCTCAGATGGCATACGGGTGAGTAAATGATGAGAGAATATTCACTTTTGGGTGAACTATCCCTTTAATAAACAAGATTTCATATACAGAGCTAAAAGATGAAAAAAAAAAAAAAGTGTTTGTGTAACAAAGATTCACATATATGCTAGGGATGTGCGAGACTAGTCGACTAAACGGTTCGGATGCTGCTAGTCGACACTGGAATTACTAGTCGGTTAATATTTCCCCCCAATAAACTGATAATTTTTACACATTTACGTTTGGCTTTATATTTTAATTTACAGTTTAAATTACTGTCATATTAATGTTACATATTTTAAATAGAATTAATAATACAAATATTATAAAAAAAAAAAAATAAGAGGATATCTGGAGCAGATACAGAGTTTAATTTCACCTCAGGCTGCGCGTGCTTCTTCCCTCTCTCACTCGCGGCGCGCACAGGAAAATGTCCTCTCACTAGACCAGCAAACTCACCAAAGTAGTTATGAAATCACTTCAGTGGTGCGGGAATCGGCTTTCCAAATGTTTTAAAGTCCCTATGGATGTTTTCACATTTGAGTCTTCTTTACATCGGTGCATTTTCCGCTGAGCAGGCTTTTTCAAGCGCAGGACAGCCACCTTAGGTGAGTTAAGTCCCGTCTTTCACCGGACCATGTCGACGTGTTAATTTTACTCATCAAAAAAAATTATGCTTTTGAGTTAGTAGCCTAGAAAATAACTGTTTTAGACTAGGTATTTTAATCTGCTGATTAAGAAGGCTATTTTCAACAAGGTGCCGACTGCTTAACGGGTTAAACCATTTTTTATTCTGCGTGCACGTCATGTTTAGAATACATTAGGTTTATTGTAGGCTACATCACAGGCCTATTTTTTCTATCCTATAGCTACTTTTTTTTTTTTTTTTTTTACATCTTAGCGTCTTTTTTTTTTTTTTTTTTTTACATTGGTTGACGTTCTTTACCGAACAGCTGTCATATTAGATCAATGGCTAATGCACGACTGCACGTCGTGAAATACACGCAACTTTTCAGCACATTGTTTTTTTCTCTCTCGTAGATTTGGCTTAGTCTACCTGTTAATTATTTTCAACGTCCTGACTGTTTTAATATGTTTAGTAACTTTTACTTGGTGATTTCCGTTTAGAACAGGCTTTTAATGGTTGTTCCATTGATCCTGCACTATTCTTCAGTTGTTTTCAATAAATAAGCCTGTTAAATATTCACTAACATTGATTCAATGAATGCGTGTCATGTTCTATATTTAATGTACAATGATCAGAATTCAAGGCGAGCATGTTGCAGATAAATGCCCCTTTTCAGTGGAATTTAGCATCGGATTTGGAATAGATTAAGTATTTTAAATGGGTCGCATAATTTTTTTTTTTTTTTTTTTTACTGTTTACTGAAGGTTTGTTTCTCTTTGGACTAGTGGGTTATAAAACTTCCATTTAAACGACAGTCAAATTAGTCGTAGCGCACATCCCTAATATATGCATGCATAATTTCTACCCTTAGTTTTCATCGAGAACTAAAAACTTGAATTTATGGAAATGTAGCTTTAAATACAGAATGTGGTGCTCTGGTAAAGTTCTTCAAATTTCAAATCAGCATGTCACCCAAAAAAGGTCCAAGCAAGATCAATATAAGATTGTGCTTTCACTTCTCTCTAAGTAGGCAATAGAAGCAAATGCATCAAAATGTTGTTACATTGAAAGGGTTAAAAACAGCTCTGCTGTTTGTTAATATCTTTTAGGGCAGACATGGCTTATGAAGGGGTTAGGTAACTAATCAGAACTGCAGTAACCTTGTTACCCTGAACTTAGTCAATATCAACTTTCAGAATATGTACATGGTATAACAGACAAAATTACATGTAGATAGTGATTTAAAAAAAACAAAAAACACTCTATATCATGTGGTAAGTGACTCACATCCTCTGTGTCCTTAACCCTCAGAATCTGCTCTCGTAGGTCCTGCAGGTCATTAAAAGTGGACTGTGCTGTGATGGAGTAAACCAGAGCAAAACCCTGACCGTTCTTCATGTACAGGTCCCTCATTGCTGTGAACTGTTCCTGTAGGCAAGCATTTAATAATCTAATGATATGGAGGATAAATCAACTAATTGGCAAGCAGAGTTTGTGCACCATATTTAACTCACTGTGCCTGCAGTATCCAGGATTTCTAGCATACATTGCTGCCCATCCACCTCAACTTGCTAAAAGAAACGGAGTGTCAATCCTGTATATTATATAATCCTATATTTTGAATTGATCAAAGTATCTTCAGTTTGAGCACAGTTTATTTTTTATGCTCTAATGTCACATTAGTCAAAAAGGTTACAATACCTTCCTATAGGAGTCTTCTATTGTGGGGTCATATTTTTCAACAAATATTCCCTGTACAAACTGGACTGTCTGTGAAAGAGAAGACCAGAAAGAGTGCACTAAACATCAGTTGTCAACCTATATATTTTGTTAATGGCCGATATCTTAAGAGTAGGGCGCCCAACGGCCGATATAACAAACTTATTTAATAAATTTAACACAATAGTTCTTGATAGCACATTAATGTAAACAACACTGTTGAATGTATGGTATTTTTGACAAATAACCATAAAAATGATTGATGAATACTAAAAGGAGAAAAATCTACGTATTTTTTTGGAATTTGATTTAAGTTGAACTTACCAGTGCAGACTTCCCCACG
Source organism: Myxocyprinus asiaticus (assembly GCF_019703515.2). NCBI lineage: Eukaryota > Metazoa > Chordata > Actinopteri > Cypriniformes > Catostomidae > Myxocyprinus > Myxocyprinus asiaticus. The sequence continues at coordinate 23,241,005 of NC_059367.1, forward strand.
CCCCCAGAGCCAAGGACAACAAGCTTATATTCACGCATGGTTGGTCACTCTGCTGAGGCCTGCAAGTTAAAATCAAAGAACACACACAGACATATCATTAATTGGTGTACTGACAGTTTGACACATTTAAGAGTTTCTTGGCTTTGAGGAAGTATAGTTATAAAGGTCTGTTTCAACTGTTCCAAGGTCTTCAAAAGAACAAACACCATATTAATACCACTTTTAGAGTCTTTTCCCCACATTATTATTGTGCTGCCAATAGGAGATCTCTAACCAGAGCTGTCTCACAGACACACACACAGCTGTTTATCTCCAAATAGATTTTAAGGACTTTGTTGGCTGTTAGAGATCAAAGAGAGTGCAATTTAAATTCCATTGTGATAAAGGACAGAAATGAAGTTATTATACAAGCATCTTATCTAATGTTTACAGACCCACCTGATGCAAGGCTTATGCACCACTTCATTCAGCCTGAAACAATTACAATCTGGAAAAAGAGGATAAAATCAAGACATTTGGAAAAGTTAGTTTAGATCAAAACCTTCCACTAGTCAACTAACTTTATCATCATTCATCCTTCAATGCTAATGAATACAAGCAATAAAAAGGCATAAGCCTCTGCAGTCACATTTTGTCCACAAAGGTGAATGATGTCAAACTGTTCTGTTTTATTCCACTTCCTTTTTAAACTGAATACACCAAACCATAGCGAAATATCAGAACCAAATAACACCACCACTGACTCAAACATAGACTCAATAAAGAACAATCAAACTGGCATGTTAAGTTTGGTCAGTCACCAAAGACTGTGTTCCTATCCGGATACAAATTTTAATGTCCTTCATTAAATTTATTTTAATAATTTGATTTCATATTTACATTGACTTTTTTTGCATTCACGCTTTGATACAGTTTGAAAAGCTTGTATTTCTTTTCAAGTGACACAAGTAAACAGCACTGTTACATAAATCTACCACCCTCCAGTATCTCTTAAAGCACATATTTTACTACGTGTAATCCAACCGAATATCTGAACCCAACTCTTGAAGCCTATTTTTAGGGAGCAAAGCATCGAAGGTGCAGAACCCGTATTATTATTCTTCTGCTCTTGAAGTCTATGGCAGCCCATAGAACCGTACATAAGAAAGTTATGAAATTTAGCATACTGATAGAGGGCACTCTCAAATGTAAATGACCCAACTGGGGTCTCTAACTTAAACCCTAAAGTAGGGATGGGCGATAAATACAGATTTCGTTTTATCGACGGTACACCTTTATCGATAACGATATAAAAAACATTCGATATAACGCTCGATAGTTTCACTTAAATGCATTAAAATGTAAATAGACATGAAGTTGCATGAACAACCCTCAAGTGTGCGCCATCCCTGGATCATAAACAGCCTATCATATGGCTTGATAAAGGAGCGTGCTACGAGTGACAAGCAAACAGCCAATAACAAGTTGCGTTGCTGTGGGGGTTCGGTTGCGCCATCAACATGTGACATCAGAACACATGAACACATGCAAAAATGAGTGCCGTGCCTGCCGGCGATGAGGAGATTGTGAATAAAAAAAAAAAATTTAAAAAAAAAAAAAGGACGTCAGCTCGCCAGTGTGGCAGTTTTTTGGTTTCTTCAGGTCTGACCAACATCAGAACATCGTTGTGTGTAAGCTTTGCAAAAAAAAACATCCCAGCCAAGTACGGAAACACAAGCAGCTTATTTCATCACCTTAACCGCTTCTACCCTTTGGAATATGCAGCAAGAAAGAAGTTTAAATTTTATTTTGTTTTTGACTGTTAAAACTAAAAAAAAATTGTTTTTGTTTGCCTTAATAGAGTGGGTAAATTAAAAATACAGTGGTTAAATTCAAACCTTTTTTCTACTGGTCTTTGTTTAAAAAAGGTTATTAAAATGTATCAATAATTATCGATACCGAATGATATGAAACATTATACCATGCTACATTTTTTAGCTGTATCGCCCAGCCCTACCCTCAACTGTTCAAAGTTGCACTTCTTCTGTACAGTTGAAGTCAGAAGTTTACATACACCTTAGCCAAATACATTTAAACTCAGTTTTCACAATTCCTGACATTTAATCGTAGAAAACATTCCCCGTCTTAGGTCAGTTAGGATCACTAATTTATTTTAAGAATGTGAAATGTCAGAATAATAGTAGACAGAATGATTTATTTCAGCTTTTATTTCTTTCATCACATTCCCAGTGGGTCAGAAGTTTACATACACTTTGTTATTATTTGGCAGCATTGCCTTTAAATTGTTTACCTTTGGTCAAACGATTTGGGTAGCCTTCCACAAGCTTCGCACAATAAGATGCTGGAATTTTGGCCCATTCCTCCAGACAGAACTGGTGTAACTGAAACAGGTTTGTAAGGAGGCCTACTCGCACATGCTATTTCAGGTCTGCCCAAAATTTTCTATCGGATTGAGGTCAGGGCTTTGTGATGGCCACTCCAATACCTTGACTTTGTTGTCCTCAAGCCATTTTGTCACAACTTTGGAGGTATGCTTGGGGTCATCGTCCATTTGGAAGACCCATTTGCGACCAAGCTTTAACTTCCTGGCTGATGTGTCTTAAAATGTTGCTTCAATATATCCACATAATTTTCTTCCTCATGATGCCATCTATTTTGTAAAGTGCACCAGTCACTCCTGCAGCAAAGCACCCCCACAACATGATGCTGCCACCCCCATGCTTCACGGTTGGGATGGTTTTCTTCAGCTTGCAAGTCTCACCCTTTTTCCTCCAAGTTCAATTTTTGTTTCATTAGACCAGAGGACATTTCTCCAAAAAGTAAGATCTTTGTCCCCATGTGCACTTACAAACTGTAGTCTAGCTTTTTTATGGCAGCTTTGGAGCAGTGGTTTCTTCCTTGCTGAGCAGCCTTTCAGGTTATGTCTATATAAGACTCATTTTACTGTGGATACAGATACTTGTCTACCTGTTTCCTCCAGCGTCTTCACAAGGTCCTTTGCTGTTGTTCTGGGATTGATTTGCACTTTTCACACCAAACTACATTCATCTCTTGGAGACAGAATGCATCTCCTTCCTGAGCGGTATGATGGCTGCCTGGTCCCATGGTGTTTATACTTGCATGCTATTGTTTGTACAGATGAACATGGTACCTTCAGGTGTTTGGAAATTGCTCCCAAGGATGAACCAGACTTGTTTGAGGTCCACAATTTTTTTCTGAGGTCTTGGCTGATTTCTTTTGATTTTCCCATGATGTCAAGCAAACGTCACTGAGTTTGAAGGTAGGCCTTAAAATACATCCACAGGTACACCTCCAATTCAGTACACCTCCTATCAGAAGCTAACTGTCAAGCCTTTAGTTAGACAATTTTTTTTTTTAATTTTCCAAGCTGCTTAAAGGCACAGTTAACTTAGTGTATGTAAACTTCTGACCCACTGGAATTGTGATATAGACAATTACAAGTGAAACAATCTGTCTGTAAACAATTGTTGGAAAAATGACTCGTGTCATGCACAAAGTAGATGTCCTAAAAGACTTGCCAAAACTATAGTTTGCTAATATTAAATCTGTGAAGTTGTTAAAAAGTGAGTTATGTCTTCACCCTAAGTGTATGTAAACTTCAGACTTCAACTGTAAATCCTAGAAACAAAATTCATTTCATTTTTTACTCCTCCTAGACCGTGTGTCCGACTCACTTGAAATTTGGCATGTATAATTTATTTGGAATTCACGATGATTGACCACATTTTTTTCATATACCGCTACAAGGAAACAGACGGCGAGTATGCCAAAATGGACGTGAGGCTGTATCTTCGAAATGCTTTGGCGTATTGAAACAAAAATGTATGCCATTATGCCCTGAGGGTACCTGAGCATTTTTGGCACAGCGCCACTTACTGGTCAAGAAGTATGAAAAATGGCTATTTTTTTGCTTATAACTTAAAATCCTGAGACTCATCTCTTTGGATTCCTTGGGGCATACAGAGTCATATGATACCCAATTTTTCTACGTAGGCCATATTGGGTGTCGGCCATTTTGGATTTTTTATTAAAGTGCTGTATTTTACCAGTGCATTACAATTTGTCCATGCCCTGAAGTTACTCAAAGTTTAGACAGCGCCACCTAGTGGTCAAAATATGAATGAAATTCTTATAACTTTTAATTTAGCTTATTGTCATGAGATATTTGTCATTTCCTTTCTTGGGTCATGCTGAGTACAAGTACAAATGAGCTGTATAACATCTAGGGGCACTCATGACAAAAAGATATGACAAGCTTTTTGATAGACAAAACCAACCATTCTCGTGAGAAACATCAACAAATTTCATGGCAAGATTCCAATAAGATCTGAGGCTGTATCTCGGCAACGCTTTGGCATATTGACATGAAATTGTGTGTGTCATTGTCGTCACACCCTGACTGCATTATATAAATTTCTTTTTATATGGCTCTGGGTTACTGATCAGAAGGTCAGGGGTTCATGTCCCAGCACTGCCAAGATGCCACTGTTGGGCCCTTGACCCTATCTGCTCCAGGGGCGCTGTAACATGGCTGACCCTGCACTCTGACCCCAGCTTAGCTGGGATATGTGAAAAAAAGAATTTCACTGTATAATGTGTGATAAATAAATATAATAAAAAATAAATAAAAAAAAAAAGTGTACATGTGTTCTTTGGAATGACATGCAGACAAAACCATTAAAAGCATCACATAATGTCTCCACTACGAAGGGAGATAGAATCTTAAATTACACAAATAAAACCTTACTGTACACTGTTTCTTGTGCTTCATCAATCTAAATTTGCCTCCAAAAACATTCCAGACATTCAACATAAATATTATAATGTAGACAAAGATTCAATTAGGTTATAGTGTCACCAGCACTGTTGGCTTTATTTAATCTGGCAATAAAACACAGACCACTGCTCCTCTAATTCTCTAAGATCAGAACAGCATGAAGCATAGCTTACACTACACTAATGGCTGTAATACTAATTGCATTGTTAATTAATGTTGATTTATTGACATTTTTATCACTTGACGAGTTAAAGTTAGCAGTGCATGCAAGTAAGTGTACTAGAAGTACATCCGTGTATCAATGCGAAGAATAAACATCAGCAGTTTAACGTATTCATCAGCCCATAGTAACGATATAGAACACGCACAGATCAAATATTTCACCGCAGACAGGCATGTTTATTTATGTGCTCACAGGAGACACCGCGGCCTGTAAAGCAGTGTTGTTTCCTGTGAGTTTCGACGGATAGCGGCGCTGCTGTGCGCCTCATTTCTGCTCCACCACCCGGTGACTAATGCTAACTGGCTACAGACCGGCCTGCGGCTCATCAGCTCGCGCTCAGCTTCATCACGCGAGGTTCTGCTCACCGATCGTCCCCCAAAACCAGACTGTATTATGCTCGTAAGTAATTGTAAATGACCGTGCCAGCTCGCTGTGGTTCAGGATTGTTCAAACTGTTCACTCACCGTGTACGCGTGTTCCGCCGCTCCGCCGCGCGCTTTCCGACCCCGGTCTCAAGAAAGCAGACGTCACTCTCAGGGCGCGGACGGCTGGTCTGACACATGTGCAGTCACGAACGGGTTAAAAAGGCACCGTGAATTAAAGCTGCTTTATTTTATTCATGGAATCAAGTTCAAAGTGAGATAATACCAGGATGTGAGTTTCTTTAGTCTTTAAATGGCATACCTGTTAACAAAACAAAAAACAAAAAAACAAATCATATTCTCGTACAAAAGCAATTCAATATCCACAAGTGAACACTCACTCGTTTGAAGTTAATGATAATTTGTTTAGTCTCCATCATGAGTTACAAGAAACAGGTCCACAGCTGCTCTGTATTTCAAAATGGTATAAAAAAGGAGAAACTGTCAAGAAATCTGTTCGTGGTTAGACGGTTCTTGCTTGACATTGTACAGCTGAATCAGATCTATTTTGTGGTGATTGCTCTGCAAGATTCGTTTTGGAAGTTTTGAGAGTTTGCGAAAATATTTTGTTGTGTTCAGCTAAGGAGAGAGTGAGACGGAGATAAAGGAAACAAAAAAGAGCCTTATTGTCCAACCAAGTACACTTTTACTGAGAGACAATGCTAGTGTGGCACCAGCTTGTGCATCAATAAAAAAAAAGTTACTCTTTTATATATATATATATATATATATATATATATATATATATATATATATATATATATATATTATTTTCCACTTTCAATGAGTTAATTTTTTTTACCAACATCAGTCCTGATCATAACTACCAAATATTCATTCATTTTCAAGGTTTTAACACTTTAAATGCCAGTTTGTTTACATAATGCCACTGTTGTTTTTTTACACACACACATTTCTCAATACACACATACAAAACACACTTTGACATTCATACCAACACACCCACACAATTTTAGCTGCATAATTTATTCAGTTGGCCTGCAGTGCTCTATAATACAGCAAACAGAAAATAGGAAAAAAGTATGTATTTGCTCCATAGGCTAAACAAATGGTGCCATCTGGTGAAAAATATTACAAATTTACATTTTGAAGCCAGGGCTCCAGAATGAAAGTATAATATAGAATTCATGATTTTATGCTTTAATGGCACTGGGATCAAATATTGCAGTTTGAATGTGTTTCAGTGGGGACATTTATGTCCTTAAGGTCCTGAGTGTAACTGTTTTGTGTGCACAGTGTATTATATGTGTATTATAGGAACTGAGGTTGAAATATCAAAATTCCCCCAAAAATACACACCTTTGGCAAAATGTATGCCGTTGGCATAACGCATCCAAAATGATCGAAGAAACAAAAATGAAAAAGAAAAAAAATGTCCCAAAGGTCACACAAGGGTTAATATAAAAGAAAGCATCATATTAATACTGCACACTTTGGGCATCAAGGTTCCTTCCTCTGATCACAAAGGTAACAGATACAGGAGGACTTTGACCATTAACCCATCAAACTGTGAATTTGGTGATTTGACTTACCAAAATCAGTAGAAGGGTCAGAGCTTACTGATCAGACTACCTAATTTACAGACATTCAAACATAGATAATTATATTAGGTGAGCAACTGGAGGAAATGAACAGTAGCAACATTCCACACTTTGACCACACACACCACAAATGCTCTGCAACAGTGTCAAAACTTAATGGGCAGCAGAGCAACCGCTTTTTCACAAAGGAAATGATGAACTAACATACAAAGTTGGCTAAAGGATGGCTAGGTTACACTGCATGCAACAATTACAGTAATTATCGTTCATAATATACAGATAAAAACACTGAAGGCAAGACTGAGCCAAGAGATAATGATTTGAACCAAACATGGAACTGCATATGAGACGTGATGTGTACGTAAATATATAATTTCACATTAGTTTAGCCTCGCGAGTTCACCACAGTTTACCCTCAGTGCTGAGTTATCACAGTAATGCACAGTGGAATAGATGAAAGAAGAATAGTCTCCTTTAGGTGGATCATCCAGACTATACACTACTATCGTTTCTTCATAGAGATGACAGTCTTCCAAAGTCTGGGAGCAAGAAAAAGAGAAAGATATGGGTAGATACAGTTAAGATTCAATATTGAGTGTTTTCAAGATATTTACTTTCTATATACTGTATATTTACTACTATTTATTATATTTAACTACATTAAATTTTGAAAACAAAGCAAACTATTCAAATGTATTCATGCAGTGTTGATCTTTTTTTATTTTGTCAATGGTTTATTTTTTCTTTTGACCAAATAAATATGTTTCTTGTGTTGAAAAAGTTTCTTTCATCTGGCACATATACAACAGAGGTTTCCATACTTGGTTGAGGTCTGGTGGATTGGGAAGTGGATTTTCAGTGGTTTGAGGTTTCAAAGCAGCAACCTGCAAATGCAATAAAAAATTTTTTTTTGCATTAGATCTCATTTATCATTAAAATCAATTACCGGTATTGCCTGGTCGGACTGACTTAAAACAAATAAAAGTCTGAAGATTATGAGATATGATCATATAATTTAATTTGGAAAAACCATGGAAACATGACATATATATATATATAGTATACACTGTATATATATACTAGAGTGACAATTTTTTTTTTCCTTTTATATTAAGACAACTATATTTGGCTATTGAAACAAATATTTGCACATGTTTGTGTATGTGTTTGTTTGTGTGTGTGGTCTTACTTCTTGACTTTTAATCTGATCTACTTCTGTAGAGAGACACTAGTCACAAGAATCAAGAACACCAGCAATACCAAATTAACTGCACTAACCATAGTCATGTATACTGGAATGAAAAAAAAAAAGAAAAGCTGACATAATAATTACTGGATTTTAATTTTGCTGCAACATGAATGTCATCAGTAAATAAACTAGTGAAAGTACAATCATAAAAACAAATAAATGTCCTATTTCCTTGCATGTACAAAACAAGTGTAATAATTCCAACAGCCAAATAAATAAACAAACAAATTTACCAGTTACCAGAGCTTTTCACCAGGGGTGTGGAACCCGATTGGACTGTTGGTGAGACTAGTTCATATAAGCTAGAATTATCTGAGAGAGAGAGACAGAATCACATTTAGTATCATTTGTAAATAGATTTTCCGGAACAGAAAAGTGTTTATTCAGAATACAGACAAGACCTCAAGGACAGCATATCCTCAACCACAACACCCACACGATAGATCAACACTAGGCCCTACGCAGATTACCATTTAAATTGAAGAAAAAAACTTTTGAATGTTTTACTGTTCTTAATTAAACTGAGTATACATAATAAAATTATACTGAAGTTCCTGAAATATGAGATAAACACTGCAATGTAAGTAATTTTGAATGAAATGTGTTTTGCTAATTGGCAAGTGATCAGACTAATGTTGTCGATTGATCATCAATATCTTTATGTATTGAAATTTCAATATAAATGAAATTCTACCTGCAGATGTGTGTGCTGTTGTCAGTGTGTGTGTGTGTTTTCAGAGGTGTGAACACAAGAGCTGATGTGTTCAAAGGAGGTGTTGCAGCAGCTGCATAGATGAAACTTTAAAAAAAAAAAAATAAGCAGAGTTTGACACACATGTTAAAAATCATTACCACAACCATGATTAAATGAGTAATTTTAAGAACACATATTAACTTTACTGAATTTACTTTTTGTGGATCTGTATGAAGTTATATGGAGTTATATTTGTGCCACAATTCTGCATGTGCAAGGTGATATGTTGAGTGTGGAAAATTAGATTTTGAGCACATATAAAAATTCTGTATGTGCAAGATAATATTTTGAGTGCATAAAAAGTTATATTGCATGTGCATGAAATCAGTTTTGTAAAGCAATGTATCTTCTTGCAAATATGTATTCATTTTCAGCAAATGAAAATCAATTTAGCACTTGAATAATGTTTTCATGTGTGCTGATGTCAACATTTGCACAACATTTTGAAATTTATGTAACTCCATTGTTTTTTTGCATATGCAAGGTTTCATATCCACACTGCATGTGCTCCTAGCTTTGACTGCTTGCTTGCTTAACAGGGTCACAGCATTACAATGTGATAGAATTTCAGCCAATCAGAGAGAGAGGTTACATTTTTATAATATGAATATTATTATTGTCTAAATTAACATATTCTAGTCCATTCTATTCTTGATTTTAAAATAACTTGGGGTAACTTGGAATGTTCAGTATGCTGTTTTTATTTTTATGTTTTTTATTTTCTCCCCAATTTGGAATGCCCAATTCCCAATGCGCTCTAAGTCCTCGTGGTGGTGTAGTGACTCGCCTCAGTCTGGGTGGTGGAGGACGAATCTCAGTTGCCTCCACGTCTGAGACTGTCAATCCACGCATCTTATCACGTGGCTTGTTGAGCGCATTACCACGGAGACATAGCGCGTGTGGAGGCTTCACGCTATTCTCCACGGCATCAACACACAACTCACCACACGCCCCACTGAGAGCGAACCACATTATAGTGACCACGAGGAGGTTACCCCATGTGACTCTACCCTCCCTTGCAACCGGGGCAATTTGGTTGCTTTGGAGACCTGGCTGGAGTCACTCAGCACGCCCTGGATTCGAACTTGTGACTCCAGGGGTGATAGTCAGCGTCTTTACTCGCTGAGCTACCCAGGCCCCCCCAGTATGCTGTTTTTATAAAGTTTATGCATTCTACCACAACCCTTATGGCACAATTGATTAATGAAAACAAATGGTAGAAAAGGAAAAGTGGCTAATTATCTCACCTGTCATAGTTTGGGGTATACTAAATGTACAATATTGAACCCTCAATTGTTTGAGACAGCAAAAAGTTGGAAAGAATCCCTTGGCATTGCATGATCCCAGGCTACTATATTTTGAAAAACTTACATTACAGTAAGTTAAGCCTTACAGTATTCCTGGTATGTCTATAATCAACAAGATAAATATCTCTTGTAATAATAACTACAGTATACAGTATATAAAGTGTGTACTGAACTTTGAGTATTGTGCCTGTTGTCTCTTCTGCTACATTTACACTGATATGTTCATGGTTGCTAAGCAGCTCCTAATAGCCAATCCTGACGTAGGAGATGAAACTTGCTGGAATACGGGTGGAAAAGCAACTAAGCAGTCTAAAGTTATGAGCGTACGAGGAAAGAAAGCAAGTGAGATCTTGCACACACAAAAAATAGACAAACTTCCAACGACAAGTCTATTCACACCGAGTCCATAAAAAATTAAACCCACTGTACAGTAGGCGGCGCTGTTGCTGATCTACAAACATGTATACCAGTCTCCTGCCCTGCCCAGCTATCAGTGCTAGAGACTAATATATTGAATGCTGTTAAAGGGATAGTTCACCCAAAAATGGCAGTGTGGTCTCTTGTGTGACGTATTTGCATTGGCGTGTTATGGATTTAATCTCATGTTTTTCTCTCAGTTGTGACATCCAGGATGAGCACATAAACGCACCATTGTGAGTAAACAAACAGATAAAACCAACGAAGCTTCTGAACAGAGTTCCTCCTACACCATTGTAAACAGCGCTGCTCTTCCAGGTGTGTCGCACGTGCATCTGTTCTTGCGTGAACATGCCAACGTGATTATGTCACACGGATGACATTTATGCTGACTGTTCTTTTTGGAGTTTCAAAGGTCATATCACCATCCACTTGCATTTTAAGGAACGACTGAGCTAAGATATTTTGTCTATTTTTCTTCAAATGTGTTTGAAGAATGTCATACACACCTGGGATGGCATGAGGGTGAGTAAATGATGAGAGAATTTTAATTTTTAGGTGAACTATCTCTTTAAATATTTATCTGTTTCTCACCCACACCTATTATATTGCTTCTAAAGATATAGATTTAACCACTGGAGCCTTAAGGATTACTTTTATGCTGCCTTTATGTGCATTTTGGAGCTTCAAAATGTAATTGCAATACTTTGTTTTACATTTATTCATTTGGCAGACACTTTTATCCAAAGCAACTTACAAAAGAGGAAAAATACATAATAAGCGATTCATCTTAGTGGTACGAAAAGTGCTGCATTACAAAGTTTCACTAGTCTTCTGGTGGGAACGTAGCTCTGCAGAAATTATTTTAGGTACGCTGGAGCAGACCCAGTGACTGTTCTGCATGCTAGCATCAGAGTCTTAATTTGATACGTGCAGCAGCCAGTGAAGAGAGACAAGGAGTGGTGTAACATGCACTCTCTTTAGTTAATTAAAGACCAGACGTGCTGCTGCATTCTGGATCATTTGCAGGGGCCTAATTGCGCATGCAGGGTGGCCTGCAAGTAGAGCATTACAGTAGTCCAGTCTAGTTATGACAAATGACTGAACAAGAAGTTGTGTGGCATGTTCAATAGAGGACGGGTCTTATTTTCCTGATATTGTTGAGTGTAAATCTGCACAGTCGTGCTGTCTTTGAGATGTGGTCTGTGAAATTGTGTAGGTTATCGATGGTTACCCCTAGATTTCTGATCGTTTTGGAAGGCGTTATTTTAGTTGAACATAGCTGAACGGTGATGTTGTGTTCAACAGCAGGGTTGGCTGGAAGACGAGGATTTCAGTCTTCGCTGGGTTAAGTTGCAAGTGGTGTTCCTTCATCCAGGCCGAGATCTCTTCCAAACAGACCGAGATTCGAGCAGTCACCATGGTGTGATTGGGCTGGAAAGACAAGTAGAGTGAAGCAATATTAAGAGAACCCATGTGCTTGAATGATGGGTCCAAGTGATGTTGTGTATATAGAGAAGAGAAGTGGCTCAAGCACTGAGCCCTGAGGTACCCCAGTAAGTAGCTGATGTGACTTGAACACCTCACCTCTCCAGACTACCTTGAAGGACCTACCTGAGAGATAGGACTTAAACCAGTCAAGCACAGTTCCTGTGATGCCCAGAGTAGAGAGGGTGGAAAGTAGAATCTGATGGTTGACTGTGTCAAAAGCTGCAGAAAGGTCCAGTAGAATCAGGACAGATGATCTGAATCCAGCTCTTGCCTGTCTCAGCGACTCAGTGACAGACATTAGGGCAGTCTCGGTGGAATGTCCACTTTTGAAGCCTGACTTATTGTCATCCAGCAGCTTGTTCTGCGAGAGATTGGCAGAGATCTGATTGAAAACTGCCGTTTCAAGTGTTTTTGCCATGAATGGGATGAGAGAGAATGGTCTGTACTGTTCTACTTGTGTTGGGTTAAGTGCAGGTTTTTTAAGCAGTGGGGTTACTCGAGCTTGCTTAAATGTAGTGGGAAAAATGCCTGTAAGTAGAGATGTATTAAGTATGTGTGTGAGTGCATGTAGGATGGACGGAGTGATGGCTTGGAGAAGGTGGGATCCTTATCCTTGTGTTGTTGGGTAGTATTCCCTCATTATAAGGACTGTATGGTGACATCAGCAATTTACACCCTATCAGTGTTTCCTTCAGTCTATTTAAGGTGGAGATTTTCCTCTTGGGAATGCATCACACCCTAGAATCTGTTTTGTTTCCAGTTCGTGGCACCCTGCGAGAGAGAGGTATGTGTCCTGATGTTAGCGTGATTGTGCGAATATCACTGGTTTTAATGTTAATGTGAGTTGGTTTGCTTACTCCTTATAGGGATGATTGAAACTGGTGTTCTTCACTGCATAATTTTCCTTGCGTGGGCAAACAGTCCACTCCCAGTTATGAGTGATCTTTTGCTTGGTCATATGGCCATTTTGTAGAGTTATATGGCAGCTCGGGGGCTTAGATTTGTTTTTTGTTCCAGCTAGTTAGCTCCCAGCTGGGCTCTGATTGCTTCGCTGTGTCCTCGAGTGGTCGCTACGGTGCTCGTATGGGGTAGTAAGCAACTGTATTTTGGGTAAGTAATTCCCTATTTGGTGTGTGTGTGTGGGGGGGAGGTGGGTTGATTTGATTTTTATTTGTTTTTATATATACAATTTAGTGTTCAAGCTGTTTTTGGGAGATCTGTTGGTGTACCGACTCCCGTGGCCTTGTGCTGGAGTTCCGGGGCTGAATATTGGCCACTCACAGGAAGCGCTTCTGTCTTTATTTTATTTGGTTATGGTGTTGAATTCTAAGTGGTATCGTTATTTTTGGTTTAGTTATTTATTTATTCATTTATTTTAAATTTGGTTATACTGCTCATGGTACCTTTAAGGGCCACTTTACTGTGTTTTCTTTTTTTTCTTTCGTTTACTCCAGAGAAAGCCTTCTATATTGTGGCGCTGCCAATGTTTTTTAAAGCTCAGTTAGCTGCCATTTTGCCACTTTAGGCATCCCTAGGGGGGTGCTGTAGGAAATGTAAATATTTTTGGTTATTCTTTTCTTTTGTTTGAGAGAATTTGATGTGTTTTTTTTAGTTTGTTTATATTCAAATATTTGCTTCTTTCGCGGCTTGTGTGTGTACGAACTGCCCCGCCTCAGTGCTGGGAAAATATTAGGAGGTCATGCAAATTTTTTGGTTTGTTTTTTTGTGTTGAATGTGTTTTGATTATTTGTATGTGTGAACCCCCATTCATGGTGGTAAGTTGAGCCCAGACAAGTTAGAGCAATTGGTCTGGGTCCACCGTGTCTGTTTATAAAAAATGTTTTGTTTGTTTCTTGTATTTAAGAAGCTGTGAGCCAAGACAGAGAGGCTAGGTTTCCTCAATGGGACCACCTCCGCCGGGTATCCCCCCACGGACCTCCCATTCCTCAGCACGCTCATCTGCCCCGATCGGGCTTCCGGATGAGTCCGCCGGCTTGTCTCAGGGTGAGTTCGACCTCTTGTTTGGAGCCCGCGAAGGTGATGAGCTCTGGAGCACAGCGTCGGAGAGCGGGCTCGTCCAGTCGGAAGCGGAAGCCTCAGCTGGACTTCCCCCCTCGGGTACGGTTGTCCAGTCACAGGCTGACACGGAGATGATGGACATGCTTTCCAGGGCAGCCGCGAGCGTCGGGCTAGAGTCGAACCCTCCGCTTTCCCCTGAACCCTCATGGCTTGATGATTGGTTCCTGGGCCCGCGGCACCGCTCACAGCCACGCCCCGCCCCAGTTCCTTTCTTCCTGGAAGTGCACGAGGAGCTGACAAGGTCGTGGGAGGCACATTTTACTTCTCGGTCCCGATCTTTCAGCTCCCCCACCCTCACTACCCTCGATGGTGGGGCAGCCAAGGGGAATTCGGTGATCCCCCTGGTGGATAAGGCGCTTGCGGTGCACCTTGGTGGTCCAGGAGTGCCACCTTTGGCTCAACCTGGTCGAGATGGGAGAGGCCGACAAGGCACGGCTCCTTGACACCCCCATTTCCCAGGTTGGCCTGTTCGGCGACACCATCGAGGACTTTGCCCAGCAGTTCTCAGTGGTGAAGCAGCAGACGGAAGCTATCCAACACATCCTGCGGCTCAAGATCCCGCACCCCATCTGCTCGTCGCCAAGGGCATCCTCCTGCAGTGACTGCACCGGCTCTGCCGCAGCCCGCCCCCATGGCCCGGCCCCAGCGCAGAGCCCACAGCAGGAAGCAGACGCCACCTGTCTCACAGCCTGCCGCCAAGAACCCGAGAAAGGCTTCGAAGTGCCCCAGGGACGAGGAAACCCGCTGCTCTGGAGCTGGTAAGCAGACCACTCCATCCCCTGGTGGAGGGCTTGGAGGAGAATCTTTTGTTACCTTCTCATTTAATTTCGCCGCATGCCCAAGTGGCTGCGGTACCCAAAAGGTACAGCAAAAGAGCGGTTTCCTTGTTCCCTGAGTCACATACCCAGTGCGCACGGCCGTTATCATGACCACCGTCCACCATTCCATTTCAGCAGGTTTGGCGCTCCAGCGGTGGCCTCCCTGCCCCTGCGCGCCCAGCTGTGGCACAGATCCACCCCCGATGTGACGGTCTCCTGGGTCACGAGGACAAACCTCTTCCTCCCCCGTCCCAGGCTGTTCCGGGGGTGGTCACAAGGAGCCAAGTAAGTGCTTCGATGTCCCTGAACACAGCACGGCCACGGCACGATGTGGCACCTCAGGCTCAGCCCCGCCGCGAGGCCCCACCCGCCAGTACCTCCGATGAGATTGTCCCCTTGGTCCCCCTCGCCCGGAGCTTGGACGCATGGCTTGCGCTTTCCAACCTGTCATGATGGCTGATCCGGACCGTCCGACTGTCCCTCACAATTCTACTCAATCAGCTGACAGAAGAACACCTGCACCCTGATTCAGAAAGAAAGAGAGAGGAAAGCAACTTCTGGCTATGAACAAACAGCAGCATTCAGAAAGAAAATGAACCAGACAGAGCATGTGGGCGGAGCGAGAGCGGAGCATCGAGTGGAGTGGAGTCGTGATAATTCCACCTGAGCGGAAAGCGCCTTTTTGAAGATTCCACTCCTCTCTCAGACCGCTCAGCGCCACTCGCTCAACCCAGAATGTGCTTCGTGAAATGCTGGTTTGGGGATCTGCGAAATAAGCAATAGGCCTGAGGTTATGGAGCTCTAACATTGTTTTAGTGAAGTTGCAAACCTCATAGCCTAAATAAATGCAAAGTATAAATCAATCAAAGTTAAGAACGAGGAAATCGAAAGGGAGTGTTGCCAGAGAGCACAAGGATGTGCTACGCAAACATGGTAGTGCAGCAAAAGGTGAGATAGTAGGCTACACTACTATTTGATTATAAATTAATAGATAAGTATGGTATCTTGTTGTTTCGCCATCATGTCAGTGCAGCTGCCAGCTAGGTGCAGGCCCGGTTCTGCAGGGTTGCGAATGTTAGAGCACCATCAATTAAATATGTAAGCTTAATAATACTGTATACTGGCAAAGCATTTTTCCTTGAATCCTGGTGAACACACAGAAAATCCCTGCATCAAAATCAATAAACATGTATGATCTTGCAGATCAGTGTGTCCTAATTTGCAGGCGGAGCATTCTGCTTTCATGCCTCTATTGTACAGTTGAGCATTTGATTGGTAACGTTTAACACTCTCGCACAGAGAATTTCATAGTGGTATTATCTCACTTAATCGACCGCCTGTTGCTTTCGATTTCTGCCTTGGGATAAAGTGGCACATAACTGCTGGTCAGTTTCCCAAAGCCAAATCCACACCTTAATGATAAGTGAAACAGAAAAAAAAACTGACTCTAGATTAGTGGTTGCATATAACATCTTCAACATCACTTGCTGCAATCATGTGCAGAGAAAAATGATTGTACATTAGAAAAAAATAAAATAAAATTTTTAAACGAAGGTAGTGTAATTTGTGAATTAAATAATTTTTATTTGTTTTGGGATCATTAAACATGATTTCATCTAATATATATATTGGACAAAATCTCACTTTATCCAGGACGAATATTTTTTATTTGTTAAATCCATGGTTAAACCTTGCTGTACATATAAAGAGCGCATGCACAAGACATGATCCTTTGATGCATATAAAGTCCAGATTCACTTTATAATGCTTTAAAAATATCAAGGAAAAACAAAGGGGGCACATGGTATCTACTAATATAATAATTATTATATAAATAACCAAAGTCCTTTAGATTGCATATGATTCGTGCATATAAAATTGTGGAATATTAATAAAGCAACAATCCTGAAAAAGAGAAAAACATTCACTGCTCTTTTCTGGATAATTTAATACACCCTTTAAAACTGAACACAAAATTAGGATGAGAAATTGCTCATTTTAATTTACAGACCCAAAGTCTGATAGCATTAAATCAGAAACATATTAATGTATCAAATCTACAGTATAATCATTCCGTGGAAACAACTGAAAAACTATTATGAATTTCACTTTTACCTGCAATATTTTTCCTGGTACCAGTCCATGTTTTCATTATTACCATAAAGGACTCTAACAAACTTTAAAGTTGAAAAGATTGTGGTTTTCTGGGTCAGTTGTATCACTCGGGTCCATATTATACTGAAAAGAGCAAATTTGCGTGTGTGCGAGTTTCCGTGTTAAGGCACATATGTTTTATCACTTGTAGAGGCATGTTTGATGACTTGTTTAAAGTAAATAAAGGTAATTAGAACTGAAAACAAATGTTATGGCATTATTTGAAGATGTTCAGTGACATATGTGATAACAGAGAAATATTTGACTGATTACAAATGATAAGGAAGGTCTGGTTGACCCGATTATCTAACAGCAGTTGTAAACCAGTCCAAAATAAACGGCGAGAATCTATATACTAAAACACAACAATACAATCACATAATTTCAGATGTGTGTTACTAAGCATTTGATAATTTAATAAATGTTGGCCTATAGTCTATATTTCACCCAGAGGGTCACCTCAGCCCATGTGGGCAAAGGGGCAGTTGCTCGGGCCACTGTAGCTACACCCTGTGTATGTGCTTGGAACCAAGTATACTACAGAGAAATGTAATGTCGGGGCGGGATTTGAGCGAATGCTTTTTTACAGGTGAGCTTGAGCGGTACTTGAGCAGATCGTCTGCTTGGGCTGTGAGTGGTTGAGTGGAGCGCATAGGCATGGAGCGGGTTATTGAGCGGACAAGTAGTGCATACAAGTAGTGCAACTATTATCCACGCCATGATGATAATTGCCTGTTTCTGGTGTCAAGAAACAATGTATAAATGAGCGATCCAGATGGAGAACAACAACCATTTATGTATTAGTTGGAGCAAAAATGAATTTCAGGCTGAACTTTTGGGTGTCATAGCAACTCAAAGTAGTTAATGATATCAACATAACTAACCACGGACAAAGGCTGTTCTATTTCACCTCGGTCAACACTCCACAGTATGGGTCAGCCTCGCTGATGTTAAGCTGTCAGGAGACGTATAGCAAATTAATCATGCCCCTGCATGCAATCAACCTCTAGAAATACAGATGCGAACCGGCTGGCACTTTCTCTTTTTGCCTCCTGAGGAACGAGCTGTTTGGAACTGTCGTTGTTATTAGGGATTAAAACATGAAAGCAACTGTAGGAGTGAACAAAGACTGAAATTTGGATGCGTGGTGCCAGTCGGCAAAAGAGAAAGTGCCGGCAAGGGCATGATTAATTTGTTATACGTCTCCAGACAGCTTAACCTCAACGTGTTTGACCCAAACTGTGATGTGTTGACCTTACTCATAGAACCTTGTTTACCATTTCTCAATGTGCGTTCTATAGAGCTTGGGAAACTACATCACTTCGCATTGCATTCTGGGTAGTTGCCTCCATGTTTTAGGACACGCTCATCAGTTATCAGCGATAATAAACAGAAAAAAAATAAATAAATAATAATGGACCAAACGAAGACCAAGTGCAAGATTCTATATAGAGAAAAGCTCAACAAGGAAGCAAAGTTGCGGTACTTACAAAAAATCAAGGAAATTAGCGGGCTCGATCTGTACGAACACAAAGAGTGGTCCAATAATCTTAACGAGGCAGATTCAGCCTCAGGCGCATCAGAGTTGAGAGGAGCATCTGAAAAGATTAAAGTTTTCGGCCAGTCTGTGGCAGGCAGCGAACCCATCAGAACTGCAAAACATGGAAGCCCAGTGTAGTACCTGACCTTCATGTCATCATCTTTTCATCCTCATCCATCTTCTTTTGAGAGAGTCTCCTGTTCTCCTTAAACAAGCGGTTAATTTCAGCACGCCTGCTGCTACAAAAAAGACATTCCTGCTGTTCTGCAATGTTGTCTTTTGGACCAGTGTCATCCATCTGTGCAGCACCATCTGGTGTTGCAGCTTCATCCATCTCCAGTCTCTGGCCAGCTAGATCAAGTGGTGCAGGTGCAGCGTTAGTCCCTGTGACAGCTTGCTGTCTCTGTGTTCTCCGGTTAAACCACCCAGAGTGTGTTGCTTTAACTTCTGTGTGCCCAAGATGTAATGATGGTACCCAGTCAGGATCACACTCTAGCATTTCATAGGCTGGTTTGCCTAAAAAGAAAAGGCTGAATTTATTTGATTAGTTATGTAGCTATGCAGCCAGTTACTAGTGCAAAGTTAGCGGTGTAGCAACAACTCTACGCCATGTTTGCATTGCTAGCGGTAACAACAAAAACAGTTAGATGTGCTTTGATTATATCTTACCTTTATGAAAATGCCGTGAACAAACAAACATGTGTCGGGGAATGTTGCTGAAGGTGATGTTTTTCTGTCTTACTGCTGCTACCAGTACCTGAGTTCGAACGTGTTGTTTCCAGGCGGGAAAGCTGAAAAATCGCACTCCATTTGAAATACGGTTTCCACGCCAGAATTACAGCATAAATGGAAGTTAATTACACAACAAGCATTCACCATTGTTACGTATTATTATCTGTATAATACAAACTATACCGTCTATTTCCAGTACAACACAGTATCCACCACAGCTTCCGTGTCCTAAAGTCCCAACATGCATTGCATTGTTGACATCACGTTCCCAGAACCTATTGTGTTCTTACATTCTCCATTGCTGAAATTCGATTCCAATCTTCAAGAATGCAGGAAACCGAGAACGCAGGAAATTACCCGGATGTATCCAGGAAATCAAGGATGCGTTGGATGGTGACTTGTGGGCAAGAACTCGGTACTACGGTGGCAAACGAAGAACATTTATCGTTTTTTTTTTTTCCTTAAGAGATTCCCGCTGTGAGCTCGCAAAAGTCTGACGGTCGTTATACTCCGTCACAAATTTGGGCATCATTTTAATAAACATGAATAAAACTAGTGTTTACAGACTTTATTCTTTTAACGTGTCACTAGTCCTGCAAAACCTCACTGGTGTGATGATATTAATGCTGTCACTGTTGTGATAATGCCAGTAGTTCTCTCACTGGATTCAAATGTGCTGTGACGGTTAATTGTGCAACAGGAAGATCACAGAACATCTAAACTCGCATTAGATTCATTCTACATTCTCCTGTCCTTCCGAGTTCATTCTTTCAAGGTAGCTTGGCAAGAATGGTCTTTATAAGGAACACAAGTCCGTTCTCTGCATTCTTAGAATTGAGAACACCCAAAGTCTTTCTCGCCAGTCAGACCAATGGCGGCCATTTTTGGAATGCTACCAGGAAGCTATTTCCAGTCATGACAGTGCAGCTCCTATCTACTTGAATGGGGAAAGACTGAAATCTCCAAAACAGTTTGTCAAGATTATGATCAAAGAACATAAATTGTGCTTCTTTAGCTCAGTTTACACTAAAAACGTAATTTTCCAGGTTTGTATTGCTAATGCTCATTCTCGAGTAGATTTACAGGTGATGTCTGTATCTAAAAAGTGTTTTGCTCTTTTACGTGTAAGGCATGACTTCCTTTCCATTTCTGTTGACCGTTAGGCGTGAAGTGGCCCGTCCCTGCCTCGGACCATCTTTTCCTGTCATCTACCCACTCAGGTGAGGCACTGTCAAAAAACCGTCACCACGACTCTAAAATAGCCTATCGGTATTATGGAACCACGTGCATTTTTTTGACCATTTTTACAAATGTAGTACTCAAACATACATCACATCATAAGCTTAGAACATATGATATTGCGAGTGAAAACACTGGATACTGGAAACTGAAAACAGGCATCCTTTATTAATCGTGGAAGACATTTGCAATCAGAAAAAATGTGGATAGTTGAGCAAGGAATCAGAAGTTAAAAGCACATTTATAAATACAATTTAAAAAAATTGTTTAGCCTATTTTTAAGATTTACGCATTTCAATTTAATAACAAAATTCCATCATATTGAACTGTGTAACTTTTAACAAAATTAAATTAATAAAACTTAAATATTATTATTATTTTATAACTCAATTGTTTTGAGATGGTTCAATAAATAAAGTAAAAGTTAAATATAGCCATATGAGTGAGCTGTTGGCTACTCAAGCTGTTCATATATGTATAAAAAGTAACACAATAACTCACCACTATACCACAATCAAAGCATAGTTTTTCATACATTTGATGGGGGTTCTTGATCAACACACTACCAATGAGTCTGGTGCACTATATGGTTAGGTTGAAGCATTTTTATTGACATTCTATGGTTTAATATTCTTACTCATGTTGTATTCATAGTTAATCATCATCAAAAATTAGGCTAATACACTTATTTGGTAACATATGATAGGGGAAGATCTCAAATTATTCTCAATATATCTAATTCCAGTACATTTATTGAATGTCTGTTGTTCTCCTATGCTCTTACATCAACACTGAGATTTATCCAGTGAACATTGAATCTCCTCTCAGAATATTGAGA
The DNA here is from genome assembly GCF_019703515.2 of Myxocyprinus asiaticus. NCBI lineage: Eukaryota > Metazoa > Chordata > Actinopteri > Cypriniformes > Catostomidae > Myxocyprinus > Myxocyprinus asiaticus. Next base: position 23,262,628 of record NC_059367.1, read on the forward strand.
TTAGATTTTATTCCAATGAAATACTGGCCTACAAGGTGAATTCATCTAATTTTTTTGTCACTGGATAGTAGAGATCTGTGAATTTATTTCACATTGACTACAAAAGTTTTATGTATATTTTCATCTGTCTTCTTTTAAATGATTTTAAATGAGACCACACAACTATATTCATAGCCCAAAGCTAAGTGACAGTTGCTTATTTGCTTAGCTACAACAAGAAATGCACTAAATAAATTTAGCTACTGTCATAACCAGTCCTATATGTCCACAGCAGGATGTCTGCATGAAGCTGCATCACTTTGGCCACATGTACCACAAGTGCTCTGCAACAGTGTCAAAAGAGAAAGGGCAGCAGAGCTGATGTTCAAAAATATTGGCTAGCAGACTAAAGGTGTGTGGTTGCACACTTAAAATGGCAGACTATTCTGGGCAATTTGTCATTTTAAGCATAGCAACCGTAATTGCGTTATTTACGGTTGGGACATGTCCCTACCTCTTTTTGGCATTGTCAATTTTGTCCCCACCACTGTTGCACAGCTCGCACTCCTTTCCAGTTAAATTGAAAGGCAAAATGCAAACAGATGTGTCCCTGCTCATGATATACATCCACTGATGAACAGATGCAATTTTCATTCATTAAATTAAAAAGTTATATTAAGTCGGATTAGAACCCAGAACTCCTTGTGTTAAGAGGCAAAAACTTTACCATGAGACATTCTGACTGAAGCTTACTGATCCATCCCAGTACTGACAGTGTTAAGTACAGATGAAGTTGTCAAATTAATTAAATATTTATTGGAGCGCTTGAATTGGTCATCAAGTATGACTTCAAAACAGTCAAATATTATTTGACTATCTGCACATAACCTAATTAATATTCATGAGTTTCGCCAATTCGTGACATTGTCCCCATCACATTTTAAAACAAAGTGACACCTGTGATTTTATCATACAGTTAAAACAAGATACTAGAAAAGAGGAAGTGAAAGATAGAATAACTGGAAACAAATGTGGGGATGGTAAATATGTATCTCACATCAACATGGCTTCAAGAGTGACTTTTCAGAGAGATTGAGACTGATCTTTAATTATTTATAATCTGTTCACCGTCAGTGGTGAGTGATGAGTGAATATACAGGGTTCAGGTCATTCTGGGGTGCAGGATCACTGTGTTGCACAATGGGATATATTACAGAGGAATCGTCTTCTTTAGGTGGACCATCTAAGCTATAGTCTGTCATCATTTCTTCACAGAGGTGATAAACATATTCTACAGTCTGAGAGAGACAATGGAAAAGAGAGAGGGATAAGGGTACATAATATGACTGCCATTAATATATTCAGTGAATTCAGTGCTCAATCAACGTATTTCCTGTGTGTACTCATTTGACTAAACTTCCTGCTGAGAACACCAGCTAGCATATCTTGTGTTTTGGATGCTGGTGGCTAGCTAAACCAGCAGGACTTTCTTGGTCCATCAGCTTTATCAATTAAGTTTGACTGGTTGGCTAACATGGCTATACTGGCCCACAAACAACCTAAAAGAGCATGGAAATTCATGCTGGTATAAACTGGTTTCTTTAGCAGGGCTGTATGTGATCTTATTTTGTATTTGTTATAACCAGAATATTGGTTCCTTATAAAGTATATTTCTCATCCCATGCAGAGAGGGCAGAGGCTTTCATACCTGGTTGAGAACTGGTTGATCTTGAGCTGGATTTTCAGGGGTGGGAGTTTTCAAAGCTGCAATATCCCAAGAAGCATAATGTTAGAAATGGTTAATTGGCTTGTCAAAGCCACTTAAAGCACAATGAAGATCTAAAGAAATAAGCCATGTCACCACCCTAAAAAAAATATTTTGTGGTGAAGTAAATATAGCAGAAATGATTAAGAACTATCTACACTGAATAAGATAGTTTAAGGGCATTTTCACACCTTGCTCGTTTGGAGCGTTTGTTTCAGAACCTGGTGCGTTTTCTCCCTTGGTTCGGTTCATTTAGGCATATATGAACATGGCAATCACACTCAGATCCACACCAAAACATACTGGTCTGAGACCGCCTGAACGAACTCTGGAGTGGTTCACTTGTGGTGAGAATGCAAGCCGACCCAGCGGACAAATGTACCAAACAATATCCCTATAAAAACCATGAACATAACTGAGGGATCTTTGGAGAAGACATCTGTAGATCAGCACTTCCTGTAATTCATCATCAAAATGTGGATATAGCCTTTTGGCAACTATATTAGATATAACAGCACATTTAAAATAGGAGCTGTTTTATAATTCCTGAGGTAATTTTAGTACAATGGTTTCTCTCTTTTTGGATAGTGGCAGAACACAGGTAGGACAGCGTTAGCAAATTTTTGACAAATACAATTTTTTGTGTGTGTGTGTTCGTGCGAGAGAAGGAGAGAGACAGATCTGTGAACAGGTACGTTTCAATGGAGAAATAATGCAAAAGCAACTAATGATGGATAAAAATAACCATGACGGAAACTTTACAACTCATATCCATCCGAGTGACGGATAATTTGTATTTGGAGCACAACCTCTAACTGGCAATGCTCAAAAATTCTCAAAAATTTGTAATGGTTGACATATTTTTTACAGGCATATAATTTTAACCAGTATATCAATGGATGAGTTCATCCTGGAACAGCAAACAAACATAGTGACCAATAAGGGGACAGCTTACTCACATGTGACTTTTAGTGACATAGTTTTGGTTTTGTTTTGAAATGTTGCCTTGTGAAAGTGAACCGAACCAAGATGAAATTGCAACATTGTAACAATTTAGTCCCCGTTTTGGAACAAAGCAAACGTTCTACAGGTCTGAAAACACCCTAAGAGTTAACTTAAAAATATTAAGTTAATTCTATAGTTGTACTCAATTCAAACATGTAAAAAATGAATGTTCTAGCTTATAAGTAAATATTATTTTTGATTGTATGTTATCTTTACAATGTGTCATGTAGGAGAATGAGAAAACCTAGTCATACTGTATGTATTAACTAATTTGAGTAAATTTCACAGGTAAATAAAATAAGTATATTTTACTTTTCGAAGCTAGTGTTCCTAGCATGCACCGGGCTTGAATAATTATGAGCTTGCATAGTTTTACAGTTTGCAAATTGATTTACACCAAATATGTTGTTTATTTTGTTGTTATGTTTGGTAAATTCTTGTTTTGTGAAGTCTTAAGTTCATTTTCTACTCAATGTTACCTGTTCATGATAAAAAAAATTAACTGTCGATTGTTACACTCATCGTGTTTTATGCACCAAGTGTTGAGGTCTGCGTGCACAGCTCCGGACTCTTGTTTCTATCACCGTTAAAGCAAGGTGATGTTGTCTAATAGACTACAAAGCTTGCATTAAGCTTCCCTGTGGAAGGCTTTCATGTGTCATGTGGTCAGGGTTGGGAGGGTTACTTTTGAAATGTATTCCACTACAGATTACAGAATACATGCTGTAAAATGTCATTTGTAACGTATTCCGTTAGATTACTCAAGGTCAGTAACGTATTTACCAAACATAACAACAAAATAAACAACATATTTGGTGTAAATCAATTCGCAAACTGTAAAACTATGCAAGCTCAAAAAACTCTGCCAGTACGGTAAGACAAAATACACGTTAAAAATACATTCTCTGAAAAACCTAAATATCTTATGCAGTGTTGTTTCTAAAACAAGGTCAATCTAATTGATCTTGTTTTAAGGATTTTTAGATATTTTTACAGGAAAACAATACAAAAATTATTATCAAGAATATGATTTTTGCCCTAATATCAAAGGTCTTACTAGAAAAATAAATTATGATCCAACGTGAATTTTCTTGATAAAAAAATATGATCGTGCCTGTTAACATGTGCATGTAAAATGGCTAGAAATAGCATTTTAGCTTAGCGTAAAGCTGACAATTTGCACAAGGTATATTTCTATTTCTTCTGCTCCAAACTTACTTCAGATTTACTTCTTTGTCTGCTCGTATGAATGTGACACATCATAAGTAAGTGTTTCACTGCTGTTCAAATGCACTTTGGATCACATAATTTATATGTATAAATGTTTTCCATCTGAAAGGACTAAATATTAAATGAAACAAATGACAATAAAATGCAAAGTAATCTCTTCAGTAATCAAAATACTTTTTTTATGTAACTGTATTCTAATTACCAATGATTTAAATTGCAACTGTAGTGGAATACAGTTGCTTATATTTTGTATTTTAAATACGTAATCCCATTACATGTATTCCGTTACTCCCACAACACTGCATGTGGTGCATGATTAAGTGCGTTATAAAACCGTTGTAATGCTACTTTTAAAAGCATGGCTTAATTCAGTGCTACATTGCTTGAGTAAAATGTACAAACATAAAGTGAGTAAAATTATCTTTAAACAGAGTATTGCAAGAAGTTCTTAAGAACATAAAAAGTTCTAATTAAAGGTGCACTCAGTAACTTTTGTCTTTGTGTCATCTTGGACTTACACTGACATTTAGCGGCTTGGATGCTGCATCATTTAAAATCAATAGTTTTCAGTTTCAGATGCCATTGTAATCTCTTCAAAAGTATTTGCTGAGTAAAATAATTTCCTAAAAGAAATAAAACCAGCACAATCCAATAAAATATGCTTCAAAGATAGTGGATTCTGGCATGCGGTGCATATTGTGGCTTCATCTGGTATTAAAAACGTATGTGTAAAAAAACAACAACAAAAAAACATGGCAGCCCCCATGTGCAGACCCTCTAGATGTAGAAAGAAACAGTCTTCATTTTAATGAGTGGTCATGATTTCCTATATATATTGCAGAATTAAAATTAATGTCTTTAGGAGTTTAACTTTCTTAATGAGGAAAAAATTACTGAGTGCACCTTTAAAGCCACCAAGAATTGTGTGTAGCCTTTACATAAAAATGCGGTCTGTTAAATTTACTAGCAATATTTACAGCAGCCTGATCTGATTAGTATACGTAGCTATTTGTATGTTAATGTACATGTAAAATGTTTGTAAGTTTATAGAGCACTGTTGCACAACTATCGCAAAATACCTTTCAGTCATCAATTCTCTATTTCTCTATTTTTTAAAGCAAAATAACTGATGCCCTGTTTTAAAGTCTCTCTTTGTCTTACATCTGAATGATCTTCGTCTGTATAGACACACTAAAGCCACTAGACTCCAGAACACCAGCAGTACCAAAACCACAAACCACAGTCACTTACACTGGAATGAAAAAAAGAAAAGAAAACCATCACAATATTACGAAGATTACATGCTGCAATATATCAAGTTTGCTGGTAGCATGTGTTATCGTCAAAAAAAACAAAAACATAGTGTGAACACAATATCCACAAACAGGCAATCACTTACCTGAGCTTTTAATCAGGGCTGTGGAGCCTGTTGACTGGACTGTTGGTAATAACATTTCATTTGTGATAGAATTATGAGCTAGAGAGAGAGAGAGAGAATCACAGCATATCATTTGAGAGGAAAAAGCAGATTTTCCCCTATTTAAAACACAGTAGATTTGATGTAAAATGTATTCAAAATAAATATGCTAATATTATAATTATAAAATATGGCACTGTAATATATGGAATCTTATAATATGTTGTAAATTGCTCTGGATAAGAGACATTTGCAAAATGACAATGAAGTAACCTGAAAAAAGTAATTTGAAAATGTTTGCTAAATGTTGATGGATGATGGATTGATGAATCAAAATATATTTTTTGAGAGGATGAAATTCTACCTGCAGATTCGTGTGTTGATGTCCATGTAGATACTGTTTGTGTGTGTTCAGTGGATTTTGTAGAACTGAACACAGGAGTCAGTGTGTTAAGAGGAGGGTTCACAGGAGCTGCAGAGAATAACAAGCAAAAGAACAATGATTAGGGAATTTTAAGAGCACATAATACATATGAATTCATATAACACATATTCACATACTTAACATTATATAAAATTATTAGAAGAAACATGAAATGTGCAGGCATAAATACCCACCTGGATGGACAGACAGCTCGACTTTACTCAGTGAGTCAGTGAACCATTGATCAAGTCCACAGTAATAAACACCGGAGTCTTTAAGATTGAGATTTCTGATGGAAACATCAAAGGAGTTTGCACTCACAGTGTTCATGACAGAGTATCTTCCATCTGAGACGACCTGATCAATCTTATCAGTTTTAATCAAAACATGCTTAGAGGACGTACAGGGATCACGGCAAAAGTACTTTGGTGTATATTTGTAATTAGCTTGAAATGGACATTTGATATCCACCCCTTCACCCTCTGTTCCAACCCAAATATTTTCAGACTTCATCAACACACTGCTAAAAGCTAGAGAGAGACACAGTTAAAAAAAAAAAAAAAAAAATTTAATTAGTTAATTAATCTATTTAAGAAATTTCACTGTTTACACAAGTGGTGCCTTTTCAGCAATATTCAGAAATTCCAGACAACCTCAAATGAAAGTTCTCATATTTCTCAGATTTACATTTACATTGAGGTTGGCAAGAGGCTATTTTGAAATGTGGTGTGGAGCTCATAATTCAGGCAAGATCTATTAATCAGATTTTTTTTTTAAAATGTATTTCCTGTATTGTTAACATGTACGTATATGACAATATAATATAGACAATAAAAGATTAATGTTTATCTAATGAAAAGGAAAACATGGATGGAAAAATGTATTTACCTGAAAGACACAACATCTTTAGGTAGGTTTTCATTCCCTTTAATATCAAATTCTCTTAAAACAAAATGTCCTCTTAAAGAAAATGTATATATTCAGTAAACTACATCAGAACACTATGATGAATACTTCACTCCAGTTGACTGAGAATGTGTTTGTGATGCCATGCCCTATAAAAGTGAGAGAGAGAGAGAGAGAGAGAGAGATTTATGGCTAGAGGACACATAAACAGCAGACTTGTTGAGGGAGGAAATGAATCAGATCAGCAGCGAAGTTAACACATTTTCTCGCTGATGCACTTAAAGCACATTTGCAAACTTATTATGCAAGCTTTATTCTGCTGCTCTGAAGTTCTGACCCCACTGTCTACTTAAAGAATTCAATTCAATAATAATAAATAAAAAAAAATATTCCTTATAACTACATTTATTGCTTGCATTTAATGTTAATTAGTGGAAATGTTTGTATTTATTGCTTTAGTCCTCTCACTATGGCATTAAATATTACATATTTAATTTCTGTCCCTTCCATGTACAACAGAATTCTCAATAAACTATAGATAGATGGATAAGATATTTTCTTGGGCAATGGGGTGCCTTGGTATAAAAAAGGTTGAGAACCACTGAGACAGATAAACAGGCAGACAGACAGACATTAGATAGATAGATCTTAATTGGAGTTAGAGTGACTACAAATTCATATTCAGGTCTGGCTCTGTCCTTTTTCAAGATCCAGTACATTTCTTTTAGATTTTTTCTTGCTGAATGTTGTTTTGCTCGCAAATACACCCCATTACAGAAGTAAAATGGGTTGCAAATGCCATTTTCATGTCGACTTTAAACAAAGATACTACTGCAATGCTTCACAAATGACATATAGTTTAATAGAGTGTTTATTTCGAGAGTCGTGTGACGCTATGCAAGGAGCGGACGTGTGAACGGCGAGCTCTGCGCACTTTGCTAGTTTTATTACTATTTGTGTTATAAACCGGTGTGATTCAATACACCCTGATTCTTAACTGTTCTAGGAAGACAATATGTCAAAGAATTCAAAATCCTTGAGCTCTGGAGATATTAAAAGACACTTACGTGCTCAAGCTGAAGCCCCTGAACAACAGGCCGAAAGCCCGGGACTCAATTCGGCTGGTTTGATCCAGGTTCAACAGTCAAAAATGATGGCAATGCGGATGAAGGTCGTTGCAGACTTGGAGGATCTCACTGTAATATGTTGGTCGATCACTGCCATGGAGACTAAATTGTTTCAGAGTTGGTTACAAGAGTGTCGGATGTTGAGAAACGGATTGATTATCTGGAGTCATATTGAGAGGGAATTAGCTGCCTAGTGGGCTTGACTCACTGAACATACACTTGATTGTCCGAGGAAGCTGGGCACCTTTTTCATTTCTTTTTGTGCTGGTTCTGCCTAGCAGCTGGAGTTTGTTTTGTGTAATATAATTTCTTCGTGACAGTTTGTGGATGGATCTGCACGTTTTTGGTGCTTATGCCTCCTGAGGCCTGGAGTTTGTTTTGTGGAATATCTCTTGCAGGACTTTGGAGTGATTGGGTCTTTGGTTGCACTCATGTATCGGCCGAATGGTCTGGCTTAGTGAACATTCGTCTGACTGCCTGAAGAACTGAACAGCCCCCTTTTTTTTTTGTGCTGGTTCCGCTAGCGGCTGGAGTTTGTTTTGTGGAGGAACAAACCTTCGGGACAGTTTTGCACGTTTTGTGTGTTTATTCCACTTATTGGCTGGAGTTTATTTTATAGATTATATTTTGCTGTGTAATTCTGTCTCACAATATATTTATAGAAGCACCAGACTTGAGCAATCCGATGGCAAAGTTGTCGCGGGGGATCTCGTAGGTGTACATGGACTGTTTGAGTTTAGAAGGATGGATGCCAGTTGGCGCTGTCGTGCGCGGGGTTAATTCGCACATTTTTCTTTCTTTTTTTTTGTTCGGGGTTTGATTGTTGCACTAATGTTGGAATGTGGTCTTTATAATCTTGTTTTTGACACACAATCTATTTTTTCTAATATGTCAAACGTTAATATGAGTGGATAATCTCTCTCCACATGGAATGTGAATGGGTTGGGGCACCCCATAAAAAGAAGGAAGGTTATTTCTTTTCTCATATGTAAGAAATATGATATAGTGTTTCTTCAAGAAATTCATCTTTCCCCGCAGGAAGCTGAAAAATTTGGGAAGATATGAGGTGGGCATATTTTCTTTTGTGACGAGACAGGAGAGGAATGAGGATCTAAATTCAGCCTTTTTTAATAAAACAAAAGTAAATCAGGTAACTTAGAACATAATGAAACAAATCACAGGGAACAAAGCACAGCATAATACAGATGAAGACTGACAAAAAACCAGGGGAAAACAAGGGCTTAAATACACAAGGGAAAACAAGGGAATGAGGAACACCTGGGGAAACAATCAGGGGAAAACCAATCATGAAAAGAAACTACAAAGGACTACAAAACTAACAGGAAACAGGAACAGGGAACTAAACCAGAATTTAAACATAAAAGTCACAACAGGGAATATGTGACAGAGCCCCCCTTTTAAGGAGCGGATTCCAGATGCTCCAAAAAACAAAACAAAACAAATTCTCCATGGGGTGTGGGGGAAAAAACGGGGGGGGGGGGCACAAGGGGTAAGGGGAGCAGAGGAACAAGGCAAAGTCAGGGAGGCTTGAAACCAAGGCGGAGCCGGAGGGATGGAGAGCCAGGGTGATGCTGCAGGCTCGGAGGATCAAATAGACCAGAGCAGATCAGGTGGATGGCCAGGAGACCAAGGAGACCAGAGCAGATCAGGCGGACGGCCAGGAGACCAGGAAGACCAGAGCAGATCAGGCGGATGGCCAGGAGACCAGGGAGACCAGAGCAGATCAGGCAGACGGCCAGGAGACCAAGAGACCAGAGCAGATCAGGCAGACGGCCAGGAGACCAGGGAGACCAGAGCAGATCAGGCGGACGGCCAGGAGACCAAGGAGACCAGAGCAGAACGGGTGGATGGCCAGGTGACCAGGGAGACCAGAGCAGATCAGGTGGATGCCAGGAGATCAAGGAGAAGACCTCAAGTTGAGGACTGGGTCAGGAGTCCTGGGAGGCAGCCGCAGGACCGAGACAGGGTCAGGAGGCCTGGGAGGCAACCGCAGGACAAGGACAGGGTCAGGAGGCAGAAGCACTGTAGGAGGAGTCTCTGGGGGAGCGGGCGGAGCCGCAGGAGGAATAGTCTCTGTGGGAGCGGGAGGAGCCGCAGGAGGAATAGTCTCTGGGGGAGCGGGCGGAGCCACAGGAGGAATAGTCTCTGAGGGAGTGGGCGGAGCCGCAGGAGGAATGGTCTCTGGGGGAGCGGGTGGAGCCGCAGGAGGAATAGTCTCTGGGGCGAAGCCGCTGGGGAAATAGTCTCTGTGGCGGAGCCGCTGGGGAAATAGTCTCTGGAGGCGGAGCCGCTGGGGAAATAGCCTCTGGAGGTGGAGCCGCTGGGGAAATAGTCTCTAGGGGCGAAGCCGCTGGGGAAATAGACTCTGGGGGCGGAGCCGTGGAAGACGGAGCTGTGGTAGGCTCGAGGGGCCAAGCCATGGAAGGCGGAGCCGTGGGAGGCTCGAGACAAAGAGTCCTGGATGAATGGGAAATGACCTCCATGCTTGCGAACATATGAAGAGACTCGGGAATAACCTCTGTGGTCGTGGGCATGGGAGGAGACTTGGAAACGACCTCCATGGTCGTGTACATGGGATGAGACTCGGGAATGACCTTTGTGGTCGTGGGCATGGGAGGAAACTCGGAAATGACCTCTGTGGTCTTGTACATGGGAAGAGACTTGGGAACGGAAATCTTTCTTCTCTTCCTCCTCCTCTGGATGGCCGAAGTTGGCAGTGCTGGCTCTGGGATGGGCGAGGCTGGCAACGCTGGCTCTGGGATGGACGAGGCTGGCAACGCTGGCTCTGGGATGGACAAGGCTGGCAACTCGTTGGCCGTGGCAGGCGTGGGCACTGGCTCATTGACCGTGGCAGGGGTGGGCGCAGACAATTTTTGAGGTAGGGTCTTCATGGGCCTGTGCACCAACATCAGTGGCAGATCATACAACTTGGAGACAGGGGCCGTGGATGCAGGTTCTGGCCCGGGGTTCCCGCCATAATCCACTGTATAAGGGGAACCGCTAAGTTCCAGAGCCTTCTCCACATAATCACCGAGCATCCAGTGAGGATCAGCTGGAGGCATGAGTTCCCTCAATGCACTATTCAGACCGGCCCGGAAGAAAACCACCAGAGAGCGGTCTGGATAGTGCACTATGTTTGCCAGCTCTAAAACTCACAGGCGTGATCCTCAACTGGACGGTCCCCTTGTTGAAGGAGTAGAATCCTGATGACTGCTAGATCCATTTCTTGGTCAGTCTTTCTGTGACGAGACAGGAGAGGAATGAGGATCTAAATGCAGCCTTTTTTTAATAAAACAAAAGTAAACCAGGTAACTCAGAACATAATGAAACAAAACACAGGGAACAAAGCACAGCATAATACAGATGAAGACTGACAAAAAACCAGGGGAAAACAAGGGCTTAAATACACAAGGGAAAACAAGGGAATGAGGAACACCTGGGGAAACAATCAGGGGAAAACCAATCATGAAAAGAAACTACAAAGGACTACAAAACTAACAGGAAACAGGAACAGGGAACTAAACCAGAATTTCAACATAAAATTCAAAACAAACAACAGGGAATATGTGTCATCTTTAGTGCTGGCTCAAGTAACAGCAGGGGAGTCATTACATTGATAAGTAAACATCTACAATTCAAATGTCTCAAACAGATTAAAGATAAATTAGGAAGAGTCATTATTGTTTTAGCAGAAATTCAGGGGCAAAGTTTGATTTTGGCTAATATTTACGCACCTAACGCTGATGATCAGGGCTTTTTTACAGATCTTGAAGGGAAGTTGCAAGCCGCTGACACCCCTCATAAGATCAATCCTTGATCATAGTGAAGCAAAAGAGTGCAAGCCCCCTAGAGCAACACTGATGCTTCACAGGATGTGTAAACATCTTAGTCTTACAGATATTTGGAGACTTTTCAACCCATCTGGTAGGGACTATACATTTTTTTCATCAGTCCATAAGATTTATTCTAGAATAGATTTTTTTTTATTATATCTAAGTCCCTCATTTAATCAGTTGTTGATTGCTCACTTGGAAACAACTTAGTCTCAGATCACACCCTGGTGAGTTTAGAGGTGTTGCCACATACGGAGAAAAAGAAATCATATAGTTGGCGCTTTAATGTATCTCTTTTGCAAAATCCTGAATTTCAACAAATGTTAAAGGCTGAAATTAATGTTTATATGGAGACCAACTGGTCCTCAGTATCCTCTGTGGGTGTGGCTTTGGAGGCACTTAAGGCAGTTCTTAGGGGCTGGATCATACAGCATGCCTCATTCACCAAAAAATCCAGAGCACGAGAACTCGTGGTTTTGGAAGGGAATATTAAAAGTGCCAAGGCAAAGCTGAAGCACCGAATGTCGTCTGATGGCCTCAGAGAATTGACCCGATTGAAATACAGATATAATACTATTTTGTCATGGAAGGTGGAGTTTTGGCTATTCAGGACAAGACAGTCATATTTTAAGTTGGGGGACAAAGTAGGGAAGATTTTGGCTAGATACATAAAGCAGAGAGAGTCTTTTTCTACCATTCCCTCAATGAAATCTGCTGGTGGTGAAATATTTACCACGGCCATTGTTATTAATAATGCTTTTAATGAATTTTATCTTGATCTTTATAGTTCCACATCTTTGTCTACTGATGAAGATATTAGGAATTTTGTGGAACCATTAGAACATCCTAAATTGACGAATGAGCCTTGGAGGAGCTTGGTGAGGTAATTAAGGCCTTGCCTACAGGCAAGGCTCCAGGGCCAGATGGCTTTGCCACTGAATTTTTTAGATCTTATGCTACAGAACTGGCTCCACTTTTGTTAGAAGTTTATACAGAATCATTAAAGAACGGAAAGGTTCTGCAAACCATGATGCAAGCCCGGATCAGTCTGATTCTTAAAAAGGACAAAGATCCAAGAGAGTGTAAGAGTTACCGTCCAATATCCCTGATCCAGCTAGACGTAAAAATATTGTCAAAACTTCTGTCTAACTGATTAAGTAAAGTTATAACATCTCTTATACATATAGATCAGGTGGGGTTTATTCGGGGCCGCAGCTTTTCTGATAACATTAGGCGTTTCATCAATTTCATGTGGTCAGTGGCGAATGATCAGACTCCGGTCGCTGCCATCTCACTTGATGCCGAAAAGGTGTTTGATATGGTAGAATGGGATCATCTTTTTAAGATTTTGGAAATATACGGGTTCGGGAAAACTTTTATTGGATGAATTAAGTTACTTTATAGACACCCGGGAGCAGCGGTACAAAAAATTGATTAATTTCAGATTATTTTACTCTGGATAGGGGCACCCGGCAGGGTTGCCGTCTTTCCCCCTTATTGTTCTGTCTGGCCCTGGAACCATTAGTAGCCACGATAAGAAAGGAGGATGATTTTCCAGGGGTGGTGGCAGGAGGTATGGTGCATAAGCTTTTGCTTTACATAGATGATATTTTATTATTTGTCTCCGACCCTACTAGATCTATGCTTTGCTTCCACAGAATTATTAATTACTTTTCTAAATTCTCAGGATACAGAGTGAATTGGTCTAAATCCGATGCTTTGGCTCTGACAGCGTACTGCCCAGTTACAGCTTTCCAGCTGGGTGCCTTCCAGTGGCCCGAACAGGGCATTAAGTATTTGGGTATTTTATTCCTAACAAGTTTGTCTGATTTGTTTAATTTAATTATTTAATCCAAAGATTTTAGTCTGAAAGTGCCTGTTTGTCATGGCTCCAGCATTTGCCGGTTCATTATGTTGTTTGTTTTTCTCTCTCTCTCTTGTTTCACAGGTGGAGTCGGTGAGTGCAATCGGCATTTCCATAGAAATACTGATCGCTCCCAGGGAGGCGTCGATTACGGTAATGGTTTTCTCACACGCTCCACCTGTCTTCCTCCGATTACATTTGCTGGTTTATTGCTTATTGTCTCATGCTAACCATGTTTTCCTGTGTTAGTATGGATTATCTGTTCTGTTGGTTGCCTTGTCTCGAGGTGTACTTGCCCCACAGATCGCCGCTGCCCTGGTCAGAGCATCTCTGGGTTATTGGAGGAGGATTCCTTCTGTGTTTGCCCGCGTGTCGGGAGAATCACTCACTTGGGCTTTGCTTTGCACCACACCTGCCTGCTGTGGATTTTTCCGGACCTCCACTGCACACACACACTAACGAACACACTCTTCTGTGCCCCAGTGGCTTCCTTATTATGCTTGTTTGAACCGGTGCAGGAGCGCTTTTCTGTTTATCCTCAGTAAAGACTCATAGACTGTTTTCCATCTGCTTTTGGGTCCTGTTCCAACCAGCACTCTGGAAGTGATGACTTCACAGATCGTGGATCTTACTGCGGTGGTCCAGCAGCTCCGCAGCTGGCAGATCTCCCCCCCTCCCATGGCAACACAGTCGTTTTGACTGTAGTGGACCGGTTTTTTGAAGGTGGCTCATTTTATTTCCCCTCCCCAAATTACAATCAGTGAGGGAGATAGCGGTAGCGGTCATTAATAATGTCTTCCGTATTCATGGCCTCCTGGTGGATATGGTTTCTGACAGAGGCCCCCAGTTTGTGTCACATTTTTGGGCAGAGTTCTGCCGACAGCTGGGGGCTACAGTAAGTTTGACCTCTGGGTTTCATCCCCAGATGAATGGGCAAGTGGCGCGAGCTAACCAACAACTGGAAAAGACCCTGCGATGTATGGCCTCTCAAAACCCTTCTTCTTGGAGCAAGAATTTAGTTTGGGTCGAGTATGCTCACAACTCGTTGCCGTCATCGTCTATAAGGTTGTCACCCAGTGATGCCTCGGTTACCAGCCCCCCCGTTTCCCACCCAAGTGCCCTATTCTCAGGTTTCGTCCGCTCACGCTTTTTTACAGAGGTGCCGACACCCCTGGAAAGCTGCCAGAGAAGCCCTGTTATGGACTGGCACTCATGTTAAAAGGTCAGTGGACCGACATCGATCTAAACCCCCGACTTATGTGTGCGGGCAGAAGGTTTGGCTGTCCTCCAAGGACATTCCACTCTGTCTCCCCTCACGTAAGCTGGGTCCCAAATTCATCTGACCATTTCCCATCACCAAGGTTATTAGTCTGGTGGTGGTCCATCTCAAATGGCCTCCTCACCTCCATCCTGTTCATCCCATCTTTCACATATCCAAAATTAAACCCGTTTTTCATTCCAATTTGCTCCCCATCACTCCCGGCCCACCCCCACCCCACGTCTGGTTGAGGGCTCTCCAGCTTATACAGTCAGGAAACTCAATGATGTTAGTCGGAGGGGCAGAGGGTACCAGTATTTGGTGGACTGGGAGGGTTATGGACCTGAGGAGAGGTGTTGGGTTCTGGCACGGGATATCCTGGATCATGCCCTTATTGATCGCTTTCACCAGCAGTGAGGTAATTTGGCTGGGGATGCCAGAAGGCATTTGCTGGTTCATTCTGTTGTTTGTTTTTCTCTCTCCCTCGTGTTTCACAGGTGGAGTCGGTCAGCGTAATCGGTGTTTCCATAGGAACGCGGATCGCTCCCGGGGAGGCATCGATTACGTGAATGGTTTTCTTACACGCTCCACCTGTCTTCCTCTGATTGCACTCCCTACTTTATCCCTTATGTTTTCCCTGTACGTTTGCTGGTTTATTGCTTATCGTCTCGTGCTAACCGTGTTCTCCTGTGTTAGTGTGGATTACCTGTTCTGTTGGTTGCCTTGTCTCAAGGTGTACTTGCCCTGGAGATCGCTGCTGCCCTGGTCAGAACTGCTCTGGATTATTGGAGGAGGATTCCTTCTGTGTTTGCCCACATGTCGGGAGAATCGCTCGCCTGGGCTTTGCTTCGCATCACACCTGCATGCTGTGGATTGTTCCAGACCTCTTCCGCACCCCAGTGGCTTCCTTATTATGCTCGTTTGAGCCATTTGTATTGTTTTCTTTTGTAATAAGGAAAAAATGCATTTTGACTGGAAATATAAAGTCCCAGCACTTTCAAAATCTGCGATTAATCACGATTTACTATGAAAAATTATCTGACTGACAGCACTAGTTCAAATATCTGTTTTTGCCTAATCAGGATCACACTTTTGAGATCTTAATCACTGTATTTACATCCTATATTACTTTCCATTTTGCTTTCACTTTGGGGTGTAATTATCAACATCAACATTAAATCCATATGGACATCAAACAGAGGAAACATATGTAAAATGATTACAGGCAGTAGATGGATCCAGCTGGAGCTGGTGAGTTATTTTTAGTGTCCATTAGGAGGGAATGTGTGTGCTCTGTAGATTTGTGTGCTATTGTTTGAAGAAGTCTCAAAACTCTCAGATGTGCCCTTATAAGGGTGCAAAGGGAGGAACGTATGGAATGCCATCCTCGAAAGTTCCCAAGCATTGGACTTGCTCCAAAACCTCACTGAGGCCAAGCTTAAAGAAAACACTCACAAATCGGTGAAGTAAATGACTTTACCTACTGACTATTGCAAAATAAGCAGAACATAAATCGTATTCACAGCTGCTTTACAGAGTGCATGTGGAAGTGACTATTCAGTCAGAATTTTTACATTCTTAGTGCCAGAAAGTCCACATCCATCTGTGTGACTGCCAAATATGATGTTGCACCTGCATAAACTTCACAATGGAATATCAGAAAGGTCATTTTTAAAGGTTCTTCAAAACTCAGGATTAATTAAGATCAACTTTAGGATCTCCCTGCTTTAGGTGGAACCACTGTTTATAAAGAGGACAATGTTGCTTAATACCTTTTGAGAAGACTTCACTGACTGAGTGTGTTCTGTTGCCTGCTGAACATATTTCAAACAAAATACTTCAATATCTCAGTAGAGTTTAGCTAAATCTAGTTTGTGGCCCCTTGAGTGTGTATCACATAACTAGTGCTTCATTAGCACCTGTTTAAACCTGTAAAACACAACTACCACACTCCAAAAACACCATCTCAGCAGAACTATACCATCTGTTCTGCTCTGTTTCTCTTATTACTCAAGTTTTCCTGCATATATACTTTTTTTTTTTTTACTGAAATGAAAACACAAGTGAATGAATACAAAAACTTAGTTCAGCACAGTTAACATTGAACTCAGATTACAAATAACCCTCTCCTACAACCACCAGACAGAGAATCCTGTGTTTATACCAGAGTACAAAAAACTGATCCATGATACTGAAAGTTTACTAAGACACTTGGCTGTGGACCAAATGTACACACTTCAACATTTTTACCTAAGACATTTGGCCCAGTGACGAATAAGGTTTTCATCTGACCAAAAATTAAAATAGGTTAAAACTGCACATCAATGTGGTTTTTGCTTTTACGAGGATGATATTGCCTTATTTCGAAAATCTTATTTTCAAACAATGTATTTTAATTGTTTAAATTGATAATCATGTGACAACACCAGTCAAAATGTCATATGGGATAACGTTAATGAATTTTCAAAATATTATCATATTAAAACTTTGTTAATCAATAATACTTAATGAATATATAAAGTGAGGCAGTAACCAATATTTAGAGCTCGGAAAATAAAACTTGCACAATTATTTTTTCTCATTATAATGTGTTTGCTTTAAACGTGACCCTACTTGTTAAAGTTCTTTACCCACATTTTAAAGCTGCAATGTGATTTAAGCTGCAAAATGTCTGACAATGTTTTACAATACTTGGCATCATACTATTATTTTTTTCTCAACTCCATAAAATGAAATTATGCGTTTTAAGGGAAGAAATCAGCGTTATCCCGCCTGACTGAAATTGTTACTCGGTATGAGTTTACACATGAATTATCATTTTTACACAACTTACACATAATTGATGTTCATAAATAATTCATTTTTATGTTATGCAAAGGGAGTTTTTGCATGGAAATTAATTAGGCTACGCTGTAAAGAAACCTTGCTGCTCTCTCTTTGTTTAACAGTGGCATCTAGAAAAATCATCTAAATGTGAAAACTGTACATATATTAACTGTTAATGATGAATAATTATATACATATTAAGCATCTAGGCAAATGAAAAACGTTATGAATGTGGTGCATTCTCTCATTCACGTTTAATCATAAAATAACTAATAACGCACTGTGTACGATGAAGTATGCTTAATTACGCTTTATTAACAAAGAAAAGTTATTTCATGTTTATTAAGGCTTTATTAATGTGTGTGTGTGGGGGGGTGGGGGGGCAATACGTCCACATTTTGAGCTTCAGTTAGCATATTAGCTTACCACAAACTGGGACTAGCTAACTAGCTAACTAGCTAGTCTGGTTGTTGAAGAGAATTTGGTATAGTTAAACTTACATATTTTGCAAAAGTTTTATTCTAGTCACTTCTGGCATATTTTATGCTGACAGGATTAACATTAAGCTTGGGCAGAGCAAGCAAGTAAGCAAACCTATGGAAAATTTGTCAGTAGGAAAGTATGCTACTCACTCACCTCAGGGGCCTGTTGCACCAGCTATACGTAAGTTCCAGCTTAGCCTAGTTGTGGCGGAAATGGGCACTAAGTCACAATTTACGCACTACTAAATATCTGAGCATTGCACCATTAAACTTAGGTAGGACGTGATGGAATTAAAAAGCAGACTGATATTTTATGACATCAATGAGCTCATGTTTTGGTTGACAAGCTTCAGTACTTTCGACATATCCTATATGATGATGTTGGCGTTTACACTCGTTTATATTTATAGGAGAAAAAATTATGTAAAAAACGTACTTCTTCAGCATGAAACCGATCTTACGGTGCACTTTCCTGTGTTCGCCGACCGATGTCAATTTTCAAAATATATGAAATATATATTAAAATGAATAAATATCTGTTGTATTAGTACTTATTCATTTATTTCCCCTTGTCATTTTAGTTATTAAATATTGTTATGTACATAGGCTGAATATACCACTAATTAAATCTACTTTTATTACATATCATATTTCAATGGGGATATAATTTATTACAGATTACAGTTACGTGAGGAAACAAGGTTTGAACATCAACTGTAACGAGATAAAACTGAAATGCATGGCTTTTTAATACTTCAGTGTAAAAATTTTAAGGCTTTTTATTGGATCAGTACAGGTAAACGTCATATTATGCGACTATGCATTACTTTACAGAGAGTTTACGAGCTACTAGTTAAGTCTTGCCTAAAAAACAGGTGGTGCAACCAAATTAAGCGCTGACTTAGTTACAAACGAACTAGTAGTTACACAAACTAGTAGTTACTAAGTCCTTAGTGTGAACTTTATGTCCTAACTTATGTGAAGACTTATGCACAGCTGGTGCAACCCTACCCAGTTGAATTTCCCACCACTGAAGAGAGAAAAAAACTGCATGGTGATGTCACTAGTGTGGATGGCCTTTTTTTAAAGGGGCGGATTCCCCAATATAACAGGTTGGACAATCATTTAATTTAATTATAATTTAATAATTAAATATTGTTATTAATATATAATTTGTTAGTATTTAACTAAACAATGTTCTTTAATGTGTTAATATCACAATAAGAATGGAAATTATACAAACAAAAGCTGAAAACTGTATAAAAATAATAGAATGTCAAACGTGTCATCCGTTGAGCTAACAGAAAAAAACTGTTATCCTATATGACAAAATTGTTATCTGGTATGACAAAACTCAGTTTGAACCTTAATCAGGTAGTTGTTTTGGCTACCTTTAGAAATCTGCAACCTTGACCTTCAACTTCCATGTAAATTCATATTAAATAAATACATTTGCATAAAATTTACATTACATATGTTTTTTTAGAATTATCCCAAATGACACAGGATTTTACTACCTAGTGTACCAGTGAGCAAAAGGGTAAATTAAACACATTTTAAAAGAGACTTACTAACCTTTCACCATTGTTTGGGGGTCCTTCAGGGTCTTCCTGATTGTGTAACATCCTGTCTGATAACGTGTCAAAATAAAATGCCCCATAAAATTGCTCCAGATTGCTTGTTATCCCAGATGACATTGACTGCCAGTTTTGGGACAGAATGCTCCAAAGCATTACAATCAACTGGGTGTCATATTTTTTTTTAATATTGGCAACACTCATACAATAATGCCTGTGACAAAGATTTGAGGTTTTATTTGATTTTTAACACTTTTTGTAGCTTTTATGCATTTCATCATGAGGTCCGGACAGATATCCGGTATGACATTGTGTGACTATAATGTCTAATAATTCTTAAACTTTGTAAAACCCTCGTTACATGTTCATATCATTTGATAAACAGAGATTAATAGATTCAATAAATGTGTTTTTTATAAACATTTTCCTTAGTTTGGACATCAAAACTGCACGTCATGTCATTGGTCCATCTCCAAACAGAAGTGCAAGTAAAATACGACATTTGGAGAAATAAACTTTTGCTCTGAAATAAAACTCTTGTCTTTTCTAAAACTGTTTTAATCTCCTCCTGGTGTATTTATAACGAAAAAGCTTTAATAAGTTGTCCTTTGAGGACTAAGTGTTCTGTAAATGTGCAGCACAACAAAATACTCCAAGGCAATGCAGAGGTCAGAAGTCATGCGACCCATCACCACCAGTACTTATGATGGTATTATTATAGGGCATTAGGATCCCTCTGTGGTCCATGTGTTTGCAGCAAAATGGGTGTTAATACATGGGACAAGGACGGCATGTCAAGCATGTTATCAAGGATCTTGGTGTTTGTGATGCATCTACAGTAAATCAGCCATTCAGTGTCCTCAGATCTGTAAACATTTCACACTATGATCAGACAGTTAGAGATAGAATGATAGAACACAGGTTCAAGTCTGCATTCCCTATCCATTCCCAATCTAAACTTTTACCAATAAATTATTCTTTTGGTCAAGTTTGAATTGAGTAAATGGACAGAATCGGTCAAATTGTTGGTAAAATTCACAGTGTTAAAGGAATATTCCGGGTTCAATACAAATTAAGCTCAATCGACAGCGTTTGTGGCATAATGTTGATTACCACAAACAATAATTTTGAATTGCCCCTCCTTTTCTTTATCAGTAATTATCTAAAAATCAGTATTGATTTATGAGTTGTAGTGTATTATGAATTCACATTACTATGAATTGCAGTGTGTATGTCTTCATAATCATCACCTCTGTGCTCAGCTCTCTCTGAATCAGTCTTTTCGTCTCCCGCTCGCAGTAGTCGAGCATGGCCTCTCTGTTGTATCCTCGAGACGGGACTTTTTCTGTCTGGTTCCGCTGACGGAGTCCCACCGGTACATTCGGATCCGGATCGATGTACAGGAGCTCTCGCTCGAGCTCCTCCACCTCCTCCGGTGAGAGCGTCGCGAGCAGCACGTCCGTGTCCGAGTCATCGCTCCCCTGCCACTCCAAGTGCGAGAAGTCATGTTTCCCGGACATTTTTGGGAATATGTAATGTTTCTTAGCCAAGTATTGTAATGTGAAAATGTCGCTCTTGTACTTGGAGAACAATTGTTTCTTTGCAGATAGAGGCGAATTGCACTCTTGTAAGTCTATGCGTAAAAAGGTGATTCAGGCGACCAAGACTTATAAGACTTTGTAGCAATTACAGACATTTGAATAGTAATGCTATTACACTTCTGATGTTTTACTGTTAAAATATCTGTCGTTGCTACTGATGTAAATGTTTGCCCTGGCTCTGTAAGTTTTAGACCTATGATGTCTCCATATAGGGCTTTGGGTTAAAGGGGATGGTTCACCCAAAAATATAAATTCTCTCACCATTTACTCACCCTCCTGCCATCCCAGATGTGTATAACTTTCTTTCTTCAACAGAACACAAACGAAGATTTTTAGAAGAATATTTCAGCTCTGTAAATTCTTACAAAGCAAGTGAATGGGTACCAACATTTTGAAGCTCCAAAAAGCACATAAAGGCAGCATAAAAGTAATCCAAAAGATTTGTGGGTCAACTATCCCTTTAAGGCCAACTTCCACACTTGTCATCTTGAAAGGTGACTTGCACTACTTTCACCCTCGGTTATGAAGCCCTATTCCAGAGCAGGAATCAAAGGAATATGGTGCGAATTACTGCATGCATTTGTGTATAGCTAAACCAGGATAAAGAATTAAGTGTGTGAATCATGGAACAAGATATTCCAGGATTAGGCTACATTAACCATAAACTTAATCCATAACACCATGAACTTAAATGAATAGCTGTTGTACTATTCTAGTAGAAATTTGGTATGATAGCAATACTTGCATTGTTTTCTCCCTTGGATTGCTTGTATTATAATCATTTAGTCAGTCATTTTAGTTAAATGAAAAAATGCAAAACCAATGTCAAAGGAATAGTTCACCCAAAATTGAAAATTCTCATCATGTAATCACTCTCATGCCATCCCAGATGTGTATGACTTTCTTCTGCTGAACACAAAGATTTTTAGAAGAATATCTCAGCTCTGTAGGTCCTCACAATGCAAGTGAATGGTGAACAAATCTTTGAAGCTCCAAAAAGCACATAAAAGTAATCCATACAACTCCAGTGGTTAAATTGATGTCTTGAGAAACGATATTATTTGTGTGGATGAGAAACAGATCAACATTTAAGTCCTTTTTCACTGAACATCTTGACATTAGCTGTCTCTAAGCACAATCATGATTTCAAGCTTGATTACACTTCCTAGTGCTTGACGCATGCGCAGAGCACTAGATGGCGCTATAGGATGTGTAAACAAGCTTGAAATCATGATCACCTAGGAGACCGCTGATGTCAAGGTTTATAGTGAAAAAGCAGTCATATTTTGGTCTGTTATCACTCAAAACTGATTGGATTGCTATAGAAGACATTGATTAAACTACTAGAGTCCAACAATATGGAGTACTTTTATGCAGCCTTTATGTGCTTTTTGGAGCTTTAAACTTTTGGTCACCATTTACTTGCATTGCATGGACCTACAGAGCTGAGATATTTTTCTACAAATCTTTGTTTATGTTCTTCAAAAGAAAAAGTCATACACATCTGGGATATTATGAGGGTGAGTAAATATTGAGAGAATTTTTATTTTTGGGTGAACTATTCTTTTAAAAAGGACCTTGAAGTGTGATAGTGCCACATAAAAACATTAAAATCCTGGTAAAAAAAAAAAGAAAAAAACTGGTAGCAGAGTAGTTCAAAATCAGTTCAAGGTTTGTACCTGCAAAGCTTTTCTGCCTGAGAAAGATTTGATTGATGCCTGAGAGTCTGTGCGTAATAGAGAAATAATGAGCACTGATAAAAGCATTTTACTTGTGATCAATAAATCAGGAAGGAAAGTGACCATTTCTGATATTAGAACAGAGTTTTATTTCACACTATAAATTGGGACATTTTTTAACAAGCTATTCAAACTTCAAATCCTAGTAATGTAACTCCATTGTTTTTTGCGTATGCAAGATTTCACTCACTCTCATATCCACACTGCATGTGCTCATAGCTTTGACTGCTCGCTTGCTTAACAGGGTCACAGCATTACAATGTGATACAATTTCCGCCAATCAGAGAGAAGTTAAATTTTCATAATATGAATATTATAAATATTGTTTAAATTAACATATTCTATTCCATTCTATTCTTGATATTAAATTAGAAGAACTGTTTGTTTGCATTTCAAAGCTGTGGTGTATCTTGGAATGTTCAGTAATCTGTTTTTATAAAGTTTATGCATTCTACCACAACCCTTATAGCTTATAGCTATATAACTGATTAATGAAAAGAAATGGTAGAAAAGGAAAAGTGGGGATGCCATGTGAGGATCGGATGTGTGAACGGCGAGCTCTGCACACTTTGCTGGTGAGATTCGATACACTGTTCCATAACTGTTCTAGGAGGACAATATGTCAAAGAATTCAAAATCCTTGGGCTCTGGAGACATTAAAAGACACTTCCGTGCTCAAGCTGACACCCCCGATCAGGCCGCGAGCCAGGGAGCTGATTTGGTCAGAGAGATGCGGGAAATGCGGCGAGAGATGTTTAACATGTCGGCAAGGTCATTGCTGACTTGGAGGATCTTGCTGTGATACGTCAATCGATCACTGCCATGGAGGCGAAATTCACTGATATGGTTACAAGAGTGGGGGATGTTGAGAAACGGATCGATTATTTGGAGTCATCAGAGAGTGAATTATCTGTTAATCCGCTAGCAACCAAGGTGGATTTGGAGCGTGTCTGGGAGAAGTTGGAGGACATGGAAAACCGTAGCCGGTGGAATAACGTCCGTATCATCAGAATTCCTGAGGGCGAAGAAGGACAGGATATGGTGAAATTCCTAGATGGGCTCTTTCCGAGTCTGCTCAACACAGCAGGCCATAAGATGGAAATCGAGCGAGCTCACAAGGTTACGGTTCGGCGATCTGTGGCAGGAGACAGGCCCCAATCAATTCTGGCCAAATTTCTGAGATCATCCGATAAAGATCTTGTGTTACCCGAGGAGTAAGGAAGGCTTTTTTGGAAAAACCACAGCATTTTCTTGTTCCCAGACTTTGCAAACTCGACAAGAGAGAAACGTGATAGATTCAAGGAATGCAAGAAACTTTTACATCAACGAAAGGTCGCTTTTGCACTGATATTCCCAGCCAAATTGAGAATAGATGATAAGCATGGCCGTAAAACTTTCACATGCCCACAGCAAGCAATGTCCTTCATAAAGTAAATGGAGTGAGTAAGTCACCTTGTGGTTCTCACGTTGCAGCCAAGTGGACTGGCTCACTGAACATTTGCTTGACTGTTTGAAGATTCTGCGTGCTCTTTTTGTGCTGGTTTCACCTAGTGGCTGGAGTTTATTTTGTAGAGCAACACACCTTCGGGACAGTTTTGTGGATGAATCTACACGCTCATTGTGCTTAGTCTGCCTATCGGCTGGAGTTTATTTTATTTTGTGGAGAATTTCTGGCTAAGTCATTGAGTTTTTGCTAGCACTCATGTTGCAGCCGAATGGACTGGCTCACTGAACATTCGTTTGACTGTCTGAAGAATCTGTGTGCTCTTTTTGTGCTGGTTCCGCCTAGCGGCTGGAGTTTGTTTTGTAGAATAATACACATTCAGTACAATTTTATGGATGAAGCTATACGCTCTTTGTGTTTATTCTGCCTATTGGCTGGAGTTTGTTTTATAGATTATCTTTTGCTGTGTAATTCTGTCTCACAAACTTTGGATAGAAACACTAGACTTGAGCAATCCGACGGCAAAGTTGTCACGGGGGTTCTCGTAGGCGTGCACGGACTGTTTTTGTTTGGAGGGATGGACGCCAGTTGGCGCTGTCGTGTATGGTGTTAAATGCACACGTTTTTCTTTTTTTCTGTTTTAGGGGATGTTTGGGGTTTGACTGCTGCACTAATGTTGGAATGTGGTCTTTATAATCCTGTTTTTGACACACAATCTATTTTTTCTTATATGTCAAAATGTCAGATGTTAATATGAGTGGATTGTCTCTCTCCACGTGGAATGTGAATGGGTTTTGGCACCCCATACAAAGAAGGAAGGTTATTTCTCTTCTTAAGCATAAGAAATATGATATAGTGTTTCTTCAAGAAATGCAGCTTTCCCTGCAGGAAGCTGAACATTTTGGAAAGATATGGGGTGGGCATTTTTTTATAGTGCTGGCTCGAGTAAGAGCAGGGGAGTCATTACACTGATAAGTAAACATCTACAATTCAAATGTCTCAAACAGAGTAAAGATTGTTTTAGCTGAAATTCAAGGACAAAATCTTATTTTGACAAATATTTATGCACCTAACATTGATGATCAAGGCTTTTTTATAGATCTTGAAGGGATGTTGCAAGCCCTTTTGTATCCCTTTTGCAAAATCCTGAATTCCAACAAATGCTAAAGGCAGTAATAAATGTCTATATGGAGACCAACTGGTCCTCAGTATCCTTTGTGGGCGTGGCTTGGGAGTCACTTGAGGCAGTTCTTAGGGGCCGGATCATACAGTATGCCTCATTCACCAAAAAATCCAAAGCACAAGAACTCGTGGAATTGGAAGGGAATATTAAAAGTGTTGATGCAGAGCTGAAGCACCGAATGTCGTCTAATGGCCTCAGAAAATTGGCCCAATTGAAATACAGATATAATATTATTTTGTCGCGGAAGGAGGAGTTTTGGCTATTGGCTATTTGGCAAGACAGTCATACTTTGAATCGGGGGACAAAGCAGGGAAGCATCTGGCTAGATATATATAACAGAGAGAGTCTTTTTCTACCATTCCCTCAGTGAAATCTGCTGGTGGTGAAATATTTACCTCGGCCATTGATATTAATAATGCTTTTAAAGAATTCTATCTTGATCTCTATAGTTCCACGTCTTCGTCCATTGATGAAGATATTAGGAACTTTGTGGAACCATTAGAACTTCCTAAACTGAAGATTGAGCAAACAAATTCTCTTGATTCTGAGATAACCTTGGAGTAGCTTGATGAGGTAATTAATTGGAGGGATTGGCTCCACTTTTGTTAGAAGTTTATACAGAATCATTAAAGAATGGAAAACTTCCCCCAACCATGATGCAAGCCCGGATCAGTCTGATTCTTAAAAAGGACAAAGATCCAAGCGAGTGTAAAAGTTACCGTCCAATTTCCCTGATCCAGCTAGATGTTAAAATTTTGGCAAAAATTCTGGCTAACCGATTAAGTAAAGTTATGACATCTCTTATACATATAGATCAGGTGGGGTTTATTCAGGGCCGTAGCTCTTCTGATAACATTAGGCGTCTCATTAATATCATGTGGTCAGTGGCAAATGATCATACTCCGGTCGCTGCCATCTCGCTTGATGCTGAAAAAGCGTTTGATATGGTAGATTTTGGAAATGTATGGGTTCGGAAACACTTTTATTGGATGGAATAAGTTACTTTATAGACACCCTGTAGCAGCGGTACAAACAAATGGATTAATTTCAGATTATTTTACTCTGGATAGGGGCAGTCGGCAGGGTTGCCCTCTTTCCCCATTATTGTTCTGTCTTGCCCTGGAAACATTAGCAGCCGCGATAAGAAGGGAAGATGATTTTCCAGGGGTGATGGCGGGAGGTATGGCGCATAAGCTTTTACTTTATGCAGATGATATTTTATTATTCATCTCCAACCCCACTAGATCTATGCCTTGCCTTCACAGAATTATCAGTTCCTTTTCTAAATTTTCGGGATACAGAGTCAATTGGTCTAAATCCGAAGCTTTAGCTCTAACAGCATACTGCCCAGTAATGGCTTTCCAGCCGGGCGTCTTCCAGTGGCCCAAACAGGGCATTAAGTGTTTGGGCATTTTATTTTCAGCAAATTTGTCTGATTTAGTTAGAGTTAATTTTGACCCCTTAATAAAAAGGTTTTCGGGCGATGTGGGCAGGTGGGCTTCGTAACATTTATCTATGATTGGGAAGGTTAATGTTATTAAAATGAATTATATTCCAAAATTCAACTATCTACTACAGTCTCTCCCCATTGAAGTTCCCCTCTTTTATTTTAAACAATTTGATAGTATTGCTAAATCCTTTATTTGGAATGGTAAGTGTCTCAGATTACATTTCAGTAAATTAGGCCGATTGACAAAGGTGACTTAGGCCTACCCAAGATTTGGTTTTATTATTATGCATTCGGTCTTAGACATTTGGCTCATTGGTCACTTCCACCTGAGAGAGTCCCCCCGCCCCCTGGTTTTGTATTGAACAGGAAGTGCTTGCCCCTATTTTGCCATTGCAAAGCCTTTCTATCAAAAGTTAAGTTACACCCCGTTATCTCGCATTTGCACTCGGTATGGACAAAAGTGTCCAGAGTGTTTAATTCTGACATTTATTTAAATGTTGCTTCGAGCATATGGCTGAACCCAACATTATGTATTAACAAGTCCCCTTTCTGCTGGACAGAGTGGATTGTGAGGGAGGTTAATATGCTCAGTGACCTATATGAGAGTGGAGTGTTGAGATCCTTTGAAATTATGGTTCAACATTTTGGGATTCCCCGCTCTCAATTTGTTTGGTATTTACAGCTCTGCCACCTGCACTGTACTATTTTGGGTGTAGCATACACAACCCTTAAAGCAGCAGATACTCTGGGAGTGATGATTACTGCTTTTGGAAAAGGTCATGAGGCATCAGTGTATTACTCCCTGCTAATTCAGAGTCTGGGGGATGGAGCTTCAACTTCTCTCAAGAGATTATGGGAGAAAGATTTAAACTTGGTATTGGAGAAGGGAGTGTGAGCTAGGACTCTAAAAAGTCTACATCTAGAGATGCAAGGGTGCACCTTATGCAATTTAAAATTTTACATAGATTCTATTGGACCTCCTCTAGATTGTGTAGGATTGGTCTTAAAGACATGCCCACCTGCTGGCGATGCCAGTCAGAAGATAAGGACACAACCCATGTTTTTTGGTGGTGTGTTAAGATCCAAGAATTTTGGTTGAGGGTTCAGAGTTTTCTGTGTGACGTATTGGGCACTGAAATTTCATTTTACCCCAGACTCTGTATTTAGGCGATGGGGCGGACATTAATTTAGGGGATAAATACATAAAAAATTGGGTCCTAGCCAGTGTTATGATTGGCAGACAGATCATCCTTAGGGGATGGAAGTCAGCTGGAGCACCCTCGTTACAAGATTGGCACACAGAGATGGGCAGGGTAGAGACATTTGAAGGAATGTCATATAGAAGGCTAGGTAATATGAATTTATTTAATAAAAAATGGGGCAACTATTTAGCCTTTTTTAGAAGGTTCTCAGGGAGGGGCAGTGGAGCGAGATTTTTAGTTTTAAATGTATGATTTTATTTTATATATATATATATATATATATATATATATATATATATATATATATATATATATATATATATATATATTCTTAAGTGTTTCCTCTTTTTTTATATTTTTTATTTTTTTATGTGTGTTTACTTTCATTTTGTGTTGGACCACTGGATGTTTGTAGTGTTATGGGGGGAGGGGTGTTGTGGGGGTATGTTCAGGGGGAGGGACATATAATTTGATTCTCTGTGAGTATGTTCTGTTTCTTCAAACCTGTATTTTTTATTTATTTTTTTTTTAATCAATAAAATGTAAATATCAAAAAAATTAAAAGGAAAAGTGGCTAATTATCTCACCTGACATAGTTTGGGGGTATACTAAATGTACAATATTGGACACTCAATTGTTTGAGACAGCAAAAAGATGGAAAGAATCCCTTGGCATTGCATGATCCCAGGCTACTATATTTGGAAAAAATTACATTACAGTAAGTTAAGCCTCACAGTATTCCTGGTATTTCTATAATCAACAAGATAAATATATCTTGTAATGATAACTACAGTATACAGTATATAAAGTTGTGGTGATGGGGCATGGTCATGTGAGAGAGAGAGGGAGTGGTGTGGCTCGTCAAGCTGGTTGGCATGATTTCTAACAGCTGTTTCTCGTTACAGTGATAGCGGGGGAGATGCCTAAAAAGTGTCCAAAACACGCCGGAGAGGGAGAGAGAACGAGTGTGCAGCGTTGGCATCGGTTTATATTGAGTGAGAAGTTTTGTTTATTTTGAGAGTGAATCATTGACTGAGTGAAAAGCCAGCAAAAATTATATACGCTGCACACCAAAGAAAGAGAATAAAAATATGACCTGAAGCATGTCACTGCTCCCCGTCTCCTCATTTCTACACACGAACCCTGATGTGGTGTCACAAAAGTGTTTACTGAACTTTAAGCATTGTGCCTGTTGTCACTTCTGCTACATTTACACTGAGATGTTCATGGTTGCTAAGCAGCTCCTGACGTAGGAGGTGGAACTTGCTGGAATACTGGTGTAAAAGCAACCAAGAAGTCTAAATTTATGAGCGTATGAGAAAAGAGAGCGAGTGAGATCTTGCACACACAAAAAATAATGGTGTAAAAGCCTGTTCACATCAAATTCAGTGACGATTTAGCGAGACAAACTTCCAGGGACAGGCCTATTCACAGAGAGTAAAAATTAAACAAAAAACTATTTCACCCCCTGTACAGTAGGCGGCACAGTTGCTGTTCTACAAACATGTATACCAGTCTCCTGCCCTGCCCAACTATCAATGCTAGAGATTAATATATTGAGCGCTATTAAAGGGATAGTTCACCCAGAAAGTGCAGAGTTCATGCGGTCTCTCATGTGACGTATTCGCATTGGCGTGTTATGGATCTAATAATCTCATGTTTTTCTCTCAGTTGAGACATCCAGGATGAGCACATAAACGCACCATTGTGAGTAAACAAACAGATAAAACCAACAAAGCTTCTGTACAGAGTTCCTCCTACTCCGTTGTAAACAGCGCTGCTCTTCCGGGTGTGTCGCACATGCATCTGTTCTCGTGTGAACATGCCAACATGATTATGTCACACGCATGTACTGCTGCTGACCAGAAGCGATTATTTATAGTTAAAAAATACTTAAATATTGACCTTTTTTGCAGCAAAAGTGATAATTTGTCTTTAGAACACATTAATGTAACCAGTGGAGTCGTATGGATGACGTTTATGCTGACTGTTTTTTTTGGAGCTTCAAAGGTCATATCACCATCCACTTGCATTTTAAGGATCTACTGAGCTAAGATATTTTTCAATTTTTCTTCAAATGTGTTTAGCAGAAGAAAGAATGGCATACACACCTGGGATGACATGAGGGTGAGTAAATGATGAGAGAATTTTCATTTTTGGGTGAACTATCCCTTTAAATATTGATCTGTTTCTTACCCACACCTATTATTGTTTCTAAAGATATAGATTTAACCACTGGAGCCTTAAGGATTACTTTTATGCTGCCTTTATGTGCGTTTTGGAGCTTCAAAATGAAATTGCAAAGTAATTGCAATACTTTCTTATTTTACATTTACATTTATTCATTTGGCAGATGCTTTTATCCAAAGCAACTTACAAAAGAGGAAAAATACATCATAAGCAATTCATCTTAAAGAGACAGTGGTACAAAATGTGCTGCATTACAAAGTTTCACTAGCATCAGAATAGTAGTATCCAAGACAGATTAGAGTGCAACAAGAATATATATATAATATATATAATTTTTTTTCTTTTCATGGGTGCATGGTTAAATGCTCATGGAAAAGATATGTTTTTAGCTGATTTTTTAAGACAAAGAGTGAGCCTTCTTGACAGATGGAGTTGGGAAGGTCATTCCACCAACGTGGTACAGTGAAACCGAAAGTTCGCAAAAGGGTTTTGGTGCCTCTTTGAGTTGGTATAACAAGGCACCACTTATTAGCCGACCGCAGTCTTCTGGTGGGAACATAGCTCTGCAGAAATGATTTTAGGTACGCTGGAGCAGACCCAGTGGCTGTTCTGTATACCAGCATCAGAGTCTTGAATTTGATACGTGCATCAACCGGCAGCCAGTGAAGAGAGACAAGGAGTGGTTTAACATGCGCTCTCTTTAGTTCATTAAAGACCAGTCGTGCTGCTGCATTCTGGATCATTTGCAGGGGCCTAATTGCACATGCAGGGAGGCCTGCAATTAGAGTGTTACAGCAGTCCAGTCTAGTTATAACAAGTGACTGAACAAGAAGTTGTGTGGCATGTTCAGAGAGGAAGGGTCTGATTTTCTTGATATTGTTGAGTATAAATCTGCATGGTCGTGCTGTCTTTGAGATGTGGTCTGTGAAACTGAGTTGGTTATCGATGGTTACCCCTAGATTTCTGACCATTTTGGAAGGCGTTATTGTAGTTGAACCCAACTGAATGGTGATGTTGTGTTCAACAGCAGGATTGGCTGGAAAGACAAGGAGCTCAGTCTTCGCTGGGTTAAGTCGCAAATGGTGTTCTTTCATCCAGGCCGAGATCACTGCCAAACAGGCAGAGATTCGAGCAGTCACCGCGGTGTCGTTGGGCTGGAAAGACAAGTAGAGCGTAGCAGTGGTAAGAGAACCCATGTGCTTGAATGATTGGTCCAAGTGATTTTGTGTATATAGAGAAGAGAAGTGGCCCAAGCACTGAGCCCTGAGGTAATCCAGTAATTAGCTGATGTGACTTGGACACCTCACCACTCCAGGATACCTTGAAGGACCTACCTGAGAGATAGGGCTTAATCCAGTCAAGCACAGTTCCTGTGATGCCCACAGTAGAGAGGGTGGACAGTAAAATCTGATGGTTGACTATGTCAAAGGCTGCAGAAAGGTCCGTTAGATTCAGGACGGATGATCTTGATCCAGCTCTCAACTACTCAATGACAGACAGCAGGGCAGTCTCAGTGGAATGTCCACTTTTGTAACCTGACTGATTGTCATCCAGCAGCTTATTCTGCAAAAGATAGGCAGAGATCTGATTGAAAACTGTTGTTTCAAGTGTTTTTGTCATGAATGGGATGAGAGAGACAGGTCTGTACTGTTCTACTTGTGTTGGGTTAAGTGCAGTTTTTTTAAGCAGTGGGGTTCCTCGAGCCTACTTAAATCCAGTGGGGAAAATGCTTGTAAGTAGAGATGTGTTAAGTATGTGTGTGAGTGCAGGTAGGATGGATGGAGAGATGGCTTGGAGAAGGTGGGTTCCTTATCCTTGTGCAGTTGGATAGTATTTCCTTGTAAGGACTGTATGGAGACATCAGCAATTGACACCTTATCAGTGTTCTTCACTGCATAATTTGTCTTGTGTGGACAAACAGTTCACCCCCAGGTATGTGCAATCTTTTGATTGGTCGTTTTGTAGAGTTATATAGCAGCTCGGGGGCTTAGATTTGTTTTATGTTCCGGCAAGTTAGCTCCTGGCTGGGCTCTGATTGCTTCTCGGTGTCCTCGAGTGGTTGCTACAGCATTCATATGGGGTAGTAAGCAACTGTATTTTGGGTAAGTAACTCCCTGTTTGGTATTTGTGTGTGTGTGTGGGGGGGGGGGGGCGGAGTGATTTGATTTTTACTTGTATTTATATATTCTATTTAGTGTTTGTGCTGTGTTAACAGATCCAACTCCCGTGGCCTCATGCTGGAGTTACAGAGCTGAATATTGGCCACTTGCAGGAAGCTCTGCTGTCTTGTTTTAGGATTTATTGTATTTGGTTATGGTGTTAGATTCTAAATGGTATCATTATTTTTGCTTTCATTTAGTTATTTATTTAAATTAATTTTTGGTTATACTGCTCGTGGTACCTTTTAGGGCCACTTTACTGTTCCCCTTCCGTCACTCACTCGACGTTGTGTCGATATAGTGACACTAGGGTTCACTCTTGGGAGCCCCAAACACCTCTGATCTTTGAGAAAAGGCCAATGAGAATTGGCTAGTGGAATTTGCATGCCGCTCCCCCGGACATATGGGTATAAAAGGAGCTGGCTCGCAACCACTCATTCAGATTTTTTCTTCGGAGCCGAGCGGTTGTGTCTCAGCGAGCTGAATTCCACTGCCGGTCCATTGACCTCAAAGAAGCATACGCTGTTGGATATACGGCGCATTCCAGCGGCAAATAGTATATTTTCTCTATTAGAGCAACACATTGACATGAACATATTTTTAAAGATGCATCTTTTTAAAGATGTCTTTCATATTTGTGTGATTCCTGGATGCGGTCATTATCTCTCCGCCTCTGACAGCCATGGGCGCTGCCTCACGTGTCTAGGCCACGATCACACTGAGGCAGCGTTCGTGGATGGTTCATGTTCTCATTGCGAGCAACGTTGCGGTTGCGGCTTTCCTTCCTCCGGGGGAACTACCTACGGGTACGAGACCGGCCTGGCTGGCGCTGGAGGCGATTTGGGGATTCCAATGGCCGCAGTCTCACCTGGTAAATCCCCGCAGACCTCCCATTCCCCAGCATGCTCATTTGCCCCCATCTCCCAGATTGGCCTATTCAGCGACACTGTCGAGGACTTTGCCCAGCAGTTCTCGGCAATGAAGAAGCAGACAGAAGCAATACAGCATATCTTGCCTGACGCGGCTCAAGATCCCATACCCCGTCTGCTCACCGAGGGCGTCCCCCTTCTGTGCCACAGCTTGAGCCCAGTCCTTGGCCCCCCACAGGAAGCTGACGCCCCCTAACTCATGACCTGGCACGAGGACCCGGAAGGCTCCTAAGCGCCCCTGAGATGGATGACCCAGGGAGGGAAACGTCCGCTGGAACCATGAAGCTGGTATCCAGACCACTCCGTCCCCCAGTCCAGCTGATTTGGAGTCGATTCGGCAAAGCACAGGTGGACCTGTTTGCTTCCTCACACAAAAGTGTTTGTGTGTATTGAATATGTGTTTTGATTATTATGAACCCCCTTTCATGGTGGGTAGTTGAGCCCAGGCAAGTTAGAGCAATTGGGCTGGGTCCACCGTGTCTGCTCTAATTGTGTGCAGAGAACTTTTTAAGGTGTATGTGTTATGTTTATTACATTTTTTTGTTTGTTTCTTGTATTTCAGGAGCTGTAAGCCAAGGCAGAGAGGCTAGGTTGCTGTCCTTATCATCATGGTGGTGTGGTGTTCACTTATTTGCAAATCTTAGAGTGTGTGTGTGCCGTGTGTGCATGTGCACTGTGAGGTGATTTGTTCTTTGAAGACTGATTGTCCCCCCTCCCTGTCCACATGATAACCTGCCTTTCTGCCGTTAAGCTGCAGCCCTATACACGTTGGATGTGGGAGAATTTTGATTGTGTGTTTTTGCGTGTATCCTTGGTATTTATGTTTTGTTTGCTTTTTTTTTTATATTTTATTGACTCCTCTATTGACACCCTTACTGATGCAGTAACTCCTGTGGCTTTGATGTCATCCCAATGGGACTATGTGTGTTTTTAATTAATTGTCTATTTTTGTATGGAATAAAAAACAGACACAACTTTTGTACTTAACCCATGTATTTTGTCCTTCTTTGTGTATGAATGAACCTATGTGACCTTATTGGGATTACCTATTGCTGTTAGTGTTCCCAAGGTGTTTAGTCCTGGGGTGGCGTTGTCAGATTTAGCTTTATTTCTAGATACGGAGTTAATACTGTCGGATCCTTTTGGCCCATTCGCCACACTTGCAATAAAAATAGCAGTGTGGTTCTGCAATTCATATTGCTTGTAAAGAGTCTTTTTATGGGATATTTTAAAAGAAGCTTAGTGCAGATGAATTGCCAAACCTTGCAGCTATCTTAATGCCATGATAATATAACAGGCACATTATTATTATTAAACATATTAAATAATGTACATTAAGACAAAACACCTTAAGCAGACTTTCAAAAACATACCAGGTTTATGTTTGCATTACAAAGGGTTCATGAACTGCAACTATTTATTATTTGTTTTAGTATATTTTTGTGCACTCAAGATATCATCTTGCATACACAGAATATTTTTATGCGTTCAAAAAAGCATTTTTTTTTTTTTTCTTTTTTGCAGTATTTTGGTACAAATATAACTCCATAGATAAACATCTATATCATGATCACAAACTCTGCTGGAATAAATACCCACCTGGATGAACAGACAGCTCTACTATAATCAGTGTATCACTGAACCATTGATCAAGTCCACAGAAATAAACAACAGTCACTGACACTGAGCTTCCTGATGGAAACATCAAAGGAGTTTGCATTCACAGTGTTCATTGCAGAGTATCTTCCATCTGAGATGTCCTGATCGTTCTTATTAGCTTTAATCAAAACACGCTCAGAGGATGTACAGGGATCACAGAAAAAGTACTTTGGTGAATATTTGTGTTAATATGGACATTTGATATCCACCCCTTCACCCTATGTTCTAGCTTAAACATTTCCAGTCTTCACCATCACACCTTTAATAACTAGAAGAAAAAAAAATAGTTCAAAATGTATCATTAGGCCTTTTTTAATCAATCTATATCAAGGCAAAAAAAAAAAAAAAATATATATATATATATATATATATATATATATATATATATATATATATATATATATATATATTTAAACACACACACTTAGAATTTATATATTTGGAAAAACACATTTAAATGATTTGAACATATTGTTATAATCACAAATCATGTTTATTTTTATCATATTTAAGATCTCCAGCCATATCTGGATATCAAATGTTTAGCATATGCTTTTTTTACTTATCATAAATGTAATAAAATTGGATGGAAAATTGGAAGTTACCTTTAAAAATACACAAAATGTTCAGAAGAGTTTCATTGCACATCCTTTTACAGGATTATAACGTGCATAGCAAATTAATACAAATATTGAAATCTGCTTACTGTCCCTCATAATTCTGCATAATCAGCTGAACATAAGAACAGAGAGAGAGAGAGAGAGAGAGAGAGAGAGAGAGAGGCAGGCAACTTCTGGCTATGAACAAACAGCAGCATTCAGAAAGAAAATGAGCCAGATTACTAATAGTGCGACTGGTATCCACGCCATGATGATAACTGCCTGTTTCTGGTGTCAAGAAACAATGTATAAATGAGCAATCCAGATGGAGAACAACAACCATTTATGTATTAGTTGGAGCAAAAATGAATTTCAGGCTGAACTTGTGAAGTTTATGGGTGTCATAGCAACTCAGAGCAGTTAATGATATCAAAGTAACTAACCTCGGACAAAGGCTGTTCTATTTCACCTCAGTCAACACGCCACAGCATGGGTCAGCCTCGCTGAGGTTAAGCTGTCAGGAAACGTATAGCAAATTAATCACAAATAAATAAACAGCCAAACAAACCTCTTCATCCAAGAGGGCAAAAGCTACCTGGATTATATCCACTTGCTGTATATTGCTGAGCAATGCTGCAGGAAGACAGCAGTAGCTTTTCCTCTGAGGTTCTGCCAGGCCAAGCATTGCAACAGCCATAGCAGGAGCCACAGGAGGAGGATAACAGACAAAAACACAGTGGAAGGAAGCAGACTCATACACGTAAGAACACAGAGGGGGGTATGTAGCACCTCCAGAGGCAGATACGAGAAATGCAAGAGAATTTGCAGGTGTTTTTGCACACACACACACAAAAAAAAAAAACAGGCCTGCAGGGCTCCCAGACTCTGTAAAGCCAGCAGCGAAACAATGTCGCCACCCAAATGAACTGTCAGTGGCAGTCTCTGGAGTATTTGGAAGTGAAGAGAACCCTCTGCGGTCTGACTCAGTGGATCTACCTGATTCGGATCTGGGTGACTCTCAGGCATCTGATCCAGCTCCACTGGACCCTTCACACAAAGCGGTGATTGCTAGAGCAGTATAACATGCACAGCTGCGTTCCCCAAGCAGCAACACTGACAACCTCCATGTTCGACAGAGGCCCTCAAAGCCGCAGAGTGGAGGGGCTACCTGTACTCCCAGATTTTATGACAGAGTTACAGTTCTCTTGGAAGCCCCCTAGTTCTAGCGCCCTCCCCAGGACACAGCTAGGCATCTTGGCTGGGGCTGCAGCCTATGGGCTTGCTACAGCTCCCCAGGTAGGGCCCACATTTGCTATGCTGGCAGGGGCAACAGACAGGGCTAGTTGAGATGCTACACACCCAAACAGGCATTGCAGAGCAGTTGACAATCAGCTGTGGAAAGCTTATCATGCCTCTGCTTTGTCAGTAAGGCTTGCATGCACCAACTTTCTCCTACTAGTGTATCTAAAGGGTTTGCTACAGGATTTGTCCTCCACTGTGTCCAGTGAAAAGATTCCAGAGTCTCTTTGTGTAGAAGACATGCTGATCCGGAGAACAAGTACACACGCACAGGCTCTGGGGCAGTCCATGGCCTGTGTGGTTCACGCACGTCACCAGGTATGGCTATCCCAATCCAATTTAGCGGACCAAGACTCGAAGCAGTCCTTGCTGCTCCAGTGATTCCAGGGAAGGTTTTTGGGCAAGGGAGCTGACACACTCTGTGTGTCGGACACCAGCTGTCCACGTGCTGCAGCCATCAGCTGGTAGTAGCTGGGCTTGGGCAGGGTTGTCAGGTCAGTCCCAACCAGGGCCGTGTAGGACCACTTCCCAAGGATCATCAGTGGGCTCAGGTCAGGGGGCCAGCATTCCTTTCACAGGACACGGCCTGCAGATCTACCCAACACACAAATATCATGAGGCAGGAACCGTCGCTGACAGTTGTCAGCCTCTGGCCTTACACTTTACTCACCAACATCATCTTCATTGGCACCAGTGTACCCAGTGTCCATGGGTGCTCAGCATCACATTTTTAAGGAATTGTTCCTACTGTCCTAAGGAACGAGACAGAAATCCATTCTCTTACAGCAGAAGTCTCAGTGCTTTTAGGAAAGGGAGCAGTAACACTCCTGCCCTCAGAGTTGACAGGGCAGGGGTTTTATTCCACCTATTTCCTGATTCCAAAAAAGAAAGTCTTCACCCCATCCTAAATCTCAAGAGGTTCAATCAACATCTAAAGCAATTGCCTTATTGTATGCTCTGCTTAAAAACCCTCTTCACCTTCGGGAGGCAAGGGGACTGGTTCACAACACTGGATCTCCACGATGCTTACTTCCACATCGCAATGCACAAGAGTCACAGGAAGTACCTCCGCTTTTATTTTCAAGGCAAAGAGTGCAGGGTGCTCCCTTTTGGTCTGTCTCTAGCTCCCCGCATCTTCACAAAGTGTATGGATGCAGCACTTATTCCACTTCGTCGCCAGGGTATTCGCATAGCCAATTACCTCAACATTTGGTTAATTTGTTACCCCACAGAACAGCAGGCCAGGAGCAACACAATGGTCATGTTGGCCCACCTACAGAAACTGGGGCTAACACTGAACAAAGAGAAGAGTTGCCTCACTCCCACCAGGGTGGTGACATATCTCAGCTTGATTTTGAATTTAGTAACAATGAGAGCCTTTCTAACTCCACAGAGGCAATCAGTGTTGAGAGATCACTTGTCTCAGGTACTTGCAGAGGAGCAGGTGACAGTGAAGTGTGGCCGGAGGCTGCTTGGCCTTATGGCGGCAGCCATTCTGGTTGTGCCTTTGGGGCTGCTTCATATGCACCTGCTGCAGCTGTGGTTTGTGAGGCACAGGACCCGGATTACTTTACGGTGCAATGGTACAGTGGTGGCTCTCCATCCCAGGTCTGAAGGACGGGATCACGTTGGGCCCAGTGTGCTGGAGGCACACATAAACCTCCTGGAACTACAGGTAGTGTTTTAGGCATTGACCCATTTCCTGCCACAGTTTCAGGAGAAACAAGTGATTATTCGTACAGACAGTACCACAGTTTTCTCATTCATCAATCACCAAGGTGGGGTGTGCTCACCAACTTTACACAGGATTCTCCAATGTGCACATGTTCAAGGGTTGACACTGAGGGCCATACATCTTCCAGGAGAGCACAATGTAGCAGCAGATCTTTTGTCCAGGGGAGGTCCCAGGCCAGGGGAATGGCGACCTCACCCGGCCATTGTACAGGCCATCTGGGCTTGCATCGGGGAAGCCCAGGTGGACCTTTTTGCCTCACAGGAAACCACACATTGTCCCCTGTGGTATTCAATGTTGGGGTCCAGAGGAACCTTAGGGGTGGATGCTATGGTGAACGAGTGGTTTCAAGTTCTCCTGTATGCATTTCCTCCTTTTCTACTTCTGTCAGTGGTCCTGTTCAGAGTGAGGGGTTTGCAGGAGAGGGTTCTGTTGGTTGCACCAGATTGGCCCCAGCAGCCATGGATGTCAGATTTGGTCACTTTTCTGGTGGGGTCACGATGGTGTCTCCCAGTCAGACAAGACATGCTGTCACAGACCTGGGACCAACTCTGGCACCCAAATCCAGGGCAGTACAGGCTGCATGTTTGGCTCATGGACAGGAGCCATTCAGAGGTCTTGAACAAGGAGTTCTAACAACCTTACAGGTGGCTAGAGCTTGGTCTACAAGAATGCTCTATGCTAACTGTTGGAGAAGGTTTCCTCAGTGGTGTCAGTCCAGGGGGATGGACCCAGTCTCTTATGATGGTTTTGATGGCTCTTCAGCTGGTTCCCAGCCTCTAATCAGATGCTTTCTAGAAGGGGCCCGTAGATTGTGCCTATCACAAGCTTGAATGATAACCCTCAGGGGATTTGCATAATGTCTTGGATGCTCTGACAGAGCCCCCCTTTGAACCCTTGGGCAATTTAGACAGCTTTTCTTATTGCTATTACCTCAGCAATAAGAGTGAGTGAGTTACATGACCTGTCTGTGCACCCGACATGCTTAAGATTAGGAGAAGAGGGCTCAGCTATTTCTCTTCTTCAAAATCTGGCATACCTGCCAAAAGTAATACCCTGCTTGAATGTATCTAGGCCCTTGGTCCTAGATTCTTTTCATCCACCTCCTTATGACTCTAGATTGCATCTAATCTGCCCAGTCAGAGCACTGAGGAGATACATTGCTTGCACACAACCTATAAGGAAAACAGATCAACTTTTTGTCTGCTATGGGGAATCAGTGCAGGCCCAGGCTGTGTCCAAACAACAACTGGCCAACTGGGTGTCAGGTTGATAGAGTTAGCCTACCTTAGTGCAGGGGTGCCTCCTCCCACGGGGGTGGTGGCCCACTCTACTAGAGGGATGGTTGCCTGTTGGACACTATTCAGGGGTGCTTCTCTAGAGGAAGTACAGCAGCTGGTTGGACTTCCTCTTTGATGTTTGCCAGGTTCTGTCACCTGGATGTCGCATCAACAGTGGCATCTTCTGTCTTGCAAGCAGTGGAGCACACATAAACAACACCTGATGGTTTATTTGTGCAATTAAAATGGAAACTAATAAAATTGTATGTTTCCCAGAGAATTGTGACTCTGGTCTTATTGCCCCACTATTTTCCCCTCCTGACCTTATCTGGTACACGGTTGACCCATACTGTGGCATGTTGACCAAGGTGAAATAGAACGGAGGGTTATGCAGGTAACCCAGGTTCTATGAATAAGGTCAACACGCCACACAGTGTTGTCACTCGGGAAAATGCGTGGTGCCAGTTGGCAAAAGAGTAAGTGCCGGCCGGCTGGCACCTGTAGTTGATTGCACGCAAGGGCATGATTAATTTGCTATACGTCTCCTGACAGCATAACCTCAGCAAGGCTGACCCAAACTGTGACATATTGACCTAATTCATAGAACCTGGGTTACCTGCGTGACCCTCCGTTTCTCAATGTGCGTTCTTTTGTGTTCTTACATTCTGGTGGAGTCGCTCTATGTCATCATCCACTGCCAAAGTTCGATTCCAATCCTCAAGAAAAAATTACCCAGGTGTATCCTTGAAATCAAGGATGCATCGGATGGTGACTTGTGGGCAAGAACTCGGTACTATGGTGGAAGACGAAGGACATTTATCTTTTTGTTTTTTCCCCCAAAGAGTTTCCCGCTGTGAGCTCGCGAAAGTCTGATGGCTCCTGAGAATCGTTATACTCCATCACCATTTGCTGTTTTTTTGGGCATCATTTTAATACAGTAATAAACATGGAGAAATTTTGTGTTCACAGACTTT
Organism: Myxocyprinus asiaticus; assembly: GCF_019703515.2. Taxonomy (NCBI): domain Eukaryota; kingdom Metazoa; phylum Chordata; class Actinopteri; order Cypriniformes; family Catostomidae; genus Myxocyprinus; species Myxocyprinus asiaticus. The sequence goes on from NC_059367.1 coordinate 23,303,782, forward strand.
ATTCTTTTAACATGTCACTTCTCCTGCAAAACCTCACTGGTGTGATATTAATGCTGTCACTGGTGTGATAATGCCAGTAGTTCTCTAACTGGATTCAAATGTGCTGTGCTGGTTAAATCAATGTCTTCAGAAGCTATCTGATATGTGTGGGTGAGATACAGATCATTATTATAGTCAATTCTTCTCCCTGCTCAGTCAATCTCCACTTTAACCTTGACATTCTTCTTGTGTTTTTGGTGATTCACATTCTTCATGCATACACCCCCTGCTGGGCAGGGAGAAGAATTTCTAGCAAAAATACTTATATTGATCAGTTTCTCACCCACACCTATCAAATTGCTTGATTCAACCACTGGAGTCTTATGGCTTACTTTCAAGCTGCCTTTATGTGCTTTCTGGAGCTTCAACATTTTGGTACCCATTCAGTTGCATTGTATGGAGTTACAGCATTGAAATATTCTTCTAAAAATCTTTGTGTTCAGCAGAAGTCAGTCAGTCATACACATCTGGGATGGTACGGGGGTGAGTAAATTATGAGAGAATTTTCATTTTTGGATCAACTATCCTTTAAAGAAACCTAATAAAATGTGGGTCACTTTATTTTATAATAAACTTCATGTAAATGTTTTCTATTCTATATGTGTTATTTTCAAACAGTAATTGTAGAGCCATGATAAATTAAAGTTATAATTTACTTTATTCAGCCAAGAGGAAGAAAATTCTACTTTTATCTCTGGCAAAACAAGAAAACAACAAAAACACAAATAAAGGGTTCCCACTCTTTTTGACCAATAACTTTTCCAGGCATTTGCAATTAATTATGGATTTTAAAATAAGGATACTGGTTTATTAATTTATTTTTATTCAGACCAATTTGCTAATGAATCAAGACCATTTTGTGAACTTTTTTGCCTAATTATTTGAAAATAACTGACTTATTCACTGACAAACCAGACATCACTATTGCTTGCAAGCAAGTTTAACTCTACACAAGAGCAATGTCTAGCCAATTAAATTTTTTAGAGCAGAGAAAAATATATTTCACTATAGAAATTTCCATGTCTTTTCCAGGCCAGGCAAACACAATCTTAAAATTTCCTGATATTTTCCTGTTTTCCATGACCATAGGCAAGCACGGATTAAGAACTGAGAGGCCCATGGGCCGGTACACCGTGGAGGCACCCTATGATGCGTCACATGACTATGTTCATTTTATGTACTACAAGATGCTTGGCAGATTTGGTTGGATTTTTCAAATAGACGGAAAAGTTTATAGCAATGTCTGACATGGCCAATTACATGTACTTTTTAATTATGAACTGATCCAAAATCATGAGTTATTAGGGATGTTCATGGTATTCAAATACAATTTAAAAAAAAAAAAAAAAAAAAAAAGTATACATCACTATTCGGTTGTTCTGCATGTGTTTAGAGGTCTTCAACCCGATCAGAGTCCGACGGTACCCGACAAACCATCAGGTTTTAGGCCAGGTTAGGGTCAGAGTTACGGGCTGTTCACACGTTCATCTGCGCCGGTTTTAAAATGGTTTCTCTATGCAAGCACGCACTGAATGGACATCTTTGTTCGTTACGCCGTGCCACAACTCAGGACTGATGCATTTTTTTAGACTGCATTAAGTTTAAAAATAACTTTATTTATAAATGCATCTCAAATGTGAGTAATTAATGGTCAAAACAAGTGACAAAAAAAAAAAAAAAAAAAAAAACCCTACCAGTGCTGAAGTAATCCAAAGTATTTAGAAAACGTTACTGACCTTGAGTAATCTAACAGAATATGTTACAAATTACATTTTACAGCATGTATTTTGTAATCTGTAGTGGAATACATTCCAAAAGTAACCCTCCCAACCCTGACCGCAGCACATCTCAAAGCTCGCAACAGATGCGTTCTGTGGCCTCCGGAGTTCATTCTTCCAAGATAGCTTAGTAAGAGGAACACAAGTCCATTCTCTGCGTTCTTAGAATTACGAAACACCGGAAGTCTTTCTAGCCAGTCATTCCACTGGCGGCCATTTTTGGAACACTCCCAGGAAGCTATTTCCAGTCATGACAGTGCAGCTCCTATCTTCTTGAATGAGGAAAGACACAAATCTCAAACGGTTTGTCTAGATTATGAACATTACAAATCGGCTGTAAAATCTGACAACACTGGAATCAAATTGTGCTTCTTTAGCTCAGTTTACACAACTTTCCAGGCATGCACATTAGCAATACAAGCTTGAGTTGATAGACATCACCTGTCAATCTAAAAGGTGTTTGGCCCTTTTACCTGTAAGGCAGGACTTCCTTTCCATTTCTGTTGACAGCTGGGCATGAAGTGGCCTGTCCCTGCCTCAGACCATCTCTTCCTGTCATCTACCCACTCAGGTGAGGCACTGTCAAAAAAATCATCACCACAACTCTAAAATAGCCTATTGGTTGTCACAGAAACCCAGACTCTGATGGTGTTGAACCCGAAGGCAGGTATTTATTGACACAAAACACAAACATTGAAAAACAGGGTAGTAAATGAGCAGATCGGTGCAGATGTGAAGAATTGAAACCTGAGGATGGTTCGTGTTGATGCAGGTAGTGATAATCCTTGGGGTGTCAAACACACAATGGGAAGTAGACGTAGGAGTGGAGAGATCGCAGGAATGACGTTTGAAGAGTCAGGTAAGCGGCAGGTAAGTGAGTCTGTATTCTGAGTTGAGACTGAGTGAAGGGAGAATGGGGTTTAAGTAGAGGAGCTGATTGATGCGGTGATGAGAGGCAGGTGCAGGTGATCAGTATTTAGGAGAGAGGGAGGGTTGTGTGCAGGGTTGGGAGGGTTACTTTTGAAATGTATTCCACTACAGATTACAGAATACATGCTGTAAAATGTCATTTGTAACGTATTTCATTAGATTACTCAAGGTCAGTAACGTATTCTAAATACTTTGGATTACTTCTTCAGCACTGGTAGATTTTTTTTCCACTTGTTTTGACTATAAAAAATACATTCACTGAAAAACCTAAATATATTATGCAGTGTTGTTTCTAAAAGGATGTTTTAAGAATTATGATCCAACATGAATTTTTTTTGATAAAAAAATATGATCGTGCCTGGTAATGTGCATGTAAAATGGCTAGAAATAGCATTTTAGCTTAGCGTAAGGCTAACAATTTACACAAGGTTTATTTCTATTTCTTCTGCTCCAAACTTACTTCAGACTTACTTCTGTCTGCTCGTATGAATGTAACACATCATAAGAAATTGTTTCACCACTGTTCAAATGCACTTTGGATCGCATCATTTATATGTATAAATGTTTTTCATCTGAAAGGACTAAATATTTAATGAAACAAATGACAATAAAATGCAAAGTAATCTCTTCAGTAATCAAAATACTTTTTGAATGTAACTGTATTCTAATTACCAATTATTTAAATTGTAACTGTAGTGGAATACAGTTACTTATATTTTGTATTTTAAATACGTAATCCCGTTACATGTATTTCGTTACTCCCCAACCCTGGTTGTGTGTATGTGTAAGGAGGGTCAGGTAGATCCGTGACATCGGTATTATGGAGCCAAATGCTTTTTTTTTTTTTTACCATTTTTACAAATGTAGTACTCAAACATACATCACATCATTCGCTTAGAACATACGACGATGCGAGTGAAAACACTGGATACTGGAAACAGGCATCCTTTATTAATCGTGGAACACTTTTGCATTCAGAAAAAAATTGGTTAATTGAGCAAGGAATCAGAAATTAAAAGCACATTTATGAATACAATTAAAAAAATAGTTTAGCCTATTTTTAAGATTTACGCATTTCAATTTAATAACAAAATTCCATCATATTGAACTGTGTAACTTTTAACAAAATTAAATTAATAAAACTTAAATATTATTATTTTTAGTTAAATTGCACTCAATTGTTTTGAGATGGTTCAATAAATAAAGAAAAAGTTCAATATAGCCATATGAGTGAGCTGTTGGCTACACAAGCTGTTTGTGTGTGCATATATGTATAAAAAGTAACACAATAACTCACCACTATACCACAATCAAAGCATAGTTTTTCATACATTTGATGGGGGTTCTTGATCAACACACTACCAATGAGTCTGGTGCACTATATGGTTAGGTTGAAGCATTTTTATTGACATTCTATGGTTTAATATTCTTACTCATGTTGTATTCATAGTTAATCATCATCAAAAATTAGGCTAATACACTTATTTGGTAACATATGATAGGGGAAGATCTCAAATTATTCTCAATATATCTAATTCCAGTACATTTATTGAATGTCTGTTGTTCTCCTATGCTCTTACATCAACACTGAGATTTATCCAGTGAACATTGAATCTCCTCTCAGAATATTGAGATTAGATTTTATTCCAATGAAATACTGGCCTACAAGGTGAATTCATCTAATTTTTTTGTCACTGGATAGTAGAAATCTGTGAATTTATTTTACATTGACTACAAAAATGTTGTATATTTTTATCCGTCTTCTCCTTTTAAATGATTTTAAATGAGACCACACAACTATATTCATAGCCCAAAGTGACAGTTGCTTATTTGCTTAGCTACAACAAGAAATGCACAATATAAATTTAGCAACTGTCATAACCAGTCCTATATGTCCACAGCAGGATGTCTGCATGAAGCTGCATCACTTTGGCCACATGTACCACAAGTGCTCTGCAACAGTGTCAAAAGAGAAAGGGCAGCAGAGCTGATGTTCAAAAATATTGGCTAGCAGACTAAAGGTGTGAGGTTGCACACTTAAAATGGCAGACTATTCTGGGCAATTTGTCATTTTAAGCATAGCAACCGTAATTGCGTTATTTACGGTTGGGACATGTCCCTACCTCTTTTTGGCATTGTCAATTTTGTCCCCACCACTTTTTGAAATAGTTTTCGTCAGTTAAGTGTCTAATGCAGAACAACATCTCCAGTTCTTGAGCAGGAGTTTCCATTTCGTTCATGTGTGTTAAAATAAGTGGAGACCCAGCGCTAGAATAGACCCTATGCACGGTGTATTGCTTATGTATTTCCGCTGAAATCTCATTGGCAACGCGACCTTCTGGTATAGTATTCTCCGATAGCAAGCTGTGGTAGTAGCAAACTCTTTCATATTTCGATTAAAGGTGCAGTATGTAAGATTCAGAAACCCTTGTTATTAATGATACCTGTGGCCGTTAAGTGAACTGCAGCCAGCTACCTGTTGCTCATGCTCGTGCACACACTCCATAGGGACGCGAGCATCGACCAAAACAATGACGTAACGTACAAAGAGACTGAAGGTGATTCACCAACATCATGCTGACAGATGAGGTAGCATAATTAAAATTACACAGTTATGATTGTTTTACTACAAACTTTGAGACTGTATATTATATTTGACTCTCCAGTGCTGGAACAGGGCTAAAAAAAAAGTGTGGATATAGGTCTTACTATATTCAAACAGTCTCTATCTTACATACATTGACTGCATTTATACGATAGCCTATGTCGGCGTTAGCTAGCTAGCCAGCTTTATCAATAGCTGTTAGCTAAATTTGGTGGATGATGACAGTAGCTGTTTATAAAATAGACTGTACATTATAAATATGCTGACACAATTCAGTATTGATGTGATTCCATCACCACTGACATTTTTATATATCGATGCACTAGTTTTATAATAATAGAATGTATATATTTTCTGTATAACCAAGTTACATTATACTAATGAATGGAGCTTTTTGCATTATCTTGAACATTGTCTAGCATTCATTTCATGTGTTATTGTAGTTTACCTTGCTGAATAATTACAGATTACCATTGTTTATGTCAGTTACTGTGAATCAGCATACCTGACTTTTAGTATAAAAAGAAGATCGTTGAATGTATTTGAAAGTTACGAAGCAAGGTAGCTTGCAATTCGTCAGTGTTAGCAGGCAAGATCAAGTTAGCTAAAATTACACAGATCAATCCTTATGGCACTATGTTTCACATGCTTATGTAGCTTACCTGTCCAATAAGAAGAACACCAATTCAGGGTCGGTTTTGATCGACCCTGCCTCTAATCAGAAGAAACATATCGAGGTAAATTTCATATTCCTGCTTAATAGATTCTGTGTGTCTATAATGAAGCCTGTAATTTAACTAAATATCACTGAGATTATTGGGCTGCTGTGAGAGATTAATGCAATGTTATCAATAGGGTTGGGCAATAGAATGATCTATATGTTTATCGGAAAAAAGAGAGATGTCCTCGATCAAACTTTTGAGTAATTTTCTATATTTAGCCTATGTTCTACATCTAGAACAGGGGTGTTCATTACATCGATCGCGATAGCAAGATTACAACTGGTTGGTTGATCTAGATGAAATATAAAAGATTGACTTTTTATTTCCAGACGTCTGTAGCTGCGCTCTGTTTGATTGACAGGCGGTTAATGTTTGTATGCTTTACATGCGCGTGTGTTCCGAGAGCGCTAATGCGGGTACGCGCCTAAACGATCAAATACACTTTAAAACTCCGCCAATATCCGTCTTGATGAGGATTTAATGTAAACGCAGTCTTATGTCTAAAGTGAACTTAAACAGTGGGACAAAAAGTGTATTTGCATCAAAATGTTGGACTTGAAGTGTACATGTATGTGAATTGAGCACTGTCTAGTAGGCTATGTCATAAAAAGTCTATTAATCAAACAACAATAACAAGGAAACGAGAAAACCACTCACTACTTTTGGCTGAATAACTTGAGTAGCTTTAAAAGTATTAATGTAATAGAATAAAACAGTGACATTTTTCAGTGACATAAAAATTCTCTTATTTACTTCACCCTCGTGCCATCTGTCTATGACTTTCTATCTTCAGCAGAACACAAATTAAGATTTTTAGAAGAATATTTCAGCTCTGTAGGTCCATTCAATGTAAGTGAAGGGGTGCCAAAATTTTGACACTCCAAAAAGCACATGAAAGCAGCATAAAAGTAATACATCCAGTGGTTTAATCCATGACTTCAGAATTGAAATGACAGGTGTCGGTGAGAAACAGATCAATATTTAAATCCAATTCTTCTCCCTGCCCAGTAGGTGGCGATATGCATGAAGAATGTGAATCACCAAAAACACAAGAAGGAAGTGAAAGTTAAAATGGAGATTGACTGGAGGAGAATTAATAGTAAAAAAGGAATTAAATATTGATCTGTTTCTCACCACATCTATCATATCTCTTCTGAAGATATAGATTAAACCACTGGAGGCACATGGATTAGACTACTTCTATGCTGATTTATGCGATTTGTGGAGCTTCAATATTTTAGCACCGATTCACTTTCATTGTATGGACCAAAAGAGCTGAGATAGTCTTCTAAAAATCTTAATTTGTGGTCTGCTGAAGAAAGTCATACACATCCAGGATGGCATGAGGGTGAGTAAATGAGAGAATTTTCATTTTTGGGTGAATTATTCCTTTTTAAGCATGATGTAGCCCCTGTACCAAACAACTTTTCCCATGCCTGCTCTACCTCCACTATTGTGCAGGACATGACGTGCCAAGTGATCCTGTTTATTTAGCATTTTTTTGCATTCCTTGCATTGTTTGAACATGTTTTATGCACAACAAATATTGAAGCTCCACAAATCGCATAAATCAGCATAAAAGTAGTCTAATCCATGTGCCTCCAGTGGTTTAATCCATGTCTTCAGGAGAGATATGATAGATGTGGTGAGAAACAGATCAATATTTAATTCCTTTTTTACTATTAATTCTCCTCCAGTCAATCTCCATTTTAACTTTCACTTCCTTCTTGTGTTTTTGGTGATTCACATTCTTCATGCATATCGCCACCTACTGGGCAGGGAGAAGAATTGGATTTAAATATTGATCTGTTTCTCACCGACACCTGTCATTTCAATTCTGAAGTCATGGATTAAACCACTGGATGTATTACTTTTATGCTGCTTTCATGTGCTTTTTGGAGTGTCAAAATTTTGGCACCCCTTCACTTACATTGAATGGACCTACAGAGCTGAAATATTCTTCTAAAAATCTTAATTTGTGTTCTGCTGAAGATAGAAAGTCATAGACAGATGGCACGAGGGTGAAGTAAATAAGAGAATTTTCATTTTTCTGTGAATTATTTCTTTAAGTAGCACATGGGGGGCCACACTGTCCTCCTTTTGAGATACAATATTAAACATTGATTTAGTTCTTGTATCTTTTAAGCCAAGAAATAGTTGTGTTCTCATTCTAATGCATGATGCACAATTATCTGATGTTTGTGACTGGTGGAATGTTCTGCTGAAGTATTGCTCAATAATGGTTGATACTTTTTTATCTTTATAAAGGCAAAGCATAACTACACATTATTTTATCATCTGTACTTTCCTGGTAATTTATTATACCAATTAACACACACTCTACATCTGGGGTCAGTATTATTTAAAAAAAACTAACGATATTATTTAAAAAAATATATTATTATTAAAAATGTCACTGTTTTATTCTATTACATTAATACTTTTAAAGCTACTCAAGTTATTCAGCCAAAAGTAGTGAGTGGTTTTCTCGTTTCCTTGTTATTGTTGTTTGATTAATAGACTTTTTATGACATAGCCTACTAGACAGTGCTCAATTCACATACATGTACACTTCAAGTCCAACATTTTGATGCAAATACACTTTTTGTCCCACTGTTTAAGTTCACTTTAGACATAAAAGACTGCGTTTACATTAAATCCTCATCAAGACGGATATTGGCGGAGTTTTAAAGTGTATTTGATCGTTTAGGCGCGTACCCGCATTAGCGCTCTCGGAACACACGCGCATGTAAAGCATACAAACATTAACCGCCTGTCAATCAAACAGAGCGCAGCTACAGACGTCTGGAAATAAAAAGTCAATCTTTTATATTTCATCTAGATCAACCAACCAGTTGTAATCTTGCTATCGCGATCGATGTAATGAACACCCCTGTTCTAGATGTAGAACATAGGCTAAATATAGAAAATTACTCAAAAGTTTGATCGAGGACATCTCTCTTTTTTCCGATAAACATATAGATCATTCTATTGCCCAACCCTATTGATAACATTGCATTAATCTCTCACAGCAGCCCAATAATCTCAGTGATATTTAGTTAAATTACAGGCTTCATTATAGACACACAGAATCTATTAAGCAGGAATATGAAATTTACCTCGATATGTTTCTTCAGATTAGAGGCAGGATTAATGCTGATATCTGGCTTGAGCAAGTTAAACTCATGACTCGATCAAGCAATTGTCCTTTTTCACTCCGAAAATCTCTTTCAGGTGCGGCCGGTTATGTTCAGCTGTAAACTGTGCTTGAGGCATCCTCCACAGTTGGCGCCAGATCTACAGCTGCAGTTCAAGTTTTTTAGGTGTGATTTGATTGGATGGGAGTCACGAGACTCTCTCTAGCCAATCATGTTGATAGATAAAAATAAAATCACGACAGGTAGTAGTGAACACAGGCGGTGGGAAAATAGCGCAGTAAAAGTACAGCACTTAAAATGTACTCAAGTAAAAGTCTAAAAATTGTAAACTACTTAAAGTACAATTCTTGTGAAAAACTAATTAATTACATTAACGTGAGTATTTGTAATTCGTTACTTTACACCCCTGGTCACCACCCTAAAAATATGATTTTGTGGTAAAGTAAATATAGCAGAAATGATTAAGTACTTTCTACATTGAATAAGATAATTTAAGAGTTAATTTGAAAATTTTGAGTTAATTCTAAAGTTGCACTCAATTCAAACATGAATTCTCTAGCTTATAAGTAAATATTATTTATGATTTTTTTATCTTTACAATGTGTCATCATGTATGAGAATGAGAAAACCTTGTCATATGTATTAGCTAATTTGAGTAAATTTCACAGGTAAATAAAATAAGTATATTTTACTTGTCAAAGCTAGTGTTCCCAGCATGCACCAGGCTTGAATAATTAATGAGCTTGCATGGATTCAGTGTTTGCAAGCTGATTTACACAACATTTTGATTGTTATGGTCATTGTGTTTTAAGCACTGTGTTGAGGTCTGCGTGTGCAGTAGGGTTACAATGGTATGAGATTTACATGGTACGATAACCGTCTCAGGAAATATAAAGGTATACGGTATTACATAATTATTATTATCAGTTACAATGACCCATAAAGGAGTGAAAACAGAAGGTTTTTTTTGGGGGGGGGGGGTTAGGGTTAATAAATGCTTTATTATAATTGAAACTTTTTTTAATTTAAGTATGTGTAGAAATATATATATATATATCCCTTTTGAAAATAAATAGAATAAAAAAAGCTAACAGAATTATAATAATAAACCGAATTATAAATATGATTAAAAAAAATAGCATGTAACAATAAAATGTTATATAACTAAAACATGTTAGTTTACATGTTAGCATAGCATGTTAAATTAACTACTAAATGAAAAATAACATCAGCTGTGTGAGCTTTAAAGTAATGTCCTATGATTATTAATAATTAACATATACTGTAGGTGCGCGACAGCGCAGCCAGACTGCTCCTGTCTGTACCTTTAATTCAGTGGTTCTCAACTGGTTTTGCTTCAGCACAGATTTTACATTGGAAATCAAGTGGCGACCCACCACAGTAAAAACGTAACCTGTATTTAATATATCCTGGGTCGCATTTCCTTTTAAGTTGCATAGTTATGTTCATGGTTTTCAAGTACAAGGACATGCATCAAGTGACATTATTTTTGTTGACGACAGGAAGTTTTCTCTCCCCTCTTTTAAAAAATTGAAGAACATATTTACTTATATGAGCCCATTATTATCCCGTTTGTTTCCAAATTTCAAACATAATTCAAACAGAACATACATATTACACTGGAGGAAAGGCTCCTCATTACCATGGTTAGGTCAGTGTAGCTAGTCTTAAATAATAGTAATAATAACAAATTATAATATTTATGAAAAAATAAATACTAGCTGTAACACATCTTGAAGCTTTAACTACAACTGCCACTGTTGATATAAAATGAGGTCTAATAGATTCTACCTTTAGATTATTTCATATGAAACTATAACATTTTGACAAAATATAACAGTTACTTTTACTCATGTAAAATCGTGAAACAATTTTGTACATATTTTTTTATATATATAAAAAAATAGCACATAGTTGCTCTTTTCCTCCTCAGTGCTGTTTGGCATGTCAGGGCTGCCTACTGTTTGATAGGTTTGACTTGACTTCCTCCGTAACGCTTTAAACTAGAAAAGTCTCACTAGAATTGGAATTGGTTACATCAGTTTTGAGGGCAGCGCTCCGCAATATCGAGGGAAGAGCGGTTGTTGCACACGCGTGCCACAGAGAAGCGTAGATCATGATTACGAACTGGTTCCGTTACACTCGTGTGAAAGTGCAGATGAGAAGCATTTAGCTGATTGCTTGATTATTATTAAATCTGCCTCGGCAGTCCTAAATAGGTTATCACTCGAGCGGCCGCTGAAATATCTTCAATGGGAGAACCATGGCATTGTTCTTTTCCTGCTGTCCGCGACCCAGTCCGAACAGACCTGCAACTCCCCAGTTGAGAAACACTGCTTTAACTCACACACACACTCATGTCAGACCCCCTCGCCTCGCTTCTCTCTGACATTTTCTCCGCTGCATGTGTGTGTGTGGCGCAAGCTGACGAGTCTGACAGGCAGACAAAGAGGAAAGGAGATGCGCAGGTGAGATTTCCCATCTGGTTGCGTTTTTTTCCTCAATACCGTAGATAAGCAAATGTACATGGTATGATAACCATCAGTTTTTATACCGTGGTATACCGCTGCAACCCTAGTGTGCAGCTCTGGACTCTTGTTTCTAAAGCAAGGTGATGTTGTCTAATAGACTACAAAGCATGCATTAAGCTTCCCTTTGGAAGGCTTCAACGTGTCATGTGGTGCATGATTAAGTGCGTTATAAAACCGTTGAAATGCTACTTTTAAAAGCATGGCTTAATTCAGTGCTACATTGCTTGAGTAAAATCTACAAACAAAAAGTGAGTAAAATTATCTTTAAACAGAGTATTGCAAGAAGTTCTAATTAAAGGTGCTCTCAGTAACTTTTGTCTTTGTGTCATCTTGGACTTACACTGACATTTAGCGGCTTGGATGCTGCATCATTTAAAATCTGAATCATCTAGTTTTCAGTTTCAGATGCCATTGTAGAAAGATTCACAGTCAGCCATGATTATTTTAATCAATGAGTGAAAGTGTCAAATAAAGGGAAGGTTACTGAGATTAAGCAAGTTGTGTTCAGCTGGTCATGTGATTCTAAAATGGCAGCCCCCATGTGCAGACCCTCTCCATGTAGAATAAAACAGCTTTTATAAGGTTACTGAAATGACTGGAGTCTTCATTTTAATGAGTGGTCATGATTTCCTACATATATTGCAGAATTACAATTAAGGTTTTTAGGAATTAAACTTTTTTAATGAGGAAAAAATTACTGAGTGCACCTCTAAAGCCACCAAGAATTGTGTGTAGCCTTTACATAAAAATGCGGTCTGTTAAATTTACTAGCAATTTTTGCATGGAAATTGTTTCCTAGGTTTTTTCATACAGCAGCCTGATCTCATTAGTATAAGTAGCTATTTGTACGTTAATGTTTGTAACATTTTTTTAAAAAAATGTGTACGTTTATAGAGTACTGTTGCACAACTATCGCAAAATACCTTTCAGTCATCAATTCTCTATTTCTCTATTTTTTTAAAGCAAAATAACTGATGCCCTGTTTTAAAGTCTCTCTTTGTCTTACATCTGAATGATCTTCGTCTGTATAGACACACTAAAGCCACTAGACTCCAGAACACCAGCAGTACCAAAACAGCTGCGCAAACCACAGTCACGTACACTGGAATGAAAAAAAGAAAAGAAAACCATCACAATATTACGAAGATTACATGCTGCAATATATCAAGTTTGCTGGTAGCATGTGTTATCGTCAAAAAAAACAAAAACATAGTGTGAACACAATATCCACAAACAGGCAATCACTTACCTGAGCTTTTAATCAGGGCTGTGGAGCCTGTTGACTGGACTGTTGGTAATAACAGTTCATTTGTGACAGAATTATGAGCCAGAGAGAGAGAGAGAGAATCACAGCATATCATTTGAGAGGAAAAAGCAGATTTTCCCCTATTTAAAACACAGTAGATTTGATGTAAAATGTATTCAAAATAAATATGCTAATATTACAATTATAAAATATGGCACTGTAATATATGGAATCTTATAATATGTTGTAAATTGCTCTGGATAAGAGGCATTTGCAAAATGACAATGAAGTAACCTGAAAAAAGTAATTTGAAAATGTTTGCTAAATGTTGATGGATGATGGATTGATGAATCAAAATATATTTTTTGAGAGGATGAAATTCTACCTGCAGATTTGTGTGTTGATGTCCATGTAGATACTGTTTGTGTGTGTTCAGTGGATTTTGTAGAACTGAACACAGGAGTCAGTGTGTTAAGAGGAGGGTTCACAGGAGCTGCAGAGAATAACAAGCAAAAGAACAATGATTAGGGAATTTTAAGAGCACATAATACATATGAATTCATATAACACATATTCACATACTTAACATTATATAAAATTATTAGAAGAAACATGAAATGTGCAGGCATAAATACCCACCTGGATGGACAGACAGCTCGACTTTACTCAGTGAGTCAGTGAACCATTGATCAAGTCCACAGTAATAAACACCGGAGTCTTTAAGATTGAGATTTCTGATGGAAACATCAAAGGAGTTTGCACTCACAGTGTTCATGACAGAGTATCTTCCATCTGAGACGACAACACACTACTAAAAGCTAGAGAGAGACACAGTTTAAAAAAAAAAAAAAAAAAAACATAATTAGTTAATTAATCTATTAAATAAATTTCACTGTTTACACAAGTGGTGCCCTTTCAGCAATATTCAGAAATTCCAGACAACCTCAAATGAAAGTTCTCATATTTCTCAGATTTACATTTACATTGAGGTTAGCAAGCTCATAATTCAGGCAAGATCTATTAATCAGATTTTTTTTTAAAATGTATTTCCTGTATTGTTAACATGTACGTATATGACAATACAATATAGACAATAAAAGATTAATGTTTATCTAATGAAAAGGAAAACATGGATGGAAAAATTTATTTACCTGAAAGACACAACATCTTTAGGTAGGTTTTCATTCTCTTTAATATCAAATTCTCTTAAAACAAAATGTCCTCTTAAAGAAAATGTAAATATACAGCATTACACAATAATATATTCAGTAAACTACATCAGAACACTATGATGAATACTTCACTCCAGTTGACTGAGAATGTGTTTGTGATGCCATGCCCTATAAAAGTGAGAGAGAGAGAGAGAGAGAGAGAGAGAGAGAGAGAGAGAGAGAGAGAGAGAGAGAGAGAGAGAGAGATTTATGGCTAGAGGACACATAAACAGCAGACTTGTTGAGGGAGGAAATGAATCAGATCAGCAGCGAAGTTAACACATTTTCAAACACTTAAATTCACTTGTTTCATGCACTTAAAGCACATTTGCAAACTTATTATGCAAGCTTTATTCTGCTGCTCTGAAGTTCTGACCCCACTGTTTACTTAAAGAATTCAATTCAATAATAAATAAAAAAAATACATATTCCTTATAACTACATTTATTGCTTGCATTTAATGTTAATTAGTGGAAATGTTTGTATTTATTGCCTTTGTCCTCTCACTATGGCATTAAATAATACATTTTTAATTTCTGTCCCTTCCATGTACAACAGAATTGTCAATAAACTACTTTGACTTTTAACATAGGCAGATATGGCAGTAGTAGGAGTATGGGTAGTATGCCATTTTGAATTCAGCATCTGTTTTGCTTTAAGGTACGTGCCCCCTGTAGATAATTCACATGTATTGCACCTGTTATTTTGTTGAATTAAATAATATTGTGGTGCAAAAACAAGATTGTGGCTATGCTTGAAATAGGATACTAGCATACTCTTACTATTTCTCCGATGTGCAGTATATTGTGTGGTGGAGTATGCAAACTGTCTATATACTACGTATATATGGAATACCCAATTTACCTCCTAGTTTTCCATGCTGAATGATCAGTGGTTCTCAACCAGGGTGCCAATCCCAAAAGGGAACCTTAGCAAACTTCCAAGGGGCCTTAAAATGACTTAGAATACATTTATAAGCTATATTATAATAATCTTAATAACCAAAAATGGCTAAAAACCGTAATTATTATGAATAATAATTTTATCTATAGACTTTACTGTCTTCTGTTAAACGTTTGAAAACAAGCAGTTTTGTCATCATTACAGAAAAAATACCAGAGGAAATACAGAGCCTTCAGATATTTTCTTGGGCAATGGGGTGCCTTGGTATAAAAAGGGTTGAGAATCACTGTGACAGACAGACAGGCAGACAGACAGACAGACAGACAGACAGACAGACAGACAGACAGACAGACAGACAGATAGATAGATAGATCTTAATTGAGTTAGAGTGACTACAAATTCAAGTACATTCCTGTTGGATTTTTTTCTTGTTGAATGTTGTTTTGCTCGCAAATACACCCCATTACAGAAGTAAAATGGGTTGCAAATGCCGTTTTCATGTCGACTTTAAACAATGCTACTACTGCAATGCTTCACAAGTGACATATAGTTTAATAGTTTGTTTATTTCACAATTAGAAACATGTCTTGTCCTCAGATTTACAAGGGAAATGAAAATTGCTGGGCATGGACATGACACTGTCTGCTGATGTGACAAGTCTCAAATTATTCACATTGTTCATTTTTTTCTTCTGCTTTTTATGATAAACAATTCCCTCAATAGTCCGGATTCCCCAAAATCCAAGATCACAAACAAATCTGCTAATGAAATAAAATACAATATCACATAAATATGTTTTATGGTAGCTTATGACTCCCATTTAGTATGTTCTACCTTTTAACAAACACATAAACAAGGAATTCTCCACTTTACATTTTTGAGATTAACATGTTTGTTTATCATATTGCAGTATAAGCAGAGTTAATGATTAGTACCACTTCATGACAGATTTACAGAAATATACAGAAATTTTAAAGTGTGGAAGGAGCTGAGAACAAATGAGCTACAAATGACATTCCTAAAACCCATTTAATTTATTTATCTGATTTATACATTTTGTAATGTCCTAGAACCTCAAAGTTGCCCCTCACAGCTTCAGTGTATTGACTGATGGCTAACTGTCCATGGAAAAATCACACTCAGCTGGAAAATACACTGTGTAACACCTCAAATGTTTATATCTCAGTGACATCAGGCTAAGCAATCTCAGGTGCCTGTGTTTCAGCGAGAGCGAGCCAGTAATAGGGAACCTCATCTTCATGTTTCTGTGGTTTCCATGATGATGGGGTTCCTAAGGACTGTGGGGAATCTGAAGGTATTTGCATTTACACCAAACAGATGCTATCTCAACCACTTAGGGATCTCAACCTGAGAGAGACATAGAGGAAGAGTGTTAAGCATTTATATATTAAAAAGATTTACATATCATGAAAACAAGGTGCTTTTCTTGTGAGTTACAGTTATGTTTAATGAACAGCCTGATACCGACATGACACTGATATGCATGATTTTGACATCTATGGCCCCGGTTACACCTGGTATTGATGCTGCGTTCAAGTCCTCATGGGATGTTCATACTCACGAGGTCAGAAGTCGTAAATATAATGTGATTTCAGTCTGAAAGTGCCCATTTTACTATTTCATATTTCTTTCTCTCTTTTTTCATTTACTAACGAAGACAAGAAGCATTTTAAGCACCAATGCAACAGAATGAAGAGCAAAGCCATGCATTAAGTGTGTAATTGATGCGTTATCTATTTCTTTTATCATTCTCAAACTGCCATATATGATGGAAAATGAGGTTTTGTTGGACACGCCATTCGCCTCATAAACCAGCTAAATTACTTTTATTTTCTGGCCAACTTTATCGCTGTTTGTCTTTAACAGTGCAAAAATGCAATCAAACTAAGCTGTACAGTCAAAACCCATAAGTAAAACTGAATTATTACCAATACCAGTTTCCTTCCGGTATGATTCTTAAAATCAAGACACCCCCAACTTGGAAAATCCAGAGTTTCCCCACTGGTAATTAAGACTTTGTGGTGGCATTTACTATATGTGCACTCATCTCTTATACGATCATTCTGACATGACTTAAATGCACCATAAGATGCATTTTAGGTGACGGTAAAGACAGGTGTAAACGGGAATCAAAATGTTTTGAGATTTGTCCACTTCAACCGAATTTGGAGGTGGTCGAATATGGTGGAAAACACATGTGAACGCATTGTGCTCATAGTGTACCTCTTTTACCTTTTTGAGTGTGTTCATGTTGCAGTTTCTGATTGATGCTAGTAGCTGATCTCTGAAATTCCCCTCTGTCTGTCGGACAGCTGTACTGCTGTCTTGCTTCCTCTGAGAGATAGGGGTCAGTGACCTCCTCAGTGCCTGAACATTTAAAGCTGGGCCAGGAGGGGGTGGAGGAGGAAGTTGCCTACTTCCTGTTGCCCCCTCTTTCTTTTCTGTCACCTTGGAAAGGGGTCTAGGTGGTGGCTTGGTAAGCAGGGCTTTGGGAGTTTCCTGAGCAGAGGTAAATTTGGAAGTTGCTGCATGTTTAGAGTCTTTCTTCCCAGTGTGGATGGATGTTGTAGTAGTTCTCGGTTTATCTGTGTCAGGTGAGCTCTTCTTATCTTGAGTTGGGGGTTTGTGGGTGGAGTCAGTCTCCTGTCTGGTGAGTTTTTGTGCTTTTAGTCGTTGTAGCCGCTTTCTGTCCATGTTTCGACTCAAGATGTTCGTCATGGTCATCCTGGGCCCGGCCAGCTCAAAATGATATCCCAACTTCAGCAGAGACGAGTTCGCACATAAGACTTTGGTCATTTCCATCTCTGTCTTGCCTCCACAGATGTGTCTTTGGTTGTGAAATCTCAGCTCCATGAGGGAACTGTTGTGCTGCAGAGAGTTGATGATGGCCAGGATGCCTTTGCCTGTTAAATGGTTGGAGTCGAGGTTGATGCCAGTCAGGGTGGAGTTATTGCGTAGAGTTCCAGCAATGGCGAATGCGACATGATCATCCGCTCTCGTGTTAGCGAGGGAGAAAGTTTTAACATGAGTGTTGCTACGGAGACCCTCTGCAAACTGTATCAGAGTGTCTGTCTTAATGGCATCTGAATTATTGACATTGACCGCTGTTAGTTCAGGGTCGTCACTGCGAACTTGCTCCAGAAGGTCATCAAACATGCTAGAACCAGTGTCACTGTCCATGTCATCATCTTCACCACAAGACTCATCATTTTCAGTAACTGAACGGTTGTCCAGTTCCAAGTTCCCAGAGACATTATGGTTGGAATTGGTAGATATCTGCAGCTCATTGATTTCAGAACGTTTTGCTTGTTCTTTTGTTCGGTCTAGCACTTTTTCTTTCTTTAACTTGGTTTCACTCTCTTTCTGAGGTTCAGGTATTTCCCTCTGTGAGTGATGTTTCTCATCCTCTTGTTCTCTCTCTGTCATTTTGCTTTTCTCCTCTGCACTTCTAATTCTGCTCCTCTTCTCCTCCGATTCTCCAACTTTCAAGTTTATCCTGCCTCCATCTCTGCTGTTCTTCTGTTTGTCCAGGAATTTAGTTCTGATTTCATCTATTTTTTTTATATCTGCCTTGTTGTCTTTTAATTTGAGGTCCTCAGCATCTTTATCTCTCTGAATTTTGGAAATGAAACCTCGTATTTTTGAGTTTTCACTCGCTTTTTTCTCTTCCTTTCTCTCTCTTTCTTTCTTATCCTCTTTTTTCTCTTGAAGTTTGGAAATAAGCTCCAAAGTCTTGCTGCCTCCCCTTTCTTTCCTGGAAAGTTCCCTCTCTTTCAGTTCTTTTACACTTTCTGTTTTACTAATGGTCCTTTCTCCTTTCTTCTCTTTGACCATTCTCTTGTCTTTGTCTATTTCTTCTTCATCAGGTAAATCTTTAGAGTCAACCTCTCTTTTTCTAGCCCCCTCCTCATCTTTTTTGGAGGGCTGTTCAATTTCAGTGTTTCTGCTCTCTGTGTCGGGAGGGTCACCACTCCGTGACCTGGAGAACTCTCTGCTCCTCATCCTGCGGAGTCGATCTCTCCTCCTGCCCTCCCCTCTAACCTCACCCTTCAGCATTAAACACAAAACAAATGATTCACCACAGCACATGATACTTAAAAGTTGTTTGCCTTTTGATAGTTATGCTAAAATTACAGATGTAAAAATGAACGTTAACGCATGCAAGTAATTTAAAATGTTGAATGTGTTAATCGTTCTTAATCACGATTAACATATTTACACACAACAGCGATTTAGTGACAACAGACCTTATTCACATTAGCGCCATCTTTGATTTCTCACAGGAATGACGAGGCTGTGAGGGATAGACATACAGTCTCTTCAATGGGTTGTACTCTTGTTTAAAGTGTTTTTTCATCGTTCCACAGATGAAACATTGAAAAATCGCTTTCCAAAAAATTTTAGTAGACAAAAAACTCAAGACAACATGAGTTGTGGAAAATTAGATGTGATTTGGGAGCTTTTCGACAGCTTTATACAGTGAAGAGATGGTAAGATTTTCCCTTATACCCTTGTTTTCATTCCCGTCAGAAATCAAAGATGGCACTACTGTGAATAAAGTTTATGGTCAAGTGATGGAGAAAAGACCTCTTCCAAAACAAACCCAGATGGGACTATTGACAAAAGTACTTTGCGTCCTTTGTAAGTCAGAATTTGACCAGAGAAGCATGTCATATCTTAACTATCACCTACAAGCCAAACACGATATATGGCAGTGATGAGGGACTGCTGCGCAGCTTGTTGGAGTTCTCCCGTAGAGCGTCACCAAATGATAACCTAATGACAATTCGGATGAAGTATCATTACATGGGCAGTGCCTGCACTAAAAGTAGAACACGACGTTGGTCGTTTTCGGAATTGCATACTACCACACTACCCTTACTATTTATGTTATATATGACAGAAGCAGTAAGAGTAGTATGGGCAGTATGCCATTCCGGACACAGACACTGTCAGCAGCGCATTTCATGTGGAGTTCAAACATGTGAACTCCATATCCAAAGTCGATAGCCACAGCCTGCTGGCAGATTAATACCGAGAGTTTAAGAGATTGAATGCACTTTGCAATAAATACACACCCTATTGAGACAATTTCAATTCAATTAGCCAACCTCCCACTTAGACTTTGGGAAACATTTAATGTTACTTGAATTGGTGCTATTTTAGTGGATTTCTGTCTTTATACTGTGAAAGGCTTTGTTAATAAAGCAGTATTACATTTTGTATTGTTTTCTTTCCTGAGAAGGAAATTAATGCATTTTGACTGGAAATATAGAGTAAAATCCCAGCACTTTCAAAATCTGCGATTAATCATGATTTACTATGAAAAATTATCTGACTGACAGCACTAGTTTAAATATCTGTTTTTGCCTAATCAGGATCACATTTTTGACATCTTAATCACTGTATTTACATCCTATATTACTTTCCATTTTGCTTTCATTTTGGTGTGTAATTATTGATAAATACCAACATCAACATTAAATCCATATGGACATCAAACAGAGGAAACATATGTAAAATGATTACAGGCAGTAGATGGATCCAGCTGGAGCTGGTGAGTTATTTTTAGTGTCCATTAGGAGGGAATGAGTGTGCTCTGTAGATTTGTGTGCTATTGTTTGAAGAAGTCTCAAAACTCTCAGATGTGCCCTTATAAGGGTGCAACTACCACACTCCAAAAACACCATCTCAGCAGAACTATACCATCTGTTCTGCTCTATTACTCTTATACTATTATTAAGTTTTCCTGCATATACTTAGTATTTTGTTTGAGTATTCAAGTGAATGAATACAAAAACTTAGTTCAGCACAGTTAACATTGAAATCAGATTACAAATAACCCTCTCCTACAACCACCAGACAGAGAATCCTGTGTTTATACCAGAGTACAAAAAACTGATCCATGATACTGAAAGTTTACTAAGACATTTGGCTGTGGACCAAATGTACACACTTCAACATTTTTACCTAAGAGACATTTACACTATCTTCAAACAGAAGTGCAAGTAAAATACGACATTTGGAGAAATAAACTTTTGCTCTGAAATAAAACTCTTGTCTTTTCTAAAACTGTTTTAATCTCCTCCTGGTGTATTTATAACGAAAAAGCTTTAATAAGTTGTCCTTTGAGGACTAAGTGTTCTGTAAATGTGCAGCACAACAAAATACTCCAAGGCAATGCAGAGGTCAGAAGTCATGCGACCCATCACCACCAGTACTTATGATGGTATTATTATAGGGCATTAGGATCCCTCTGTGGTCCATGTGTTTGCAGCAAAATGGGTGTTAATACATGGGACAAGGACGGCATGTCAAGCATGTTATCAAGGATCTTGGTGTTTGTGATGCATCTACAGTAAATCAGCCATTCAGTGTCCTCAGATCTGTAAACATTTCACACTATGATCAGACAGTTAGAGATAGAATGATAGAACACAGGTTCAAGTCTGCATTCCCTATCTATTCCCAATCTAAACTTTTACCAATAAATTATTCTTTTGGTCAAGTTTGAATTGTGTAAATGGACAGAATCGGTCAAATTGTTGGTAAAATTCACAGTGTTAAAGGAATATTCCGGGTTCAATACAAATTAAGCTCAATCGACAGCGTTTGTGGCATAATGTTGATTACCACAAACAATAATTTTGAATTGCCCCTCCTTTTCTTTATCAGTAATTATCTAAAAATCAGTATTGATTTATGAGTTGTAGTGTATTATGAATTCACATTACTATGAATTGCAGTGTGTATGTCTTCATAATCATCACCTCTGTGCTCAGCTCTCTCTGAATCAGTCTTTTCGTCTCCCGCTCGCAGTAGTCGAGCATGGCCTCTCTGTTGTATCCTCGAGATGGGACTTTTTCTGTCTGGTTCCGCTGACGGAGTCCCACCGGTACATTCGGATCCGGATCGATGTACAGGAGCTCTCGCTCGAGCTCCTCCACCTCCTCCGGTGAGAGCATCGCGAGCAGCACGTCCGTGTCCGAGTCATCGCTCCCCTGCCACTCCAAGTGCGAGAAGTCATGTTGCCCGGACATTTTTGGGAATATGTAATGTTTCTTAGCCAAGTATTACGTTTCAGTTTGCAGGAATCCAGCAGACTCAATTCAAAGTATATCTGTTCCCTTTACAAATGCCGTTAAATCCATGATGAACTGGGTGCAGATGGTCTCGCGCTCAGAGCGCCTTTTACGAGCTCCAAATCAAGTTCGTGTGCCAAAACGCATTCCTCGCGATCCTTCACATCTGCATGACTAAATGCAGCCTGTGCATATGCACTAATGTAAAAACGTCGCTCTTGTACTTGGAGAACAATTGTTTCTTTGCAGATAGAGGCGAATTGTACTCTTGTAAGTCTATGCGTAAAAAGGTGATTCAGGCGACCAAGACTTATAAGACTTTGTAGCAATTACAGACATTTGAATAGTAATGCTATTACACTTCTGATGTTTTACTGTTAAAATATCTGTCGTTGCTACTGATGTAAATGTTTGCCCTGGCTCTGTAAGTTTTAGACCTATGATGTCTCCATATAGGGCTTTGGGTTAAAGGGGATGGTTCACCCAAAAATTTAAATTCTCTCACCATTTACTCACCCTCCTGCCATCCCAGATGTGCATAACTTTCTTTCTTCAACAGAACACAAACGAAGATTTTTAGAAGAATATTTCAGCTCTGTAAGTTCTTACAAAGCAAGTGAATGGGTACCAACATTTTTAAGCTCCAAAAAGCACATAAAGGCAGCATAAAAGTAATCCAAAAGATTTGTGGGTCAACTATCCCTTTAAGGCCAACTTCCACACTTGTCATCTTGAAAGGTGACTTGCACTACTTTCACCCTCGGTTATGAAGCCCTATTCCAGAGCAGGAATCAAAGGAATATGGTGCGAATTACTGCATGCATTTGTGTATAGCTAAACCAGGATAAAGAATTAAATGTGTGAATCATGGAACAAGATAATCCAGGATTAGGCTACATTAACCATAAACTTAATCCATAACACCATGAATTTAAATGAATAGCTGTTATACTATTCTAGTAGAAATTTGGTATGATAGCAATACTTGTATTGTTTTCTCCCTTGGATTGCTTGTATTATAATCATTTAGTCAGTCATTTTAGTTAAATGAAAAAATTTAAAACCAATGTCAAAGGAATAGTTCACCCAAAATTGAAAATTCTCATCATGTAATCACTCTCATGCCATCCCAGATGTGTATGACTTTCTTCTGCTGAACACATAGATTTTTAGAAGAATATCTCAGCTCTGTTGGTCCTCACAATGCAAGTGAATGGTGAACAAATCTTTGAAGCTCCAAAAAGCACATAAAAGTAATCCATACGACCAGTGGTTATATTGATGTCTTGAGAAACTATATTATTTGTGTGGATGAGAAACAGATCAACATTTAAAGTCCTTTTTCACTGAACATCTTGACATTAGTTGTCTCTAGGCACGATCATAGCTCGATTACACTTCCTAGTGCTTGACGCATGTGCAGAGCACTAGATGGCACTATAGGCTGTGTAATCAAGCTTAAAATCATGATCACCAAGGAGACTGCTGATGATTGGTCTGTTATCACCCAAAACAGATTGGATTGCTATAGAAGACATTGATTAAACCACTGGAGTCATATGGATTACTTTTCTGCTGCCTTTATGTGCTTTTTGGAGCTTTAAAGTTTTGATCACCATTCACTTGAATTGTATGGGCCTACAGAGCTGAGATACGTTTATACAAATCTTTGTTTATGTTCTGAAGAAGAAAAAGTCTGGGATATCATGAGTGTGAGTAAATATTGAGAGAATTTTTATTTTTGGGTGAACTATTCTTTTAAAAAGGACCTTGAAGTGAGAGAGTGCCACATAAAAACATTAAATTCCTGGTTAAAAAAAAAAAAAAAAAAAAAAACTGGTAGCAGAGTAGTTCAAATTCAATTCAAGGTTTGTACTTGCAAAGCTGTTTTGCCTGAGAAAGATTCGATTGAGTGTGTAATAGAGAAATAATGAGCACTGATAAAAGCATTTGACTTGTGATCAAAATCAGGAAGGAAAGAGACCATTTCTGATATTAGAACAAAGAGTTTTATTTCACACTATAAATTGGGACATTTTTTTTTTTTTAACAAGCTATTCAAACCTCAAATCCTAGTACCTCAACCCCCCCCCCAAAACGGCTTGAGCAGGTTTTGTGGCAGTTCATTACACTCTTTTTGCTACAAATCTGACATCTGTCTGTTACATATCCTGAATATCTTACCATCATCTCTAAAAGCCCCAACACAACTGAAACCGCCACCAAGCTCCTGAAACTAACAAACAACATTATTGCTCAGATAAATAAAACTAATCTACAAAGGAATAAAACAACACAACGGAGAGAATCCCAGATGCCGGTGTACTGAAACGGCAGGTTACCAAAAAATAATTTCTCTGTATTTATTTATCATTTATTGTTTTTGGTGAAAACTGTTTGTTTGTTTGTCCTGTGTTGCTGTGCTTCCGGCTGTGCATGCAGAAGAGACAATCCTTGCTGTGTTAAATAAGTGTCTCTCCTCCACACCAGAAAACAACACAAACACAAACCCATGCACCACTATATTCATTCAGCATTTAGCATATTTAGTATTGTTTTAGACCATCACAAACAGTTAAGACAGAGGGAAAAAGCTGTAAAAATACAAAAGAGTGACCAAACAGTATCATTCAGGATGTAGAGTCCAACAAAGAGAGTAAAATAGCACCGTTGTTAATGGTCAGAGGTCATAAGTTTGGGAATAGGGGAGGGTCAGTTACACAGCCAAGAGAGGGGATGGAGGAGGAAGTGGTGTGAGAGTGGTTGCCGTCCTTTCTGTCCATCTCACTTCCGACGGCCTGTGTTGGTTGTGCTGCACGTTACGCACATGTAATCCTCCTCAGCCGCAAGTTCTGCTGATACCCCCACACACATCATGTGGAACCAGCGGTTACAACAGTCACATTGTACCCAGTACACCTGCAACAGAAAGAGAACAGAGTCAACACACACACACACACAGACACACACAGACACACACAGACACACACAGACAGAGACACACACAGACAGAGACACACACAGACAGAGACACACACAGACAGAGACAGTCACTCACTCACTCACTCACTCACTCACATCAAGGGGTGAAGGTTTGGTTATCTGGTTAACCAGACAGCTAACAGGCAGCTTTCCCCAGGTATTAAACTGCCCTACAAAGCCAAAATGCAGTAACTACAACAACAGTGAACCTAAAAAAATTGCCTTCAAAGTTTTTTTGTTGTCCAGCCAAATGTGGATTATAAAATAGTCACATTCCAATTTATCCGATTCTGTGCATAGTTGAGCCAAGCGCATCAGTCACAGGACTGATCATAGTCTAAGAGAACCAACTGCTGTTATAACTCAGTTTTAACTAAATGTGTAGTTACTGCTTTTTGTCTTTGCAGGGTAGTACAAACCACCTTGATTCACACTGATTCCCTTACCTCTTCTCCCTCAGGCTGGAGACAGCTTTCTGCTGGACAGAAGGTCATTTCTTCCTCCGAGTCTTCTGACTGAGACACGTCCGAGGCAGAAACTGAAGCTGCTTTCCTCTCTCTCGTCTTCTCTGTGCTCATCCTCTGCTTCTTGCTTTTCGGCTTTATCCCTCTGTCTCTGATCTCTGTGTACTCTCTGTTCATTCGTCGCTTTGCTTTCTTTTCTGCTGAAGTGATTGTTTTTGTCCTCTGAAGAGAGATGCAAAGAAAAAG
This sequence comes from Myxocyprinus asiaticus, assembly GCF_019703515.2. NCBI lineage: Eukaryota > Metazoa > Chordata > Actinopteri > Cypriniformes > Catostomidae > Myxocyprinus > Myxocyprinus asiaticus. The sequence goes on from NC_059367.1 coordinate 23,329,721, forward strand.
ATTGCAAAGAAATGTATTAACCAATAAGGTATGAGGCTGTGCTATATTGTAAATATCCATAGTTTTCCTGAGCAAACACTGGGCGGTGCCATGATGATTCTAACTGCCTGTTTTCTGTTACTGGCTTTGAGACGCAACATAAACTAACTCAAATGAGCGATCCAGATGGATAACAACCATTTAGTGTTATTTGGAGTAAAAATGAATTTCACACTCAACTTGTGCAGTTGTTGGCTGTCATAACAACTCAAAGTAGTTAATGATAGTAACGTAATTAATCTCGGACCATTGTTTCAGGTCATCTACATGCTAAGGTGAGGGACTGTAAAAAAATAAGGTAATCTTGACTCTGTGAAGTATCGGCACTATAGAGCCACATGTTTTTTGACAATTTCTACTAGGGGCCTGGCCAATAATCGGATCCGATATTCATAATTTTTCTAATTATTGAAATCATTATTTTGTCTGATCTCATTGCAGATTAAATAAATACAGTTTAAAATGTGCTCCATTGGCTCTGATGCCACCGCATCTCTCTGAAAGGTTACTGCTTGTAGTCTGGCTCAATGTCCCGCCCACAGTATTATCAAATTATATGTCACGAGTATATGGCCAATTAACACTGTACTCCATATTCGTGGAGGAGAGGTGGGAAAGAGAAAAGCAGCGAGAGAAAGATGCATAACTGAGAGGACAAGCTGTTTTTAAAGGTAAGAATGCAGATACTGATGTTGCAATAAACATCACAATCATTATAATCCATTTCTATGATAACAATACCCAGTTTCAATTTTTGGGGGGCTAACAGTACTCCACTGAAAATAGGCCCTTTCCCACTGGCAGTACTAAAGCCCATTTTAGGTACTTTCCCCCAGGACTAGTACTTTTCGTCGCTTTCGCACCTAAGGAACTATAGTTTCTCTGAGCTGTTTTTGGGGGATTATTAGCCCCTACTCTGGAATAGGTACTTTTGGGGGCGCACTGGGACTGTGGGAGGTGCTGCAGCCTGTAATTGGTCAAAAACCTATGACGCACAAAGCACTGGAAAGAGAGAAGTCCACAGCCACCATTAGTAAACAACTAGCCACTAGCCTGCTACTCAGAGGATTTTACAATTCCCTTTACATAAATAAAATAAAACCAACAGAGTATCCAAAGAGGATCACCCGTTTCACGTGTGTGTGTATATATAACTTCATCAGGAGACACGCTTTGAGTTTTCATCTCATCTGTACTGTTTGTACAACAGGATGTATGTATGTATGTATTTAGGTGTATATACACATCATGATGGCACAGCGGATGGCCGCCTCGGTGTGGAGCGCTTCTATTGTTTTGCCGTTTTTGTATGTTTGTCCTGTGTTTAGTAATCTTTTTTCAGTCAGTTTTACCAGAGACGAACTGCTGAACATTCGACAGCATACACCAGTAAATCTTTTCCCAGATTTTGAATATTCAGACATTTTGTTTGACATTTTAGTCAGAGGCATGGCTGTGTTGTTTAAACACGCTATGAGACGCAGGCGAGGGAGACGAGCAGGTGCGCTGGTCAAACTCCGTCGGCGGGGCTTTCGAACAACGCTGCCGAGCATTCATCTTGCGAATCTCTGCTCTCTTCCTAACAAAATGGACGAACTACATCTCCTCACCAGCACAAACAAGGACTTTTCAAACTCTGCTGCCTTGTGCTTCACAGAAACCTGGCTGAGTGAAGCCATTCCAGACAGCGCGTTTCATCTGCCGGGCTTTCAGCTGTTCAGAGCGGATTGCATCACGGAGTTAACGGGGAAAACGAGAGGCGGTGGCACATGCTTTTACATCAATTAAAGTTGGTGTACAGATGTAACAACGTTAAAGAAGATGTGCTGTCCTAATTTGGAAGCGCTCTTTATTAACTGTAAGCCTTTCTACTCGCCGCGGGAGTTTTCCTCGTTTATTCTGGTGAGTGTGTATATCGCGCCAAACGCGTGTTTGAACACAGCGCTGCAACAGCTGGCTGATCAGATCACAGACATGGAACAACAATACCCGGACTCAGTTATTATTATTCTCGGGGATTTTAACAAAGCAAATCTCACACGTGAACTGCCCAAATACAGACAGCACATTACATGCCTAACCAGAGACAGATATATACTGGATCATTGTTACACAACAATAAAGGATGCATATCGCTCTGTTCCTAGAGCAGCTTTGGGACTCTCTGATCACTGTCTGGTTCATCTTCTTCCAACCTACAGACAGAAATTAAAATCTGCTAAACCTGTATTAAGGACTGTAAAGCGATGGACCAACGAAGCAGAGCTGGAACTACAAGCCTGCTTTGACTGCACTGATTGGAGTGTTTTTGAGGCTGCAGACACCAATCTGGATGAGCTTACAGATACTGTTACATCATATATCAGTTTTTGAGAGGATATGTGCATTCCTACTAGGACTTATTTAACATTTAACAATGACAAACCATGGTTTACAGCGGAACTCAGGCAGCTTCGTCAGGCCAAAGAGGATGCTTACAGAGTTGGGGATAAAGTTTTGTACAATCAGGCCAGGAACACACTGAATAAGGGAATCAGAGTGGCTAAAAGAAGATACTCTGAGAAGCTGAAAAACAAGTTTTCAGCTAACGGCCCTGCATCAGTGTGGAGTGGCATGAAACAATTTACGAATTACAGGACTCCTGCCCCCAACCCCGTGGTGGACCAACAACTGGCCGACGACCTGAATGTGTTCTACTGTAGATTTGAAAGGCCCAATCTCACACCCCACACCCACTCTGACCTTCACTTCACACAAACACCAACACCTCCTGCAACCCCCCTCCTCCCCCCTCCTGCTACTCAACCTGCACTTAAGATCTGTGAAGATGATGTGAGCTGCGTCTTTCGACAACAAAGGATAAAAGGAAAGCACAGGGCCCAGATGGAGCTTCACCTGCATGTCTTAGATCCTGTGCTAACCAGCTGGCCCCCATCTTCACAAAGATCTTCAATAGATCACTGGAGCAGTGTGAAGTCCCATGCTGCTTCAAACGTTCCACTATCATCCCCATCCCAAAGAAACCAAAAATAACAGGACTTAATGACTACAGACCTGTCGCCCTGATGTCTGTGGTCATGAAATCATTTGAGAGACTGGTGTTGGCCCACCTGAAGAACATCACTGGTCCCTTTCAAGATCCCCTTCAATTTGCTTATCGAGCAAACAGGTCTGTGGATGATGCAGTCAAAATGGGATTGCATCATATCCTGCAACATCTGGACAGACCAGGGACATATGCAAGGATCCTTTTTGTGGACTTCAGGTCGGCTTTCAACACCATCATCCCAGCTATTCTCCGGAATAAATTACACCAACTCTCTGTTCCCATGTCTATCTGTCAGTGGATCACCAGCTTTCTGACGGACAGGCAGCAGCTTGTGAGACAGGGGAAACTCACTTCCAGCACCTGTACAATCAGCACTGGTGCCCCCCAGGGATGTGTGCTCTCCCCACTACTCTTCTCCCTCTACACCAATGACTGCATCGCCAAGGACCACTCTGACAAGCTCCTGAAGTTTGCAGATGACACCACTGTCATCAGTCTCATCCGAGATGACAATGAGTCTGCATACAGAAGGGAGGTTAAACAGCTGGCTGTCTGGTGCAGTCAAAACAACCTTGAGCTGAACACGCTCAAAACGGTGGAGATGATTGTGGACTTTAGGAGGAACACCCCAACACTGACCCCCCTCACCATTCTAAACAGCACTGTGGCAGCAGTGGAGCCATTCAGGTTCCTGAGCACTACCATCTCACAGGACCTGAAGTGGGAGACCCACATTGACTCCATTGTGAAAAAGGCCCAGCAGAGGTTGTACTTCCTTCACCAGCTGAGGAAATTCAACCTGCCACAGGCGCTGCTGATACAGTTCTACTCAGCAGTCATCGAGTCTGTTTTCTGCACTTCAATAACTGTCTGGTTTGGTTCAGCTACGAAATCAGACATCAGAAGACTACAAAGGATAGTTCGGACTGCTGAGAGGATTATTGGTTGCCCCCTGCCACCCCTTCAAGAACTGTACACTTCCAGAGTGAGGAAAAAGGCTGGAAAAATCACTCTGGACCCCACTTACCCTGCCCACTACCCTTTTGAACTGTTGCCTTCTGGCCGACACTTCAGAGCACTGAGCACCAGAATCGTCAGGCACAGGAACAGTTTTTTCCCCTCAGTCTATCCATCTCATGAACAGTTAAATTGCCCCATTAAGCAATAACTATGTGCAGTACACAGTTTAGTCTTCATATATTTATCCAACACATCCAACCTCTTCTGCCATTTGATTCCTTTATAAAAAAAATAAAAAAAAAAATTAAAAAAAACATTTGTACTGTTCATAACAGATTTGTATTTACACTGTACATAAAAGATTGTATTAGATTTGCACTACCCATGTGTATGTGTGTATGTACGTATGTGTATAATTATTTTTTATTTTTTATTATTATCTATGTCTTGCTGCTGTTTTTGTATTGTTGTACACTGGAAGCTCCTGTCACCAAGACAAATTCCTTGTATGTGTAAGCATACTTGGCAATAAAGCTCATTCTGATTCTGATATATATATATATATATATATATATATATACATACATACATACACACACACATACACACACACACACACTACCGGTCAAAACATTTTAAACACTAACTCATTCTTTATTATAATTTTTTTTCACATTTTAGAATAATAGTAAAGTCATCACAACTATGGAATAATAGAAATGGAAATATGGGAATTATGCTGTGTCTAAAAAATCCAAAATAAATCAAGACTGTTATATTTTAGCATCTTCAAAGTAGTCACCCTTTGCCTAGAATTTGCAGACATGTACTCTTGACATTTTCTCAACCAACTTCTTGAGGTATCACCCTGGGATGCTTTTTAAACAGTATTGAAGGAGTTCCCATCTATGTTGGGCACTTATTGACTTAAGTCATCAATTTCAAAAAACTATTTTTTTTTAAATAAAATTTTAGTTTTATAATGAAATTAATATTGTGGCACAATTATATTTTTGTCTACAAAACTAATTTCAAACATTAAGCATACGCCTTCAGATCAAAAGATTTTTTTAAGATCATGAGAAACATTTCAGTCAAGTGTTTCAAAACTTTTGAACGGTAGTGTGTGTATATATATATATATATATATTTATATATATAAATAAACAACAGGAATGGCACAGTGGAATCCAGCAACACTTGCAGTGAAAACCTTTATTAGACTTAAAATGAAGAACAATAACCAACGCGTTTCGGCACGTAGGCCTTCATCAGGGTCCTTCACCAGGTTATTGTTATTCATTTTAAGTCTAATAAAAGTATTCACTACAAGTACTGTGTGACTATACAGAAAATAATGTGATTTCTGAGCGTGTGTGGTAACTTGCATCAAGACGTATTTTTTTAAGTCAATGAGTGAGTATTTCAGTACAGTAATTTATATTGAGTCAAAAGCCTTTATGGTAAAAGACTGTGTTGATAAATAGGTTTATAGTGCTTTCAACATGTTGTCTACTAAATTCAGCACGTTCTGCATTGTAGTCTGACCGCTTGTCTCATCATTAACTACGGCTGCAGCACACACAGCTCTTGCGCCCAGTTAAAACTGTAACCTGAAGACACAGACTGCGTCCGAAAATGGGAGGATGCTGCCTTCAGGGGGCTGTATAAGGAGGTAGGATGATATAAGGTGCTTTTTAAACTGTTCAGAGACCAGTTTCCTTTAGAGTTCCATTCATCCAAAAACGCTGTCGTTTAAACCATCAACTGACTTGGGAGCTGCCTACGTTTTTGGATGCAGCCAAAGCTTGTGTAAAACAGCCCTAACAAAAGTGTAACTCTGCTCATGGCATTCTCCATTGGTGTTGTTGATATTGAATTGCGTGTTCCAACCACGTCAGAAGAAAAATGGTCGATACTAGATGAAGTCACTACAGTGGCAATTATGTGAATGCGAATGCAACAGGGGAAAAGTCTCCTTGGGTATTCCGTTCCTCGTACGAGTTCTCATCTAGAAAGTTACTAAAAGAAAAGTACCAGGACTGTAGGTGGGAAAGGGCCTAATGCCTGAACTTATGTTTGGTTGTAGCAGACTAGCAGGAAAAAAAAAAAAAAAAAAGAGACATTGCTAAGCGACTAGATCGCCATTTAATAAAGGGCAAAAGTGAAAAGGGGTTTACAGGTTAAATATTAATTGTTACCATACTATGAATGTTAGCTATCTCTAGTTGCATTAGCACATACGTTACACAAAAATATCACTGCATAAACAAACTCAATGAAAGCGCTATCTTTTACTGCAACGGAGTGCATTATGTGGGGCCTCAGGCGGCAGAGATAAGGACCGAGTACTCGCCCATATGAGTTGGTGTTTTAACATGTTATATGATGATGGCATTAATAGTGGTAGCTAGCTAACCAACATAAGCCCTTTTTGCACTTTACTAAACGGGCTAGCCAGCAAGCTACATGGAGTGTCAACTCCATTAACGTTGAGTCTCGTCTGTTATCATGTTTATACATAACATTCATAGAACTGAACCCAACATACACACAATTACTTAACTACTTTTAAACACAAATACTTTAATTTTTACAGGCAAAAAAAAACTTTTTGGGGAGCTGTTTTGTTCATTTTTATATATTTAAAGTTTCAGTTCACAAGAAATGCTGCTAGGAGCACCCTCCTCTTTATTTTTGAAAAAAGAATGTGTTGTTTTCCAGTATTTTTCAAAAGATAATATTGAAATGTTCTGTTTTGCAGTATTTCATTAAACACGTTCATAGGCATTTAAAGGACGTTTTGTGTTGGAGTGTGTTTTAGTGTAAATTTTGACCCTAAAATTTGCATTTTTACTGCAAATGTACATCGGCGCCAAATATCAGTTATCAGTCTTCTTGATTATTAATAATCATTATCGGTCCTGAAAAAAAAAAAACATTGGTCGACCCCTAATTTCTACAAATTTAAAACTTAACCTGCTAAGAATATACGCCAATGCGGGTGAAAACACTGGAGAATGGAAATTGAAAACAGGCAAATCGTGGAACAATTCTGCGTTCAGGAAAAAGGTGGATAGACACAGGCAAGTATAAAAGGCATTGTGAAACCCCTCACAATGCCCTTCAGACTATATTCATTATATAGCAAGACCTCAAATGCCTTTTTGCTGATATTAAACTGTTAATATATGATTTTATGATATTAAGGACAAAACATTTCAAAACCTTATTTAAGCCAGGGTCAGAAATGAACTTTTTTTATTATGGGGCAATATTTGCCCCCGGGACCTAATCTTCAGGGGCATTTTTTCCCTTTGTGCGCATTTTAAAAAAAATCCACTGTCTAGCCCTTTTATGTAAAATACTTGAATTTAATAAGTTCATTAATATAAATTCCAAAAACATTCAGTAAGGTCGTTACCTATAAATTTAAATCCGCATCAAATCATATTTTGTGATAACATGAGTTAGGCTTTGGATAAAATATTAGAAAAAATATCAGATATTTATAGGGAATTCATAATGGGGGGATTTATTTTGCCACTACATTTTGAATTTCAAGAGCTTTTTTATAACTTTCAGTGGCATTTTTGCCCAAAGCCTCCATTAATTTCTGACCCTGACTTATGCAAACTGAAATAGCCATCCTTCCTATTTAAGGCCCAGATATACTTCATATGAAACCAAAGAAAGGCTGTGATGTCATTTAGAACCAAATCTGACCAAAAAGAAGGTGCTTTCGAGTTCGATTCGGTGGTTCGTAACAGCTTGTTTTTAGGAAAACTTGTTACCAGCTGCTAAACACCTTCTTACTGCCATTGGTCGACATCATCGTTAGGTTTGACCTGAAGCTCCACTTACATTGTTCATTCAGTCAAGATAGTCAACATGAACACACTGGTGTACAGCGTTATTAGCAAACTGGCGCAAATTTATCTACCTTTGTATGATTTTTCACATAGAGACAATTTTCCAAGACCATGTCATGCGATTTTTTTTTTAGTTTAATTAGTCTACAAAAACAATCAAATCTACTCAAATACTGCCCATTCCCTCATGTGCCATCAGCAACGAAAGCCATTCACACACCTGCCCAAAGATATCTTAACATCATTCTTTTGTCTGTATAATGAACATTAACACTCTTTTATATACCCATCTTTGCAGCTGTATCACTGTCATCATAGATTACATTAAAAGAATGTAATCGGTGCATATTTTGGCTGTGTATAGCGTTAGTGCATTAGCGCAATTAATTCAGAATGTAAACAAGTCAAATTAAACATTTTCTACTGCATATTTATTACTTTAAATCACCATCGAGTGCTTAAAACAGCTTCTTTTACTGACCTCATGTGAATTCTACTCCTAGAATGAGGAATAAAGTAATTGATAAGACATTTTAATGTCACAATAGTTAAGCATGTAGCATCCTCATATTTAAATGCTCCTCTAAACATCTCCCACAGTGGTGTGGCGGGTGTCTGAATGTTTGCAAACAGTATACCATTGCTTGGCTGTTTAGATCTTCTTTTTACCCCTAAACGAAGAACATCATCTCAGAAAGTATATCGGGGCCTTATGTCATACTTAGTGCTTTTTAGTTGGCCTCTATGGGTGCTGCGAAGTGATATAAACAGTACCGGTAAAGCCAAGTCTCTTTGGATGGAACAAGAGTCCACTAAATAGCAAGTATCAAAATAATGTATGCATGCACACACACTCACACTCTTTACCTCTCTCTGTGGTGAGGAGTGTTTCTGAGTGAGGTAGGGTGTGTGTTCTGTGTGAGGAGTTTTTATGGTCAGGGGGCCGGAGAGCAGGAGTCTATAGAGCTGTTGAGTCTCAGGGAGAGAGACCTGTAGAAGCAAACCCTCTACCATCAGCTCCTCCAATTCTGCACTGAGACCTGAAACACATACACATTCATTTTACAATGTGAACCATCTCTCTCCCTGTTGCTCTAATGCTCTGTCTGCTCAATGAGATTTATGAGAATATGAAAATGCTCTCCAAGTGTATCAGAATGTGAGAAGGATACAAACCCTGAAGTGGAATGCAGCGCTGCTCTGTGTAAAACACAGACTGTTCTTGCCCAGAAACACTCCAGTCCTGACACCGAGATGGAGACAGCTGCTACAACAAAGCAATAATAACAATTTATTGATAGGTAGTAAACATAACTGAGACACAGTCAACAACACAAAATGGCAAAAAAAAACAAAGAAAAGAAAATGTCACAAATATATCGCAAATGTTACAGAAGCGTGGCTGCACAGATTCAAGATACTTGGTAAGTTTTTTTCCCCACATTAAAGAGACAGACAATCTTGATGCGAAACTTGCAAGCCATGTGTCTTACAATGTCTTTCAGCTAAAAAAAATCCAGCTGAAGACAAAACTAATAAAAATCACAGTACATCTTAATATTTAGCACCTATAATTGCCTGAGTACTGCGAAAGACTGCTTGTTTATATATCCTGTTGAAGTTTACATACACCTTAGCCAAATAAATTTAAGCTCAGTTTTTCACAATTCCTGACATTTAATCGTAGAAAACATTCCCTGTCTTAGGTCAGTTAGTATCACTATATTTTAAGAATGTGAAATGTCACAATAATATTAGAGAGAATGATTTATTTCAGATTTATTCCTTTCATCATATTCCCAGTGGGTCAGAAGTTTGCATACACTTTATTATTATCTGGTAGCATTGCCTTTAAATTGTTTAACTTGGGTCAAGCTTTTTGGGTAGCCTTCCACATGCCTCTCACAGTAAGTTGCTTTACAATTTTGGCCCATTCCTCCAGACAGAACTGGTGTAACAGAGTCAGGTTTGTAGGCCTCCTTGCTCACACACGCTTTTTCAGTTCTGCCCACAAATTTTGTATCGGATTGAGGTCAGGGCTTTGTGATGGCCACTCCAATACCTTTGACTTTGTCGTCCTTAAACCATTTTGCCACATGTTTGGAGGTATGCTTGGGGTCATTGTCCTTTTGGAAGAGCTTTAACTTCCTGGCTGATGCCTTGAGATGTTGCTTCAATAAATCCACATAATTTTCCTTCCTCATGATGCCATCTATTTTGTGAAGTGCACCAGTCCCTCCTGCAGCAAAGTACCCCCTTGCTTCACGGTTGGGATGGTGTTCTTCGGCTTGCAAGCCTCACCCTTTTTCCTCCAAACATAACAATGGTCATTATGGCCAAAAAGTTCCATTTTTGTTTCATTAGACCAGAGGACATTTCTCTAAAAGGTTATGATCTTTGTCCCCATGTGCACTTGCAAACTGTAGTCTAGCTTTTTTATGGCAGTTTTGGAGCAGTGGCTTCTTCCTTGCTGAGCAGCTTTTCAGGTTATGTCGATATAGGACTCGTTTTACTGTGGATATAGATACTTGTCTACCAGTTTCCTCCAGCATCTTCACAAGGTCCTTTGCTGTTGTTCTGAGATTGATTTGCACTTTTCGCACCAAACTACATTCATCTCTAGGAGACAGAATGTGTCTCCTTCTTAAGCGGTATGATGGCTGTATGGTCCCATGGTGTTTATAATTTCTTTTTTTTGATGACTTCAACCTAAGTGTATGTGAACTTCTGACTTCAACTGTGTGTGTGCGTGTGTGTATAATATATATATATATATATATATATGGAAATGCCTTGTTTATGAGAGAGGTCAATGGAGAATGGGAAGACTGGTTCGAGCTGACAGAAAGGCTAGGATAACTCAGACATCCACTCTGTACAATTGTAGTTAGCAGAATAGCATCTCAGAATGCACAATACGACGAACCTCGAGGCGGATGGGCTAAAACAACAGAAGACCACATCAGGCAATTTATTAGGACCAATGTGTTCCTAATAAAGTGCTCAGTGAGTATATATATATATAAATTCCAACAATATATGTGTGTGTGTGTGTGTATGTATATATATACACACACACACACACACACACACCAGTAAGTTGTATATGTCTCAGAACATCAGCACTCGGAAACTTCATTGTGTGTATCACGCTGCTCGTGTTCGTGCCATTCTAAACTAAAGTGTAAGAGCAGTGCAGATGTGTTAAGAGCTAGATGCGTCTCTTTACATTTATTTTTGTGACATTACAGATTTTAGCCTGCAGGTGGCGGCAAGACAGTTTTTGTGTGTAATATGAGCCAGTTCAGGTGGCATGCAGTGAGTCAGCGTCAGTCAGTGTTTTTATTCATCAGCACTACATGATCGCTCTGATCACTACTAAAGCTAGGAAATGGCTTTAAACAACTTTAACTAACAACTTAATCGTTAAGGCTTATCACAGCTGAGAGACACAACGGACTGATTAATTACACAAACTCAAGGCTGATTACCTGTTACTGGAATTTCCACATTGGAGAGGACATACTTTTCAAAATGGCGGAGGAGATTGTGATTTCTATAGTGGATGACTCTTGCGCACCGGCTACCATGAAATAAGGAGGAATACCCCCCATCAGATGGCTATTTCTCCACAGAGAAAATAGGATGCATTTGACCAAAATGACATTACCTTCAGAAAGCTGACAAACACACTACAGCATCTCTGCTTGGGAGTGACAACAGGTGATCGCAAACAATCCATCTCTCTCTCTCTCTCTCTCTCACACACACACACACACACACACACACATCCTTGTTTCTCCAATAATTTGTTAGCAACAGCCCAATACTGATACTAATTCTAAAGTGATGTTTTTGAGAAGCTTGGACACATCATTTGATTTGAACCAGCAACAGCAGATTCTGATCCGTGGCATAAGAAAGTAGTTCCATGCACAAATGTGTTTTTTATGACTATACTCCATTTTTTTCTCATTTTTTAAAATGTACTTGTTCATTGAACTGTGGTATATAAGCAATATCACAATCGTGCTATATGGCCCTAAATCAGCACTGCTGTAGGGCCATATCGGACTCTTGCTCGTGTGATTTTGCTTAAATATTGCCTGTGCAATCTAAAGTCTGACCTTCCTATTGTGTCCAGTGGTCCAATGGCTCTGTGTAGGTAAAGCTCCTCTGCAGTCCTGAGAGGTCAGCGAGAGATCATAGGAGTCTATAACCTCTCGTGCTCGTCGCTGCCAGCTGACAGTGCGTTCGATCATGTAACGTAAGGCATCGCCCTCTGGGAGGCGCACACGAATCCGCTGCAGGGATGCCAGAAGGGACAGGATCTTGTCTAGAGGGGGCTTCGTCGACCGTAGACATGACGGACACAGCCAGGCTTTGCTGTCTCGGCGATTCGTGGAGTCGCGCACACACACGCTGTGGAAAGCGTCTCGACATAGCTCACACTGCAGCATGGCACCCATAGGTGGCTTCTGACACACACACACTTTAAGAGCACCGCAGTCCGCTGCAGGTAAGAGCTTTGATTCATTAGCTGCACGAAGAGAGCATAGCGACTCCAACTCCTTCAAACGAACTTCAGCCAAAGTAAACATCTAAGAGAGAGAGAGAGAGAGAGAGAGAGAGAGAGAGAGAGAGAAGTGTGAATGAATCAGAAATAGTACTGTTTTGTTTGTCTGAAACATTTCTGGAATGTTCAGTATATTGAACTTACAGCAGATGCAGAGTCTTTGCTGTCTGAAAGTGCTCGCTCTACATCACTCATACTGTCCAGCTTCACAAGCTTCTTCTTCCCTGATGACACACACTCTCCTTTAACCTTCCTCATCTTCTTCTTCGAAGAGCTGCTCACTTCCCACCGGGGACACAACACCTGAACAGGTGATCAAAACTATTATATCACCCGGACAGAAACACTTTATTTATAATAATGAAACTCAATAATATCTTTGTAGCTCATAAAGGTCAAATGAAATGGGTAAATCCTGTTGGCTGACTTCTTTAAACCACTTAAACTTTTCAAGTCAGTTTTAAAAAGTTACATTTGTGTCATTCTGCCATTTAACAACTAAAACAACTTCCATCTAAAACAGAAAGAAAAAGAAATAGGTTATCCAAAAATTTTAACTTTCATCAAAGCTGGTGCCATGTCTGAATTTGCAGAAGTGCAAATGAGATTTGAGAGCTACAGCAGAGGGGAAGGTTATCAATGAATAACACAATTCTGTGTGTTCCTCACACAAAGCTATCGTGTGGCTTCAGAAGACTTAGAAAAGGGCACAAGTCACATGGAGTACTTTTGTGGTGCATTTTTAGTGCTTTTTGTCATTTTTTTTTTAGCTTGAGGGCCAGTCCAGTCTGAACTTCTTTTGCTTTTCTGAAAAATGGTGTCAGGTGTCTAAACTTATTTTTGTAAACATTCTGCAAAATACTTCCTCTGGGTTCCACAGAAGAAAATAAGACATACAGGTTTGGAACAAAATGAGTGAAGGATGACATAATTCTCATTTTTGGTTGAATTATTTCTTTAAAAAGTTTATTATTATAATTATTTTGTCCAGTCTGACCTCCAAAAGAGTGAAAGGGGAGTTTTTGATGAGAAAGGTTTTTGTGGCCAACTCCTTCCAACTCTGCACCTCTGAGACCAGAACTTCCAGCTGCTTCAGAGGCTCCAGTTGCACAGGGATAGCATGAGCTCTAAGAACCATATCAGAGATGGAGCCGAGAAGCGGAATTCGAACTCCCACCTGTCATCGCAAACAGAATCACATATTAACATAACCTCACATAATTTTATTCTCTCCTAAGACACCTCATGGACATGCATTCAATGGTCATATATAGCTAGTACTCTTGTATGCATACAAGTCAACATGTATACGCTTTACTGAACAAGTTTCTTTAATATACACTACCTGTAGATTGTCAGCTTCCTGAAGCCATTGTTTAGCCATGTTCACTGTGTCCTGTAGTAGAAGGCAGTTTGGCAGGTAGGCTGGTACACCTTCCACCTGAGTCAGTTGGGAACAGAGCATCTCCAAACTTTCTGGAGGCCTAAATACCAACATAATAACAAATGTCAGTTCACTACAGATTCACACTGTGCTGCCACCTGCAGGTGCTCAACATGCACTGCAGGAATTACACAAGGCTCATTCAAGGTCTACTTTGCATTTTCAAGTTTCTTTAGACCTAAACTGATGCAAATCCTCAGCTGTTTTTGTGTGCATGTTCCATCTTTCTTTAAAATAAAAAAGCTTGGTTTTATTTATTTTTTTTATCTAATGTAGTGATATTCATACTGTACATTTTTAAGTGTGGCTTAAGTGTCCAAATACTTCTTGGTGCTACTGTATATGAACATGTATATATACTGTATACACTTATTGAGCACTTTACTAGGAACACTATGGTCCTAATAAAGTTACCGATGTGGTCTTCTGCTGTTGTAGCCCATCTGCCTCAAGGTTCGATGTGTTGTGCATTCTGAGATGCTATTCTGCTCACTACATTTGTACAGAGTGGTTATCTGAGTTACCATAGCCTTTCTGTCAGCTTGAACCAGTCTGGCCATTCTCTGCTGACCTCTCTCATCAACAAGGTGTTTCTGTCCACAAATCTGCCGCTAACTGGATGTTTTTGTTTTTTGGCACCATTCTGAGTAAACTCTAGAGACTGTTGTGCGTGAAAATCCCAGGAGATCAGCAGTTCCAGAAATACTCAAACCAGCCCGTCTTGCACCAACAATCATGCCATCGTCGAAATCTCTGAGATCACATGATGGTTGATGTGAACACTAACTGAAGCTCCTACCCGTATCTGCATGATTTTATGCATTGCACTGCTGCCACAAGATTGGCTGATTAAATAATCGCATGAATAAGTTGGTGTACAGATGTTCCTAATAAAGTGATCAGTGTGTGTATGTGTACATCTGTGCTGCCCCCACCTGGCCTTGAGCAGTGACTGCGCTTTCTCCTCCAACTCCTCTGAGATCGTGAGCAGTTCCTGCAGGCGAGCCATCGTGCGTTCGGTGGAGGGATGTGGTGTCAGTCCGACTCCTCGATCGATCAGCCGGCGCATGTTGTCCAGAGAGAGGCCGCAGGGGTTTGTCACTAGATCCTCTGCTTGCCGAACTCCCGCCAACCAACGAGCCTGCTCCAAACGATCCCGTAATTGCGGCAACTCCGGAAGAAACACGTCAAACTGAGAGCCCTCCTCCAGCAAGGACTCAATCTCACTAACAGAATCAGCACTCACTTCATCAGAGAGAAGCTTCTCACTGTGCTGCTGGAAATCCTCAATGCTATTCAGCAGCTCCTGAGAGAGAGAGAGACGAGAGAAAGAGTAATGGATTTAGTTAATAGCTTCTATTGCACGAGCTAAATTAGCCGGAGGCATTCAGAGATTATCGGTTCTTCAAATTCTGACATCAATTACTCACCCTTATGTTGTTCCAAACCTTTGTGACTTTCTTTCTTCCATAGACCACAAAAGGAAATATTTGGCAGAATTAAAAAAAAAACATTTAATACAATAAAAGTGAATGGTGACTGAGGCTGTCATTCTGTCTAACATCTCCTTTTGTGTTTCATGGTATAAAGACATTCAAATGGGTTTGGAAAAACATGAGGGTGAGTATAAAATGACAGAATGTGTTTTTCTACTTTTAGTTAAGAAAACTGCCTGTGCTATGGTGCATCTTGCATGTGTGTGTGTGTACATGTGCGGAAGTCACCTTCAGAAGTGGTGCCTGTGTCAAGCTACAGGGCAGGTTATAAAGCTGCCGGACGAATGATCTCATTTCCTCCACAGAGAGCTGATTTAGAGATTTCCCCCCGCCTGTGCGGTACCTGCAGACAGACGATGACATACAGACATAAACACATATGCATGTATGCATACACAAAATTCATATGCCACATATGTTTTGACCAAACCACAGCACTGTTTGCAGAAAGATGAAGCCACCCACAAAATTCCCCTTAAATGGAAATAAACACACGTGTGTGCTTTAAAGACTACGTGAGTTTAAGTATTTGTATTACATGAGTGTGTGCAGCTATGACACATGTAAGAGTGTGTATCACTTTAGCATGTGTGAGTATATGTGAGTTTGTATTACTGTAGTCCGTGTGCGAGTGTATCTCTGTACCTGGTCTGCCTCTTGCCGTTTAGCAGTTGCTGGGCAACAGACGAACATTTCTCAGCATCTTGAGTGACCAGCCTGAGCTGACGTAACAGATCATTCTCTGGGAACGACTTCTCACCGGACTCCTCCAGAAGGGAGCGAAAAACTGTGACATCTACAGCAAAAGAGAGAGAAAGGGTTAGAAAAAGAGACCAAGTGCAAATGTGAAACTTATACTAAAGACAACATGACTCTTCTACTTCCATGATATAACATTTCTGGCTGAAACAGAATGTTCTCTGGGAATAAAGTAGGTTGGGACTATATTTTAATCACTGGGTTTTGTTTGGATTTGGAAAATCCATGTAGTTTGCCTTGGTTACATCGGTAAAAAGTATTTTCTTTGAAAGAGTATGAAAATAACTTTTGTCTGTACAATAATTTGCAGATGATTTGTGCACAGTAAGACAAAGGACTTTTATTAAGAAAGTCAATACTTTTAATTTTGATTTCATATCGTCTTTAATAATCAAGAGGAATATTGGTACACTTAGAGGAATTACCATTGAAGTTTGTACATTTGGTGTCCAAAACGATATGTGATGCAAATAGATTCTCACTTAGCAAAAAACCTCAAACCTCACTGGTACTCCGATCTTTCTTTGCATACTTAAGCCATGCTATATCCATCTGTTGGCTAGACCAAGGAAGTCAAAACTAACAGGAACTCAGGAGTACCTCAGCTAATGTGTTTTGATGAAGGGTTGAAAAAGTAATTATTGTGTCATTATTATTATTTATTTAGTTTTAACGCCTTGTCAGCAACCAGGCTTTTCACATGGCAAACAAAGATTCATCAATAAATATTTACTATATTAAATAAGACAATTTATACAAGATAAAAACTATAAATATCTGTTCAGATGGTACTTTAAAAAAAAATCTATTAAACAAGTCTCTGTATAAAAGCGTTGTCTGATAGTTCCAAAAGTTTTACAGTTCAGTAAAAGTGCTTGATGGTCATAGGGGTTTGGCAAGGTATACATATGGGAGGATCTTAACCAGTCAGTAAATACGCATGTGTTAGTCTTGAATGGCCCAGTCGGCATCTGGTAAACACTATTTGGTCATGCCTAGATTTACAATTTTGAAAGTAATTTCTTTGGATCCTGGGGTTTATTTCATATAATTTATTTCTATTGCACTCATTCCATTCTGATTGCCACTTATTGGTGATATACGAGTTTATTAATGGCCTGAGGTCAGAGGGTGGTATCAGACATTCTGAGATCTCAAAGTTTAATGCCTCTTTTGCAGCCATATTTGCTTTTTCATTTCCTGCCAAACCAATATGTCCCAGCACCCAACAGAGGATATTGTTGAAATCCTTCTGTAATCGATGTATTTTAGTCAAAATGTTTGTAATTATTGTGTTAGTTCTGGAAACTTACTGCGTTTCTTGTCTAGCTTGGCCTCCATGACCTCAGTCACCCTTGATGCCCACTCATCATAAGACTCTGCCCTCTGTCTCACAGCATTCATCATGGGGTAAAGGTCATCCAGTGTGAACCGGTAACTGTGTGGTTGAGTAGTAAATTGAGTGAAACCTTCGCCAGAGATCCTCTAGGTAAAACTTTACCAGATTTAATTCTAATCTGAAAGACTAAACACTTGTGATTCAATTTAACCAACCTAAAACATATTTCTTTAAAAGGAATATTCTGGGTTCAATACAAGTTAAGCTCAGTCGACAGCATTTGTGGCATAATGTTAAAAATAATTTTGACTTTTCCCTCCTTTTCTTGAAAAAAAGCAAAAAACAAAAGTTACAGTGAGGCACTTACAATGGAAGTGAATGGGGCCAATTTTTGGAGGGCTTAAAAGGCAGAAATGTGAAGCATGTAATTTTATAAAAACACTTCCATTAATTATTTTGCTAAAATGTTATGTGTTTGAGCTGTAAAATTGTTTAAATCGTAGTTTTTAACAGTCGTTTTAAGGTTTTAGTGTTTATGTCGTTACGTCGAGATGGCAACGAAGTGGTAAAATTGGCTATAACTTTACACATAACAAAGTAAAAGTTTATTTATATAGCACAGTTCATACAACAGCTGTTGACCAATGTGCTTTACAATATCAGAAAATCTATAAACACATGAATCAACAATCTAAAAACAAAAGTATGGAGACATAGAAAGAATAAAACAAAACACTCATTAGACAACATTAAAAGCCAGAGAGAAAAGTGCGTTTTTAGTAGTGATTTAAAAATCTGTAGTGTTGGCGCAGATCTGATGTGCAGGGGCAAGCTGTTCAAAAGTTTGGGACCAGCGTTAGCAAATGTACGTTCACCCCTTTGCTTTAATCTAGACCTGGGTTGAGTAAGAAGTCTTTGTGTCCCTGATCTAAGAGCTCTAGGGGGGTAATAGGAACACAGTAGATCAGAGAGATAAGCGGGGGTTAAGTTGTTCAGGGATTTATACACAAATAAGATCATTTTAAAATCAACTCTGAAACGAACCGGTAACCAGTGAAGCGAGGCTAAAATGGGCGTAATGTGTTCACATTTTCGAAGACCCATCAGGAGTCTAGCTGCTGCATTCTGGATCATTTGGAGACGGTCCAGAGTCGTGGAGTTAATTCCATAGTACAGAGAATTACAGTAATCTAAGCGAGATGAAATAAACACATAGATCACTCTTTTGAAATCACGCAATGAGAGAAAGTCTACATGAGTTAACAGGTTAGTAAGCAATTTTATCAACCTAAAATCATGTGAATGTCTATATTGTTTACGTTTTGTGGCTATACTTTAGAAACAGTGAGTATTATAATTAGGGCTGTCAGTCAATTAAAATGTTTAATTGCGATTAATCGCATATTTTTTGTAGTTAATCGTGGTTAATCACAGATTTTGGAAATGCTGAAATTTGACACCATATATAATTATTTTCCTGTCAAAATGCATTTATATCCATCTAAAGAAAGAAAACAAAAAAATATGTAACAATATATTGCTTTATTAACATTTTCCAAACAAAGCCTTCAACAATATGTCATCTATTCAAGTAACATTAAACGTTTTCCAAAGTCTAATTGGGAGGTTGACTTATTGAATTAGTCACCATAGAATGAGTATTCATTCATATTTTCATTCATTTCATATTTCTATATTCATAATTTTACATTTAAAATATTCATCTCATAACATTATTTATGCATTTGCAACTGCTGTGTAAATGCATTTATTCCTGCTCTGTGAAAATACACCTAATTGCCACTTCAGATGTAGCTTCTGTGCCACCTTTGCTGTGTAAAGATGGCTTTAGTCCCCATAGGTTTAGTATTCATTGCAATGGGCATTAAATCCCTTAAACTCTCATCCCCCACAATATTAATCTGCAGGTAGACTGTGGCTATCTGCTTTCCTACAGCAATCCTGAAGCTTCGTTCATGATGCGTCAGAGAGTCAACGCCAGCGTGCAGCGCTGCTTTGAACTCCACAGGAAGATTTGGCGTTCTTCAGTGGTAATTAAAATGCGCTGAATAGACTTGATTTCTATCACAAGTCCCATCTAGGCTTGTTTTGTACATTAAATAATAGCACTAAGAGGTTCTCCATCATTTAATCACTGACAGGGAAGCGCTGTTGTGGTGTGTGTGTCACTGTAACGATTCCTGGTGGACACATTACAAAGGTTCTGCCCTCCCAACAAGTGTTTATGCTGGTTTATGCTGTATTAATGGTAAATGCATTAATCGTGATTAACGGTAAATGTGGTTATTTTTTTATCCCCTTTTCTCCCAATTTTGGAATGCCCAATTCCCACTACTTAGTAGGTCCTCCTGGTGGCGCGGTTACTCATCTCAATCCGGGTGGCGAAGGACAAGTCTCAGTTGCCTCCGCTTCTGAGACCGTCAATCCGTGCATCTTATCACGTGGCTGGCTGTGCATGATACCACGGAGACTCACAGCATGTGGAGGCTCATGTTACTCTCCGCGATCCATGAACAACTTGCCACACGACCCATTGAGAGCGAGAACCACTAATCGCGACCACGAGGAAGCTACCCCATGTGACTCTACCCTCCCTAGCAACCGGGCCAATTTGGTTGCTTAGGAGACCTGGCTGGAGTCACTCAGCACACCCTGGATTCGAACTCATGACTCCAGGGGTGGCAGTCAGCATCAATACACTCTGAGCTACCCAGGCCCCCCTGGTAAATGCATTTTTACTTAATCGCATGTGATTAACGCATTAATTCCAACAGCTCAAATTATAATGTTTATGGATTGGCCCTATTTACTTCCATTGTAAGTGCCTCACTGTAATCCAGATTTTTGCAAAAGAAACAGAGGGACAAGTCAAAATTCATCTTTGTGGTAATCAACATTATGCCAAAAATGCTGTTGATTGAGCTTAACTTGTATAAACCAGATTCTTTTTTTTTTTTTTTTCTCCCTTTGTTCTCCCCAATTTTGAATGCCCAATTCCCAATGCACTGTAGTCCTCGTGGTGGCGTAGTGACTCACCTCAATCTGGGTGGCGGAAGACGAATCTCAGTTGCCTCCGTGTCTGAGACCGTCAACCCGCGCATCTTATCACGTGGTTTGTTGAGCGTGTTATCGCGGAGACGTAGCGCATGTGGAGGCTTCGTGACATCCACCGCGGCATCCAAGCTCAACTCACCACGCGCCCCACCGAGAGCGAACCACATTATAGCGACCATGAGGAGGTTTCCCCATGTGACTCTACCCTCCCTAGCAACTGGGCCAATTTGGTTGCTTAGGACACCTGGCTGGAGTCACTCAGCACGCCCTGGATTCGAACTTGTGACGCCAGGGGTGGTAGTCAGCGTCAATAATCACTGAGCTACCCAAGCCCCCTGGTAAATGAGTTTTTACTTAATCGCATTTGATTAACGCATTAATTCCGACAGCTCTAATTATAATGTTTACGGATTGGCCCCATTTACTTCCATTGTATCACTGTAATCCAGATTTTTGCAAAAGAAACGAAAGGACAAGTCAAAATTAATCTTTGTGGTAATCAACATTTTGCCAAAATTGCTGTCAATTGAGCTTAACTTGTATGAACCAGAATATTCCTTTAATCATGATGATGATTAAAAAAATATTACAACAGGACCTATCTTGACTGATGAAAAGGGAAAAGATAAGGGCTGCCCTTGTATCATGATCAGAGAAGAGTAATGAATGCAGTGAGGACTCACTTGAGTGTGTAGTTGGAGATTGGGCAAGAGCAGAGTTTGTGGGCATGGTGCAGACACACCTGGACTCCTGGTCTACAGGGGCAGGTGAGAGCAGACAGGTAACAGGTGGTGCGACACTTCACACACTGTCTCTCATCATCTGCCAGCAAGTCATATTCAAACAATTCACACTGGACCACCCCCTACAGAGAGAAACAGATGTTCTGAAATATTGAACAACAACCAAAAAATGTCTAGTAAAGTCGGGAAAAATATTTCTTGCATGTAAGCGAACTGATGAAAATGGACAAAGTCATATTACGAACATATATAACCTTATAATCTATTAAAATTATCAATTATGAGGGTATATTCATTTTATGATATAAATTTTTTTGAATAATTCTGTAGTTTTAAAAGCTGGCCCTGATGCTGCAAGTATGCAAGTGACACAACTTCATATTGTTTGTGTTTTCTCACCATCTTTCGGACTTTGTCTCGCAGCTCTCTTTCCTCTCTGATCATGAGCTGCATGTCCTTCTGTACAGCCGATGCCAGAACCACATCCAAGCTGTCAGCCTTCATGGCCATATTACACACCATCTCATCATGAGAGAAAACGCAGTAACGGTGCAGCAGGCGGTAGTGATCCACACACTGACGCCCCAGTGGCATCTGCACACCACATTTATCAAAGCACAACAATGAAGAAATGGATAGAAATAACATAAGAACATCCATCTACACATAACCCTGCTCAAGAAAATCAACAATAATATCAGTCAGTTTCATGGCAGAATTCAGGCTGATCCTATAACAGCTCACCCAGTCCACCGTGCAAAAGTTCACAGCCTCTGCAAAGTTGAAGCCCTGGTTGAAGCCGCTGTGATAGGCTCGTGGAAAAGTGATGACAAATTCTCCTGCACACTGATTGGTTCTGTAAATCTGATGGAACAGAACAGAATGAGTTGGTCCATTAACATAGATGATGAGCATGTGTGTGTTACTCACATACTCTGTGTGAGAGAGAGACATGCGATTATGTGTGAGTCACTCACAGGTACTCCATGGGCCATGAGTGTATTAGGATTCATGATTGTGACGAGCTGGTGTAGAAGGTCTGGCTGAGACTCAAACAGTTCTGGGGCCAGTTTCTTCATGACTGCTTCCAACTGCTCAGCAGCAAATCCCGGAGCACCATACCATGTCTTAGGTTCTCCCCTAACAAACACACAAACAGAAATACATTATTAGGGTTGTCACCAAATGAACTGCCATTTAAAGGGATAGTTCACCCAAAAATATAAATTCTCTGTTCATTTCCTCACCCTCATATCATCCCAGATGTGTATGATTTTCTTTCTTCTGCAGAACACAAATGAAGATTTTTTAATAGTGAATGGTGACCAGACATTTGAAGCTCCAAAAATCACATAAAGGCAGCATAAAACTAATCCAAATGACTCCAGTGGTTTAAGACATATCTTCTGAAGCAATATGATATGTGTGGGTGTGAAACAGATCAAAATGTAAGTCCTTTCTTACCATAAATCCCCACTTTCACTTTCAAAATGAGAAAGAATGTGAAAGTGAAAGTGGAGATAGTAAAAAAAAAAAAAAAAAAAAAAAAAAGGATTAAATATTGACCTGTTTCTTACCCACACCTATCAGATTACTTCTGAAGACATGGATTTAACCACTGGAGTCATATGGATTACTTTTATGTGGTCTTTATGTGATTTTTGGTGCTTTAAAGGCCTGGACACCATTCGCTTGCATTGACCAACAGAGCTGAAATATTCTTCTAAAAATCATTGTTTGTGTTCTGCAGAAGAAAGACAGTTATACACATCTGGGATGGCATGAGAGTGAGTAAATGAGAGAATTTATTTTTGGGTGAACTATCCCTTTAACCATATCAGTCTCACACATCACAATGGATAACATGACGTCCTACCCTGCATTATTTTCTGTATCATTCCAAAATACACACATTAGGGAAGTAACATGCTTTACAAATGCCATTTCAAGTAGTCTTTAAGCATTCTGATGTGTTTATTTTCTGTTATCAAGCATTATAATGCATATATTATAATCTGTACACATATTTGAGCCCTTATTAAGCATTATGAATGGTTAATTACCAGTGCAGGTAGTTGATGGAATAGCTCCAGTGGTCCTCAATGTGCCAGCAGAAAGAGGAGAAGCACATGCCCACGTAGAGCCACGGCAGGGTCATGCCACAGATATCTGCTGTGACGTGGGTGAGCACTGATGGTGTCATCATGGCCATCTTATTCAGGTTCCACCCACAATTAAGGTATTTCTACAACAACCAAACACAGTACAAAATAATTCCATCAATCATGGAATCAGGAGGACTGAATTCAGTTCACAATGGAGCCTGCACAATCGATTTTCTCTCAACTCACCCAGTGCTGGGACAAAAATAAATTTCTTTTGTAAATGTGCAAATGATGGTATTTCAAAGGGAGGAAGCACAGTTTATGGGTTTGGAAACTGAATGAATAAATGTTAGAAGTAAGGAGTAATCTCTAAAAAGTCCTGATATTTCAGCTGTACCTCATCATGTGGCGCAACCTTAAACTTTCCGCCCTTGATTGGAAATCCACTTCCAAATTCTTTCGAGGCAATGTCAGCACCATATTCCACTGTCACATCCTCTTCAATGGTGCCAACCAAACGCCAAAACTCTTTTTCTACCAATTCGGTGGGCACCATCTGAAATACACACAGGTCCATATTAATAAAAATGAATAGAAAGCACCAAAATTTATATCTGGATATGTTATGGTTACTTTCCTTAATGACAAAGTCATCTTTGTAAATCTATATTCATGTAAGTCAATTTCAGAGTTTCATGTGGATTTTGTACATACATGAACAGGCATGTTGAAATAGTCTGACTTGAAGGAGTCAGCCATGTCCCCAAACGCTTTCAGAGAATAGTCCCTGTGCGCTTGCTCGAACCCAAATGCCTCCTGAGGTTTACTGCACTCCTGCGGAAACATATAAATAATGAGTCAATCCCCTGTTCTACTGAATCGAATCCTGGTTTGGCACCAGTATATAAAGCTACATTGATCTTCAATAGGTTAGTGATACTCATACAGAGCAGTTCAGATTCAGTTGCTTCTATTTACTTTAAACATTGAACAAACTCTGTTATTGTTTATTTTGAAAACTACAGATCTGTTCCATTCACCTGAGCCAGACACTTAGGGCACCTCCAATCACCTTTGGGAACATCAGTGAGGGGTGGGATCAAACAGAAGGTGTGGTAGCTGTCATCACAACCGTCACATAGCAACAACCTTTCCTCATCGTTCCCCTTCCCACACACTAAACACACGTACAAGTCCACCTAAAGAAAGAGAGAATTGTATGTTACAATTGTAAGCCATGTAGGGCTGGGAGATATGCAAGAAATATTTTCATGCTATTTTTATAAAAAAAATATTGCGATGTCAGATTACTTCATCAGCCCCCTGCCCATTATGTAACGTTTTACTTACCTGAGACAAGTAATACAAATAAATAGAATTAAAAAAAAATAATAATAAATAATAATAAAAAAAAAAAAACACAACTATAAAAATATTAAAACATGCACCAAGCAGAACTGCCGTAACATTCTTCGCTTTGTCTCATAAATTCAAAAGTTCTTGTGTGTGTCTGTGATAAGGAGTCAGAATAGGTTTTCAGTTGTTCACAGTTTTTCCCATTCCGCAATGTTTAACCTTGAAGAAGGTGAATACGTTTGTTTTACATACTAAAAACCTGCGTAAGATGATGTCGCAAAAAATTTATCTTTTTGGCTGTACTTTATGTAATAAGGCATCCTTGAATAGCGGTTTTATTCAACAATTGTTTGTGTCTGCCTTCCAGGCAAGGCCTTGGAAATTCATTTATTGAAACAGAGAAAACTTAAACCAAAGATATTTCTAAATTAAAATTACACTTCAAATGAAACTAAAAAGCAATTCAAATAACGAAGTGGTACAAAAATCATATAAAACCACTTCCACAAAGCCAAAAATTTACCGTCTCCAACATCCTCCACCGGCCCCATTTGCCGTGATGTAAGTATCAGTCTACGACAACAGGTGGAAAATTATGATCATAAAAGACAATTATAAATGTAAACATAATAATAATAATAATAATAATAATAATAATAATAATAATAATAATAATACTGAAAATAAATAATAATAATTGAAAAATAAATAAATCACCTTTAGAAAAACCCATACATGCCACATAATTTCTACTTTCATAAAACGGCTACAACAGTTTGTTTACTTCACAGTCTGTGCTTAAACGAATAGAAAACACCAGTTTTCCGGTAGCACTTTTATTTACAGTACTTTTATACAGTATTTAATACTGCCTTTAGTTAGTTAGTAAGTAAAAGTTTACGAGGGTGCTTCCCACAGATATTTCAGATAACATAGAAACTGTTGTATTGATCAAGTGTATCTAGCTTTGATACAGCTCAAGCCTTCGTTGCTAGTTCGAAAACATAACTTTAGAACTAGCAACGGAGGATGCACCGCTTTTCGGCATTGGAGTAACAATGTATTGCGTGTGTATGGTGTGTGTGTGTGCATGCACGTGCGTATGTATGTGTGTGATCGTGTGTAAGTGTGGGGAAGGTGAGGGTGCTTTTCAATCGAAATTGAAATAAATGTAGGACATTCTAGACATTGTTTGACGTTCTTAACCGATTTACTTTAATCAATGTCTTTGTTTATATGGTTATTTTGCTGTGGTAGCACGTATGGTGTGTGTGTGCATGTGCGTACGTATATCTGTGTCTGAATGTGTTAAAGTGCGGGGGAGACGAGGGTGCTTTTGAACCGAAACTGAAATAAATGTAGGATATTATAGACACTGTTCTTAATCGGCCGTCGGCCAATGTCGGGCCATCGTTGAGCGTCTGTCAGCCTAGTTTTTGCAGTGTTCCACACCATTGACACTAGTCAGACCCCCATCGGCAGATGTTCGGCCGATTGAGCATGTTGAATCGCTGGCGGAGCCCGTCGGCGAGACAGATCAGTTTGATTGGCTGTTCAGCTTAGCGAACCAGTGCACAAGAAGAAAAACGGAAGTGACGAAAGCAAGCAAACGAAGAAGTCAAGAGGGCACACACACAGAGGGCTCTTCTCATTTTTCATCTTCATCTCATCGGAGCATTCATATGTGGTGAGTGAGATTGGTGTGAAAATGGTAAGCAAGTGCTGCTTTGTTTACGGTTTGTATATCTGCAGTCCTAACCAGGGGCGGGTTTACGATTTCTGAGGCCCCAAGCAACCAACCAACCAAGCCCCATTTCAATAAATTTTGCTAAAAAAAATAAATAAAAAAAGACAATTTATTTTAAATCATAATTTTAAAAATTCTTCCTATCAGCCGTTGTAGCCAAGTACATTCAAAATGTTTAATGAAATAGAAATCTAGTTAAAGATAATGCATGTTCTCCAGTTTTTCCACAATACAGTGATAAAAAAAAAGCTATATTTACCTACATATGTTTACAAAACACTTTGTGTGTGTGTGTGTGTGTGTGTGTGTGTGTGTGTGTGTGTATGTGAACAGGGTGTGCAAAACACTACTTCACCCAGTAACATTTTGAAATTCAGTTGTTACAGTATATTAATATTATATCCGAACAATTATTTATTGTTGTCCAGATTGTCATTATAATATGATACAGTATTATTATTACTTTGAGGATTTGTTGTATACAATAGTAATATAGTTCTGTCTTATTTACTTTCACCTGGAGCTTATATTCTATTGCTGCAGTGTATTGTTCACCATTTTGCAAAAGGCTGTAATTTATGTAGGCTACGCATCATAGGCAACATTCGTTACAGTATTGTAACAGTAAACATACAAGCCACGATGGCCCCTCAGCACACTAGAGCATAAAATAAATAAATAAATAAATAAATAAATAAATAAAAAACACAACATTGCCGTTTATCAAGCGCTAAAACTTTGCTTGGTGCAGAATAATCTGGAATAATGTTAAAAACAGTCACCTCTTTGCAGCCTGAACTTGTTCAGAACATTAAATCTTTGTGACACCTGTGCTAAAAACAGTCTAGACACAGCGCAACGGCTGAAACAGAATGCAGGTGTCTCGACATGGGTTTTTGAAATCTGAAGTTATTTTTAACTTGACACAGTGTCTAAAAATGTGCCGGTCCTACATGAGACACTGAAGAAACAGCGAGACGCGGTACAGCAGTCAAGGACGTTCGTAAAGCGCGTGTTTACATAGAAAAACAATGGAAAAACAGAGTAGAAGCATGCAAAAACACATTCAATGTGAACGGCCCCTCGTCCGTTTGTGCGTATCTGTGTAAGTGAGCGCGTGTGTGCAAAACAAAGTCGGAAGGCCTGTATATTTTTTTAATAAATTACAAACCCGAACCCAAAAGTCCTACTGACCCGAACCCGGCGGCTTCGTGAACCGCTCTGAGACCGCAGACAACAGCGTATTCACGTGTGTACCCAGAACAACATGTCACCCCTCAAGCGGTTTTTGCAGAGCTTTCCTACTCATGCCGGGGGGCCCCCGGGGGCTCCACGTAATTGCGTGAATTGCGTGGTTTGCGTGGTGGTTAAAATCACTACTGGTCCTAGCTCTTCCGGTTTCCCTTTCTGAATGATGAATACAGACTACTGTTACCTGCTGGTATGGAGAGTTATTTCCTCTCATGCAGGCACAGAACGTGCATGCTAGTTGGCCGTTGGGTGTAGACTTTGTGGTGTGTTCAAGAGCAACTTTCTGGCCCAAACGCAGGTGACATGAGGCGACACCACAGTCGGCTTTTGTTGCCGCTAGTTCTTTGATGTCGGTTTGGTGTGTCTGGGCCTTAACCGATTTACTTACCAATTTACTTAATGTCTTTGTTTATATGGTTATTTTGCTGTGGTAGCATGTAAAGTGTGTGTGTGTGTGTGTGTGTGCATGTATGTGGGGGGGTGGCGTGGTGAGACGAGAGCGAAAGAGTAAGAAAGAGAGGGATCCCATGGATGCATTTCAATCGAAATTGAAATAAATTTAGGATATTATAGACATTGTTTGTCATTCTTTTCCGATGTGCTTAACCAATGTCTTTGTTTTATTTTGTTATTTTGTTGTGGTAGCCTGTAGGGCTCTTTGAAATAACTGAAACTACTTTATAGCCATGTGTTTACTTGAAAAATAATTGCACATCTTAGAAAGTCCGTCAACCAATCAGAATCAAGCATTCAACAAACCCGTGGTATAAAAACCTATATACGTTTTTTTTTTTTGAATGTATTATCGATAAGAACTCTAAAACTGATTCAGGGTTGACTGTTAAAAATCACTTCAAAAGTGTTTGCCGAGTAAAATAATTTCCAGAAAGAAATAAAACCAGCACAACCCAATAAAATATGCTTCAAAGATAGTGGACTCTGGCATGTGAAGCATAATGATGGATCTTCATCTGGTATTAAAATCTTACAGTATGGGCGAGTCTGGAATGAAAACTGCCTAAGAAAATTAAATTGAACTCAATTTTAGGCACAAGGTGATTGTGTTTTTGTATTATTTTATGAATTAATTACTTCAACTTTCAACTGCTTTTCCTAAGCAAATCGTAACGTTCTTTAATGGGGCCTATACGCACGCCATCATTTTATTTCAAAAGATAAATTGGTTTAACTCCATGCCTTCAAATTAAAAACTTTTCTTTATGGAGTGGATGATGAATACAAGTTGATGTCACAAAGCAATGTGTTTTAAATAGCTTTTGAATAAAAACATTTAATAAAGACAATGTTCCATCATTCTCATTATTTTTGCCTTAATTACATTTAATAATATTGTATTTTCTGAATTATGACATTTCTAAAATACATGCTGTTTTTATCAAGTTGCTAAGCCATAGCGTATCTGTTACCGTTCATGTCCGAGTCTAGAGAGTGGGTAATAATCGCTATTGAAAATGTTTCATGCTATTAAGAGTACATGTCGGCAGTGAAAATAGACACGCAACTGGCCTATTTAATCCATAATTTATTTAAAGGTTTAATCATTTGATTAGTTGTTAAAAACAATTAAGTGCATGATAACTACTGGGCTTCTAATAATTACTTGAAAACTTCCCAGGTATATGGTTTTTCATATTGTTGATCATCATCTGTCTATTTCTGTCGCAATCAACATTATATTTGAAAGATATGGTTGAAATCTGATTACACTGTCCTATTGCCCAGCCCTAAAGCCATGTGCCATCTAATCCTTGGAATGCAAATAATTACACTACAAAGCCTATAAACAAATGTATGGTTCCTGTAGCTCAACTGGTAGAGCATGGTATTAGCATGTAAATGTCATTTATAAGTGAACCAAACACTTTTTCCTCTAAATTCTCCTATGAAATATCTATGTCTGTGTACAGTCTATTAAAAGTGTATAGAGTCTGTTACATCTCATTATAATCAACAGAATCGGTTTGTCCACAGAGCTTTGATGACATCTGATTTACATGTGACAGAAAAACTCAGCAGAACATAAATTTGAATATGAGAAGAGGAGGAGGAAACTCACTATGCTGACTGGAGGAGGGGGGAAGTTTTTCTTGTAGCGTGATTTGCTTTTCTCTGGTTCAGGGTTTGGCACTTTTACCTCCACAGGTTCCTGCTTTACCTGTATGGGGATCTCCCTCTCTACAACAGACCCAAACACATCTGTTTATGTAAAGATCCTAATTTGACTAACAAATTATCACTAATCACATGTTTGGATTGTTTGATTAATTGCAGATATTGAGATCTTATTGGACACTGAAGATTTGAGACATGGCAATGTTAGTCAGAGAAGAAGCTGCTCACCTGGTTCAGGTTTGGCAACAAAAGAGCCCATCCTCCTCCTGAGATTGAGCCTGTTGTCACACACCTCACCTCCCTCTGACTTTACACAGTCAGACTAAAAAGACAGAACAAGAATATATCAGTTAAGAACTGTTCAATCAACACAAATCGTTGTAAATACAAACTTATAGAACCCGTTTCCACCAGGTATTAAGATGCGTTTCGGGTAATCCGATCACATGTGGTCAACACTAAATAGAGGTCTAAACGGGGTCTAAAACATTTTGTGATCGGATTACAAAAACCACACACGAATGTCATCAAAAACGCATGTGACCACATCACATTTGAGGTGTAAATGCAAATCCTTCCTGTATGCAACCCGGCAGCAGCAAAGCAACACCCTCACCTGTCAATCAACTGCTATGCTAAAATAAGAGTTTTTTGCCGTTTTCAAATGGCTTTAAGGAAATAACCATCCGATCGGAAAATTTTAAAAAGTGGATACGTACACAATTACAAGAGCTTCATGGATCTTCTTTAGTGTGTCTGATATCAACACAGATGAGAAGCACAAACACCTGAAGCTCCTTTAATACAGATAATCCACTAAAATAACGGATAATTCTGCTTGATGTTGCATTAATGCTTAGATTAAATTTCAACCACATCTGAGAGAAACAGTGTGCTTTCTTTGTCTTTTCTGACTTTATTGGGCTTTAATATCATGCAGTAACACACATCAATAACTATGTCAGTATGTCGTCATGAAACAGAGACCCTTCCCTCCAAATCCGAACACAAGTGGTCACAGGAGACGCATTTAAGCGACAAGGTGTAAATAGCAACATGTCTCACTACACCACATGTGATCGGATCAACCGAGACGCATCTTAATACCAGGTGTAAATGGGGTCATACACAGAATGGAACATTTGAAAGAGGACTTGAAATAAAAATGACAAAAAAAAAAGAAAAAAAGCACAGACTGTGACGAAACATAGGCACTATTTACACCTGTTTCTCTGTTTTAAGTGATCTGACCACAAACGGTCAGCCAAGAAAGATTGTTGTTCGCCCCTGATATTACCATGCTTCTTAAATGCATCTCTAGTGATTACTTTGGATCAGATTTTGCTTTTCCAAGTTTTCTGATAGGAAGGCTTTCTTTTAAAGCTAAAAAAAAAACCCACCCTTTTTTTTTTTTGCCGCAATGATTTCATCAGTAGCGTTTACACTACAAAGTGGTTACTACCTGAATGCGGTTAGTGATCAGATCACAACACAGACACATTGGACCCCGTATTTAGCATTGCACATTTGCGATTGGATTAATACGAGATGTAAACAGTCTTTACAGTACAGGGGTATCACTCAAGTGCTGTGTGTGTGTGTGTGTTTGCTCCTTAACATTCACCTCTGCCTTCATCCTCTTGGCTCTTCTAGCAGGCGCGCTTGTGTCACTGGGCTGAAAGTGAATGTTTTGCCTCTGCAGCAGGTCGTGGGGTTTGTACTCTTTATCTTTGCCATTTACATCATCCAGTGATTGCTTCTGCAAACACTAAAAAAAAACATGCAAACAAAACTATTGGCTACACAAGGCCTTAACTCTGACAGATAAAATTACATATGAAGCATATACAATATGTCAATATACAATGAACGTCTTTGGGCTTCTTGGATTAATATTATAGTTGATTATGTAATTTCAATGGCACTAGCACCACTGAATGGAAAACAGCTTTCTGAATACGCCCCTTGTCTGCAGTGATTCAAACATTCAGATAGTCCCACTTCCAAGTCATGCCATTGGTTGTGTAACGTTGTTGGGGCGGGTCACTTATGGCTTACTTATAGTCGTCTCTGCATATTAAGTGGTGATAGAAGAAAGTATTTTAACACTGAAATAGTGACATACTACAGTTTAAAGGTGAATTGTGTAATTTTATCACCACCAAATATTCTCTGAGCAGTCCGACTGAGCTGGACATAACACTGGCTATGTTTACATGTACACAAATACTCTGATTATTGCAATAATCAGAGTATGAGGAATAATTAGATTAAGATGTTTACATGATTTGGGCAAACCTCTTCAATCCCTTTGTGACGAGGAGGAGGGCGGGGCCAGGCCGTGATTATGCACGCCCGGCCCCCAATCGGGCTAATCAGCCGAGGAGAGGGATAAGTGCAGCGGAATGCGGCAGTTCGGGAGAAAGAGAGCCACATGCAGCTGCCATGTGTGCGTTTGTTCTTTGGGTCTTTTTGTTTCATTAAATATTATTTTGACCGTTCAGCCGGTTCCCGCCGCCTCCTTTCCCATTTTAACCTTGTTACACCCGTTTACATGCAACTTGCCAATACTCTGATTATTCGCTGAGAAATGTGATGTTTTAATGCTTTTTATAAATGAATAATTATTAAAAAAAATTAAAAAAAAAACATCTGGTTGTAAATATGTATCTTTAAATACTTGGTATAAAGAAAATTAGTCAGTTTGAGTCTTTTTGAACAAGTTGTTAAAAGAACTGGTTTATAAGAGTCATTTTCGGCTATGTCTGTTTTTGATTCACTTTGAAACATTTGTTTGTCAAACTACACTGGTTGCTCTGTCTGTTTTGATTCACTAGAAAGAATCATTCATAAGAGTCATTTGTTTGTGAATCAGAATACACGCACTTGAAGTCGTTGTGTTCCACCCGCAAGGACAAATTCATTTGAAAGACGTGTATGCGTGCCATTTTTTTGTGGTAAATGGTCTTTTTATCTCACCAACATTAAATTCAGACTGCAACAGGACATTCACAACTCTGGAAAATATTTTTTATTTTTGCCGTGGGGTTGTAGATTCTGCAGCGGGGGAGCAACACTGCTGGAAAACAGTGCAAGAAACTGCCGTTTCATGTGAATCCGAGAAGTAAGTGCAGCTTCTTCTGTTTCATGATGTTTTCGAACCTGTTCTTATGATTATGTGCGATTATGCTAATAATCACAGTATTCTGTTTACATGAGCAACAGTTTAATCGCAGTATTGCCTTAATCGCATTATCGCATTATGAGGGTGCATGTAAAGGTAGACATTGACTCAACCAATGGAGTTAGTTTGGGGCGGGACTACCTGTTTGGGGCAACTATGGAAGAAGGGGTGTGCTTGAAACTGACAAATTTTGCAATTTTGCTTGGTGCCACGTGTGGCATAAAAATCTCCCCTTTTCTCCCCAATTTCGAATGCCCAATTCCCAATGCGCTCCAAGTCCTCGTGGTGGCGTAGTGACTCGCCTCAATCCGGGTGGCGGAGGATGAATCTAAGTTGCCTCTGTGTCCGAGACAGTCAATCCGCGCATCTTATCACATGGCTTGTTGAGCGCGTTACTGCGGAGACATAACGCATGTGGAGACTTCACGCTATTCTCCGTGCACTATCATTCACGCACAACTCACCACGCGCCCCACCGAGAGTGCGAACCACATTATAGCGACCACGAGGAGGTTAGCCCATGTGACTCTACCCTCCCTAGCAACCGGGCCAATTTGGTTGCTTAGGAGACCAGGCTGGAGTCACTCATCTTCAATCTTGATCTCAGACTATAGAGGAAATACAATATGAAATGAGGATATAAAGTTCTATTTAAAGATTGCTGGGCTGTCTTTCAGACTTACAAAACTTGCCAAATTTTAAGCCAATGAAAAGGTAACATCAGGGTTCTCCACAGTGGAAACAAGAAAATTCTGAAATTTCACACTGTAGAAATGCCATCTAAATCAAAACAGCCGTCATCAGTGCCCACCTCCCCACAGATTATCAGCGCTAATGTGTAAATAATTTGTTAATGAGAGTGTCATGTCTGTAAGCGCATGCAGGCAGAAATCTTCAGCACTCTAAACTGGATGATGCCTGCTTCCACTATCAGATTACATATTAGTGTAGAGACAGATAGAGGGAGAGTATAGGAGGAGAGAGAACAGCTGGAGGTGTAAAGAGATTAGTGTGAACTGAAAGCAGGTCACAGCTCTGTGGGCTGAGAGGAGGAGGGGGGTGCAAGAAAGGATGCAGCAGATCTCAAAAAGACAAAAAACAGAAAGAGCAGCACGAGAAACAGAGAATGAAAACAAAGACGAGAGTAGTAGGTGGAGAATGAAAGCAACAGTGTCTCGGCAGGACAGTTGGGGGGGGGGGGGGGTCAGGAAAGGTCAGATGCTGTCTGTCACAGAAACACCAGCTCATTTACATTTGTCAACCAAAAAACAAAACACTGGGTTAAAATAACACAAGGACACAAGCAGTCAATGAAAATGTTTGAAGAAACGTAAGACAGAGATTTTCAGTGTCAAACATGAATAATAGGCTGATCAGGTCAGATACCACAAATAAATCCCTTCCATTTAAATAACCGATCCTTACATCAAAAGATAGATGGTGTGATTTTCAGACCGTAGGAGCACAGTATGACAATAAGAGCCAGAGAGACAACTTAACGAAGCATTAATTCCCACAGTTCTCATATTGACATCACATCCTGTCCAGAGTTACATGTTCTGATTAGGTAATGGGGAAAGTTGAAACATACCTCCTCCAGCCCAGGAGGTGCCGCAAAACTCATCAGTTTGGCGGCGAGATCAGGAGCCTGATGTAGAAAAAGCACCGAACATTACACACAAATTTACAGTGACCTCCAGGTCAGAGGTCACCGACATCTCTAACAGAGATGTCAAGCATTCAGTCAATGGCTCCAAGATAATGTTTATGTTCAATGTTCTTGTATATGATCAAATTATTTGTGTCTAAGTGCCTCAAGAGGAGGCTTAAGACAATTAATCATATTGATGTATTCTTCTGACATAAAGAGAATCGCTTACACTTTCTGTTTTCAAGGTTTTTTTCTTTTCAAGATAAAGCAAATTTCAGTAAATATTGCATAAACTAAGTGTTTGTTTCACTTTAGAAATTTTGTTTACATCTGATTTGCCGTTGTTAAATTGTATTATGTTTTTCTGCTTTTATATTGGCTATTGGCCTACCTGCTCTCTAGATATTGGTACCGGCCATAGAAAAATCCTTATTGATCAAATACTACTCTAAAGACTAAGTCCATTGCGACCTCATTTGGTAGATAATGCGGCGCAAACAGCAGTAACACTAGGAAGATATGCAGTCAGCACACAATATCACAAAACAGGTGGCTCAAACACACTTAATAGCACACTTAATAACCACAGACGCTGCGTTCATAAGCACAGCATACTCCATCAAACCTTATGCACAACCCCAATAATGCACAAATACTGCTAAACCTATAGGCCCAGACTCTTAACCCCAAAAGGCAGAAAATCGTCATTCATACACATGCTGTGAACTCCTGCATGCCAGCTGAAAGCTTTATGCATGCTAATCTGATGCGTCTATATGTGAAACTCACCAGCAGGTTTGCCCCCGACTGGAAGAGGTTGTAGGGGTACAGGACCCTCTCGTAATGGGCTCTCAGGTGTGACCCCACGGCTTTGCCTGGGGCAAAACCCATCGTCATGGCGATCTTTGTCCATCTCCTCTCTCTACAAACAACGTCAAACCCCCCCTCATCTGCAACCAGCTGACAAATTGAGAAATAGAAAACAAGAAAACGGTATAGAGAGAGTGTGTGTTAATGGCATGAGTGTTATTTTCTCTGATGACTTCATTCTGAAAAGACAATAAACATTCATTGTTTTTTTTTTGGTCAATGATAAAGAATCCAGCGGTTACACTAATTACTCTGTGACACACACAGAGATGAGTAACCGGTTTCAGGTCTCCATATTAACATAATATACACATCTTAACACTCAAATGCTTTTTGGATCAGGTGAGATCCCGACCTACAGACTCACTCACTTTATTGAGCTGGTACAGATCGAGTATCTTGCGCTCTACGTGTGGAATTTTGAGCGTGCATCCTTGCAGATCCCAAAACTTCGCAATCTGATCCAAAAAGTTGAGTTTAACTCTGGTTTGAGCCTGAGAGGGGGGAAAGTGACAGAAAGGGGTCGGATGCAGTACACAGAACAAAAAACAAGAATCAGCAACATTATGAATGGAGTGTGTTAATAATTAAGTATCTCAGAAATGGTGTTATTTAATATCAGACATCTCAAAAGACCCAAATTTTGCTGACAAGGATGCCAGACAGTGACCATTGACCTTAATGTGGGCACACACACACACACACACACACACACACACTTTCTCAACTCAAAGCAAAACTGTAAAACTTACCTCTAATTCATTGAGTCTCTGGATTCGAGGAGTAAAATGAAGCCGCTCGACGTCACATGCAAATGGAGGTTGCCATTCCTAAACACACACACACACACAAACAAAATAAACATACAAATAGCCTAAAATCAATTAATTGATCTCAGTTTTTACTTCATTTTAATATGCAATGTTACCTCAAACTAAACGCACAGCAAACCCTGTGGGCCACTGTGAATTATATTCTACATTCTTGTGCCTTTCGTCCAATTCAAGGTTTTACAAAAACAAACTTCAATCCCGTCAACAGCGAATCCAAACCACAGAATCTGTCCTTGAGCTGAGCTTCCATAGCTCATTACCTCTGAGATCAGGAAGACAAAAATGAACAAGACAAGAAGGTCTTCCTCAATGAGACCATTTATTGATTAGGTTTCCAATTCATTTTGAATATGTTTACACAAACAGACACACGTAAACTTGGAGCTTTTAATTAGAAAGCAACCATTTCTTTTGTTTAGAGACAAGACTTTCTCATACTGAGAGTAGAGGAACACTGATAATTTAAAGGGATAATTCACCCAAAAAATGAAAATTCTCTCATAATTTACTCGCCCTCATGCCTTTCCAGATGTGTATGACTATCTAGCTTCTGCTGTACACAAATGATGATTTTTAGAAAAATATTTCAGCTCTGTAGGTCCATACAATGCAAGTGAATGGTGACCAAAATTTTGAAGGTCCAAAAAGCACATAAAGGCAGCATAAAAGTAATCCATACAACTCCAGTGGTTAAATCCATATCTTCAGAATCGATTTGATAGGTGTGGGTGAGAAACAGATAAATATTTAAGTCCTTTTTTACTAAAAATCTCCACTTTCCCATTCACATTTTTCTTTTGTCTTTGGCGATTCACATTATTTTTTGCATATCGCCACCTACTGGGCAGGGAGGATAATTTATAGTAAAAAAGTACTTAAGTGTTGATGTTTCTCACCCACACCTATCATATCACTTCTAAAGATATAGATTTAACCTGTGGTGTTCTGCAGATTACATTTACGCTGCTTTTATGTGACTATTAGACCTTCAAAAGGTCTGATCACTATTCACTTGCATTGTGAGGACATACAGAGCTGAGATATTCTTCTAAAAATATTTGTGTTCCGCAGAAGAATGTCATACACATCTGGGATTGCATGAGGATGAGTAAATGATGAGATCATTTTCATTTTTGGGTGAATTATGCCTTAAAATGGCATATAAATACACACCATTAAATATGTATGCTGGCCCATTTTTTTAAATAAACACATTGAGAATCAGGGAAAAGTTGTATTAGCACTATTATCAACCCATAAGGAACATATTAGAAATTATCCTTATTCACTGAATGAATCCTCACTCTTTATTTGTTAATGTAATTGAAATAAATTGATGAAGAGACCCTCTACAAATGTGACTAGTACCCTGTGGTTTGTGGTCAAGACACTCATGAATGTGTGCCTGCTTATACAGTGGCTTATGGGAGCTAAAAGTCACACATTCATTCACACATAAAGACCAGCGTGGTGTAGATGGCTTAACGGTGGAACTGAGGTTTTTGTTCTGTTCGGTAGCCTATACTGGCCTAGTAAAACCTTTTCAGTCCCAGTTTAGTGCATTTTCATTGTCTCCAGCACATGGACGCACAGCCACACATAACCACATGCAATGCAGTGTTTACAACTGCGTTCAGAACAACAGAAACATACACAATCCTGTCTCCACATAATGTAAATAATAGTTTGATTACAGAGGCCAGACAGCCACCAAAATAAGCCAGCATGTCCCTCTTGGGACCAAAAAAAGTCTTACCTTATCCTAGCCACACACACACAAAAAAAGGAACCTCAGGATTCAATATCATCACAATCAAAGGTAATTGCAAAACCACATATTATAGCCTCAATGTATAATAATCATGTAATTATGTAATAAGCATCTATGCACCTGAGAAAACAAACAAAATCTTCTAGTGTTCATATAAGTCTTTAAAAAAAAAAAATAATGATTTAACCTGACTTAAAAAAATAAAAAATAAAAAAAAACCTAAACACATAAAAATATATAATCATTTGCGTATGTAATGAACTACCAACAGTTCCCAACAGGAGATGGTGGAGATCATTGCTTACACAAACATACGGATTGCTGCTCCCCACAAAGAACAAGAATCGACACAACGCATCCCAAAACTACCTCAGCTACACAATCTATGAACTGAAGGTGGGTTTTGTGCATATAATGTCCATTTAACACAATATTTCCTTGTTTGCTGTTCAGACAAGCACAGTTACAGAAAGACACAAAATGGCCAGATGGTTCATTCACAACATGGAGGACGCACCCGGCCAGGGGACTTCATCCATCCATTGGGTTCGGGACCAGAATATGGGCCGAACCGAGTCTATGAACCATTTCACACTGTCTAAGTGATTTAAAACGTGTCAGGATCCAGTTCGCCCGTTATTCATCGCTTGTTTGATGCATTTATCCGCGACCTCATGCGTGAATCACGTCACGTAGCAGCAAGTTCAACAGATTTATATAAGACGCCGAATTAATATTAAGCCTGAATCAAGCCTGAACCAGAACCATCAAGTTGTCTGATCCATCGCACAATGAGAGACTAAACCTTAACAGCCGGACTCAGATTCATGCCAATAAATAAGAACATCTCCTTTCATTCGACATTCAAACAGAAATTATATCTTCAAATGTCCATAAATATGAAAACAAAGAATATAAAGAACCGGTTTATCAGACCCAAACAGCGACACATTGATGATCGGGGATGAGAAATCCTAATGTTTGTGTCATGGGCTCGACTAATCGTCACTAAAAGAGCCATTAGTCGCCATCAGAACCACTGAAACGCTCCAAACTGGGTCAAATTATTTCGGGAGTAAAAAATTCGGATTCAGATTAACCCCGCTGGTCTGAACCGGATCATTGTGAACTAGCCTATATTAAACCGCCGAGTATAAACGGTAATTGCATCATTTAATTAATCCGATCCGCACAGAACCACTGTTGTCACAGAATGGATTTTTTTTAATGTCCAGAATACAAAATAAAACTATATTATATACCCAATCATTATATTAAGATATTGACATATTTTGCTAATACGGGCAACGAAATAAGTGTAATAAAATTATCACCTTATTTTTATAAATTTATTAAGTAAATGTGCTGAGGTGAAAACGAAAGGAAAGGTTTATTTCCGCATTGGCAGGTATCCCCTTCGGTTTATTTATCTGAGGACATTAAACTCTTCTGTAAATTGAATTTCTTATAAACCTTTGTATAGATTAGTTATTAAATGATGGGGAATGCTGGTGAATGTCAGTCTAAAATCATCAAAAAGATGCCAAATCAACAACAGCAGTCGTAATAATTCAATATAAACCACCATACTTATATGAATAGACCAATAATGCTCTATATCAGCGATAAACACTGACCAACAGAGAACTAAACTGCAGGTAAGCCTGACGTTTAATCCGCTATTAAAACCAAACCAGGCCGTAAAATACACGCAGGGGGCACAGAGACACTCTCCTCTATCTTCTCTCACTTCTGCGACGTTTGCGGATCCTGAGCACAATTATTTTGCTCATGAGTCAGAATTCCGGGTCATGCAGGTCGGTAGGTCGTGCACAGGCCCGGCAGAGGTTTGGAAGTTCGACTAATTTCACGAATATAGCTGCACACAAAGCGGTTCGGCAGCGCTGTCACTGCGCCGCCATGTTCAGACATTTCCCTTTAAACCGAACTCAGAATCACTCCACAGATCCGGCCCGGTTCGGCCGGTCCGCTTCAGACCGTCCAGGCAGCACTCACCGGCGGCGGTCGAACCTTGCAGATCCCGGTTTTCTCAGCGATGGGTCGGATTTTATTGATAAACGCGAACGGGTCTGCGAATTCCTCCCAAGTGGGCTCGAACACCGGGCACTCCGGCGGCGGGGTAAACTCGGCCGGGCCCCGTTGGGTCATCCTGCAGGTCCGGTTCCGGAGCGAAGCAGAGCAGAGCAGAATTGAGTCGCGTAGAGAAACAGAACAGAACTTCCTGGGATCCGCAACACGGTCTGTCCGTCAGTTACTCCCCCAGTCCGGTTAACACTTGAACAACACGAACAATCAACACACACACGCGCACATACATACACTCACCGTGACGTGACTGCTCTTAGGCTGACACCACATCCGCTCAAAAATCTAGAGACGAAGAAAGCATGTCCACTTATTTTAAAGCCTTACATAAACACTTAAAACGGAAAATTCGGCTCTGGTATTTACCGTTTATTCTGTCTGACTGTTCGACGAGTAACGGTAACAGTTAGGAAAGACTCCATTGTTTTTCTACACATTTGTACACGTGCTATTTATAGTGAAGGAAAAAAGAAACGAGTTCGAGTTCCACCTTTACAAATATGAACATTATTTCTTTAATGTGGGTTGTACTTCATAATAGACCGACAGAAGAATCAA
Source organism: Myxocyprinus asiaticus (assembly GCF_019703515.2). Classification (NCBI taxonomy): domain Eukaryota; kingdom Metazoa; phylum Chordata; class Actinopteri; order Cypriniformes; family Catostomidae; genus Myxocyprinus; species Myxocyprinus asiaticus. The sequence goes on from NC_059367.1 coordinate 23,370,638, forward strand.
GATAAAGAGCTGTAATTACATGGTATCATACAAAAAGCTCTACAAATTCAAGGTCAACGTCAATCAAATGCATTTTTGACTAATACCTTTGCGTGAAAACGCACAATATACAACTACTAATCAACAAATGTTTCACTGTCCCATAGTTTTTATGTAGGATCTTCAGGGGTTGTGTTTCACTTTCAACCCGTCGTCTCGCTCCGCCCCAGTGTTTACCTCCGCGTATGGATACGTTCAGGTGACAGCTGGTATTGACTGGGACTTCTTCTTTAAATAGACTCTGGGCGGTTGCTGATTGGTCGATTTACATATAGAGCGTGTGGCGGATCGGGGGTCAGGAATTGGCTGGTTAGCAGGTCCCTGTTAGCCCCTGCTGGTAGATGCTGGAACTACACCACCCGATGACAAAAAGCATTTTTCTCCATAGACAGCCATTAAAAAATAGCCATGTTTTATGGAAAAAAATAAATAAATAAAAATTACAGGAGCCATTTCATTTTAAATTATTTCATTACATTATAGCACATCGTCATCCGGTGACGAATTGTTTTTGAAGGGCTCTTAAAAGCGTGAAATTGATTTATATTTTTCCCTATCTCTTCCCATTAACGAGTGATCAGTCACGTGACACCCGATCCCAGAACTGAGCGCCCATGAGAAAAGATGGCAGCCTCCATTTCGCACGCTCTCTGGGAACCCTGCGCTAGCTGAGCAGTCAGAGACGAATGGGTATGCTAACGGATAGCTCTCTTCAGGAGCTCCATGTGGCGGATTGCTAGGGGGAGGGGGAGTCGTAGTAAGCCCTTAATACATTCTAGTCGAGCATTGCATGAGTGTTACACTAAAGGCAACTTTGGTACCGTGGCAAACATATTTTTGCTATTCAAAATCATGAATTACTAGAAAATCCATACATACTGTAGAAATGCCACTACACATGCCTGTTCTGTGTAAGTATTATACGAAGCTCATCTGTTAGAATTAACATGGATGAAATTACGTTCAGACATTTAGGTGCAAAACAATGCATTATGTAATATGTCAAGAAATTCTGAATAGTCTAATTGTACTTCATCACCAATTGACTTATTTGACACTGGGAAGGTAGTGTTGTACCCCTAGTCACATTAAGCATTAGCCTACACATCAATACAGATGAGAAGTTACTAACTGCCAAGACAACAATTTCAGTGCTGAAACAATCCATTTATGTAGAGTATCCTTACACTGCTCAGTGATGGCCATTAAGTAAACCCATAAAATAAGCTGACACATTTGACAATTTATTGAGAAACTGCATTAGTTACAACACATTGATTGTGTGACAAAGACAGCTTACAAAACAAATGTTTCAGACCAAAATGCATTTGGCAACTCATTTTTGAAATCAGACAGAATAGAGGTACAGAAAAGAATGAAACGTGACTGAGGTACAAAACACATCACAAACATCAGGGTATGGTTCCCTTTCTTTGGGCATCAATAAGGCAGCTTGACAATGGGGAGGCAAACGTTGCTAATAAGTGCTTTAACCTAAATCTCCATCTTGATTATTGGCAAATGCTCAAAGCTAGTCTCACATCAGCAGCTTATAGCATCTTTCACCTGCCCTCAGCAGGGTTTAATACTCCTCTCCCTCCTCCTCATCCTCTACAGACTCTGTGCCCACTTCCTCATAATCCTTCTCCAGTGCGGCAAGATCCTCTCTGGCCTCGGAGAACTCTCCCTCCTCCATACCCTCTCCAACATACCAGTGCACGAAGGCCCGCTTGGCATACATCAAATCAAACTTGTGGTCCAGACGGGCCCAAGCCTCAGCAATAGCTGTGGTGTTGCTCAGCATGCACACAGCTCTCTGCACCTTAGCCAGGTCTCCACCAGGCACCACTGTAGGTGGCTGGTAATTGATGCCAACCTGTTGAGAGGGGAGACATTAACAAATCTGGTCCTGTCAGAAGAAAGAAAAGACTAAAATATATATATATATATTAAAAATAAAAAATAATAAAAAGTGCTTCATTCCATTCTACCTTGAACCCAGTAGGGCACCAGTCTACAAACTGGATTGAGCGTTTGGTCTTAATATTGGCAATAGCAGCATTCACATCTTTGGGTACGACGTCACCACGGTACAGCATACAGCAGGCCATGTACTTCCCATGTCGGGGGTCACACTTCACCATCTGATTGGATGGCTCAAAGCAGGCACTGGTGATCTCAGACACAGACAGCTGCTCATGGTAAGCCTTCTCAGCAGAGATGATTGGAGAGTAAGTGACAAGGGGGAAGTGAATTCTGGGATATGGCACCAAGTTGGTCTGGAACTCGGTCAGATCGACGTTCAGAGCACCATCAAAGCGCAGTGAAGCGGTGATTGAGGACACAATCTGACCAATGAGACGGTTGAGATTGGTGTAGGTGGGACGCTCAATGTCGAGATTTCGGCGGCAGATGTCATAGATGGCCTCATTGTCTACCATGAAGGCACAGTCAGAGTGTTCCAGTGTGGTGTGGGTGGTTAGGATAGAGTTATAGGGCTCTACCACAGCAGTAGAGACCTGAGGAGCTGGATAAATGGCAAACTCCAGCTTGGACTTCTTTCCATAGTCAACAGAAAGACGCTCCATCAGTAGGGATGTAAAACCAGAGCCAGTACCTCCACCAAAACTGTGGAAAATCAAGAAACCCTGGAGACCTGTGCACTGATCAGTCTAGATTGAGAGGGAAAGAGAAAAACATTATATATTTCCAGTATATTGATCAAATTACCTGTAGCACAAAAGCAAATTAATAGAGGCAAAGAGAAATGCTAAGATCAAAATTTCATACAAGTTTGCGGACACGCTCCAGGACCATATCAATAATCTCCTTGCCAACCGTGTAGTGGCCCCTGGCATAGTTATTAGCAGCATCTTCCTTTCCAGAGATGAGTTGCTCTGGATGGAACAGTTGTCTGTAGGTTCCACTCCTCACCTCATCTGAAACATAAGTTACAGGTATTAAAGAGCCCTTGATGGTACATCTGAAAGACTTAAAATGGAAAATGTGCTTTGCAGACCTCATGAGTGCAAATCTGTTATTTGGAAGTACACAATTTTGATGGCAAATTCTGGGGTCATAAAACACAATTAAAATACTTTGAATACACTATACTTGGTAGCTACATTTTTTATAAAAGCCAAACCACTTACCAATGACTGCAGGCTCTAGATCTACAAAAACAGCTCGTGGCACATGCTTCCCAGAGCCAGTCTCACTGAAGAAAGTGTTGAAGGAATCATCTACACTACCAACGGCCTTATCACTTGGCATATTGCCATCAGGCTGGATGCCATGCTCCAGGCAATACAACTCCCAGCAAGCATTGCCAATCTGCACTCCTGCCTGGCCCACGTGGATGGAGATGCACTCGCGCTACACAGACAAACACAAAAGAAAAGGGTTTAAATGGCTGCTTACAAACAACTGGCTCCAGGCTAGTGGTCAACCGATATGGGTTTTTTTAATGGCCGATGCCGATATCCAGAGAGCAGGGTGGCCGAAAGAATGATGATATAGTAAATTAGTGGTTGACCGTATATTGCAGAGGCCAATAAATCAGCCAATATTCAGAGTTTTTTTAATTATCGGCATCCGCCGATAAATTTTCCCCTTTGGCTGATTTGTTTCTTGAGGGCGCTGAAAATCGCCTGCTTGCATGTGAAGCAACTGAGACATGTAAACGATCACACAATTCATTGTTGTTACATGCCATCGAGTTACTACAACAGACCGGTGTGCAACACAGTCTCATTTAAACAGTCTGCATATCAAAGCCACAGCAGACATGTTTGAGCTCATAATGTTAAAGTGCTCAGCTGTTTCATTCTCCCTCTCTCTCCTCAACAGTTCCCTTTAACTGTCTTGTCTAATGATAAAAGGCAAATATTAATAAAGCTTCTATTATATACCATCTGCAAATCTCGTTTAAAAAGATGTAATTCAGGAACTTCACGAAAATCCAGCGTTTTCATCCTGTCGAGCACTCATCTAATATCTTCCTCTGAAAATAGTATTCTGTCAGACAAAAGTCCCTCTGATTCACAAATCATGACGGTCAGTGTGTGACAATCCAAGCAGGCGATCTAGGCCGTTTAAACTGTCAGGAGACTGCTGCTCAAGCTGGATCCACACGAGCGCGAGTGCAACTTCAAAGTAAAAGCGCTTCACATGTGCTGGAAGTAAATGTCTTATTCACTATGCACTGTGTGCAATTGGTTTGATTCTGTATTTTTTTAGAAAATGCGATTGCTAACGTGGACATGCCATCTATGGTTGCTGGACTACTGTGTGTACTGTTATTTGCTTCTTCCTAATATATTAATTTCTTCATGAGCAAATAAATTACTACAATTTGACTAAACAGAAATCAGAAGAAACTGCTATCTACCATTTAAAATACAATATCTTTTTTTTAGATTCTTTTTTACAAAAGGTAAAGTTGTGAAATTGAGTAAATATAGTGCTAAATAAGAGGTGTTTTTTTTTTTTTAGCAATTTTATGTTTGTTATCTACTATATTAAATTGTTTGATATCATTTTTTTAATGGCCGATATCCAGAGAAAGGGTGGCCAATACAATGCAGCTATATTAAATTGTTTGATATATTAGATAACAGTAGATAGCATGTCCACGATTGTGAACGTGGACATGCCATCCATGGTTGCTACACACAGTAGTCCAGCAACCATGGATGGTATGTCCACGTTAGCAATTGCATTTACTCCCAAAAAAAAAAAAAAAAAAAAAAAAAAAACCCTCAAACATAGCAAAAATTTTACATACAGTGCATAGTGAATAAGACATTTACTTATAGCGCATGTGAAGCACTTTTATCTTGGGCTGCATCCGAAAATGTAGGCAGCTGACTTGCTAACTTGCTGCCTAATCAGTTAATGGCTTAACTGACAGCGGAATGGAATTCTTAAGGAAACTGATCTCCCAACAGTTTGAAAAGCATCTTATTTTCATCGTACCTCCGTATACAGCCTCTGGAGGCAGCATTTTCCTAGTTTTGGAGGCAGCCTCGTAGTTGCACTCACGCGCTCGTGCTGATCCACCGCGAGCCTTAATCTTGTGACAATTTAACGGCCTGGATCACCTACTTTGTTACAGATGGACCGTCACAATTTGTGAATGAGGAAATTTTGATCCTGATATTTTTTATTATGGCTGATAGAATATGTGCTTCAGAGGAAGATATTAGATAAACGCTCGACTGGAAGAAAATGCTGGATTTTTTTTTAAACGAGATATCTGCATATTTGCAGACGTTATATACATTTTATTTATATTTGCCTTTTATCATTTGAAAAGTTACAGGGAACTGTTGAGGAGAGACTGTTATAATATGTGCTTCAGAGGAAAATTTATAAGCGTTCCACAGGATGCTGGATCTGCTGAAGTTGTGAGGTTGGTTTATTACATCTGTTTAAACAAGATATGTGCATATTTGCAGACGGTAGATGATATTAGTTTTATTTATATTTGCCTTTTTCTCATTAGACAAGACAGTTAAAAGTTACAGAGAACTGTTGAGGAGAGAGAGGGAGAATGAAAAAGGAGAGCACTTTAACATTACGAGCTCAAACGCGTCTGCTCTGATATGCGGAAAGTTTAAATGACACTGTGTTGCACACCTGTCTATTATTGTAGTAACACGATGGCACATAACAAAACGAACCGTGACTGGTTGTTTACATGTCACAGACGCTTCACATGCAGGCAGGCGATTTTCAGAGGCCTCAAGAAAAAAATAAATACAAAAATTAATCGGCCGATAACGAAAAAGTCAGAATATCGGCTGATTTATCGCCCTCTCCTCCTGTCACAAAAGACGCAAGGCTACTTCAGCAGCGCTGTCATGGCATCACAGAGTGTGGGGAATACTGGCATAGTGTTGCAAGACAAAAATTTTATTCAGCAGTTAAGAACGATGCAGTGGTAGAGGTATGGCGAATTTGAAAAGTTTGTGTACTGTTATTGTGGCGCTTCACACACAACAAGCAAAGGGAAAACAACGCAAGCTGTGAAACGGTCCTTATCACTCATGGCGGTAGCTTCCCAGTCTCCATCGGGCATCTCTGTAATAACATGAGTTACAAGATGTGGTGTAATTCAAACATCTTTATAAAATATTTCCTCATTAAATGGCATTAACAATAGTAGCACACGTTGAGTCTAGAAACATGCGCTCTTTCTCCGCTTTTCTTTCATCTCTTGCCCTCATGAGAGAGCGCGTTTCCCTCATTAAAAAGTTCAAGCAGCAACATGTGAAAAATGAACTATTAATACAATCATTCAACAAAATTACAAGGCAGGGAAGGAATTTATAAATATAACTATTTATACTATATTAAGATACCATAATATGATGTATAAAAATAATACAAAAATAAAATAAGGAATAATAATAGTAATATTTTGCCTATACTTGATTTAAAGACATATATAAGTGATTTTTAATAAGCCTTTTAAACTAGTTAAACTGTTTTTGTCTGCAAAAAACCAGGCAAAGTGATATTACTGGGAAGATGAAAATTCAATTAATAGTGACAGTGTGCAGAAAGCTTGGATGTAGCTAATTATGACAGATATCCTGATAAAAGGTGAAATGATCGGTATCGGCCGATCAGGTGACAAGAATATCAGTATCAGCTGTAAAAATCCTGATCGGAGCATTCTTAGTGGCAGGCAAAGGTGGCAAAGATGGGCACAGACCAGGACCCTGTGGAGAAAATCTGGGCCACACGTGGTCAGTCCGTGCGGACTGTGTCGAAATTTGCAAAACGCATACTGTGCGTGGTGCCATCAGCAACTCAGAGAACCAAAATATACTTTGGCCTCAAGTCTAACTATATCAGGTGTGGCCACATGGTGGAAAAAATTAAATACACTGTAGGCCAAAAATTCCCACCACAACAGTTAACTTTATTATTGGATACAAGTAAAAAATAAAAATAATGGTCTTGTTTTTGTCTTTGACAGGTTTAGTAGTACACTGAAATGCAGGCTTTTGAGGTGGGAACCCATGTGGTGTGTTGTGCAATGGTTGCTCAAAAAGCCTCATATAATTCTTAACCTTATATGGCTAAACTCAAATGGAAATTGACTTCTGTCTCATACATCTGAACTTGAAATAATAACTACAGGTTTTCAAATCACTAACTGAAGTTGAAAGGTTGGACTAAAGAGCACTAGGAACCGCCTACACCTGTAAAACATTGGAGTCAGATGCCTACAATTATTGAGTTGGCCAGCGAGCAGATGTGAAGACTAAAGAATAAAAAAAAATTACATCCGGTAATTACATTTTTTTTCCTCAAAAGGTTCATTACACGAAAATAAAAGGAAATTACTCTAACGCCATAGTTATCAGGAATGAATTACACCACACATTTCACTTCCTTGACCTGAAGTTCCCGCCTGTCAAAGTATCGATGCATTTTTTTAAATTACCTTTCAGATGAAATCATAATAGAAAGTTCTGAAGATTGTTGGTAGCTTTAGAGGACAGTTATATAAAACCACAGACTATTTAGAAAGACTTCGATCAAACCCAAATTCTACGTGGTTTTATAAATATATAAAGCAAAGACTGTAAGTTAACAGTGGGATAGTGACTTCAGAGAACGAACTCTCTGAGACCCGGACCTTTAACGTTTTATCGCAAAATGGGCGACAGGAAGGAGTCAGTAATCCGAACTCTGGCACAATAGTGAGAACAAAAAAAACAAAAAAAAACGTTATTCAGCAAAGCAACGACAAAAGACAATATGTAACTGTACTTTAAAAGAGTGACCGAGTTTTCTGTGAGAAAAGTATAATTTTTTTAAATATTTTTTAGAAAAGGTTAAAATGTGACGTCAACTGTTTCCCCATCCCCCAGCCTCGCGCTCCCACCGGACCAGGCGAGTGAAGGGGCCCTCCGCTGCGGGATTCCGCGAATTCCTCACACGCAGCATCTGGCCATTGCGTGCAGATCACATTATACTTCAATAATGCATACATACCGCACGGACAAAAACGTATTGTACCAATTTTTTAAGATCGCCTAAAACAAATATACATATTATAAATATATATAAATACACACTTCCTGCAGAGATGACACCAAAAATTTCACATGCAAATAAAGATTTGGAAGAGATGCTTATAAAGTTGGCTGATATTATCACTAAAGTAACGCCAATTTTAGATTATTACAAGTTACCGGTTTTTGTCAAATGTTAAAAGAATTAGACTTAAAAATAATTCCTCTACATGGGTAGGACAGGACATTTTTGAGCTTTTCTGTTAATATTGCAGATAGTCAGATTCTACAAGGGAGAGCCCTACTTACCATTTTGACTTAGTCTTCGAGGAGAAGGTTTTTTGAGGAAATTTGTAAGTTTTTTCGGTGGGAAAACGCCAAAAACTTTGTGAGCTCCGTTGACTACAGACGCGTTACGTGTCTCCGCCAACACAGCAGTAAGAGTCCAAAGGTGCGCGGTTTAGTTTTTATACTCGCCTGCACGCTCGTAGTGACGTTGAGCCTTGCGATTGGCTAACAGAAGCATCAAGACCCGCCTCGCCTTACTATTGGTGTAACCAAACGCTCATCTATCGATTTAAAAGAGGTTGCAACACTTCTAACCGCTCTCTCAAAAGCAAAATGGTTCTGCTATGTCTCCGCCTTTTCCCTTTGCTGACAAGAAAATATTCATATCGTTTTCTTTGCAAGAGGGGGAGGTATCGTTGGACAGTTCAAATTCCCTCTTTAGGTGATTCAGGTAATTCTTTTGTTCGACAACTTTTCAATGCAGGGTAACAAAAAAATTAAAATAGTTTAACTCAGTCATCAAAGATGCACAATCATATTTTTGTCCATAAAGAACAGAACAGAGTTAAACAAAACATTTTCATGGTTTACAAAATATTAACAAATATATTTACAATCACTTAAAACAAAAAAACAAAAAAACTGCATTTTACCACAGCGAGTTATTGCATTTGCAAATTTAGGGGAGGGAGAGCAGCTACCCTGGCATATAAATTATTCTGCATTTCAAGTGTGAAACTGTGAAAAGATAGATTGATTTCTGGGAACGTCCATCTAAAATCTTCACACAGGCAAGATAAAATGAGATTAGATGTTTGCAGTTGTCTCAGTTTTGTTACATGATAAACAGACATTTCCTTTATTGTCTTTATCATGAATTCACCATATTAAAACCACATTATCACATCAACAATGCACTGCAGAACTTCATCCATGCAATTTGTCCTCTATTCTTATTAATGGGTCAATTTGCTAGTATTCAACAAAACAACATAAGGTCTTTTTTTTTTTTACTGAGCACATACAGCTAAATTAACCCATTAATTCCGATTCATACTACCAAGCACACTTAAAACACCAGCATACTGCATTTATGGCATCTTGCTGATTGTTCTGTACATGATAATGGAAAAATCCATGGTGCATCAGGCACATTTATAAAGGGTTAGGTCAATAATGGGAGCCCAATCCACCAGAGACAGAACTAAGAGATAATAATGTCACTGCAGACATTACAGACTACGAGAGAAATTACACAAAGCACCTTTGTCAACATATCGAGATGAATCTGGTAATTTTCTCTTCTTTGACTAAAGAAGTCAGTATGCAGGAAGGACTCGGTCAGATGGGCAGGAAGGCATACACAAACTTCTCTCTTCTTGAAGACATTTTGACACCAGTATATTATATTGCACTTTAGAGGACCCAACTGCGTGAATCTCACAGGTAACCAACCATAGTTGTATGAAGAAAAAAACATGGTGGCAAAACACATGTTGACTGTATCTTAAAGTTATTGTTTTTCCTACTTCAAGGGAAAACACTGATATCTCAGATGGCAACAGAACTTGAGTCCAAATAGAGGAGAGAGTCATAAAAATGGAGTCTGGATGCTCCGCTGAGCAGTGGATCACCAATTCCGGTTTCCAAATATTCTAAAGCTCATCTGTTTCAGACTCACATCTCTTCTCATTTTTCTCTGAGCACACAAACACCTGCATCACAGCGCTGTGTTGCCATTGAAGTCACCACTTCCCAGCTGTCGATCACAGGGTCATAACATTCAATGCTGCTGAGTAAGGAGTTGCCATCGTATCTGCAAAAGGAGATACACAGGATATCAAAGCATCTTGTTAACTAAGAACATGCATTTATTTTCACATCACAGACAATCAAATCAACTAACAAAAAGACACAAAGCTGAGAAGTTGTTTTTAAAGGAATATTCTGGGTTCAGTAAAAGTTAGAGGGGTCATGACATGAGGAATAACATTTTCCTTGATCTTTTGACATATACTTACATACTGTAAGTTTCAGAACTGAAAACTTCCTCTTCAGTAGAAAAATACCATTTATTTAAACCAAGCTACAAAAATGGCTTGTTTAGAATTTGTGGAACTTGTGACGTCACAAGGACCAAATACATTTGCATATGACTCCCTCTTCAACGCCTATTTTTCCATCATTGCACTCTTGGCCCCGCCCACTGACACTCAGTCAGTCACACAGGAAGAAGAGAGAGATGGGCCTGTCATGGGAGATTCATCCAAATGGGACTTACACAGGACAGTTTCATGTGCCTATCTGGATTTAAATGTTTTTCTACATAAATGTGCATGGCTTTGACCATTATCATGCCTCTCGCACCGCTTTTAAAAGACGCAATGTCAAGTTATAACTCCAAAAACACTGCTGTTTTCTTGCTGTTTGAAGGCGTCCTGGACCGTTTTTGCACCCATCTGTTCTTTTTTAAATTTTGGTCTTGGACCAAACATGGACTAGATCTACGTATTTGATCGTATTGATACGTTTCCACACAGCACCGGCGATGTGTGCTGCGTTTTAATAGCAGTACAAGCGCAACTTTTAAAAACGCGTCTCATTCTGCTAATGCCACTGACTGGAAGAAATACATGCAGTCTTGTGTGTAAACAAACCTGGAAAATGTGAGATGTCATTCTGGTGAAGACCAGCGTCACAGCTTTGGCCTATTGAAGCCGTTTGAAGCACCCAACATCACCGTGGATTGTATTACGCTTGCGTATTCATAACATTTTAGCGTAGAATGTGTGTTTTCGACTCATATCAGCATGTATTGCTTGTCAAAGGAACTAATATTGAAAGATGGGGCTGTTAAAATTGGACAAAAAAACTTAAGAAACCAATTCCATTCATGAATGTTTCAAAGGTCATGACTGTTTGATAGTTTATGCTGTACTTGAGAGAACAGTTTGATATGTTCAGATGAAATGTGTTGAGTGTACGTTATATGTTAACCCTGAAATGTAGTACTATAATGTTGTGTTTCGTTTGTTTATTTTCTTCAGATTGAGTTAAAAAAATGGCTGTATTGGAAGGACTGCATGATGTTAGCCAATCACAACTGTGGGCATTTACATTTAATTTTTTAAAGGGCCAGGCAGCTTAAAACCGAGCGTTTCAGACAGATGCTAAGAGACAGTGTGGAAGATTATTATATATGACTATATTATGACTGTTTGGTGCAAAAAACTTTACTTACATAAGTGGACCTCAGAGAAGATTAAAAAAATAAAATAAAAAGAGAGTATGTTATGACCCCTTTAAGCTCAATCAACAGCATTTTTTTCAACTCATTCTTTATTTTCTTAAAACAAATAAAAAACTAAAAAATACATTTGGGTTCCAGTGAGGCATTTACAATGGAAGTGAATGGGGTCAAACCATAAACGTTAAAATACTCGTCCTTTCAAAATTATAGCCACAATACGTAAACAATAAGTTTGGTAACATGATTTTAGTGTGATAAAATCACTTGCTAACCTTTTCAATGTAAAAGTTATAACCAATTATACAACTTTGTTGTAGACGTAATGCTGTAAACCCTAAAACCCTGAAACAACTGTAAAAACAATGATTTACAGCTCAAATAATACACAAGTTTTAAGAGAATAATTAATATGTGCTTTTATAAAATTATAAGCTTCACATTTCTGCGTTAAAACTCCAAAAATTGGCCCCATTCACTTCCATTGTAAGTGCCTCACTGGAACACTCACTTTTTGAATTTATTTATTTTTTTAAAGAAAACGAGGAACAGTTTTCATTTTTGTAGGAATCAGCATTATGCCACAAATGCTGTTGATTGAGCTTAACTTGTATTGAATGCGGAATATTCCTTTAATGTGCATATTGACATCTCACCCTGCAATGGCGTAAAGGCGGCCCCTCAGGACAGTGGCTCCGACATAGCAGCGTGGAGTGGTCATATTGGCTACAGTGGTCCAGTAGTCTGTGCGGATGTTATAAACCTCTACGGAAGATAGGTGGGCTGTGCCATCAAACCCTCCGACAACGTATATGTGATCATTCAGCAAAGCCACGCCAGCACCTGCCATACACAGATAAAAACAGTTGAGTGGTGATAATGCTAGAAACGTTATACAGAAAAGTCTGGTTTCCCAACTACTCACTTAAATATGTTTTAGGACTTATTACAGAATATAAAATATATGCATGCATGCATGCATACCCGATCGTTTGTTGGCCATGGGAGTGACGCTGGTCCAGTGCCCTGTGTGAGGGTCATACCGCTCTACAGAATTGAGGATGTTCAGACCATCATAGCCTCCTGCAGCCACAACACCACAATGTTTACCACAGGACAGAAGAATTGTAGGTCTACATAAACATGTCGGTGCCAACCCTCCCAGCTTTCTGTTCTTATGCATGCTGATTGGGAGGAATTGTATTTCTGGTTTCTCAGTACAAGAACACCAAAATAATTTAAGTCTTAATAGACTTCCAGTGAATTTCAATTTACCTTTATATAACAAATGTAACTTTTTCTCTGAGAATAAATATTTGGTGCATCTCAATCAGCTCCCTATGTCGTGAATCAGTTTATCGTGAACACAAATTCAGGCACTGGCAAAGGTGTTAATCCACTGAACTTTGAGACACTTATGACTCAATTACCTGCGACACGATAACGGGCTCGCGCATCACACAGCTGGTATTAATCAACAACATCTCTGTATAGATGACACTGTTGTGCATTTTCGTTGTAGATATTCAAATGTACATTGTTATTATGAAAGATAAATGACCATGAAATAAAAATATAAAGGAGTGTATTTTTATGCTTCTTCTAACAACTCTAAAATTGAAAAGATTGTTTCCATTTCATGGTCATTATGGATGAATGACATTACAAACAACATCTCTTTTAAATAGAAAATAAAGTTTTGACTTCATAGTTTTACAATTGTGCTCGTGAGACTTGAGACTTCAGAAAACCGACAACATTTCCGCTAAGGGGACATAGTGAGCAAGGATGCTCCATGGTTTTTACGGTGCATTCTCCGACTTTTTTGGGAGCAAACGTTTCAGTGCACTGGAACGATTTAGCGAATTAGACAGCCCTAGAAATGGCTGACTCACTGATCAGTGCCCTGACTACTGAACTAGGAATCTGATTGAAACATCCATTGTATCATTCTGAAGTTCCATACATTTTCATCTGTAGAACATTACCTAAACAGTAGATGAGTCCACTGGCAACTACAAGTCCTGCTCCCTCCCTGGCAGTCTGCATATCTCCCAGCATGCTCCACTGGTCAATATTGGGGTCATAACGTTCCATACTGGTGTGACGTCTACTACCATCGAATCCACCTGCCACATAGATCATGTCTGGGAAAGAAAAAATGATCAGTATAATGTAGGGCAGAAAATGGGAGTCAGAGAAGTTTTGTAAATACCAACATTTTTATTGACACAAAAGGTGGTTTGCTCAACTGACAATAATTCTTCTGAAAAAAGAAGTGCTTTAGGTGATGTTCAGCCTGAGAACGTTTACTGAAGGAAATCACCTACTTTACATCCACTGAACACAATTTAGACTTACTGAACTTGTTTGGTTGAAGATTTAGTTTCAGCCTTGTGTTATCTGTACTGCTTCAATTAATCGTCACATCTCAAAAAGTCTACATAAATACAGCCCACATTAGGCCAGAATTTAAAAGAAAACAGGGATGTACAAAACTACATATGCTCAAAGTCTAATCAATCTTAAAGAAATCTTGTGTAATTAGACACAATGTTTCTTAGGGGGAGTTTACATAAGATGCATTCTTGGGTTCAAAATGGAGCACAGACAGAATGTAACAGAATGTAACAGAATGCATGAGTCTCAAACCACTTTTCTGAAAGTTGGCCAATTTTTATCTTGACACGTCATCATAAAAACACAACACTTAAGCAAGACTAAAAAAAAAACAGACCAGTGTGTATGGCTGTGTCAACCGTGCTTTAAAGGGGAAGAATTTAAACTCTTTTCTGAGAGGGTTTTACCATGTAAACAGTCTAACAACAGTCATCAAATTGAAATAAATTAGTCGACCTCACTAAACAACTAGTCAACTATCATGGCTCATCCTTAAAAGAAACTTTATTAAAGTGTGCAAATAAGCATCAGAATAACTTAGGTTCAGAGTGACAAATGTGACACTTTTACCTCCAAGAGTTGTGGCTCCCGCAAGGCCTCGACGTACATTCATTGTTGCGACGGAATACCAGACTCCATCTTCATCTGCTGTGTAGTCCAAACACTCAACTGAACTCAGTCGTGATCGGCCATCGTACCCACCAATAACGTAAACACGGTCATTAAGCGCAACAGTTGCAACATACCGTCGCTTCCTTGCAATGTTCTGGAACATAAAAGCACAAGGTGGGATGTTATTTTGAACAAAGCTGTCAATAACTACTTCGCAGTCAAAAATGCACACTTTACATCACACTTAATTACTCCAGCATGCAATTACCACAGACCTGCAAACAGTCAGAGTCATAACATGATCTGGGGTGATGGATGCACAACCACAATTTGCTCTAACAGCCCTTTTAGCCACTGACTTTGGGAAAAAAGTGAATAGGTGTGTGTGACGAGGAGGAGGGCGTGGCCGGGCCGTGAGGATGCACGCCCTCCTCCTCCTCGTCACAGTGTGCTCAAAAGATGAACAAAAGAAAACTTCACTCACAGGCAGAAAGCTCCACTCTCTGGTTTTGGGATCATACTTCTCAACAACATCAATGGGTGACTGTTGGCTTCCAAATCCTCCGATTACCAACAGGACCTCTTTGGCACCTGAAACCCATTCAAAAAAAAGTCTGAATGCATTATTAATTAATTATTAATTAATAATTAATTAATTATAACAAGGCTTCCCTAGAAAATCAACATGTTAAGGCAGGCTTATCTGATTCACCAACAGCCTGATCTTACATAATGAATTTTACATCATCACTGTGACTAATGGTCTAAAAGTCATTTTTAAGGATTCATTGGAATGAAGGATTTCAGGCCTAAATACTAAAAACACACA
This sequence comes from Myxocyprinus asiaticus, assembly GCF_019703515.2. Taxonomy (NCBI): domain Eukaryota; kingdom Metazoa; phylum Chordata; class Actinopteri; order Cypriniformes; family Catostomidae; genus Myxocyprinus; species Myxocyprinus asiaticus. Next base: position 23,386,086 of record NC_059367.1, read on the forward strand.
GAGGCATCAGACCGAGTCTTGCTTGGGTTCGAGGACTCTGCATCTCGCTTCGTAACTCTGGCCGAAGGTGAAACTTCTTTGCTTCATCCACCAAATCTCGACATGGCAAACTGCAACGTATCAATGGCTAAAACACACGCAGACACATCACTCCATTTAATGTACAATGATCACTGAATAATGCACAAAAAATGAACTGCAAAAATACATGCAACTGCTTCATCCTGTACACTTATTTATTCAGGTGCATTGGAGAATCTAACCTCTATGTCAATGACATCAGTGATGTATCGTGGGGTGAGCAGCGGCATGCGCACATATTCCAACAGATCGGGCAGGTACGGCTCTCTTTCCTTTTTGTTGTGCTTCACCCAGTTCAAAACTGCCTCGAAAACAGGCTCCTCAGAATCAACCTGTACACACACACACACACACACACACACACACACACATACGAATACACCATTCAGATTTGTTCAGACATAATCTAGGACAAAGGTCCCTGAAGCATGACATTATTGCAGCGATTATTCCTTTTTATTTTCAAGGTTTAGAACTGCAACTTCTGGATGTGACTGTAAATTCAAGTCCAGTGGCTGTAATTAAACCTTCACAATAAATGGGCCAAGTTGAAAGTCAGCAATTTAACAACAGTTTGTGTGTGCATAAACAGATAAAAGAAAGACATGAAAATAAGGGGGTGGGCTGCACTTGAAAGGAAACCAAAAGAAAGACAATTTCAAACTTGCAGAGAAATATACTGCCAAGACAGCTGGCCTGAACTGGTTTTTATGAGTGAAGCGCAAAATTCTGTAAAACAGACACAGTTAAGATACAATGAAGTCTCACTCTGATCAGGAGATATGTAAGCTTTTATACACCGATCAGCCACAACATTAAAACCACCTGCCTAATATTGTGTAGGTTCCCCTCGTGCCACCAAGACAGCTCTGACCCGTTGAGGCATGGACTCCACAAGACCTCTGAAGGTGTCCTGTGGTATCTGGCACCAAGACGTTAGCAGCAGATCCTTTAAGACCTGTAAGTTGCGAGGTGAGGCCTCCATGGATCAGATTTGTTGGTCCAGCACATCCCATAAATGCTCAATCAGATTGAGATCTGGGAAATTTGGAGGCCGAGTCAACACCTTGAACTCTTTGTCATGTTCCTCAAGCCATTCCTGAACAATTTTTGCAGTGTGGCAGGGCGCATTATCCTGCTGAAAGAGGCCACTGCCATCAGGGAATACCGAATGAAGGGGTGTACGTGGTCTGCAACAATTTTTAGGTAGGTGGTACTTGTCAAAGTAACATCCATCCCATGAATGCCAGCACCCAAGGTTTCCCAGCAGAGCATTGCCAAGAGCATCACACTGCCTCTGCCGGCCTGCCTTCTGCCAGTTTGTGCTACAGTAGCTCTTCTGTGGGATTGGACCAGATGGGCTAGCATTTGCTCCCCACGCACATCAATGAGCCTTGGGCACCCATGACCCTGTTGCCGGTTCACCGGTTGTCCTTCCTTGGACCACTTTTGGTAGGTACTAACCACTAGACCACAAGACCTGCTGTTTTGGAGATTTTCTGACCCAGTCATCAAGCCATCACAATTTGGCCCTTGTCAAAGTCACTAAGATCCTTACGCTTGCCCATTTTTCCTGCTTCCAACAAATGAAATTCAAGAACTGACTGTTCACATGCTGCCTAATATATTCCACCCCTTGACAGGAGCCATTGTACCAAGATAATAAATGTTATTCACTTCACCTCTCAGTGGTTTTAATGTCGTAGCTGATCAGTGTATAATAACCTTTGTTTCACTCAGACTGAGATATCCATAAGAACAAAGGAGTTGAATGCAGGTAAGGTGTCTGTAAGGGAAAGACAGAGTTGAAGTTGAATCTCACCTGGATCTCATCGCACTTGATGAGCTTTTCCACCTCACTTTGACCGAGCAGCATATACTCTTCCTGTTGCACTACCTCTGCAAAGTGCTTCTGTGAGAACAGTTCAGCAGCCTGCATCAAGTCCAGACAGTTATGCGTTTCTGCAAAGTCTCTGATTCCCAGACAGTTTGATGGATCCAACTGACTATTAAGAAAATCACAGCAAGCTCTCTTCACACCTGTGGGGACCACACACGCACACAAATAAACATACACACCATCAAATGGGTTTAAGCTGTGTAGTAAAAAGGCACAATAGAAAACAGAATAAGCAGATACAAATAAGCAAACTATTTTCTGTATTATGTGTGGCTCTTTAATGGTTTGATTATTGTACCGTTACTTTAGTAGTATTAAACAATCAAGGCCTTTCATTTTTAATAGTTCTCATCATTTACTCACTCTGATGCCATCCCAGATGTGTATGACTTGGTGTGTCTTTCTTCTGCTAATAAACAACAAAAACAAACAAAAAAACCTCCTAAATAAGAGATATTTATCAGCTCTGTAGGTCCATACAATGCAAGTGAATGGTGGCCAGTTCTCTGAAGGTCCAAAAAGCACATAAAGGCAGCATAGACGTAATCCATACGACTCCAGTTATTAAATCCATATCTTCAGAAGAGATATGATAGGTGTGGGTGAGAAACAGATAGATATTTAAGTCCTTTTTTTACTATGAATCTCCATTTTCACTTTCTTCTTTTGTTTTTGGCGATGCTCATTCTTTGTGCATATCGCCACCTACTATGCAGGAAGAAGAATTTATAGTAAAAAAGGACTTAAATATTGATTAGGGTCCATATTCACAAAGATTTTTATCTTACTACTAAGAGTTCTCCAAAGAGATCCTAGCTAGGAGTTTTTTCTTAAAACCTATTCACCAAACTGCTAAGAGCAAATTAACTAAGGAAATCTTAAGATGAGAGTTAGGCGGAGTTGACCTTGTTGCTATGGATGACGTCACGTTTTATTAGTGTGCTTTTTTAAATCACCCACAGTGATTGGTAGACAGGGAACCGCTATTTGTCAGCCAAGACAGACAACGATATACAGTATTATATATTAGAGCTGTCAGAATTAACACGTTAACGCATGTGATTAAGTTTAACACATACATTTTTTGCTAATCGCGATTAACTTATATACCATTAATACGGCATAAACACTGGTGTGAAGGGTGAAACCTTTGTATTGTGTCCATCCGGTGTCATTACACTGATGCACACTTCACAAACTGACACAGCGCCAGAGCCCTTCTACCAAGAGGAGCCCACAATAGCATAAAATAGCATAACACGACGGTCCCATTGACATTCTATAGGCGGTAGAATATATATTTATATTATATATATATATATATATATATATATATATATATATATATATATATATATATATACATACATACAGTAGATTAGATATGGATGAAAATGGATGAAATGAGCATGCATCCCATCAACAGCACCAAAACACTGGGTAGCCCTGTGATTGCCGTGATTCCCCGTGAATGCCCCCTTTTTCTCTGCAGCAAATGCGCATCCTCTGGAAAAAATATGCTATGAACTGTCAGTTGATATTCGGTCTGGAGAGGGCATATTATATAGTTTGATAGATGATTCTGCTGACGAATGACAGAAATTCTCAATTCATCCACGCTACACAGATTTATTTTGATGTGGCCGGGAGCACAGAGTTTTTAAAACCTTTATCTCTGGTGTAATTGGTTTGTTTCAGTTTTTGAGAGAGGTTACTGCACCTCTAACTATGTTTACAATAATAAAAATACCCTTGTGATTCAGGCTATACCTTTTTTAAAGGTCAATGTCAACATTAAAATATTAATTATATAATATTATTAAAATACATAGACTCGTGATTCAGGCAATACCTTTTTAAACAGTCAATGTCATAATAATATTCTAATATATTGATTTTAATGTGGATTGACAACAGCAGATATGCTTCGGATTGTTTGTGAGTCCTCAGGAGGACTTCTAAGCTGTCGTGAGTTTAGGAGCTACTTTAGCGTTAAAATGCTTAATGAATTACTCTTAGATAAAAATGTTAAAGAGTCCTAAAATTGAGTGACACACCCCTAATTTTTAAGAGTTACTCCTAAATTTCCATGTTAGGAGCTACTTTTAGCCTTAAGATTTTTTGTGAATACGGGCCCAGTTTCTCACCCACACTTATCCTATCGCTTCTCAAGACATGGGTTTAACCACTGGAGTCTTATTGATTACTTTCATGTGGCCTTTATGTGATTTTAAGACCTTCAAAGTTCTGGCCACTATTCACTTGCATTGTATGGACCTACAAAACTGAGAAATTCTTCTAAAAATCTTAATTTGTGTTCAGCAGAAGAAAGAAAGTCATACACATTTAACGCAACAAGCTTTCCATCACATCTCATTGAAAAGCAACCCTGCCTGGTACTGCCACCACCCAGGGATGGTGTTACCTGGATGTTGGGCTGCATTTTGTATGTGCCAAACATAAATGTTTTTCTTTTAGGCCAAAGAGCTCAACTTTCAAAAACAGGCCAAAGAGTTCAAATGACAAAAAGCTTTTAGGTTGTCACAGGGCTTTTGGCGAACTCCAGTCAACAAATCAATGTTGGTCCTTCTCAGAAAGGGCTTTTATCCATTCTCTCAAAAATGGCAAATCAGTTAAGTGCTCAAGATTTTTTTTCTTTCAAAAATACTGTTTCTAAGAAGGCTAAAAGCTTTTTCCAGCCTATAATAATGTATTACTTTCTGGAAAAAGTAATACATATCACTAACAATGATTTGTTCTTAACAGTGGAGACAAAGACTGATAGAAACTCTTTTAAGTCTTCTCTAGACTTTATCCTCTGCAATGTTCTAATAGCAGATTTGTGACAATAATAACCCCCTCATGTACTACAGGTTTGTCCATGTGTTTGTTTTCTTCCCAGTGGAGCATTCTCTTATGCTCTCATCTAGTTTTTAATGTATATTGCCTCATGACATAAACATAAAATCACATCAACCAAAAAAAGTTGAAAACACAATGTCTGTCATTCTTTTTTTTTTTTTTTTACATTAGACATACTAGGATTTCATATCTTTTTCTCATCATATCTCTATCATATATTGCACGAGTAAAACACATGGCTACACACCATCATGTGTATGATACAGATGTACTAAACTCACTTATCAAACTTTTTGTTTGACACAAGCTATCTTAGTAAAACTAGTTTGTTAATGATAGATATTATAATGTAATCCTGTTAACAGGTTACTGATGTTAGTAATAACGTCCATGTCAACAAATGCAAAACTAGAAAAAAAAAAAAGTTAATTTAGCTCTGTTTACACATGCAACGACTTCCAGAGACAAAGCGACATGATCTCATTAATTTTCAATGAGAGCTGGTGGCATGTGCGACTAGATGTGGGCATGTCCAGCAACTTCAGAAAGTGTTAGAAATGTTTTAAGCGACTACCAAGAGGACTGAAGACCATGAGTGGAGGTCAGTGTCAGTGGAGGTCAGTGTCAGTGGAGCTCACTTCACTGTTCTATATGATTTGTCTGTAACCACATTGATATAGTAAAAATGATGTGTGGAAAAAACGTCAGCAGTCTAAATGAATTTGATTTGTACATTGATAGATCATTCATCTTGTTAATGATTTCATGCAATGAGCACTGCTGCAGTTCATATTAAAACACTCTTCCCTTCAGAATGTGCATTTTTAGGAAAAAGAAAATTGATTTCTTGTCAAATTATTCGTACATTGATGGGTCGTTCATCATCTAGTCAGTGATTTAATGTACTGCTGTAGTTAATATATCAACAATCTCCACTGCAGAATGCTCATTTGTCAACCATTAATACGGCATAAACGGCCTTGTCAAATTACACCAATCAGCCACAACATTAAAACCACCTAACATTCCTAACATTGTGTTCTACATTCAAATTCTAGAGACTGTTGTGTAAATCCCAGGAGAAATACTCAAACCAGCCCATCTGGCACCAATAATCATCCATGCGATTATCTAATCAGCCAATCGTGTGACAGCAGTGCATAAAATCATGCAGATACGGGTCAGGAATCTCTAGAATTTACTCAGAATGGTGCCAAAAACAAAAAACATCCAGTGAGGGGCAGTTCTGTGGATGGAAACGCCTTGTTGATGAGAGAGGTCAACAGAGAATTTCCAGACTGGTTCGAACTGACAAAGTCTATGGTAACTCAGATAACTGCTCTGTACAACTGTGGTGAGAAGAATATTATCTCAGAATGCTATTCTGAGATGCGGGTTGGCGCTGTTTTGGTGGCAAGAGGGGGACCTACACAATATTAGGCAGGTTGTTTTAATGTTGTGGCTGATCGGTGTAGAATGATATCTTACTTTTACAGGCAACATATCTAATCTGTGATCAGATTTTCAAAAGATATGGCCAGACATCCAGTCCACCAATAACAATAAAGCGACAGCAGAAGGAACGGCCACTATAGACTTCACAGCACAGAGACTAGCGATAATATTAAGTCACTGCATTTGTGAACAGAGCATTAGGCTGCATATATGCAGACAAAATAATGTAATAAAGTAATGATCAGAAACACAAAGATATGAATTGACCCTTCGCGAAGCCCTGCCTTAAGTGTAACTGACCAATCTTATCTTAGCAAATGTTGCCGTAGGCCATTTTCATCTGACAAGCTTTTGCTTTTTTCAAATGAGAGTCTATGGTAGTCATGAGTAGTTTTAAGCCAAATTTTATGGAAATTATCCAAAAATATGGGGAAAACCCCCCGTTTTTGCAGGGTCAGTTATAACAGTGACAAAAGGTACCCAGTGAGGATACATGTGTTTTTCTTTAAATTAATCCTGAGAAGTGCATGCTATGGATTAACCCTCCTATTGTGTTCAGGTAATTTTTGACCCAGTAGAGGTAAATCATAATTTTTAAATACCACATAGTTTTTTGTACAGGAACCAAACTTTGTGTCTTTGTCAAGACTACCAAAATGAACATAATTAATTTATTTAAGATTTTTAGAAGAAATTATTTAAGAGATATAAATACATTTGATAAAATTGTTACATCTTTTGTGTTCCCGGGTCAATTTTTTAATCACTATGCCAAATATTTTGCCAAAACAATGTGCTGTTCATGGCAATCTTCCTTTCATTCCTATGGGAAGTTCTACAAAGCTTATCAGAGCAAGAAACGGTAACCAATGGGGGTTGGAGCTTAGCGCAGGGTCAGTTGGGCAGGTTTGTGTGTTTGTACCTTTAAGCTGCAGAAGACAGGCAGCAGGCAGCAGCTCCTGCACATTTTCAACGGTAACCAGCACCGTCTCTGTGTAAACAAAGTCCAGCAGGATCTCCATAGTGGAGGCAGTTAGGCCCTGAATGTCCACAAAGGACTTCCCTTTTTCAGAAAGCTAGACAAAGACAGGTCAGATTTAATAAGTGAATAACTACACTAATATAACACATACCTGAAAAAAAAAGAAGAAAATTTGTTTTTGTGCAATGGCAAAATAGTATGTTGGAGTAGGAACTATGTTTAGCACCATGTGCTTTGGGGGTAAGAACTAAGGAAGAAAAAACTCACAGTTCAAATATATAAGTTTTGGGTCAAGTGTCCAGAACTGGCATTCCAAAATTACTCCATATCGAGAAAAATTGACAAAATGAAGTGAAAATTCTTTAACAAAACCAATATTAAAAATTGCGATTCAGCATTAGGACAATGTTTGCCTCGTGAAGCAGTTGATAAGAGCGACACACACACACACACACACACACACACACACACACACATTAAGATGTTTATTAAGATTAATCCCTCGCTCTGTATGCCAAATGTCTTCTAACAGTTATCCTTCTTGTTTTATTCATTTATAAGTGGTACCATGCAGTGCAGCTGATCAGTTGGGCACTGGTGGTCCACATTGCACTGGAGAATCGACTGGCATTCGCAGTTAGGGTGACCAGATGTCACTTTAAAGCCGTGGACAGTTCCGATTTTACAAGTCATGTACCGTGTCATGGTGGACTTACAGTCAGGACACCTTTTGTCCTAATAATTAGTCTAAGGCAGCTATAAATAAGCGTTTTAAATTGACATCAGTGTTTTGTGCGTTTTTGAAATGAGAAATCAGAGTACTGAAAGAATCAGTTAATTTTTTCTTTTTTACATATTGCAGTGCAATGAACAAAGCGAGATGTGGTTCAGGGAATATACAGAGTTAACATAGGGTGCTTCCAAGACAGATGAGCATTCATGCCAGTGAATTATAACAGTAAATAATAAATTATCAGATCATTCCCACATCCATGTTTTTGAATGGGAATATGGGTAACCTTTACCTACTGGGTCGTATAAATGGCAGTTTTGTGTGCCTTTTATTATCGGACAAATGTGAAGGCTATGTGTAAATGCTGATTTTAAGTTCACTGGTCGAGCTTTTGAGAGATGAGCATTCATGAACTAAATAAAATAAACTTGCCTTCTTTTAGCATAATTTCCATGATGAGCAAGTCCCTCACACCTAAGCTCCCAGAGCGGGGTACAGTTAGCTTTAGGTTCGATATTTTTTTATATTCGGTTTTTCATATCCGCGCTCTCTGCCGGTGGCAACTTTGCAAAGATTGCGCACACATGGTATATAAATATAAATGGTATATAACTTTAATATACAGACATAAAACACTGCACTCAGAACTGTCAGTTGGTGTGGCTGCAGAGTAACGACTGAAAATGATCCAATGTGCTTTCATTGCTTACTTCTAAAGGGACTGTCTGAAACTTCCACTCACTATTAAACACAGGCGGTGTCCAATCACTCATTCAGTTGACGAGCAAGTTTAAAACATTAAAAGTACACTTTTACATTCCAAATGTTGTAGTAGGTTGCCAGTTAAAAGACTGAGCTACTACAAGTGAGATTTTTACAGTAAATCCAATAATATGAATACAGTATTATATTATTTAAAATAAATAAATAATTATTCACCAAAATTATATTTTCACATTTCAAATGTTGTAGTAAGTTCCCAGTGTATAGACTGACATACTAAAGATGAGATGTTTACAGTAAGTCCAATAATACGAGTACAGTATTAGATTATTCAAGAAAAAAAAAAACAACAACCTACAATTCACCTAAATGTTACTTCACATTCCACTGATTTATGACAGGTGAGATTATTACAGTAAATTCAATAATATGAGTACAGTATTAGGTTATTTTAGGATAAACATCATAAAAATTCCTGAAAATGTTTTTTCACATTCCAAAGGTTATAGTAACTACCCAGTAGATTTACTGACTAACTGTAAAAAATCTCACCTGTAGTTAGTCAGTCTATCTACTGGGAATTTACTACAACCTTTGGAATGTGAAAATAACATTTTGGTGAATTTTACTTAATTCACTTTTTAAATAATCTAATACTACTCATATTATTGGACGTACTGTAAAAATCTCACCTGTAGTAAGTCAGTCTATCCACTGGGAAGCTACTACAACCTTTTGGAATGTGAAAATAATGTTTTCGTTAATTTTAGTGATTTTTTTCCCCCCATAATACAAGTGAATACTGTACATTCATATGCACAGCCATCTCAGAAGCTCGGAGGATCATCAGAGACTCCAGCCACCCGAGCCATGGGCTGTTCTCACTGCTACCATCAGGCAGGCGGTATCGCAGCATCAGGACCCGCACCAGCCGACTTCATGACAGCCTCTTCCCCCAAGCAATCAGACTTTTGAACTCTTGATCTCTCACGATCAATATACATCAGCACTGCACTTTATTAATCTTATTATCTCACACTGGACTGTCATAAATTATATTCTCTCTTAACAACACACTGGCAACTGACTATCAACCGACAGCCTGAATGTCAATACAGTACAATACAAACTACTGTACATTTTATATATACTATTTTTATATTGTATATAAATATACAATAATATATTTATTGTATATTACTGTATATCGTGTATTCTATATTGTGTGTATGTGTACACTGTACATTGTATATTATTATTTGTATATCGTGTTGTGTGTAATTATGTGTATATTAGATTTTAAATTGTGTTGTGTAAATCTGATGTTTATTGTAAATTGGTATATGTTTCATCACTGTCATGACTGCTATGTTGCTCGGAACTTCACCCAAGAATTTCACACACTATTGCACTTGTGTATATGGTTGAGTGACAATAAAGTGATTTGATCACTCTACTAAACCTGTGAAATGTTGTTTTTTTTTTTTGTTTGTTTGCATTTTTAAATAACTAAGTTTTTTTATGATAGAACATGCAAGTCAATAGTCACATAAATGACTGCTCTGACCCCAGTGACATTTTAGTTGTGGGTGGAGTTTTCAGACGATCCCTTATGCACCATAGGCGAATAGCCAACAAATATCTAACCTAAAACTAACTTTACCCTGCAGTTAAACTTAAGCCTAAGTCTTTACAATGTATGTATATGCTTCAATAGTCTTATGAATGTATGGTTATAACCATGCCTTTTCAAACCAGAGCAACGTCAAAGACATTAGGTTTATGCGTAGGGCTGTCTGATAAATCTGACTATTTGATGAGAGAGAGATATCTCAGCTGCAATAAACATGGCGAATTTTGGAGAATAATTTAATATTCTGTCTCACAGCATTGAGGAGGACGACGGTGCAGATTGACCAATCAGAAGAAAGGGGCGTTTCAGGCCCACCCATTTTTGCGGATCAAATATTCAAGTCATATATTACTTAAATAATCAAAACGCACAGTGTCCCATGGCTATTTTTCAAATTTCCTATTTTTAACGTGAGCATTAAATCGAAATTATGAAAAACAAGTCATTATTTTTTTTATATTGGTTTTGTAAACGAATAATGAAATAAGTTGTTTTTTTATTTTTCTGATTTTGAATTCCAAATTGAATATGAAATGAACGAATGATACACGGATTAACCAGCCCTTTGAGATCGTTCCACTCAGATTCAGCATGTCGGAGAATAAAAGAACACTTGCGCCTCCTACTGTGAAGGAGCAGAATTTATTTTATTTTTTTTACCTACAAAGCTGAGATATTCATCTAAAAATCTTCATTTTTCAGAAGAAGAAAGATAGTCAAACACATCTGGGATGGCATGAGGGTAAATGATGAGAGAATTTTCATTTCTGGGTGAATTATTCATTTAAGGTTGTTTGTTCAGGCAAATAATTTGAGAACAAGCTGCGCTAACATTGCCAGGTAAAAGCATTGTGGTTTAAACAGTGATTTCTGACATATTTTCAAAACCAGTGTGGACAAGGAGGGTGTTTGTTACCTCACTGGTGAACATGGCACAGAAATAATCACTGCAGGCAGCCAGCACGATGCGGTGGGCAGGGAAATCTGTGCCCTCCACCCTTAGAGTGATGTCACACAGCGTGTTGCTCTTCCTCAGGGCATTCATGGCGTTCAATATGGATTTGGCGTGCGAATTGGTCATGATGTCCTTGGGCGCCATGACAACAGGGGGAGGGGTGGAGTGACAAATCCTCAGGCACAACAGGATGATGCCTTCTGCAGGACACAACCAATCAATGACTACTTTATATGACCAATAATCGCAAAATTCCTGGCAACAAACTAAAAGCACAGTCTAATGCATAGATGTTGTGTACACATCCCAAATTTGGGATGAAAAAAAAAAAACCACACACACACACTTTTTATTAGTTAAACACTTAGGAGACAGTGTAGCAAACTACTACACCAATAATCAATTCCCAGATCAAGAGAGGAGAAATACTGATAAGCATTGCATTGCACGTCGAAATCAATATCTGTGTTTTCTTTATTGAAGTAGCTGTGTTGATAGCTGCTGTAACATGCACAAAGCCAAACTTTTCAAGTTTTATGAGAATGGCTATATATTAGCTATAAACACTTAACCAAATAAAAACTGATCCATAGAAATGGGGGAATAAACTTGCCCTTGAAAATTTAGAAAGTCGTTGTAAACGGTTTGATTAAGTTTACTGCACTGTTTATTGACTTATAAAGGCAACAAATATTATTAGTGTACAACAGGATACTGTCATACATGTCTCAATGAAATAACCTACTACGCTTATGGAAACGAGAAGCTTTTCCTTGGAAAATAAGACAATCTGGAACTTAACTGTGTGGTAATGCAGCATGATAAACCATCAGTTGTAATGAAATGTAAGAAGGATTTGCTCATCTGTGCTGTACAGTAATTTTATGACAACCTGTTACAGTTTGTGTGGTGGGTGCTCAGACCGCAGCAAGAAATCATTTCTAGAGATGTATTGTTGTTTTATAAAGATCATTTCCTCAAAAAGTGCTTTGTGTAATTCAAGTAAGAGTTTAAGCGTCGCCTCAGTGTGATGGAGCTGCATGCTAAAGCTAACTTAACACGGATGCTAACACACATACAAATACATTTGCACCTGAACTCACAGTGTTCAACTGATCCCCAGCAGAACAGAAATGGACCAGAACTAGATGACAACACACGGCGGTCTATTTGTCCATCTGCTGGCACCCCTCTCAAGGAGAGCCTCGCATGTGTGAAGTGAATTAATTCAAGTACTTTGATTAATTCTACTCCAGCAGTGAAAAATAACAGCGCTCACATTTGCGCTCATCCCCAGCAAAACAGGTCGTGTCTAGAATGGATCGCTCTCTCGTCAATCTCGCGAGATTCTTACACGACGTTAATTTGAAGGAGCGCTAGTAAAAGATTATAAATCGTCTGTTAGATGTGACGAACTGAGTGTTGATGATCTTCTTCTTCTTTCTTTTTTTAATGGCGGTTCGCAAGCTAAAATAGTGCATTACCGCCATCTACTGTAAGCATTGGATCAGAGACTACCCCTATTTGAACCCCGTCCCCCTGAACCTATCAGGGCTCAAGCCTCCGCTGGCGCTGCGTTTTCAGCTCCTCCAGCGTATGCTGCGAGCCCCTCACAGCCCAGAAAGAAGGGGGAGAAGAGAAAAAAACCTTACAGTGTGTGTGTGTGTGTGTGTGTGTGTGTGTGTGTGTGATATATATATATATATATATATATATATATATATATATATATATATATATATATATATATATATACTGTAAGGTATGGTATATATACCTTATTATTATTTAATTAATTCACTCTTTAGTGTTATTTGTTGTTCTCCTTTCTTCCTTAATTCTTCTGATAGTTTATGTCTTTCCTCTATCCACAATATTCCTGAGTCCCATGACGCTTTGCGGGCGATGTGGGCGGAACTTCCGGTTAAGCGTAAACAATTGTTATGTTATATACTAAGGCAGCATAAAAAATGACAGAAACTTAAGAACAAATTATCACCGAATTATAGCAAGGCGATATTGTTCTTCCCCACCTATCTGTTGATGATTATGGATTTCAGGATTATGGCCAAATATCGCAAATAGAAGCATTTTAGTTATTTTGTTGAGTCTTTATCTATCGATGACTAACCTGAAAAGCCATGTAGCCTATTAGCGCCTTCACAGCTGTAAAGTTGGACATGTTTTGAGAAATGTAAATAATTATGGTTATTTTAAAGCATATATTGAGTCTAGTCAGAACCGGAAGAGTTTGTTGTACCAAGATGATGTACTTACTGCAGATACAGGGAAGGTCCAGACAGCAGGATGCTCGTGTATTACAGGACTCAAGCAATGAGACTGTCCTGCTGCCGTTTTTCGGATAAAATACAATTATTTTGCAGGAGATGAATGTGTAGTAAGCTCATTGTACACAAAAGTTCAATGTTCTCTGTAAAGCAACTATAAAATAGTATGTATTATTAAAAGCACTAGCTGTACAAATACATTTAATTGATACTTAAGGTGCACACTGTTTTCCAAATCACCTTTTCCCCTTAAGGGGAGACATATTCTGCAAAAACACTCAAATGAAAGTGAATTGCAGGCAGGAACAATGCAGGAAAGAGGAAAATCAGAATACAGCTAATTTCAAACATGATAAAACATCTCACTACTGTACATGTCTCATCTAAGAATTTATCCATTTAGCATCACAGCATGAAAACAGTTGAAAACATTGTCACTACTCAAGACAGTTCAGGAAAAACACTGTTCTTTTTTATACTCAGTAATAATGCCATTTCAAAATGTGAAGCATTCACACACACACAGAAAAAAAAAAAAGATGCTAAATAGAAATGAACAAACTCAAAATTTCTAGTAACTTTCAGCACATGTACACACACCTGTTAGCACAATAATGCTAACGCTTATGTAATACATTTTGCTCCGTTTCTGGACGTCTATCGTGGCCGGACCGTAATGGTGGATAATATAAGTAATCCCCGCTCTTGACTTCTTAATTGCCAATAAAGTGAAAAGAACACTCAAACAAATTATTCCAAGTATTTTCAAACAGATGTTTCTAAGTCAATCAGGCGATGGAAGAAGCAGCATCTGGGACTGGAGTGCTTTGCGAGTGGTTTCTGATCATAATATTGCTGTTTTAGATAAAACTTTAGTTTCGCTTGATTATTATGATAACCATGAACTGCACGCATTGTCCGGGAAATTTTAGAGACATTTTACAACATTTAAAAAGTAAAAATCTAACCACATGACACACAAGCATTGACCAGCTACACACAAAACACCAACCAATTGCACTTCCGCTAGCCAACCGGAAATTCTGCCCACCTTGCGAAATACAGTGGACTCGCTGAGAATGTTGTGGATATACCTCCTGTACTGCATTACATGTTCTACATATTCACTGACCCCACACCAATCACATAATCATGTTGGATGTTTTGCTATTAAATGCATCATTATATTAAGTCCTGTGTGCCCCAATCTGAGTTTTGAAATTATACATTCTTCTCTTCTATTCCTACCCAAAGTCCTTCCTCTTCCCACCAGAGGTTGTATTGAGTGTATGTGTCTTTGTCTGCCCTTTTCCTCATTATCCCAACATTGCTGCCATTTCTAATGTATTTTCTTTTAAACTATTGATTTGAGCTCTGATCTACTATGTTATTTGCATATCAATGACCTGCTTCACCATAGCTTGTTTTTGCCAACCTGTCTGTTTCCTCATTCCCTTCCACTCCAACATGAGCAGGAACCCACAAAAACTGAAATTGTATGTTTGACTGCTGCATTATATATAAGATCTGGATGATCTCCAACACAACACAGTCTTGTGTCAGACTGTTGAGCATTTAGACATACCAGAGCCGAGCTAGAATCTGAACAAATGAGAGCATGAATTGATCCCAAATAATATCTCTTTTGTATTGCTATCATAATGGCTAAAAGTTCTCTTGTGAACACTGAAACATGATCTGATATCCTTTTCCCCTCTGACACTCTCATCTTTGGGATAGTATAAGCAATCCCCACCTGCCCCTTCTCTGGATCTTTTAATGCATCAGTAAAACCCTGTGTGTGGGGAGGGTTACTTTTTATATGTATTCCACTACAGATTACAGAATACATACTGTAAAATGTAATTTGTAACGTATTTCATTAGATTACTCAAGGTCAGTAACGTATTTTAAATACTTTGGATTACTTCTTCAGCACTGGTAGATTTTTTCACTTGTTTTGACTATAAAAACTCTGCCAGTACAGTAAGAAAAAATACATGTTAAAAATACATTCTCTGAAAAACCTAAATATCTTATGCAGTGTTGTTTCTAAAACAAGATTAATCTAATTGATCTTGTTTTAAGGATTTTTAGATATTTTTACAGGAAAACAATAAAAAAATTATCAAGAATACGGTTTATGCCCTAATATCAAAGGTCTTACTAGAAAAAAGAAATTATGATCCAATGTGAATTTTCTTGATAAAAAAATATGATTGTGCCTGGTAACATGTGCATGTAAAATGGCTTGAAATAGCATTTTAGCTTAGCGTAAAGCTGACAATTTACACAAGGTTTATTTCTATTTCTTCTGCTCCAAACTTACTTCAAACTTATTTCTTTGTCTGCTCGTATGAATGTAACACATCACAAGAAAGTGTTTCACCGCTGTTCAAATGCACTTTGGATCACATTATTTATATGTATAAATGTTTTTCATCTGAAAGGACTAAATATTAAATGAAACAAATGACAATAAAATGCAAAGTAATCTCTTCAGTAATCAAAATACTTTTTGAATGTAACTGTATTCTAAATACCAATGATTTAAATTGTAACTGTAGTGAAATACAGTTACTTATATTTTGTATTTTAAATACGTAATCCCATTACATGTATTCTGTTACTCCCCAACCCTGCCTGTGTGTACTGACCATATTTTGACCAGATATGTTCCCTCACTATGCATGCCTCTTGTTCATTCTGACCCATTTCTTGCCTTGCATCCAACAGAGGTAGGTCAACACTAGAGTTTTAATGATCAATTCAAGCTCTAAAATAAACGCGCACGATTTTATTGCTTTCTTCTTTTTTCTATGGCGGCTCGCAAACCAAAATAGCGCATTACCGCCACCTTCTGTTAGCAAAGACCAGAGAATATTCCTTCCTACTACTTCTCCCTCCTCCCAGAATCATCAGGGCTCCAGTTTCGGCTGCTGCTGCGTGTTCAGCTGGAGATGGTCACAGTCCCAGGATCAGCAAGATGTTGGAAAAAAAAAACAACAAAAAAAACTATATTCTATCGCCTATATTTGACACACTAATTATTATGCTATACTAGTGTAAAACCATTTAACCTATACCTTCCTATATGCAGACACATCTATTAACACCAGTGGCGAATTCTCAAGGCCAGCAAAGCCTTCTCTGCTGGCCTAACATGCCAAATAAATTATCCTAAATAAATCCTTTCATTCTCAATCACCTTTTTGCCTATGTATTTTTAATTGCTTTCCACTGTTAATTAATCTATAAACAAATAGAGAAAAACGAAAAGTTTATCCAGTCAGAATTTATTCCTTGATGCTTACAAGCAAAGTGTGATAGCTGTTTCACATATCACATGACTGAAGCAACGCATGAGTTTGAGCTCCACCCCCTCAGGCCTTCAGAATTTCTACAGAATTCCTCAACAGTGCAAATGAGTGAGCAACTAAAGTCAGATTCATCAGCCAATCAGATTTATTTATTTTAAGATCTAGACATCACAATCATACAAAATATATTGTTGTGATAAAGGAAGTTCTATTGTAGTGTGGGGAAAAGACCAGTAAATACAGAAGGGACAACGACAGCAGACCAACCCTGAGTACTACCAAATTTTGACTTCCAATCCTATGGAGAAGATGAAAAGGAACTCCACTATCTACAACCAAGGATCAAAAATGTATCTCTCACAAGGAACATTATTTTTTACTTTGTAAAGATCCTCCTCATATCCCATCCTTTTACATGTTGTCCAAGATTCACAAAAATCAAGTGATGTCACCGGACCTATAATTTGTGGCAATGACTGTTTGACTGAACTGGCATCTCAGTATGTTGACTTGTTTATTCAACCTTTTGCATTCCCATACTTTATTCAGGACAGTACTTATGTGCTGAATAAAATTAATGAAATTAAGAATAGTATTATCTTTCTTAGTCACAATGGATGTAGAAACGTTGTATAATAATATTGACCATGCAGAGGGACTTCAAGGCATTAGACACTTCTCGAGCTTTAGACCTCCTGAAAGTATGCCACCAACTGTTTATTCTGGAATTAATTGACTGGTCCATCTTTACACCCCACGACACTACAGCGACACATATTAAAGCCCAGTTTGTTGTATATTTCTGTGGTTCCTCCAGACTATTAGTGTGCAAACAGCTGCGCTGTGTGGCAGGTGCTATTTACACCTGGGTGCAAATAGTCACTCTGTATTAAAATTGGTTAATGTATCTATATACCAGTACAGATGAATTAGTTGAAAAACAAATATTGGAAACAAAAATCCACATCTAGGCACTCTTGTGGGGTTTTAAGTTAAAAAGCCTTTATTGTGAGTGCTACATATTATAAAAGCACCAACACGTATCAGCCCAAACAGGCCTTCATCAGTGTTCGACCGATATTGGATTTTCCAATACCAATAAAGGTGATTAAAGAAGACAGATAAACAATGAATTGGCAGATAGATTTTTAAATCAATATATTAATGTTTAAAAAAATGTTCTTAGTCTTTCCTTACTCCGACAGTGCGGCCCAGACATAGATGCTACAAGAGTCCAAATTGAATGAAATACCAAATGCAGTTTATTGTGCAACCAAAATATAAACGCTGGACTTTTAACTATAAACAGACACGAAAAACAAGGGAGACTTTTATTTTTAAATGTCCGTGCTGCCAGCTGTTCACAAAAACAGATAAGGGAAACAAAATATGCACACTTACAATCATCTACAATGTATTACAATATAAACATTATAAAGTAAACATTGTCATATAATAAATATGAGCAGTAATTCATCAACAGTAGATAATCGCTGGAAACACTCACAAGCCCCTCACGTTCTTGTAGAATGTGCAACAGTACCGCATCTTCACTTTGAAGCAGGCAGACTATATTTATTTAATCACATTAGCCCATATTGTGATTCCTGTGTTTCCCTCACCAAATTTAAGACCTCTTAAAATGCTTAAGACTTTTTTTTATACCAGTTAAGATATTAAAGACTTTTTATGGCCCTGCATGAACTCTGTATACATTTTTAAAACCTCTGAAGCACACCTAGTTCTTTATTATTTTCTATATGTTAAAATCCTTTAAAAGATAATAAAATCTTGAAATAAGTATTGTGTTGAATCCAGTTTCACTGTGTAGTGAGAAGGCTCTGGCCACAGTTTAAGTGATTTGTGGTAAATGGTGTAGATTTATTTTTTATAACAGGGAGTCATCTGTGCAGCCTCCTTCCAGGCTATAACGGAACTCCTGCAAGTTTGATATTCCATAAAAATGGACAAATGCAGCACCCACAACCAACACATGGAATATCTGATGAGACTGGAACTGAGAATGAAAAACAAAGAGGGACTATGACTGCAGTTGCATCTTAATTGGTACTTATCTTACACTTTTTTACATGCAACATTCTCTTTATTAATCATGTAATTAATAGTCTTACCCAGATGTCACATTGTCCAGGGAAATAGCGTTCCGGTATCCGTGCTGCATAAAGTGCTGCTCCACTGACATACATGGCACCCATTAGATAGAACCAGCCCATCTGACCGACTGTTGTTGCCTTCACAAAACCCTCTGCGATGGTAAAGTGCATTGTAGGAATGAGCCCACTCAGCCCGAGGCCCAGGAATACACCTGAACACAAAGAAAAATACATTGAAATCAGCTCTATTCAACAATCATATAGGAGGAAAGTTTCAAGCGCTGATATTAACCAGTGATTATGTGTGTTACCTGCACGTGTGGACCGGTGGCGAGGTGTGGCAAAGCGGTCCCACTGAGCCACAATGATAGCAGCAGTACCCAGCACACAAACAACTGAGAGATAGATGAGCCG
This sequence comes from Myxocyprinus asiaticus, assembly GCF_019703515.2. NCBI lineage: Eukaryota > Metazoa > Chordata > Actinopteri > Cypriniformes > Catostomidae > Myxocyprinus > Myxocyprinus asiaticus. The sequence continues at coordinate 23,405,546 of NC_059367.1, forward strand.
TGGCTGAGGAGAGCAGTAGAATGAGTAGTACAACCATGGAACAAATGAACCCATGATCAACAATGCAATACCAGAGTAATCCAACCTAGGGACAAAAATATAAACACAAAGATACATGATCCATTTCCTGAAACTTCTGCTTAATGAAAATTGAAAAAATGAAAATTCTCTTATCATTTACTCACTCTCATGCCATCCCAGATGTGTATGACTTTCTTTCTTTTGCTGAACACAAAGATTTTTAGAAATGTATTTCAGCTCTGTAGGTTCATACAATGCAAGTGAATGGTGACCAAAATTTTGAAGCTCCAAAAAGCACATAAAGGCAGCACTGAAGTAATCCATTTGACTCTAGTGGTTTAATCCATGTCTTCTGAAGAAATCTAATCGATTTTGGGTGACAACAGACCAAAATGTAACTTCTTTTTCACTGTACATCTTGCCATTACAGACTTTAGGCACGATCAAGATTTCAAGCTTGATTACACTTTCTAGTGTTTCACGCATGGACAGAGTGCATGATGGCGCTGTAGGAAGTGTAAATGAGCTTGAAATCATGATCACCAAGGAGACTGCAGATGTCATGATTTATAGTGAAAAATCAGTTACATTTTGGTGTGTTCTCACCCAGAACCGATTAGATTGCTTCAGAAGACATTGATGGATTACCTTTATGCTGCCTTTATGTACTTTTTGAAGCTTCAAAGTTTTGATCACCATTCACTTGCATTGTATGGATTTACAGAGCTGAAATATTTTTCGAAAAAACTTTGTGTTCCGCAGAAGAATAAAATTCATACACATCTAGGATGGCATGAGGGTGAGTAAAAGATGAGAGAATTTTCATTTTTGTGTGAACTATTCCTTTAAATTTAAGAAAGTGTTCTCACTACTTTTGACCAAAGAAATTCCATGACTTTTCCAGTAATGATTACTGAATAAGGATATTTTAAAAAATAATGTCATAGAGATTAGAGCAGTTTCTTTACAGAGCAATCTCTAGCCAATTAAGTTATGCATTTCTAAGCATAACTAGAAAAAAAAAAAAAAAGTTAATTATTGAAATTTTCTTCAAAATTCCATATTTTCAGTAAAACCCCTAATAAGAATACACCTACACAAACAGCAAATGTAGATTCATTCGTCCTTGAAAAACTGGTGTCACTTACTTGGAGAAAGTTCTAGAGACTTTTTCAGAGTGGCAGTAGACGGTATGAAAAAGCCATGAGAAACACAGACAGAGCACTGCACCAAGAAAGAACATCCCAAACACCACCTTCTCCTGCACAGGAGCCATGAACGAGATGTTTGGCCGCAGCATTGTCAGTGTGCCCAAACACAGGAACAGAATGAGGCCTGCAAGGAGACATTTTTTGCAATCGATTTATTTGTCTTGCCTTGCCTTGCCAGAAATATAATTACAGGTTTCTGGTATAACTAGCACAAACAACCAAAGTGGAGTGTGTCCTAAGGCAACAATTCACACAGATCAGATTATCACATGACAGAAATTATACAGTTTATCTGATAATATCTCTGACCTCATTTTTTGTGGGGAAGATCAAAATTTCACAGACTCAGTCACAGACTGAGTTTATAAAGTATATACAATACCTCAGCAGGAAACTAAAACCCTGAGAATCAGGAGAAGTTGATTACTGTGTATGTTCATCAAACTGTTGTGGAGTTTTTGCTAGTGGTTGTTTTACACTATACTAAAAGTTCTTCTTTGTGATTAACATTTTTTTTATTGATTCATCTATTAAATAAAGAACATCAAAACATATACATACAGAATCAATATTTAACCCTCACTATCCTTTATCCTTTAGAATTTGAATTTCCGTCCCCCAGACTCTTAATTAGCAAGGAGTAATACACTGATGCCTCATGACCTTTTCCAAAAGCAGTAATCACCACTTCCAGAGTAGAGTATCTGCCGTAAACTACTCCCAAAAACAGTAAAGAGCAAGTGGCGCAGCTGTAAATACTTATAGAACTGAGATCTGGGAATCCCAAAAAGTTGAACCAAATTTTGAAAGGATCTCAACACTCTCATATAGGTCACCGAGTGTAGTAACCCCCCTCCCAATTCACTCTGACCAGCAAGAAGGGGACTTGTTGATACCTAATTTTGGGTTCAGCCATATGCTCGAGGCAACATTTAAAAAAATGTCCGAATTAAACAGTCTGGACACTTTTGTCCATACCGAGTGCAAATGCGAGATAACGGGGTGTAACATAACTTCTCCGATTAGTTTGATAGAAAGGCTTTGCAATGGCGAAATAGGGCAAGAACTTCCTGTTCAATACAAAACCAGGGAGGGGCTCTCTCAGGTGGAAGCCTGAGACCGAATGCATAATAATAAAACAAAATCTTGGGTAGGCCTAGCCCACCTTTGTCAATCGGCCTATGTAATTTATTGAAATGTAATCTGGGACGCTTACCATTCCAATTGAAGGACTTTGCTATGCTATCAAATTGCATGAAATAAGAGAGGGGGACATCTATAGGGAGAGACCGTAGCAAGTAATTGAATTTTGGAATACAATTAATTTTAATAACATTAACTTTCCCAATCATAGATAAATGTAATGAAGCCCACCTGTTCACATCGCTCGGAAACCGTTTTATTAAGGGGTCAAAATTTTGCTGGGAATAAAATGCCCAAATGCTTAATGCCCTGTTTGGGCCACTGGAAAGTGCCCAGCTGAAAAGCTGTTACTGGGCAGTACATTGTCAGAGCCAAAGCTTCGGATTTAGACCAATTGACTTTATATCCTGAAAATTAGAAAAGGAATTAATAATTCTGTAGAGGCAAGGCATAGATCTAGTGGGGTCAGAGACGAATAATAAAATATCATCTGCGTAAAGCAAAAGTTTATGCACCAAACCTCCCGCCACCACCCCTGGAAAATCATCCTCCTTTCTTATCATGGCTGCTAATGGTTCCAGGGCAAGACAGAACAATAATGGGGAAAGAGGGCAACCCTGCCAAGTGCCCCTATCCAGAGTAAAATAATCTGAAATTAATCCATTTGTTTGTACCGCTGCTACAGGGTGTTTATAAAGTAACTTAATCCAACCAATAAATGTACTCTCGAACCCATACATTTCCAAAATCTTAAAAAGCTAATCCCATTCTACCATATCAAACGCCTTTTCGGCGTCAAGTGAGATGACAGCGACCGGAGACTGATCATTCGCTACTGACCACATGATATTGATGAAACGCCTAATGTTATCAGAAGAGCTACGGCCCCGAATAAACCCCACCTGATCTTGGATACCCCCTTCTAATTAATATGTTTGGCTATTCTAGAAATTCCAGTGAAGACAGATCTTAATGTTACGGCAGCATACAATGTAATTCTAGAGAATATTGTGTTTAATTTGTTGCAACATGTTTGTGGAGTAATCAATGGGAGTAACTCCCTGCATCCATGTTCCAACATCTAATGGCAAGGCTTACCGGAAGTGTAGACGCTGTTATAGCTGCAAAAAGAGGGATTAATGGCTATAATTTGAAATAAAATGGTCAACAAGCACAAATGGGAGTGGTGTTTGGGTATCCACTTATTAGGATATCTACTTATTTACATTATGTTTTAACACAATGAAAATATTTATGTTGATGCAGTGTTTAGTACAAAAGTGCAGCACCAGTCATAAGTACAGACCCAGAAGGTGTGTCCAGATGTTTCCAGTCTCTGTGTGTACCCTGAAGATGCTTTTAAAACAGGCACGGAAGGACGGCATGGGTGGGCGGTGTCCATGAAGCAGGTAATCATTGTCCTTTAGCCAATCGGGGAGGAGATGGTATGGGATAACTCGCCAACGTCCTTCCCATACCTGGAAACCGAGAAAACAGAATAATGTGCTTCAATTAAAGGGATAGTTCACCCAAAAATGAAGATTCTCTCATCATTTACTCTCCCTCATGCCATCCCAGATGTGTATGACTTACACTCTTATACAGAACACAAACGAAGACTTTTAGAACAATATTTCAGCTCTCTACTCTAGGTCCATACAATGCAAGTGACTGATGACCAAAACTTTGAAGCTCTAAAATACACATAGACCCTGTTTCCACCTGGTATTACGATGCATCTCAGGTGATCCGATTACATGTCTCACCTGACCACATGTCGCTGTTTACACCTGGGACCGGTTGCATAAACATAGCCATTAACTTAAGACTGGATCTAACAATAAGTTTGACTAGCTAAAGATGCCATAGATAGCCTGCTGCATAAAACAAGCTCACAGTTGTCTTTAGTATGACAGTCTTATTTGCATTGCATTGTGGGAAAAGTAAGACACTGAACAGCTTTAAAAGAAAATGGCCTACAGTGGACACTCAATACAGTTTTCATTTGCTGAAAATATTTGCTTATTAGAAGACTACAGTGCTTAAAATTTATTCTAATGAACAAATTTAGTGATTTTAACCCCAATAATAAAAAACACATGACGTTTTGTTATCATCGTTGAAGTCATAGTCTTCTACAAAGTCTTAACTCAAGCCTCTTTTTGCTCTCAGCTGAAGCCCCCACTGGCTCAGCTGACAGTTATTTTCCACGGCAACATAGAATGTTAACAAAAGTTAGCCTAGGTGTCTGCTGTCTTACATTTTGGTCTTAAATTAGACCGATCTGAGTTTTTATGCAACTGACTGAAAAAATGAAGACCAACATTTTGGATGACTAAATAGTAAGACTAGTCTAAAACAGTTTTATACAACTGGCCCCTGGTCACTTAAATGTGTCTCCTGTGACCACTTGTGTTCAGATTTGGAGGGGAGGATCTCTGTTTCATAACAACATACATCAATCACTATGCCAGTGTGTTACTTCATGATATCCACCTTTTTCCTAAACGTGGAAGTGTTCCATGATTCGCCTGTTTTCAATTTCAGGTCTCCAGTGTTTTCACCCACATCGGCGTATTTTCTAAGCGGGTAAAGTATTACATTTGTAGAAATGGTCAAAAACATGTGGCTATATAGTGGCAATACCACTTTTTTTATTTATTTTTACAGTACCTTACCTGTGTATGTAGATGACATGAAGCGATGGTCCGAGGTTAGTTACTTTGATATCATTACTTACTTTGAGTTGTTATGACAGCCAACAACTGCACAAGTTGAGTGAAAAATTCATTTTTACTCCAAATAACATTTCAACCACAAATGGTTGTTGTTCTCCATCTGGATTGCTCATTTTAGTTAGTTTTACAGTGCGCCTTGACCAGAAACAGAAAACAGGCAATTAGAATCATCATGGCACCGCCCAGTGGTCAACTGGGCCAATTGTGGATTAAAGCGCAACAATGTCAGAAAAGACAAAGAAAGCGTGGAAAGATCCATGAAGCTCCTGTGACTGTGTATGTATCTGCTTTTTTTAATTTTCTGATCAGACGGTTATTTCCTTTTAAAGTTTAAACTCTCGTTTTTGCGCAGCGGTTGATTGACAGGTGAGAGGTGGTGCTTCACTGCTGGCGGGATGCATACAGGACGGATTAGCATTTACACCTCAGATGTGATGTGGTCCCATGCGTTTGTGACCACATTCGTATGTGGCTTTTGTGATCCGATCACAAAACGTTTTAGACCCCGTTTAGACCTGTATTTAGGGCTGACCACACGTGATCAGTTCACCCGAAACACATCTTAATACCAGGTGGAAACGGGGTCATGAAGGCAGCCATATGACTCCAGTGTCTTCTGAAGCAGTCCAATCAGTCGATTACACTTTCTAGTGTTTGATGCATTTGAAGAGCACTAGATGATGCTCGGAAGCGTAACTGAGCTTGAAATCATGATCGTTAAGGAGACTGCTGATGTCAAGATTTATATTGAAAAAGGAGTCATATTTTGGTCTGTTCTCACTAAAAACCATTTAGATTGCTTTAGAAGACATGGATTAAACCACTTGAGTCTTATGGATTACTTTTATGCTGCCTTTGTGTTTTTTGGAGCTTCAAAGTTTTGGTCACCATTCACTTGCATTGCATGGATTTACAGAGCTGAGATATTCTTCTAAAAATCTTCATTTGTGTTCTGCAGAAGAAAGAACGTCATTTTGGGATGACATGAGGGTGAGTAAATGATGAGAGAATTTTCATTTTTGGTCGAACTATCCCTTTTAATATCCTCAGTGCAAAAGTAATGCTTTTGATTCAATTTGAGGGCACCATAATTAATTATTTGTAACTTAAATTTGTACATTTGGGACTTTTGAAACAGGTGAGGATGGATGTGTCACCTTGTGTACAAACTCCTCCATCTTCTCCATGGCATGGTGCGCCTGCATGGGCAATGTGACTACCCGCAAACCTTCCCCTTCATCTTCATCCTCATCAGGACACGCGGACACACCCTGTGAAAACAAATCATGCTTTTAGTCTAAATTCCCTGTAATGTATGAGGTAAAGAGACCATCTGTCTCTATGCGTCAGACAAATTTGTCCTCGTCACTCACTTTTGATTCCTCTGATTTTTCCGAAGTCTTCAGCAGTGGCCCAAGCTCAGTGAGCTCCACGTCCTCCATGTTCCTCTCATCATCAGAGGAGCGCCACTCGGTCTCACTGTTGGAGCCGCTGTCACCATGGTGACACGTTGTCATGGGGAGATGAGCCTTAAACTCTTCAGAGTTCCCACCTTGTCACACAGTTAACACTTTAAGCCTGGTGATACACAAACATGCCGATTAAGAATTAATTTAAGTCTTGATTTTCATAAATCACAGGAAATGCCATTTATCTTTCGGTATTCTGTACCTATCACTGTAGTTTTGTAATTCTAAGCTATAGAGGCTTTTACAGTCTTTTCTAAAAATATGTATACTTTTGACATGCAGGTAAAATTAGTAATAAGTTTTAGAACATTTCCCTGGGGTTTTACCTGAATCTGACAGTCAGATGGTAAAACAATATATATATATATATATATATATATATATATAATATATATATATATATATATATATATATATATATATTAGTAATTATATATAATATTTATATATAAAGTTTTAGGAACACAAGTTGAAATAAGAGCTGTTTTCTTCACACACAACATGTCAGGCTGTCATTTTTTAAAAATGTTTTATTGAACTTTATTGACCAGTTAGAAAGGTACATTACAAACATAAATGCCCTGGTACAATAATATACATTTCTTTTCCAGACAACAGACAAGCACAAAAACAAAAAACAGTCACATGAGAAACATGTAAAGGATGAGAAACTGAAGAACATAAAATAAATACATAAATAATAGATAAATACAAGGGGGGGGGGGGGGGGGTAATTTACATTAATAAAATAAGTGTTCTGTCCTTTCAATTTGTTCATTATTTATTTTTTAATAAATGTATTTTATTTATTAATTAGAAATTGTTATGATCTAGACCAAATCTGCGTCTTAAAAATTCTCCAGAAGGATATATTCCGTTGAGTTTTAAAGTGGACTTCCTTTGCTTTTGGTGCAATTGGGAATTTAAAATATTTTGTTCTCAATTTCTTAACCTCATCATTAGAAAAATATTGTGAAATGTTTTTGTTTTTTTTAAGAAAATGGATATAATTCATTGACAAAAGCTTTCCGGATTGTGATGTTTGGCAATTTCAGGTTAGTGAGAGCTAGTCCATTCACCAAGAGATTAGGAAGATGAGGATTTACATTACTTTGACATAAACTATAAGACATTTGAATTATAGATTGTGGGATTGCTTTGATAACAATATCATACTGTTTTCGGTAAAAAATCTCAAAAGGCATAATGATTCCTGTATTTTCCAAAAGGTGCATCACAGACCATATTCCTTTCTCAAATCAATTGTTGTAGAACAAAGACTTGTTCTTAAATACCACATTCCACAACATGATGTTATGAGGTCTAAAATTATGCTTGTAAATCATCTTCCAATATAGTAATACCTGTTGACGGAACTCTGATAACTTGACGGGGAGATGCCCCCTAGTTTCATAAAACTTTTGCTAGGGATATGGAACCAAAGGCTGTTTTCATTTTTCACAAAGGATCTTAGCCAATTTGTTTTGATAGTACCATCAATACACTCAGTATCAATGGCTTTCAGACCTCCATCAAGCTCTTTCACCATAATTCCTTTCCTAAAGTAGTGTGTTTTTCTTTTCCAAATATAATTCAAGTTTGCCTGGTTTATAGCTTTTATTGCATTTTTGGGGAGTGACATTGAGTAAGCTGGGTAGATAAATCTGGAAATACATTCCATTTTTGTACGAAAAATACGGCCAATAATAGAGATATCTCTTTGAGACCACAAATTAAAATAAGATTTACATTTATCTAAATTATTCCAAATGTTGAGATTATTTAGTGCATTTTTTATCCTTTGTAATGTGTATGCCTAGGTATTTAATGGTTGACTTAACAAGGATATTATGAACCGCCAACAGAGGGGAGTTATGAATTGGAAGTAATTCAATTTTTTTAAGGTTTAATTTTAAGCCAGATGCCATAGAAAATAAATCTATTGTTTTGAGGATTTTTGGAACTTGGTTACTATTTTTCATAAATATGGTTGTGTCGTCTGCCAGTTGGCTTATTGCCAGCTGTTTATTTTTCAAAGTCTGAGTTTTTTATGAGAATAGAGAGCATTTCCGCAGCAGTTATAAATAGTAAAGGAGAGATAGGACACCATTGTTTAATTCCTTTATCAATTGAAAGTCTTGGAGACGTACCATGTGGTAATAAGTCTGTGCTATTAGTGCCCTTGTACAGTTTCAGTAATTGTGTCAAAGGTTTAAATTCTGCTAGCTTAGCATGCTTACATGCTAACCAAGCAATCATTTTAACACCGTATTTTTTTCTACAGCCTCACGTTTAGCAACATGCTAAATTATCTTACAAGTGTTTCCTAGTTGTGTGTTACACATTATGCTTTGTGTCATATCGCTGATTTAGAACTGAATCAGGTTGGCCAAACCGGAAATCACTAGCCAGCATGCTAATGCAGTTCCCCACGATCGATTCTATTATTTACCGCTTTCGTCATTATAGATATATATATGTATATTTATTATAATATCACAGATCAGTGTTTATACTTTACCTTGCTGGACAGGCTGTCAATAGATTGGTTTGGGTTTTAAAGACGCAGGTCGCCGTTTAGTTGCGTTGAGTCTGAAGAAACCTGTAGAACCAGCCGAATCGGTTCAGTAGCAAATTATAAACCAAATACCTCATTTAAGGTAGATCAGTGTTGGTCAGTATATGTCTGTCTATCTGTCAGAGTGAAGGACACGTGGTGTCGGAACTGGACTGGCACTTGACTGAGTGGACATGCGGTTTATCACAGATATGCTTTATTATGAGGAAAGTGTGATCAGAATATAGTATGCTGGCGGAAACATTCAAATACCGCAATATGTATATAAGTCAGACCAGTCTGTTACTGTGGACCTTAAACAACTCATAAGGCAGAGCCAGGACATTTGCTTTCATCCATAGGATGTGGGACTGGAATGGATATTTTTATGTTTTTGCCCATGTAGTTTCGAAAACCATTTATACACACTATGCCATCATCATAAATGTACCAGAAGAGCCAGGAATGGGATCTTCCTGAAACTACTGACAACTGTTTAAGAGTGATGCATGAATATGCAGTCATCACCAGCATAACTGAATTTGAAATCTTTCTGACTCAACTATCAATGTCAGACAGCTGCAGGGTGAATAGGGACCAGTGATGTCTTCTCAGCCTGGGGGAAAGAAAGTGATCCAAATGAAAATATCTTAAAGATGTTTGTTTTGACATCAGATAGGTGAGAAGGTGTACAAGACTAAGCACTGTTTTTGGCTTACAAGGGGAAGAAAATATGTACTTTTTAAAAATAAACGCATTTCATTTTTAAGCTTACAATTTTTGCAGGGGCGTAGCAGTCATTTTAAAAGTTGGGGGGACACAGCTGTCAGTGGGTGGCTCGCACAGACCCAACACTTACAGCGCAGTATTAATATATTACAGTATATATTAATATATAAGTATGATATACTGTAAGTATTATATTAATATATATTATTTTTAATATCTGTAGTATTTTAAAGATTCAAGTATCACAAAATAATTGCACAATTTTGCACAATTAGCTGCAAAAATAAAGGGCATCTTGTGGAGCACTTGCTTCTCTTTCACACATGAAATAAAAGACTGAGCACAAGCTGGTCCTGAATAAATAATTTAATCAGTTACAATAATAACAATTGTGCATGTGCACAATTTAATTTTTTACTCTGTGCTTGTGCATTGTGGGATATAAATGTATCCAAGTGGCTCAAGTGTTTTGACTATGTTCACCAAAATTCATCATATCACGTTCAGATCCATTTAATGATTTAGTGACCATTTCTGGTGATGCCAGAAGGTGATGACAAATGAGTGTCTTGTGTGAAATTAGTTAGTCACTGAATCAACGGTCAAAAGAAAATTTTAATCCTTTAACATTTGTATGTCTACAGACCTACAAAGAAAATTTAGTTGAGGTTTTAAGCATTATAATAACAAAGCAAATCTATCATTTCCCTACAGTTTGTGAACTGCTGAGAATGACTTTTATCAAAAGACAACAATAATAGTCTTGTAAAAATTATGAGTTTCAATAACGTCTGTACATTTTCATGTATAAAAAAAGCGTCAACATATATATAATGTAATGCTGCCAATCAAGAACAATATGCCAAAAAATAACTCATTTGTGTGTTCCTCATCTCTAGATTTTTCATTTAGATCAACATCGATGCCAATGAAAAACATGGATAAATGCATTGTTGAAAGCAAATTTGTAGAAATTAACGGAGCCGCGTTGATTAGACTGTCTGACTGACGGTCTATTACGTAAGGGTTGTTTCGGCTCATGAAACTCACCTGTGATTGGTTGGATGGTTGCTTAATCAGCCCAAAGGAACAAAACGGAAAGAATACTGTCTACAAATCCACTATTTGGACTCGGTATGGTTTATCTTGGAAATGTGCGGGGGACTAAAATCACCTTTTTTAAGAGTGTGGGGGACATGTCTTCCATGTCCCCCGCAGCTGCTATGCCCCTGAATTTTAAAATGTATTCCACTACAGATTACAGAATACCTGCTGAAAATTTGATTTGTAAGGTATTCTGAAAGATTACTCAAGGTCAATTACGTAATCTCAATACTTTGGGTTACTTCTTTAGCACTGGCATATTTTTTTTTAACTTGTTTTGACTATAAATAAGTTAATAACAAATAAAAAAAATTTTGCTAGTCCAATAAGACACATTAAAAATACATTCTCTGAAGAAAGCCTAAATATCTCATGCAGTGTTGCTTGAGATATCAATTGTATCTTATTTTAAGGATTTTCAGATATTTTTATAGGAAAAAATACAAAAATTCACATCAAGAATACGATTTTTGCAGTACATCATTGCTCTAATATTAAATGTCTTACTAGAGAAAAAAAATTATGATCTAACGTGGATTTTCTTGATAAATATATATATATATATATATATATATATATATATATATATATATATATATATATAATCGTGCCTTTTAACAGGTGCATGTATAAAAGCTAGAAATGTTAGCTTACAGCATAAAGTTAAAAGTTTACATGCAGTTTACACAAGGTTAACTATTTCTGCTGCTCCAAACTGGCTTCAAAACCCAACAGTACCACTGAGTGTACACAATGACATCTTCTGATAATTTATATGGATAAATGTTTTCCAACTGAATAGACAAAATATTACATGAAATAAATAACAATAAAATGCAAAGTAATCTCTTCAGTATTAAAAATACTTTTTTAATGTAACTGTATTCTGTAGTGGAATACAGTTACTTATATTTTGTATTTTAAACACGTAATCCTGTTACATGTATTCCATTACTCCCAACCCTGCTGGTAACTTTATTTATGCTTTAACCAATTTTACTCTACGCATGCAAATCCTTTAGGCACTAATTTACCTTCACAGACTGGCTCAAAAGTAGGACAATATCCAAAATAACGTATTTGTCTTATTCTATAACAGATGATTAAATAATAATAAAATGTCATGCACAAAATAATAATAATATTTGGAATTTTTATATCAAATTTTAAAGTTACAAAATTACTTTATTGAGTGCTGGCTTCAAATAAATAACTTTTTAAAGGTTTTTCACAGGGATTCGCCTTTTAAAGGTGCACTTCTTTGTCTTTGTGTCATGTTGGACTTACACTGACACCTAGCGGCTTGGATGAAGCATAATTTAAAATCAATAGTTTTCAGTTTTATATGCCATTGTAGAAATTTAAGATTCACAGTCAGCCATGATTATTTTAATCAATGAGTGAATCAAATAACAGTATGGTTACCGAGACTAAGCGAGTTGTGTTCAGCTGGTCATGTGATTCTAACATGGCAGCCCCCATGTGCAGACCCTCTCCATGTAGAATAAAACAGCTTTTATAAGGTTAATGATATGACTGGAGTCTTCATTTTAATGTGAGTGGTCATGATTTCCTACATATATTGCAAAATTACAATTAATTTCTTTAGGAGTTTAACTTTTTTAATGAGGAAAAAAAATTACTGAGTGCACCTTTAATATTGCTAAGAGAACCTTCTGGATGTAATAATAGCCCTTTTAATTTCTGTACTTTTCTAAACCTAATACCCACATGTGTAAACTCCCGAATTACAACAAACTACAATACCCAGAATAATTGAGAGGGATCGCTCCGTAATTTGATTGGTCGAATTGGTTGTCACGCCCCACTGCTTAGCGCTGATTGGCCTTCACACACGGCCTTTCATTGGTCAATCTGAGGAAAGAGGGGCGTGAGCACGACGGATGGTGGAGAGCAGTGCTGCGGGAGGGGCGAGCAGCGTGTTTCCGGTAAGAGCGACACAACAGTACCACTAAAAACCTTCCGTAAGAAAATTAAAGCTGACTTTTAAAAGTCTTTTATTCTCATGTGATTCGACATCGAATCTGTAACTGATTATATTGGCAGGGAGTCATCCATCGAAAGGCGGGGAACACACGCGGCAATGGAAGCCGAGTTTCGGGAAATCGATGAGTTTGGGAACTGGACCGCCGTTTACCAGGTAAAGCCGTGGATTTCAGACCGGACGGTTGGGAGTTTATTGTGGGTCAGGTCGGTACATTTACATGTGATTATAATAGATGGCGTTTTATCGACGTGATGAGCGCTTTGCCATCATCAGGTTAACCAGCAGGCCAGCTCAGGTACCAGCAGAACTTCACGAAACACACCGGATAAATATTAGACAATCACATGGACCTGTTGGTACAACAGGGTTTAAACTCAAACACCAGAAGCAGACGATCCGTGTCCTGTTAATGGTTAGGGAAAGCGCGAGTGTCCTCGGTAATAAATGGACCGGAGATTAGATTCAATGAGATGCTCAAATTCTGACCTGTCAACCTGTCACCCTGTCACGAGTAGATGGATGGGGAAAATAAGATTGATAGTACTCCTTTATGTCGCTTTAATTATTCATAAAGACTCAAAAGCAAGTTGATATTTATAATTTGCCATATTCTACCAATATCATAGAATAAAGGTACTTTGTAAGGGGCCGTTCATACCTAACTAATCCTAACGCTTTTTTTGTTTTGTTTTGTTGCGTCCGTCTGCACTGCTTTTTAGTTGTTTTTCAATGTAAACACGCTCTAGAGAGTCTCGAGGTCTCGCGTTTTAGACGACGTGTCAAGTAGAAAGAACGTCAATATTTTATGCTTTTGTACCTGGTGCTTTTCTTTTTTTCTCCCCTTTTCTGATGTACATTATTTAATCTAAGTCTGTACATTTCGTTTTGTTAATACCCTGGCAATAAAGAAACGACGGCAACTGTTAAAAACGCGTCTCGAGACCCCTGCGTTCTGTCCTAAACGTTGCGTTGCGTCTAGCTTCTTTTTTTATTTTATTTAGTTGAACAACGCGTTCTGTCTGAACAGCCCCTAACAGATTAACTGAATCATTTGTAAATAGAGATCTGTATACAGATGAAAAGGATGAGTTAATCTTTTAAAAGAGGAAGTCTGTTATTATTGTAATGATCTGCACTTGATTTGACACTTTTGTCCAGTTCTCTTGCTCACTTTCGTTTTTCAGTGCCGGTAAAGGATGTAGGGGATCATACATTAGATGCCTGCGCTGCTCTACTGTCCTAACTGTTTGTATGATTTGCATACAGAGATTCTCAGCCACTCAGTTGAACCAAGCAAATAATTTGCCTTTTTGTTTCACTTTATTTGCAAAGGGGAATTAAGTAATTTCATCTCATTTACTTTTGTTAACTGTAGGAGATCAGGCAGAAGTCCAGCGACCTACCATGTAAGCTCGCCAAACTTCCAGAAAACAGAAGTCGTAATCGCTACAGAGACGTCAGCCCATGTAAGTGTGTCGCTTCCCTTGTTCTTTAGAGTCAGTGACATCTAACGGAAGGGGCCTGCTTTCAGTGAGCTGTTAAAGTCATTTCACACTCAAAATGTCATGTCTTTTTTTTCTTCTCCCCCCTCTTTTTTTTTTAACTCTTCCTTCACAAAGACTTTAAAGAGCGATGCTGTTGTGGTTTCCTCTCTCTCTCAGTCTTTCTCTTTTTCCACAACAACCCCGAAAGGCCCTTAGCGTAAAGAACAGCACATAAGCCTGTTGAATGAATGTTTGTGTGTTTGGTTTCAATTGAGCATTTTTATCATGAAGATGTTTTTTTCTCTTTCTTGGGGGGAACTGAGAACAGGACCTGAAAAAGAATGGTTCCACAGCTGAATGTGCAAAGCATCATGGGTATTGTACCTCACAGCTTAATATCTCTCTCTTCTCACAGTTGACCACAGCCGTATTCGTCTACAGATTGGGAATAATGACTACATCAATGCCAGTCTGATCTCTGTGGAGGAAGCTCAGAGAAACTACATACTTACTCAGGTGACACACTAACATTTATACTTAAGGCCCAGATTTGCATCTGCTGAGCAGTGTGATTCCATATTTGCACCCGCACACCCTTTTACACAAATATGAGGATGATACAGATAGAAAAAAAGGTACAGCAGGCTTCATTAATGTACCATTAGAAACATTTTCTGTTGCAAATGCTCTACTACTGGCACTGAAGTTCATTGAGACTGCTCCACACGTTTTATTTTTAATTTTTATTAATTTTTATAATAGTCTTGAAGCATTGGAATCTATAAAATCTAAAAAAAGATTTGAATCAAATTGTCATCTCTTGAATCAAAGAATTGTAGTATTATTTTCTGCTGGGTACCTGGTCACTCAGGAATCTCCGGTAATGAACAAGCAGACAGAGCTGCCAGAGAAGCATTATCTACAGAACCAGTAAAATGCCCTATATCTTTCACAGATCTGAAACCAACATTAAATATATACATTAAAAACAAATGGCAGTCGGAATGGGATCAGTGTTTAAACAACAATTTACGTGAAATAAATCTTGTTGTTGGGACAAGATAAGTGTTCCTTTTTAATAATCGCTGGGATCAGGTCATTTACACAGGATGCCGGATAGGACATACAAGACTCACACACCAATTTTTACTATCAGGAGATAATTCACCAAAGTTTTCATCTTGTCAGAATCCACTATCTATTAAACATATTTTACTGGACTGTAATACTTCTACACATTTGAGGAACTTGTATTATTCTGTTGATACTTTTGAAAAGGTTTTTAATCAAGTGAATCCAAATTTCGTTTTAAGGTTTCTAGAAAAAAATGAATCTTAAACACCTTATATAGTTCTGTTCTTGAATAACTAAACCTGGCTCTCACCGTGAATATAGCCATAGAAGCTGGCATGGCATAAAAAAGAAAAGAAAAAGAAAGTCATGTCCACACAGGTGTTTGTTTGTTTTTTTGTTCTTCTTTTAGTGTGATCTTTAACTATTCAAAGTTACTTGATATCTAGCTGTTGCAACCTGACTTAGGGGTGATAATTCCTGCATATTATAAAACAATAAAATGTTAAAGGGATCATGAAATGCTTTAAAAACAATTTTTTTTTTATTATGTTCCTTGAGGTTGATTTATAATTTTATAAAAGTTTTTTGCACAAAAAACGGTCAAATATTTGTACAACTGTTCCATTTTCTTTTTTTTCTTTTTTTGTTGTTGATTTTTTTCCCCACCTTTTTCACCCAATTTGGTATGTCCAATTCCCAATGTGCTTTTAAGTCCTCGTGGTCGCGTAGTGATTCGCCTCAATCCGGGTGGCGGAGGATGAATCCCAGTTGCCTCTGCGTCTGAGACCATCAACTTGCGCATCTTATCACGTGGCTAGTTGAGCACGTTGCCACGGAGACATAGCGCGTATGGAGGCTTCATGCCATCCACTGCGGCAACTACACTCAACTCACCATTCGCCCCACCGAGAACGAACCATATTATAGCGACCACGAGGAGTTTACCCCATATGACTCTACCCTCCCTAGCAACCGGGCCAATTTGGTTGCTTAGGAGACCTGGCTGGAGTCACTCAAGCTAGCGAACTAGCGAACTCCAGGGGTGATAGCCAGCGTCTTTTACCACCGAGCTACCCAGGCCACCAACTTTTCCATTTTCCATCCTCATTCTGACCCTCTGTCAGAAACGCTCTGTTTTAGGCTGCTTCTCCTTTAAAACTTGAAAGTTAATGCCCACTGTTCTGATTGGCTAACGTCATTGCATCAGAAAAATAGTATCCACGCCCCACACTGTGTATATTAGTATATTACCATAATATATTTTATTTCACTCTGCTTTCTTCACACATAATACAATTATTCAACTTAAACAAATATTCTTTATCCGTTGATGTATTGATTTGATAATCAGCAGTGATTTTAAGCCCATATCCAACCCAAACCCAAAATTGCTCACTGTCTTTATCATTCCTTCTCTTAGCAAGCACTGTTACAATAAGCTGTATTTTGTGATAGCATCGTAGGCAATATTCGTGTGACGAGGAGGAGGGTGGGGCCATGAGTCTGCATGGCCCCCAAATGGGCTAATCAGCCGAGGAGAGGGATAAGGCCGAGCTGGATGCGGCAGTTCGGGAGAGAGAGAGCCACACGCAGCTGCCGCATCCGGCTCAGCCTTATCCCATGCAGACTCACATCATACTTCGTAACAGTGTTGTAACTGTAAACACAAACAGTTTTAACAAGGCACGTTAGCCCCTCAGTACACTAAAGCAGAAGGGGGAAAAAAATTGTTTTACTGTTTATCAAGCGCTGAAACTTTGCTTGGTGCAGAACAATCTTGAATAATGTTAAACAATGTAACAGACACCTCTTTGCAGCCTGAACTTGTTCTGAATCTTGCATCTTTGTGACACCCACTCTAAAAACATCTAGAAGCAGCACAACAAATTAAACAGAGTGCAGGTGCCTCGACATGCATTTTTAAGACTTGAAGTTCTTTTTAACTTGGCATGGTTTCTAAAAATGTGCCGGTCCTGTACGAGATGCTGAAGAAACAGCAAAATGCAATGCAACAGTCAAAGAGATTTGTCCAACATGTGTTTACATGGGAAAACAGTGATGAGATGATGAACAGAGCAGATGCATGTAAAAACACGTTTGGTGTGAACGGCCCCTAACTCATTAATTTGTGCGTGCTTTGAGTGAGAGCAAGGAACAAGTTTGGTAGGCCTGTTTATTTTTTCATTTAATATCCTGAAGTCCTAATTGAAAAACTGATCCAAACCCGGCCCGAAACCTGATGAGTTCTCGGGTCCCGTCGGGCCTGGGTAGGGTTGCAGACCTCTACTTAGCGATAAACTATGTGGTAACTACAAATGCTCTTTTTATACTAGGGAGAAAGTTTTGAATTCTGAAACTTACAGTATGTTTTTATAGGACAGTTACCTCTTATATGTCTAAATATCAAGGAAAATGTTATTCTCCATTTCATGACCCCTTTAAAATAATAGTTCACCCAAAAATTTAAATGCTGTCATCATTTACTTACTCTCATGTCATTCCAAACTTGTATCACTTTCCTTTTTTTCAAACGAACACAAAAGGAGCAGTTTTGAAGAATGCGCTGGTCACTGTTTTCCAAGCAATTGCAACGAACTGGAACTGGAGCATATTTTTAAATATTAAGTATCATAAAAGTGGTTCATGCGACTGTTGCGCTGTGTTCCAAGTTGTCTCATGACATATGATTGCTATGGGTGAGAAACCAAAATTTAAAGGAATATTCTGGGTTCTTGACTCGTCCCTCCTCTTTAAAGAAAGCAATAATCGAGGTTACAGTTAGGCACTTACAATGTGAGTGAATGGGGCCGATTTTTGGAGGATTTAAAGGCAGAAATGTGAAACTTTAATTTTATAAAAGCACTTACATTAATTCTTCTGTTAAAAATCCTGTATTATTTGAGCTGTAAAGTTGTTTAAATCGTATTTTGTACAGTTATATAAGGGTTAAAGGATTTGTTACCATTACATCGTCATAGCCAATTTTACAATTTTGTTGTCATAACTTTACACTGTGATGAGGAGGAGGGTGTGGCCGGGCTGTGATGGAGCACAGCCGACGTTGAATCAGCTGATCAGCGGGAGAGCGAGACAAGACGCCGGCCACGTTGCATGTGTGTCTGTGTCCTTAAGTTTTATGTTGTTTTAAGTTAATTTATGCATTAAAAGTTTGTTTATTGTTCAGCTGGTTCCCGCCGCCTCCTTCCCAACCTTTAACTGTTACAGTGGTGCCGAAACCTGGGAAGGAGGAGGGATGCGCTGTCGCGGAGTGCTCGGCGCTGCCATCCGCCAGGGGAGCAGCCGCGGCTCTCTGCCTGGGGACAGAGGAGTTGCTGCCGGTTGCCGAGAGCCGGAGTAACCGCGGCCGTCTACCGAGCAGGGGATGAGCAGTTCCGTCCACCAGAGGCGTATATGTTTACATATATGCCCCATTCACTAGCACTGTAATTGCCTCACTGTAAGCCATTTTGCTTTTTTTAAAGGAGACCTATTATTCCCCTTTTTACAAGGTGTAATATAAGTCTCAGGTGTCCCCAGAATGTGTCTGTGAAGTTTCAGCTCAAAATACCCCACGGATCATTTATTATACCATGTTGTAAATGCCTCTTTTTAGGTGGAATCAAAAACATGCTGTTTTCCTGTGTTTCTCTTTAAATGCAAATGAGCTGCTGCTCCCCATCTCTCCTATTATTATACAGACAGTAAGCGTAAAAATAACTACATAGCTCTGGTCTCCATGAATACAATCACATACAATGGTAACTGACAGTAAGCACTTTCAGGTTAAAAATTAAAAATAATGACATAGCTCTGTTTTCCGTGAATACAATCAGAGACGATGGCAACTTTAGCTGCTTTAGCCGTGGAATCAGCTAACAAGCACATTCGGAAAGGCGATTTGCAAACATTAACAAAATATAAAGTGCGATACTAAAGCTGGAACACGAACAGTTGGTACTGATCCATGCTTGAGAATCATATTTTTGGAAAATCCTTCTTTATATTTGTGGCAGCAGGGGCGTGGTCGAGCGACTGTCCGGAGAGAGAGAAAGCGGTAAGGGCGCTTACTCCGGAGCTAAATTATGTCTAACATCTGTCTCTAATTCCAGTGAGCTGGGGAGAACGGCATATAAACAGCCACACCACCGTCAGAGGCAGAGAGAGAACGACACGTCAGTCCAGTGTTGGCTTGTGTCCTGAATGTCAAAAATGTCTTTTACGAAGTTTATGTTTATGGAGATTTTTTGTTAACCCAGGAAAACACTAGAGAGAGTGTACAGGCTGTGCAGAGGGCAGAAAATAAAAGCCTTACTTTGACGGTGTCTGAGCTTCCCGACTCGTCCTTTCCCGTGCAGCCTTCGCAATATTGAGCCTCATTCACAAAGCAGTCCGGTGTAAAATGATTTGCACAAACATAATCGAATTTTGGTATGTTTTTGGTATGAAACAAAATGGCGGACTGTGTGTAGATCACTCGGGGGAGGATCTATGATAATAGGGTGGAGTCCGTCACCAGTCGTGGGCGAGGCCTGCTCTAAAGTGACGTCACTTTAGAGTAGAAACGAAGACCGATCATTTTGAGACGCTGTTTTTGATTAATAGAAATATAAGAAAGAGGAGTGGGTGGACTTTTAACATTGTAGGGTGGTTGTGTACACACACTGCCGACTCACATTTATGTTCAAACACCATGTAAAAGTGAATTTTGCATAATAGGTCCCCTTTAAAGAAAAGGAGGGGCAAGTCAAAATGTATTTTTGTGGTAATCAATATTATGTAACAAATGCTGTCAATTGAGCTTAACTTGTATTGAACACAGAATATTCCTTTAAGTTATTCACTGAAAATCTTATGACGTAGCCCTCCTTGACAAGCCCAGAAGTAGCTGGTGTCTCCTTAGTAAGTGAATCATTCTTTTTAAGTCACATCTTTGCAGTGATTTGGTTGATTCATTTCACAAAAATTGTCTGAACGATTTGTTACAAAAGAAAAACCGACATAAGGATCTGGAACGACATTAGAGTGAGTAAATGATGGCAATTTTTTGGTGAACTATTTCTTTAAGTATATTAAGGCAATGGTCAATGTGGTGATTTTCAGTAACTCCCTGTTCAGAAATCCTGGCATTGATGTTTACATGCCTGAAGCCGTTAGACCACCACCACCTCAAGCGAAGTCACACACTAATTTAATACAGTGACGTTCTGTTTTGACACTTGTGACATCTGTCAGAGAAATGTTCTCTCTCCCACATTTTGAGAGTACAGTGGGAAATGTTGTGAAATATTGCATTGCGTCAGCACAGCATGTTTCTTTATTGTAGAGATGCACACTTTTGCTCTGAGATGGCAGTGGACTCGTCTCAACCTGCCAGCCTTGTTACGTCAGAGAATTGCCAGCTGAGAGACACAACACACACAGATCTGCACGCAAATTCTCACACGCACAGCACTTACTTCAAGCAGACTCTTTACAGATGTTTTGTTGTGATTTACTACACAGACTTTCTTTATGAGAATTTAAGATGATTTGAATGCATAAGTTTCCCCTCTAAGTAGAACTCAAATACTGTATATAATACTTTATAACAGTGGTTCATAACTCTTTATGCCGGTGGACCCGTGAGAATTAAAATATAAATATATATATATTACTAACTACAGTCTTGACCAACACAAAATAGGTATCGTTTGAAAGCTTAGCTCTACTTTTCCAATTCATTTAGGCATTATGACCAAAACTGAACAAGTGCTTTGAAATTTGTATACAAATCAGAAGTGTTCCATTTTGATAATTGAAAAAAAAAAAAAGAATTTGCATGCCACATTATTGTAATCTGTAAAAACATTAGACTGATCAAATAGCCATGCATCATATGTCATTGGAAAGCTCTGAAAGAGTAGAATACAACTAGCCTATCCACACGAAGTACAATGTGCACACACCACTTAATGTGCTATCTGGCTAAAAACACGTTAGCTTTCCTGGATCAGATGACTTTATCGGAAATTATGTAATACGTTGTCCAGTGTCATGGAACGCCAAACCAATTGTATTAGGATTCAGATCGCTGCAACCAGAGGTGGAAGTCATCCAAATATGGGCAGGGGATAGTTTACTGTAATTATATATGGCCACCAGGAGATGGCGCCAAGTACATGACACAGACTCAATGATTGCTCAAATGACACAGATTGAAACTGAATGAGATCTTGTTACTCAAGCCTGCATGCTTTGGAGAGAGAGAGAGAGAGCATACCTTTAGTTGTTGTATTTGGATGTGTAATAGGGTTGCACGGTTTACCGGTACTAACGAAGTATATCGATACCAAACAAATTAAAACGGTACAATATCATCGTGATGTGACAAATTTGAGATTAAATCAGTGACATTTAAAAAATAAAATAAACCTCTGGATATGGCCAAGTATGATCATTAAACAGCAGATGGATGTAATTTAATTAAATAATATACAGTCACATGCGCTGCACGCTACAGAATGAACAAAAGGTGCTGCTCTGCTCTGTTATCTGCTTCACAAACAAACACACGGGCGCACTCATGCACACACACTCGCACAAACTCAACACACACTGCTGGTGCTTAATTTTTTTTAATGCAGTGTGTTTAGAGTATAAACGGCTGTTAACACTTAAATGAACTCCTCAGGTGCAGCTCGGAGATTTCAGCTCGAGAATCGTGACAGGAGTATCCCAGAATTAATGGGAAGCCTGTAAAAACAATAAGAACTCAAAGGTTTGTCAAAATAAAAGTCCTGCTAACATGAAAGCTCTGTTCAAATGGATGCGTGAAATTGAAGACAGAAAAATATAACTACTGTATAAAAATGTAATATCCAAAAGTAGCAATCATACTCATAATAACAATTATGTGGTATTAAATGGTTGTATTATTATTATTATTTGTGAGCAATATCACAAATGTAAGCAGCCTTTTGCCACAGGTGATCAGATTTTTTTTCATTAATACTGTGAAGCTCTGTGTCACGGTTTATAGTAGCAGAGGCAGGACCCAAACGCAGAGTGAAGACAAAGGGGTTTTATTTATACAAAAAAGGAACAAAACCAAACATAAACTACCCCATAGGGGAAAACGCAGTCCAAGCTGTAAACCCACAGAAGCTGGGCTGGGGCACGAACTGGATACAGGACCGACTGG
This sequence comes from Myxocyprinus asiaticus, assembly GCF_019703515.2. NCBI lineage: Eukaryota > Metazoa > Chordata > Actinopteri > Cypriniformes > Catostomidae > Myxocyprinus > Myxocyprinus asiaticus. Next base: position 23,428,264 of record NC_059367.1, read on the forward strand.
AACCGACAAGATCGACTAGAAACAGGGAAAAGAAACAATACTTACATGGACACAAAAAACAAGACGAACTGGCACTGGACAGCACACACGAGGAGACTAAAATAGGGAGAGAAATCAAACAGGTTAACAAGGGGGGCAGGTGTAACAGATTAACTAATAATGGGCAAACAAAATGCAAATGCAAAACTGAGAGACACATGGCAATACAGAAACAAAACCACATGCTCTCACAAGACACAGACACCCAAATGGCACGAGCGCATATCGCCAGGACAGTAAGGCAACATGCGCCCATGCCAACTGACAGACAAGACGAGAGAATGCACGGCAACAAAGCAATGCCCTGCATTCTCACACTAGACAAAGCCTGAGCGTACTTCAGAGGCAAACACCATGTGATGCACGTAACAGGTGACAACACGAGACAAGACACCTGTGTGAGAGTTCGGCCACAAATAAACCCGACATCTCAGATTGAAGTGACCAAACCTCAGCACAACATGAAGACGTGACTCAGATGAAAGCGAGCGCAACGCAAAGCGTGTCCGTGGTCGCGAGAGACAGACATAAACGATTGACGTGAGTGCATGCCTCCAAGATGACATAACTGCAATACACTCACGCCAATAAAAGACAGAATATGGGGCATGAGTGTCCGGATCCTGACACCAACCGAAACCGAACCAGACAGGGAAGTCAGGATCCAGACACCATGCTCTGGACATGAAACACAAGACGAACCAAAGAGCGCACGGCGGGGAAACCACACCTGAAGCGTGCGCTCGCACAAAGACAGAAAACAAAACACAAGACAGACATAGAACAATGATGTCACGATCCTGTCACGCAAAACTCAGACTGGCAGGATCGTGACAGCTCTGCTGTACAACATTTATTTTACCAAAAATAAAATTGCAATTATTTGTAATAAATAAATTATATACACTATATTGCCAAAAGTATTCGCTCATCTGCCTTTAGACGCATATGAATTTAAGTGACATCCCATTCTTAATCCATAGGGTTTAATATGACGTCGGCCCACCCTTTGCAGCTATAACAGCTTCAGCTCTTCTGGGAAGGCTTTCCACAAGGTTTAGGAGTGTATTTATGGGAATTTTTGACTATTCTTCCAGAAGCGCATTTGTGAGGTCAGACACTGTTGTTGGACGAGAAGGCCTGGCTTGCAGTCTTCGCTCTAATTCATCCCAAAGGTGCTCTATCGGGTTGAGGTCAGGACTCTGTGCAGGCCAGTCAAGTTCTTCCACACCACACTCGTTCATCCATGTCTTTATGGACCTTGCTTTGTGCACTGGTGCGCAGTCATGTTGGAACAGGAAGGGGCCATCCCCAAATTGGAATTGTCCAAAATCTCTTGGTATGCTGAAGCATTCAGAGTTACTTTCACTGGAACTAAGGGGCCAAGCCCAGCTCCTGAAAAACAACCCCACACCATAATCCTCCCTCCACCAAACTTCACAGTTGGCACAATGCAGTCAGACAAGTACCGGTCTCCTGGCAACCGCCAAACCCAGACTCGTCCATCAGATTGCCAGATGGAGAAGCGTGATTCGTCACTCCAGAGAACGCGTCTCCACTGCTCTAGAGTCCAGTGGCGGCGTGCTTTACACCACTGCATCCGACGCTTTGCATTGCACTTGGTGATGTATGGCTTGGATGCAGCTGCTCGGCCATGGAAACCCATTCCATGAAGCTCTCTACGCACTGTTCTTGAGCTAATCTGAAGGCCACATGAACTTTGGAGGTCTGTAGCGTTTGACTCTGCAGAAAGTTGGCGACCTCTGCACACTATGCCCGTCAGCATCCGCTGAACCCGCTCTGTCATTTTACGTGGCCTACCACTTCGTGGCTGAGTTGCTGTCATTCCCAATCGCTTCCACTTTGTTATAATACCACTTACAGTTGACTGTGGAATATTTAGTAGCGAGGAAATTTCACGACTGGACTTGTTGCACAGGTGGCATCCTATCACAGTACCACGCTGGAATTCACTGAGCTCCTGAGAGCGGCCCATTCTTTCACAAATGTTTGTAGAAGCAGTCTGCATGCCTAGGTGCTTCATTTTATACACATGTGGCCATGGAAGTGATTGGAACACCTGAATTCAATTATTTGGATGGGTGAGCGAATACTTTTGGCAATATAGTGTGTGTGTGTGTGTGTGTGTGTGTATATATATATATATTTATTTATTTGATTAAAACTGGATGTATCAATTTGATTAAACACCATTTGTTCTTAACATTTAATTAAAACATTTAACATGGAATCCAGAAGATTTTTAATGGAAAACGCATAATTTGTATTTTTAAGACTTTTTGTAGTTCTTTTATAATAATCAAGTCATTTTCTATGTAATTTCATCAAAAATCTGAGGCTTTTTATATGTTGATTATAGTATCGATTTAGAATCGATACCAAGCTACCAGGGCTGGTATTGTACCGAAACCAAAATTTTGGTATCGGAGCAACCCTATTGTGTAATTAGTTCTTATGTACAATTATAGTGTTTAATTTGTTTGAAGCTTTTGGACACTTGCAGATGTTTTTGGACACTAGGATAAATAATTTTTTACTGCTATAACTTTTGATTGCTTTCAACACAAAATTGATACTCACATACTGGTGACATGATTGGGGAAAAAACTAAAAATCGGATCTACCTTATTTACACCCTGAGAAATATAATGTCAAATAAAAAAAAGAAATATAAGGAAAAAAGTCTATTTTTAGCTTAAGTTTGTTTGTGATTTTTTTTTTTTTTTTTTTTTTTCAACAGTTTCTGAGAGTCTCAGAACGGATCATAATCTATATCATAAAAAAATTAAAAAAGTTCTTTACAGTGATACCAAACACTTAACCCTCCTTGTCTTTTGTTGAGTTATAAGCCTTTAATTTTGGGTATGCCACTGAAAAGGAAATCTTTAAAAACACCTTCAGAGTTTAAAGGGTTAACTGGTTGGTCGCAGATCTGTTCTTATCACAGAACTGCAGTGGGAAAAAAAACACAAATAATAAAATGCAACTAAACATATAATTTGGATAGCCAAATAAAAAGGGCTACTCAACTCTTAAAAGTAAGGAGATAACACTTCCGATATCTTTTTCTTTTTTTTTTTGTGCATCCAGTCAAACTCCACATTATCATACAGATCTGTAATAATGAAATTGACATGTTCATTCATGTATGTGATGGCAATGGAATGCTTGTGGATGTGCTTGTTTTGGTGATTGTGTGTATGTGTGTGTTTAGGGCCCGTTACCAAACACCTGTGGTCATTTCTGGGAGATGGTGTGGGAACAGCGCTGCCGAGGGGTTGTGATGCTGAATCGTGTTATAGAGAAAGGCTCTGTAAGTTAAACATGTATACACAACTATTCTTCTGTCTACAATATACACTACTGGTCAAAAGTTTAGAAACACTTACTTATTCTTTATTATAATTTTTTGTTTTTACATTTTAGAATAATAGTAAAGTCATCAAAACTATGGAATAACATAAATGCAACTATGGGAATTATTTTGTGACTAAACAAAATCCAAAATAAATCAAAACTGTTATATTTTAGCATCGTCAAATTAGTCACCCTTTGCCTAGAATTTGCAGACATGTACTCATGACATTTTCTCAATTATGTTCTATGTTGGGCACTTATTGGCTGCTTATTATTTGGTCCAAGTCATCAATTTCAAAAATGTATTTCTTTTTTTTTATTTAAATTTTAGTTTTATAATGAAATAAATTAATATGGTTGCACAATTATATTTTTGTCTACAAAATTAATTTCAGACATTTAAGCATACGCCTTCAGATCAAAAGATTTTTAAGATCATGAGAAACATTTCAGTCAAGTGTTTCAGAACTTATGACCGGTAGTGTAGATGAACACAATATCTACAGATGCCAACCTGGAACATTTGCACACCAGCATATGCATGCAGTGTTTGTTGTGGAGTGTGTGTGTGTGTGTGTGCAGGTAAAGTGTGCTCAGTACTGGCCACAGCGAGAGGAGAGGGACGCTGTTTTTAAGGACACAAACTTTAAACTCACTTTGATCTCAGAAGATGTGAAGTCGTACTACACAGTACGTCAGCTGGAGTTGGAGAATCTGTCGGTGAGATGCTTGATCTTCCTCTCATCCCTTCCTCTTCCACTCATGCAACTATTATCATTGCTTATACAGCGAAAGTACTTTAAAGGTGATGTGTCTACTGGTTTTGAATGTTAAAATTCTTCTGGTCCAGCTTAAAGGTGCACTCAGTAATTTTTTCCTCATTAAAAAAGTTTAACTTCTAAAGAAATGAATTGTTATTTTGCAATATTGTATATGTAGGAAATCATGACCACTCACATTAAAATGAAGACTTCAGTCATATCAGTAACCTTATAAAAGCTGTTTTATTCTACATGGAGAGGGTCCACACATGGAGGCTGCCATTTTAGAATCACATGACCAGCCGAATACTACTCGCTTAATCTCAGTAACCATACTGTTATTTGACACTTTTACTCATTGATTAAAGCAATCGTGGCTGAACTGTGAATACAAAATGTCCACAATGACATCTCGACATGTTACAAGATGTGGAGCTCTCCAATTCTTTTGTTGTTTTTGTTTGTTTGTCCTGTGTTTAGTAATTTTTTTCCAATCAGTTTTACCAGGGACGAACTGCTGAACATTCGGCAGCACATACCAGACAATCTTTTCCCGGTTTTTGACTATTATGACTTTTTGCTGGACATTTTAGTCAGAGGCGCTGCTGTGTTCAAGCGTGCTATGAGACGCAAGTGAGGGAAGTGAGCCGGTGTCCTGGTCAATCTCCATTAGCACGGCTTTCGAACAGCACTGCCAAGTATCTCCGCTCTCTTCCTAATTAAACGGATGAACTACATCACCCGTACAAGGACTTTTCAAACTCTGCTGCCTTGTGATTAACAGAAACCTGGCTGAGTGAAGCCATTCCATACAGCGCTGCCAGGCTTTCAGCGGATCACATTGCGGAGTTAACTGAGAAAACGAGAGGCGATGGAATATGCTTTTACATAAATGAACGTTGGTGTACAGATGTAACAACGTTAAAGAAGATGTGCTGTCCTAATTTGGAAGCACTCTTTATCAACTGTAAGCCTTTTCTACTCGCCACAGGAGTTTTCCTCGTTTATTCTGGTGAGTGTTTATATTCCTCTACAAGCGTGTGTGAGCACAGTGCTGCGACAGCTGGCTGATCAGATCACAGACACGGAACAACAGTACCCAGACTCACTTATTATTCTCTGCGATTTTAACAGAGCCAAGCTCGCCCGTGAACTGCCAAAATACAGACAGCACATTACATGCCCACCAGAGACAGAAATATACTGGATCACTGCTACACAACATTAAAGGATGCATATTGCTCTGTCCCTAGAGAAGCTTTGGGACTCTCTGATTACTGTCTGGTTCATCTTCTTCCGACCTACAGGCAGAAACTTAAATCAGCTAAACATGTAGAAAAGACTGTAAAAAGATGGACCAATGAAGCAGAGCTGGAACTACAAGCCTGTTATGACTGCACTGATTTTTTTTTTTGAAGCTGCAGACACCAATTTGGACAAGCTCACAGATACTGTGACATCATATATCAGATTCTGTGAGGATATGTGCATTCCGACTAGGACTTATTTAACATTCAACAATGACAAACCATGGTTTACAGCAAAACTCAGGCAGCTTCATCAGGCCAAAGAGGATGCTTACAAAAGTGGGGATAAATTCTTGTACAATCAGGCCAGAAACACACTGACAAAAGAGATTAGAGTGGATAAAAGAGGCTACTCTGAGAAGCTGAAAAACAAGTTTTCAGCTAACGACCCTGCATCAGTGTGGAGAGGCCTGAAAGGCATTACTAACTACAAGACACCATCCCCCAACACTGTAGGGAATTAACAACTGGCTGATGACCTGAATGTGTTTTACTGTAGATTTGAAAAGCCCAGTCTCACACCCCACACCCGCTCTGACCTTCACTTCACACAAACATCAACACCTCCTGCAACCACTCTCCTTAACCCTCCTGCTACTCAACCTGCACTTAAGATCTGGGAAGACGATGTAAGCCGGGTCTTCCGGAAACAAAAGACAAGGAAAGAACAAGGGCCCAGATGGTGTTTCACCCACTTGTCTTCACACAGATCTTCAACAGATCACTGGAGCAGTGTGAAGTTTCCTGCTGCATCAAATGCTTCACCATCATCCCTGTCCCAAAAAAACAAAAGCATAAGACCTGTCGCTTTGACATCTGTGGTTATGAAATCATTTGAGAGACTGGTGTTGGCCCACCTGAAGGACATCACTGGACCCTTTCTGGATCCCTTTCAATTTGTTTATCGAGCAAACGGGTCTGTGGATGATGCAGTCAACATCGGATTGCATCATATCCTGCAACATCTGGACAGACCAGGGACATATGCAAGGATCCTTTTTATGGACTTCAGTTCGGCTTTCAACACCATCATCCCAGCAATTCTCTGGACTAAATTAGATTAACTCTCTGTTCCCATCTCTGTCTGTCAGTGGATCACCAGCTTTTTGACTGATAGGCAGCAGTTAGTGAGACTGGGGAAATTCACTTCCAGCACCTGTATGTTCAGCACTGGTGCCCCCGAGGAATGTATGCTCTCCCCACTACTCTTCTCCCTGTACACCAACGACTGCATCGCCAAGGACCCCTCTGTCAAGCTCCTGAAGTTTGCAGACGACACTAATGTCATCGACCTCATCCAGGATGATGATGAGTCTGCATACAGAAAGGAGGTTGAATAGCTGGCTGTCTGGTGCAGTCAAAACAACTTGGAGATGGACACGCTCAAAACAGTGGAGATGATAGTGGACTTTAGGAGGAACACCCCAGCATTGACCCCGCTCACCATTCTGAGCAGCACTGTGACAGCAGTGGAGTCATTCAGGTTCCTGGGCTCTACCATCTCACAGGACCTGAAGTGGGAGACCCACATTGACTCCATTGTAAAAAAGGCCCAGCAGAGGTTGTACTTCCTTTGCCAGTTAAGGAAGTTCAACCTGCAACAGGCGCTGCTGATACAGTTCTACTTAGCAGTCATTGTGTCTGTCCTCTGCACTTCAATAATTGTCTGGTTTGGTTCAGCTATGAAATCTGACATCAGAAGACTACAAAGGCAGTTTGGACTGCGGAACGGAGACACGATTTGGACGGCACGTCGGGAGAAGATATTCAGCGTCAGTTGTCCAACATGTCGGTGATGCTAACGAAGGTTCTTGCTGACTTGGAGGATCTCGCTGTAATATGTCGATTGATTACGGCGATGGAAACAAAATTCTCCGAGTTGTTTACAAGAGTGACAGAAGTTGAAAAACTAATCGATTATCTTGAGTCATCGGAAAGGGAATTAACCGCTAATCCGCATCCAAAACAGATTTGGAATTAATTTCAGAAAAACTGGAATATTTTGAAAATATGAGCCGAAGGAATAACATACGAATTGTTGGAATTCCTGAGCATGAAGAGGGCAGAGATATGGTGAAATTCCTGGACGATTTTTTCCCGAGTCTGCTCGACATAACAGGCCACAAGCTGGAAATCGAGCAAGCTCACAGAGTGCCTGCTCGCAGAACTGCTGAGGGAGATGGGCCTCGATGCATTCTGGCCAAATTTCTGAAATCATCCGATAAAGATCTCGTGTTGTGCAAGGCAAGGAGCAAAGGGAAGCTTTCTTGGAAGAACCATAATATTTTCTTGTTCCCGGACTTTGCGAATTCCACGAGAGAAACGCGATCGGTTCAAGGAATGAAAGAAACTCTTACATGAAAAAGATCTCGTTTGCTCTGATGTTCCCGGCTAAACTGAGAATAGAAACGAAGAATGGTCGCAAAGTATTTACTTGTCCAAAACAGGCACTCTCCTTTATAAATACATTGGAGTAAGCCATTTGATGTTTCTTATATTAGTGGACTGACTCGCGGTTCAGGGACTCTATTATCTGAGGAAGCTGGGTGCCATTTTTGTTTCTTTTTGTGTTAACTCCGCCTAGAGGCTGGAGTTTGTTTTATAGCATGACTCCAAGAAACTTTTGCATTGACGGAAGATTTTTTGTTACACTGAAGTTTCCAGCCAGATCGAGAATGGAAACTTGGATGACCACAAAATATCTATATGCTCACATAAAGGACGTCTTTTATAAAGTTGACGAGTAAGTTATGGTGTGTTTTTTTTTTTTGGCGCGCGGCCTCCGAGTTAGTTTGGCTCTTGATCATCCGAGGAACTGGGATGCCGGTTTTGTTTTTCACGTTGGCTCTGCCTAATGGCTGGAGCTTGTTTTATGGAATTACACTACTTCGGGACAGTTGTGGTTAAATATGTTTGTTCTTTGTGCTTATGCCTCCTAGTAGAATGATTACCTCATCTGCTGCACTCATAACAGCCAGTTCACTGAACAATTGTTTGTCTGTCCGACGAAACTGAACGGTTTTATATCAGCTGGAGTTTATCAAGACAGTTCTGTGAATGAATCTACATGTTTTTTTCTGTTATTCTGCCTGTTGGCTGGGGTATGTTTTACAAAGTATTTTCTGTTATTGTAATTTTGCCTCACAAAATTTGTGCAGAAGCATCGGACTCGAGCAATTCGATGGCAAAGTTGTCGCGGGGGCTCTCGTAGGCGTACATGGACTCTTTGAGTTTAGAGGGATTGTCGCTGGTTGGCGCTGTCGTGCGCGGGGTTAATGCGCACGTTTTTCTTTTTTCTGTTTGTTTTGTTCCAGGGGAAGTTTGGGGTTTGATTGTTGCATTAATGGGGAATGTGGTCTGTATAATTTTGTTTTTGACACACTCATTTTTTAAATTTTTTATTACATCTGTATGTCAAATGTTAATGTAAATGGGTTATCTCTCTCCACATGGAATGTAAATGGGTTGGGGCACCCCATAAAAAGGAAGGTTATTTCTGTTCTTAAGTGCAAGAAATATGATATAGTGTTTCTTCAAGAAACGCATCTTTCCCCGCAAGAAGCTGAAAAATTTGGGAAGATATGGGGTGGGCATGTTTTCTTTAGTGCGGGCTCAAGTAAGAGCAGGGGAGTCATTATATTGATTAATAAACATCTACAATTCAAATGTCTCAAACAGATTAAAAATAAATTAGGAAGAGTCATTGTTGTGTTAGGAGAAATTCAGGGGCAAATGTTGAAATTGGCTAATATTTACGAACCTAACGTTGATGATCAGGGCTTTTTTATAGATCTTGAAGGGATGTTGCAAGCTGCTGGCATCTCTCATGACATAATATTGGGAGGAGACTTTAATCTTTTGATGGACTCAGTCCTTGATCACAGTGAAGCAAAAGTGTGTAAACCCCCTAGAGCTACATTGACACTTCACAAGATCTGTATAAATCTTGGTCTTATAGATATCTGGCGACTTCTGAACCCATCTGGTAGGGATTATAAATTTTTTTTTTTTCATCAGTTCATAAGATTTACTCTAGAATAGATTTTGTTTTTTTTTTTATATCGAAGTCCCTCATTTCATCTGTTGTTGATTGCTCAATTGGAAATATCTTAGTCTCAGATCACGCCCTGGTGAGTTTAGAGATATTGCCACATACAGAGAAAAGGAAATCATATAATTGGTGCTTTAATGTATCCCTTTTGCAAAATCCTGATTTTCAACAAATGTTAAAGACTGAAATCAGTGTCTATATGGAGACCAACTGGTCCTCGGTATCCTCTGTGGGCGTGGCTTGGGCGGCACTTAAGTCGGTTCTTAGGGGTCGAATCATACAGTATGCCTCATTTATCAAAGAATTCAAAGCACGAGAACTTGTGGAGTTGGAAGGAAATATTAAAAGTGCCAAGGCAGAGCTGAAGCGCCATATGTCATCTGATGGCCTCAGAGAACTGACACGATTGAAATACAGGTATAATACTATTCTGTCACAGAAAGTGGAGTTTTGGTTGTTCAGGGCAAGACAGTCATACTTTGAGGTATCATGTAGAAGGCTGGGGATATGGGATTCTTTTATTGGGAAATGGGGTAGATATTTGACGTTTTTGGGGCGCTCTCGCAGTGGGTCTGTGGAGAGAGAGGTACAGTTTAGTGTTGTATGTTTATTATATACAGTATATATATATATGTGTGTGTGTGTGTACATATATATATATATATATATATATATATATATATATATATATATATATATATATATATATATATTATTATGTTATTTTCTGTAAATGTGTGTACTTATCTAAGACCACTGGGATGTTCGTTTGGGGTGGGGTTCTTGATCGGGGAGGGAAAGTAGTAGGTGTTAATGTTGAATCACTGTATATATGTTTTGTTTTTCTTTGTTTTGAAAATTAATAAAAATGTTATTCACAAAAAGAACAGTTTTTTCCCCTCAGGCTGTCCATCTCAGCAGTTAAAACTGCCCCATTGAGCAATAATTGTGTGCAATACACTGCATAGTCTATTTATATTTATCCATATTCAAATCCATAAACATATCCTACCTGCCATTACATTCCCTTGCACTAAATATATATATATATATATATATATATATATATATATATATATATATATATATATATATATATACACACACACACACACACACAGTGGTGTGAAAAAGTGTTTGCCCCTTCCTGATTTCTTATTTTTTTGCATGTTTGTCACACTTAAATGTTTCAGATCATCAAACAAGTTTAAATATTAGTCAAAGATAACACAAGTAAACACAAAATGCAGTTTTTAAATGAAGGTTGTTATTATTAAGGGAAAACAAAATCCAAAACTACATGGCCCTGTGTGAAAAAGTGATTGTCCCCTAAACCTAATAACTGGTTGGGCCACCCTTAGCAGCAACAACTGCAATCAAGCGTTTGCGATAACTTGCAATGAGTCTCTTACAGCGCTGTGAAGGAATTTTGGCCCACTCATCTTTGCAGAATTGTTGTAATTCAGCCACATTGGAGGGTTTTCGAGCATGAACTGCCTTTTTAAGGTCATGCCACAGCATCTCAATAGGATTCAGGTCAGGACTTTGACTAGGCCACTCTAAAGTCTTCATTTTGTTTTTCTTCAGCCATTCAGAGGTGGACTTGCTGGTGTGTTTTGGATCATTGTCCTGCTGCAGAACCCAAGTTCGCTTCAGCTTGAGGTCACGAACAGATGGCCGGATATTCTCCTTCAGGATTTTTTGGTAGACAGCAGAATTCATGGTTCCATTTATCATAGCAAGTCTTCCAGGTCCTGAAGCAGCAAAACAGCCCCAGACCATCACACTACCACCACCATATTTTACTGTTGGTATGATGTTCTTTTTCTGAAATGCGGTGTTACTTTTACGCCAGATGTAATGGGACACACACCTTCCAAAAAGTTCAACTTTTGTCCCGTCAGTCCACAGAGTATTTTCCCAAAAGTCTTGGGGATCATCAAGATGTTTTCTGGCAAAAATGAGACGAGCCTTAATGTTCTTTTTGCTCAGCAGTGGTTTTCGTCTTGGAACTCTGCCATGCAGGCCATTTTTGCCCAGTCTCTTTCTTATGGTGGAGTCATGAACACTGACCTTAAATGAGGCAAGTGAGGCCTGCAGTTCTTTGGATGTTGTTGTGGGGTCTTTTGTGACCTCTTGGATGAGTTGTCGCTGCGCTCTTGGGGTAATTTTGGTCAGCCGGCCACTCCTGGGAAGGTTCACCACTGTTCCATGTTTTCGCCATTTGTGGATAATGGCTCTCACTGTGGTTCTCTGGAGTCCCAAAGCTTTAGAAATGGCTTTATAACCTTTTCCAGACTGATAGATCTCAATTACTTTCTTTCTCATTTGTTCCTGAATTTCTTTGGATCTCGGCAATAAGAAATCAGGAAGGGGGCAAACACTTTTTCACACCACTGTGTGTGTGTGTGTGTGTGTGTGATATATATATATATATATATATATATATATATATATATATATATATATATATATATATATATATATATATATATATTTGTCCTGTTGTGTATTTCTATATATACTTATAAAGCTGATTCTGATACTGAAATGATGCTGCATCCAAGCTGCTAGGTGTCAGTGTAAGTCAAAGATGACACAAAGACAAAAGTTACTTAGTGCACCTTTAATGAAGAGAAGGCTGTAAGTATGCCATTCATAGGCTGATTCCCTCCAAAAGTGTAAACATTATCCACTTTTCCACTATCAGGCCAGTGCAAGCCAGGGCTATCAACTGGCTAGCCGGGGCCAATAGCCTTGGACCTTGAGCTGTGAGATCAAAAGCGATCTGCATTCCCACCATCGGGCCAATAGTCCCGCAGTGTTGCCCTAAAACTGGCCCTAAATATGCCGCCCTGCTGCCAACATCACACACCCCTCCCATTCAGAAGCAAGAGGGAAACACAAGCGAGAGGTATCATGTTACTCAGCTATCTAAAATATCTAGTTTATATCGTTTGTAAACATTATCCAGCTAGCAAGATAAGTTAGCATTGACAACTCGCCGACTGTAACTGCCATGGTGTCCCGAGTGGTCTCTCCGCTAACAGCAGGATGATGTCCCAGCACACCATCCATGATCTCTACCCATGGAAAGTTCATTATTTGGGCACTGCTTTGTCCATTGTGCGATTTAAACGATTTGTACTGTTTTTTTATTTTTTTAATTCTTTTTTTAAAACCTATACCGTTGTGCGCTGGATACACAACCTGGTGAGTTCGGTGAGACTCCGAGACTTTGACATTGACCCCGCCTGACGCTCCGCCAATTCCCAGTTGGCCTTGTTTGGCCCAGGGGTAATCGGCGGGTTAAAGGCCATTGACTGTTGGCTCTCTGAGAAAGAACTGAGGAGCCATGATGAGGCCCCGGAAACGACAATGGGAACGCAACTGGCCCTGGCACGCACAAGCACACCCTCATTTGGCCTGACAGTGGAAATGCGGCTTTTATGGCTCTGTAGCACTTTCAAAACATTGCTCTGCTTGTTTAAGCAGCCTGAAACAGCAACATTGGCTCAACCAATAGCATGGAGTTTGGGGCTGGAGTGTTTGTTTGCAAACAGAATCATTCTTTTTGCAGTTCCAAAAATTGGCACAGAAATTACGCATTTAGCTGAAATGCTTGTTTTCCAAAACAAAAACGTTGTTATAACGGAACAGGTTTGAATAGACTGTTGACTTGACTCTACTGTCTCAGGATATTACACATGCCAAAAGCTTATACCAGACAAACACACTCATTATCATGACTAATGTTGTTTTGTGTGTTAAAAGACTCAGGAAACACGGGAGATTCTTCATTTCCACTACACCACATGGCCAGATTTTGGTGTGCCTGAGTCGCCTGCATCTTTTCTTAACTTCCTGTTCAAAGTGCGTGAGTCGGGCTGTCTGAGCCCCGATCATGGCCCTGTTGTGGTCCACTGCAGTGCTGGTATCGGCCGTTCTGGAACATTCTGCCTGGTAGACACCTGCCTTCTACTGGTGAGAGGACTGAATGCTTTTATTTCTCTGTGATGCCAGATCACCACATTTAATATTTTTTTCTATTGCTTTACAATGTGTTAAACTTGACAATAAACCTGACTTTGACTGAGAATCATGCTGTTTCAAAACCACAGCAGAAACTAACATGCCATTAAACATACTCCATTGTTTAAAAATTTTTTTCTATATAAATATTAAGAAAATCAATTGTAGCCTTTAAGTATTTTTCAATGAAGTAAATATTGCTTCAGAATTTATTCAAGTAAAAATGTACTAATAAAAAAAAAATAATTGCAAGCAATAAAACAAAGAACAAGGAAAAATTACAAGCAATAAAAAAATTATTCAAATTAAGTAAACAGTGCTTGATGTTTTTCAGATTTTTTGCAGTATCAAGTATTTGAGTAAATATTTAGAAACTGAAAAAAATACAGTAGTTATCAATTTAAAATAAAACTCCTTGAATTTCTGTATGATGTTGGCATGAATGACAACACAATGAAAAAATTGGATCTGAACATAGCCTTTCATATGTGGAAATAAATCAAATATGTATCTAATTTTTTCCAATGTGCCTTCAGTGTGAATAGCCAGGTCAGATTTAATGTGATTTTTACATTAATCTAGCTCAACATTCGTTAATTGTGTGCTATATTTCCGGCATTTATAGGTGTGTCATGGTTTTAAACTTTTAATTGTGTCATATCTTTTCTCGTTTTTCAAGGAAATAAAGCAAAATTAAAGGCTCAACGTTTGGATTCAGCGATTTGTTTGGACTACACGTAGTAAAATATGCATATGAAAAATACAGAGTAGATTTATGTAAATGCTTTTACTCATGTCACTCGTGCAGAAAACAGTTTCTATATTCTTTCAAACTGTATTAAAATGCGAATGCAAGCAAGTTAATGGAAATCTGAAATAATTATAGATAACTCTCCTTATCTTACATATATTTTATGCTGTTTTTCCTGCTGTACTTTGATTTTATGGTGTGTTTCGCTCTTTAGTAATATCACTCTCTGATAATTAAATTGTACCATAATGAAGGCAAATACTTTATTTATAAATACTTAATCCATCAAGATGGTCTTTCACCGTAACTTGATGACATATTATTAGATATATAGGCATTAATTGTCCTATCCACTTTTAAACAAAAAAACAGCTAATTACATTTTAAATGCTATTTAATTAATTATTCATATTATAATGATGAAAATGCCAGAGTTTGTTATACTCCCAAGTAGGGAGTGTTGTACTCATACTAGGCAGTTTAAGAGTGTTGGCTGTTAAGACCAGTATCTGATATGGGCTACATTTAAAATATCATGTTAACAACCTGACAAAAAAATCAGATTTGGGTCACATAAAGCTGTGGTTTGAACGTAGCCAATGTACTGGTTCTTTTGACTTCCTAAGTCTTGAAACCTGCTGGAAGTCTTTATTTACGTATATATAACTAACTTGACACAGTCACTCTTGATGAGCTTGTTGATGAACAGCACAGGACTTGGAGCTCAGCAGACAGTCTCCTTATGTCTCCTAAATAACTGCTGTGTTCTCAGATGTCTCAAAGGAAAGATCCATCATCAGTACGCATCCAAGAGGTATTGTTGGAAATGCGACAATACCGCATGGGTCTGATACAAACAGCTGATCAGCTGCGTTTCTCTTACCTCGCTGTCATAGAGGGTGCCAAATACATCATGGGAGACACTTCTGTACAGGTAATGCAAGGCCATGTAAAAGTGACCAATATATTTTATAGGTGCACTCAGTAATGTTTTTGTTTATGTCATCTGGGGCAGTGGTGGCTTAGCGGTTAATGCTCTGGGTTACTGATCAGAAGGTTGGGGGTTCAAGCCCCAGCACTGCCAAGATGCCACTGTTGGGCCCTTGAGCAAGGCCCTTGACCCTATCTGCTCCAGGGGCGCCGTATCATGGCTGACCCTGTGCTCTGACCCCAGCTTAGCTGGGATATGTGAAAAAAAAGAATTTCACTGTATATGTGCAAATGTATAATTTGTGATAAATAAATAAAATAAAATTTATTAAATTAAATTAATTAAATTAAAATTGTGATCTTGGACTTACCCTGACACCTAATGGCATGGATGCAAATGTAATGTTTTTAGTTACCAATGCCACTGAGAAAATCACCATTCACAGTCAGCCATGATTAATTTAATCCATGAGTGAAAGTGGTTACTGAGGTTAAGTGAGAAATATTTGGCATGTCATGTGATCCTAACATGGCAGCCCCCATGAGGGGACCCTCTCCATGTAGAATAAAACAGCTTTTATAAGGTTACTTATATGACTGGTGTCTCAAGGCTCAAAATGTTATACGTTTAATTAAATTAATTTCTTTATGAGCTTTAAAACTTTTTTAATGAGGGAAAAAATTACTGAGTGCACCGTAAACATTTAAATTGGGTGTCCTAAGTTGTTACATTTCTGTACTGTTTGCTGAGGATGCGATGGATGTATCTGTAAGTTAAATGTTTGTGTGCATGTATTCATGTGTGCTGTATATAGGAGTCATGGAAGGAGTTATCGAATGAGGAGGACCTCCCCCCTGAATTCACTCCTCCTCCCAGGCCACGACCCTCACTTAACCCCCCTAATGGCGCAGGTGACTTTGTGAACTCTGACCCTGCACACTTCTTCACTGAGACAACAAAGAACAGCATAGAAATCAGTGCAAACAGGTAAACCTTGTAGTACCTTTCTTTCTGTCTGGTATTGCCTGTGCACACCCAAGGATTATACTTAAACAGCTACAGTCTGTTCATATGTTCTTAAAATAAATTGTGAAATGATTAAAATGTAAATGTAATGATTGAATTGGAAAGGTAATATTTAATTTGTATACTTTAAAATCCATTCTAAAATGACTATTACTGTTGCTCATTTGTTCTAAAATCTTGGTACTTAACTCAGTCGGTGCGTAACCTGTCCTGCATGTTCATGTGCTATGGACCTGAATAATCCCAGCAATCGGGTGTGTTATCACTTTTCTAAGCGATAGAATTTTCTTCTGGCAAATGATAAAATAGGAGAAAAGAAATCCCATAGACTTGCATTGAAGAAGAGACCTGAATATAATAAGAGGGACCCTATAACAAAGACTTGGGGAGTGTTCTCTTTTGACTTATGTAGTAACATCCTAGCAACCATCCACACAATAGCACTATGTCAGCCAGTTTTGCATGTGCAAGGACCGCTCATATCTTGTGATGTGTTTCTATAGCTCAACTGGTAGAGAATAGCACTAGCAACGTCATGGGTTTGATTCCCAGGTTGCGCAAATACTGATAAAAATGCATAACTTAAATGCACTGCTTTGTTGAAAGCGTCTGCAACATGCATAAATGTAAACGTCAAAATGTTAAAATCTTCATTCTGATGTGTTTTTAGTGCGCCTCAGACATTCACAGATTGGCCAGACGTTCGCAGACGGGCTGCTGGTGCAGCTGGTGAGGTTGGAGTGACAACGTTGCCAAGCGAACAGCCCGACAACCCCATCATTGCGACAGAAGCCCCTCCCAAACCTGCGCATTCCCCTCCCAAGACTCCACCTTCAGATGATGCCCATGGAGCCTGGAGCCCCCTGCTGTCCAACGTGTGCTTGTGCACAGCACTGGCTCTAGGTGCTTACGTCTGTTACCGTACCTATTTCCACTGATGCGCTTTCTTTCCATCTCGGCTCATCTCTCTCTTTCTCTATCCCTCTATCTGCTGGTTGTTGGGGGAAAAGAGAGTGAGAGACATACACAGATACGCACACTTTCTCAGCTGTTAAAATCTGGAGAGTTTTAAGAGGCTTTTCTCAGCCAAACTGCTGTTGTTTTTCTCCAAACACACTTTGTCACACACTCTTACACACACACTTTTATAAACCTGTGTGTCCGTTCAAAACCTCAGGGCCTCACAATTCAGGTGTTACTACCCAAACGTTACACACAGGTAAAGCAAATCCAAAAGACTCTGTCATTGCTGCAGTAATTAAGGGAAATTTTGTTTATGTATATGTATTTCAGTCATATGTAACTTTGCATTGTCAGTCTGATGACTATCAGTGTTGGTCTTCAGATGTTCCAAATGGAGCTGTACAGAAGATGAGCTCCTCTCAAAGTCAAGGGGACGTCATTCTTATACATGCTGAACACAGACCTGCTGTACATGAGAGAAACCTGTATATGTATGTGTGTGTCAGAGAAAAAGACTTTGTGAAGAGTCTTGTGTGTCTATAATCAGATCAAGTGGTCTGTCTTATAGGGATAGTTCACCCAAAAAATGAAAATATTTTTTCATCAGTAACACCCTCAAGTTGTTCATAATTCATATGACTGTATTTCTTCTGTGGAACACACACACACACTCAAAATATATTGAGCTGAATGACAGCCTCAGTCACCATTTAATTTCATTGTATGGAAAAAAGGCTGAGTGAATGATTAAGGCTGTCAGTTCCAAGCATACTGCCTACCGTCATCTTTAGTCTACCATGGAAGAAAGTCAAATGTGTTTGGAACAACATGAGAGTGAGGAAATGACATTGTTTTGTTGTTGTTGTTTTTTTTTTTTTTTTTTGGTGAACTCTAAATTTAAAGGGATTTTTCACCCCAAAATGACAATTCTCTCATCATTTACTCACCCTCATACTATCCCAGATGTGTAGGACTTTCTTCTGCAGAACACTAATTAAGATTTTTTTATAAGAATCTCTCAGCTCTGTAGGCCCTTCAATGCAAGTGAATGGTGGCCAGATCTTTGAAGGTCCAAAAAGCACATAAATGAAGCATAAAAGTAATCAATAAGACTTCAGTGGTCAAATCCATGCGATATGATAGGTGTGGGTGAGAAACAGAACAATATTTAAATCTCTTAATGAAAGTGAAACTAAACAGGCACTGCATGTGATTTTCAGATGTAAAAGTGAAAGTGAAGATTTGTAGTAAAAAAAATAAAATAAAAAAAAAGGCTGAAATTTTGATCTGTTTCTCACCCACACCTCGCTTCTGAGGGCATGAATTTAACCACTGGAGTCATATGCATTACTTTTATGTTTCTTTTATGTTATTTGAGCTACAAAGGTCTGGTCACCATTCACTTGCATTGGATAAATCTACAGATCTGAGATATTCTTCTAAATCTTAATTTGTGTTCAGCAGAAAAATGAAAGTCATGCACATCTGGGATGGCATGAGGGTGAGTGAATGATGAGATAGTTCACACAAAAATGAAAATTATCTCTTTAAACCTGATGTTTCTCAGTGGAAACATCCCAAACTTGTAGACTGAACCTTCCCTCCTTTTCACTCTCTCTCTCTCTCCCTCCCTCTTTCTCTCTCTTTTTTTCATTATTTTTCCCTCAGCTTTTGTGTGTACCCCAAAGGTGATACTGCCACTTCACCTGTCTGAGACCAGAGACAATGTAAAATGCTCAAGCAAGTGACTGATGCACTGTCCTCATTCATTCATTTGTTGCTGTTGAGTCTTATTCTGGCATATTGTTTTCCTTTATCTCCAAATCTGTTTCCTGCTGACCAGATGGTTCAGAACATTTTAAAACTTTTGGAGCTGGTGTCTTAAAGGGTTCATTCCAACCAAAATAGAAATTGTCATTATTTACTCACCCTCATGAAGTTCCAAACCTGTATAAGAAGAAATTTGGAAGAATGATGACGCTGCTCTTTTTTTTTTCTATGAAATTTAATGGGGACTGAGGCTGTCAGTCCCTTTCATTTTGCCTAAAGTCTCATTTCGTGTTTCACTGAAAAAAAGAATGCCATGATTGTTTGGAATAATATGTGGGTGAATAAATAATCACAGAATTTTCATTTTTGTGTGAACTATCCTTTTTACCTTTGGATGCCACATTCAGCACAAACCTCAGTCAAATCCCATCCAGCCTATTGATTGCTTTTCCAGAGTTTCAGTGCAATAAAAGTAACTGCAGCCTTCCAGTTGAGTCAAACTAGAGCTCACTGCAGGTGGCTCTGTCTCTCTTTGGGTCACTGTCTTATTGCAGGTCTGCCTTACTTAATCGAAATGTTCAATTACAATCTAGCAGCCTCTGTACTGGCCCTCATTTTCTGCATTTGGTGGGTCTTTACTCTAGATTTTGAGTAAACCTATGTCTTAGAGCTCCAGCAATTGAGGGGAAGCTGTAAGTAATGGCTTCATGTAACCACAATCTTTTATTTTTTTCAGGCCAAATTAAATAAACAAAAGTGTAGCAAAGTCAGACCAGCATGTTTCGAGTATAATGTAGAATTTCACTGGGGTTGGTGCTTTTGCTTTGGATTTTAATTTCTGTCTCACTTTTTGTCTGCTGCAATACATATACATTCAGATGCTTCTGGTCCATATAAAATGATTTGATGAAAGTTGTAACCAAAAACAAAACACCAGCACAGAATGAATGGACAGAAAAAGATCAGTGACAGTGAGCTGTCTTTTCTGTTTTACTGTTTTTGTATTCATGTTTTTGTCATAGTAATTTTTATCCTGAGAGATTAACAGCAGGTGGACATAAACATTTAGGTAACACTTTACAATTAGGTTATGTTCGTTAGCATTAGTAAATGCATTGGGTATATCATGAACTAACAATGAACAATATTATTCAGAGCATTTATTTATCTTAAAGTTAATTTACGTATACACTCAAAAAATAAGATTTATGTATTTTAATTTCACAAAATTGCTTCAAATTGAATTAAGTCATCTTTAAGAAAAGAAAAAAAAATACCTTAAATATTTTAGTTTTATTAATTTAATTTTGTTAAAAATTACTCCACTCAATTTGATGGAATTTTGTTATGAAATTGAAATGCATAAATCTTAAAAAATAGACTCATATTTTTTGAGTGTGTGTGTATAAATATACAATATATATATACACCAATCAGCCACAACATTAAAACCACCTGCCTAATATTGTGTAGGTCCCCTCGTGCCGCCAAAACAGCACCAACCCACATCTCAGGATAGCATTCTGAGATGATATTCTTCTCACCACAATTGTACAGAGCAGTTATCTGAGTTACCGTAGACTTTGTCAGTTGAAACCAGTCTGGCCATTCTCTGTTGATCTCTCTCATCAACAAGGCATTTCCATCCACAGAACTGCCACTCACTGGAGGTTTTTTGTTTTTGGCACCATTCCGAGTAAATTCCTGAGACTGTTGTGTGTGAAAATCCCAGGAGATCAGCAGTTACAGAAATACTCAAACCAGCCTGTCTGACACCATCAATCATCCATGTGATTATCTAATCAGCCAATCATGTGGCAGCAGTGCAGTGCATAAAATCAAGCAGATACAGGTCAGGAGCTTCAGTTAATGTTCACATCAACCATCAGAATGGGGAAAAAAATTTGATCTCAGTGATTTGGACCATGGCATGATTGTTGGTGCCAGATGGGCTGGTCTGAGTATTTCTGTAACTGCTGATCTCCTGGGATTTTCACACACAACAGTCTCTGTAATTTATTCAGAATGGTGCCAAAAACAAAAAACATCCAGTGAGTGGCAGTTCTGTGGATGGAAATGCCTTGTTGATGAGAGAGGTCAACAGAGAATGGCCAGACTGTTTCGAACTGACAAAGTCTACGATAACTCAGATAACCACTCTGTACAATTGTGGTGAGAAGAATATCATCTCAGAATGCTATTCTGAGATGCAGGTTGGCGCTGTTTTGGTGGCACGAGGGGGACCTACACAATATTAGGCAGGTAGTTTTGTTGTGGCTGATCGGTGTGTGTGTGTGTGTGTTATATATATATATATATATATATATATATATATATATATATATATATATATATATATATATATATATATATATATATATATATATGTGTGTGTGTATATATGTATATAACATACACATTTGACAGTTGTTCATAATGTTAATTTATGCAACTTTTAATGTTAAACATTTATATGTTGAAATTAATCTTTATTAATAAGTGCTGTAAAAGTATTGTTCATAGTTCATGTAACTAATGTAGTTAAATGTTAAAGATTACCCAAGAACAAATAAAGCCCCTTATATATATATTTATATATACACACACACACACACACACTACCGGTCAAAAGTTTGGGGTCACTTACTCATTCTTTATTATTATTTCTTTATTCACATTTTAGAATAATAGTAAAGTCATCAAAACTATGGAAGAACAGAAATGGAACTATAGGAATTGTGTTAAAAATAAATCAAAACTGTGTTATATTTTAGCATCACCCTTTGCCCAGAATTTTCAGACATGTACTCTTGACATTTTCTCAACCAACTTCTTGAGGTATCACCCTGGGATGCTTTTTAAACAGTATTGAAGGAGTTTCCATCTATGTTGGGCACTTATTGGCTGCTTTATTATTTGGTCCAAGTCATCTTTCATTTTATTTTGTTTTTATTAAATTTTAGTTTTATAATGAAATAAATTAATATGTTGGCACAATTATATTTTTGCCAACAAAACTAATTTCAAACATTTAAGCATACGCCTTCAGATCAAAAGGTTTTTAAGATCATGAGAATATTTCAGTCAAGTGACCCCAAACTTTTGAACGGCAGTGTATATATTGAGGCCAGGTGAGAATCCACTTTGTTGTTTATGTCCTTTAAGCATAATTGTGACAGCTCTTTGACTACTACTTGACCAGTCCAGTATTGCAATTTTGGGCTGTTGGGTAGTTTTCCTTTTTGTAGGTTGGGATAAATGTTTCACACACACTGAAGCTCTTGTTAAATTGATGCCACCATCAATTGTAGTGACTTTCTTATTCACTTCCAGAATCTGGTCCAGTAGCTGGACTACAGAATGTAAAGTCTCTTCTTGCCAGCTTTTACACACATATATAGAGAAAATTATTTGTCTGTGTCCTTGTTTGTCATATTCAGTTATTTCTGGATTGGTAGACGTGTGAAAACATCCTGGGTCTTTCTGTGTGAGGCTCCTTTTCCCCACCATCCTGTTTTTTTCCTTTTTAATGTTATCTGTTTGTTTTTTGTAAGAAAAGCATATGCTTTGTTCCGGCTGGATGTATTGACATTTGAAATTTTATTTTTGGATGGAACACAGAGCAGACGCTTTTGTAATAAACTTATACTTCTCTGATTCGTCCGTTTTGATTTTATCCTTATTGCAGAATGCGTTTCATCCTCTGCCTGACTGCAATGGTGAGGGAAGTTGCTCAGATATTTGGTTTTGCAAAGAGAAGATCTCATACCTGAAACTTTAAAAAGTATAAATTAAGGAGCTCTCATTGAGTTCTAATGGTAAAGTAAATCTAAATAATAGATTATACATTCAAAAATGTGTTAAGTGCAGTGTAGTTTGAGCTTGTTTCATGTGCTGTTGCATCATCCTTTTTACTATGAAGTTAAGGCTCACATTTAATACCACATTCAAAATGTCACAGTGAATTTGACTTACAGGGTTGTATCAAAAGACTGGAGGCCCCAGTGATGACAGAGAGGATGTAATGCAAGGACTGATTCATTAAATATTGATTGAATATTAAATATATTGAAATAAATATAAGGTCGTGGAAGACAAGTTATCTAAGTTTTGAATCAGTCATTGAAAAAAACATATTGAGCTCCACTATTCTGAATGTTGTGTCCTTCTCAGTCTCTATGGTGGTTATGGCCCTTATGTACAGTATTTGCTGGTGCAAAGATTGTATGTGGGTCATTGACAAAAAAGGTTTGTCCGATGTGATAAAAATAAGAAATCTTTAAAAAATCTTGAGTTTATATAAATGCAATCATTGTGTCAATGTTGGTTTCATCATTAAAAAAAACAACAACAAAAAAAAACATTAAAAGCGTTAAAAAAAATTATGATTTACTGACTTAAAACACTTTCCTTGCACACTGAATACAAGTGACAGTACACAATTCAATCTTTAATTTTGAGTGTGTTTTCAAAAACTTTTTCAAGTAAAAAAAAAAAAACATACTTTTACAGATTAAAGAATTTTTTTCAAGGTTACTCCGTTTGACCTAAACAAAATGTGCTTTTTCACCAAAATGTCAAAATATCTGATATTTTTTCAAACTTCACACACCTTCATGAGGGTCTATAGGTGTCATCTCTGTATTTATTTATTGTTATTATTATTATTATTATTATTATTTATTTTTTTTGCCACATGAAAATAGAATGTCTACCTGCATTCTGGTTACACCACATGACTTATATTTGGAGGACAAAAGTTTTTAAATATTGATATTTTAAAACAAAATTGTTTTACTGTTCAAAGTAATTTAGATTTTTTTTTAAAAAATTAAGGAAATAATAAATTAGTCCAAACTACTAATACTAACTTTTTTTTTTTTTTTTTGAATTTCAGCTTTTAATTATATATATTTTTACCATCTCAGGGTGGTTAAACCACTTAGATATTTTTTATATTTAGCCTAAAAAAATTAATAAAAAAATAAAATAAAATAAAATAAAATAAAAATCTAAATTACTTTGAACTCAGAAACTAAAAAAAAATATGAATTATAGTACAGGTGTTTGTATTGTGTGAACTGCATTTTAATGTATTTTGAGAACTTAAAGTGGCCAGAGGAGGGCACTTTAGGATTAAGTAACTCAATCCTTGGCTATGAATTTCAGTTGGGTTTTTCCCAATAACTGAACTAAAATAGCTCCTTTTTACTTTCAATTTGTCGGAACCCGAGTCATCACAATATAATAGTATGTATTCAATATATTTGTTAATTTTCAGTGCCCTTTTGTAATATTAAACATTTTTTAAAATAGTTTTAGCATATTCACAGAGCAGATATGCAGATGCCGAAATGTTTATACACCCGCGAAATCACCACTGTATAACACAAGTCTATAATTCTTTCTCTTGTGTACGTGCTTGTTTGTGTGTCATACCCATGCATGCATTTCCTGTAAACCTTACCTACCCCTATTGACGCTCGTGTCTAGAAGATAACCTCCCGGTTACCCAAAATCTCGCGAGAGCCGCATGCGACGTTCACACGCTGTGTTTATTGTTTATTTGGAGTCCTACAGAAACCCTACACCTACCCTTAAACATACCCTAACCTTAACTCTACAACTAAATATATCCTTAAACCTATCTTTAGTCACAGCGAATAAGACTCTCGCGAGATTTAGGCTGCCAAGGTGTTTTCTGCTAGACACAGCTCCTACTGACAATGTCCCTTGAAGGAATCATGTTGATTCCTTGCTTGTTTTTACAACTCAAACTGAAAAATGGGCATTCATTTTACCTGTGTATGTAGGAAGGGGATGTTATTATCCAATTCCTGCGCTGTTTTGCACACGTTTCTGCTAGGTTGAGTTAATGGTGTTCTTCACTGGCTTCTGGTCTGTACTGGTCTGACGGGTCTGGTTTATGGTTTCCTAAACCTGTCTTTACTGTAATGTACTGGTTTGTGTTGGTTTATACCGGTCTACAATGTTCTAGAACATCAGTCAATATTCAGTTCGTGCCTAAACACATCCTTGGAATGTATTAATTAGTGGTACAGTATGATTTATGTTGCATTTGCCAAGCTGCTCATTCCATTTCCTGTGACGTAGCTTATAGCCTATATGTAGCTGTATGTTATATCCTTTCTTCCCCTGAATTGCTGTCATCTCTCTCTCTCTCTCTCTCTCTCTCTCTCTCTCTCTCTCTCTCTCTCTCTCTCTCTCTCTCTCTCTATCCTTTTGTCTTTCATGGTGATTCAGCAGTTTGGAATTGAGTTTTGGGCTGTTTGAGCAGTTTATTAACTGTTTCTTATTTCCTTATTGAAAAGAAATGGTTGAAAAATATTTCAGCCCATAGATATTTTATTATCTACGAGACACACCCACATCCCTTGATCTTAAACAAATAACAGTAGCCTACAGAAATAAAATGTCAATAATAGACTGATAAAACTGATTCAGTTGACACTGCCACACACACACTCCAACTTAACTATTTTGGATTTAATCAAAATAGTAGCAGCTGCAAATGATTACAGTCTCATCAGGACTGCATTATCTTAATTAGTTTTTTCATTTTCAACTTATTTGTATTCTGCTTTTCAAAATACATGTTGGCCCAAAGCAGCTTTACGTGTAATAATGCCTTACAAACCCCTCAGTGAGCAAGTCAGTGGTGACGGTGGCAAGGGAAAACTCCTCAAGATGTAGATACTCCTCAATTAGATGGATGCATTTTTAGAATGAACTTGGATGTGCGTAAATCATCAGGAAAGAGTAACATTTTATTTATGAGATATAATGCCATTATAAGAATGACAGGTATTGCTCCAGAGAGCCTTTTATATGGTAAAGTGAGCAGTGCTTTTTGTAAACTTGTATGACTGTGCAACACAGTGTGTCTGTGTGTGTGTTTGTTTGTGCAATCACATTCTACTGTGGGTAAAACGTACAGTACAGGTGTGAGTGTGTTCTTAAGTATGTGTTTGTGTGCACGCAGCTTGCGGTTCACGCTATTCAGGAATGTTTGTGTGTGATTGTGTGAATATGAGTCAGGGCACTCCCTTACACTCGTGTTACTTTGACGTAAAACAGACAAGAGAGAACAGGCTACTCTGAAAAAATATTGAGGGGTGGGGCTTAGTACCGGAAACATTCTTAAAAAGACAGTTAACTTGAAACTCCTGCCGGGGCTGGGGGCGAGTTTTGGGTTCAAGTGCTACTTATGCTTGTAATTTTTGTTTTTTAGAGCACTGCTAACTCTTATAGCAAGCACAGAGACATACTCTGGATGGTTAAATGGCCAGTGTTCCATGTAATTGCCTGTGTGTTACAGTATAAGTGACAGTATAAATAAGGAATGGCATTGGTTTGCTCCTCCATTTGTCTCTCTTTCCTGTATGTACCTCCCTTTGTCCTCTCTCCTCCTATTTCCGTTTCTTTTGGAATATGTCCTGGGTGCAACAGATTTAGGAAACTCCAGAGTAAAAAAACATGAGTCTGACTCATGTTCTGACTCACTTTTGATTATTGTCAAACTGCAGATGTTTAAACAAACACTAAGTAGCTAGTACACCTTTAACACATAAAATAAAGAAATAATTAAAACAAAATTAAATTGTCCAGTGACAATTCCAGTTATTTTATTGACCCTCTTTTGTGGTCCCTATTTTAATACATTTCAGTTCAAAAACTGTTGGTTCTGATCCTCTAATCTATTTTGACAAATGCCATTCCAAGAGTGCTGATATGTATTATAATAGCTCTGATATGCTTCACTGTTTGCAGCACTCCAGACAGACAATCAGTCTGTGTGTTGCTCAGTGACATACAAAGGTTGATCCTGATTTGGCTTATTTTGGACCTACTGTATTTTCATCAGCAAAAATAGTTAAAAAGTAGCAAGAATAGACAAAATAACTGGCCATGTTGTCTAAAATGTAAGTTACTCCATATTTATTTCTTCTATATAGAACCAAAAAAGGACAATCTACAGTCAGCCGGTCATTATCACAAAATAAACCCAGACAGGGTGGTCAGGTCGTGTTTTACCCTGAGGGGGTTTTGTTTTGCGATAATGACCGGCTGACTGTATACCATCCCACTTATTACACGGCTTCTTACCAAATAAATAATTAAACGGACATGACATATTTATTTTGAAATTACTTTATTATTTTAGAAGAAAGAGACAGAGAAGTCTCCAGAAAAAGCTGAATTCAACCTTCTGTTGGTGTTTATACTGTAAAATAAATGACCATCTGACTGCTCATTATCCAGCATATTACACAAATACTTGCCAAATTAAAAAAAATGAATGGACATGAAAGATTTATTGGATTTTATTTGAATCAAATCAAGTATTCCAGATAGCCGTGTAATAAAAAAGCAATATCACACTCGCAATTATGCGGCCTCTTACGGCTGAATCACAGCCGTGCTGATATTCAGTTCAACAACAAATTTGATTGTGCAATATTGCTTAAAGTAATAGTTCACCCAAAAATTATAATTCTCTAATAATTTACTCACTCTTATGCTGTCTCAAACTTGTGACATTCTTTCTTCTGCGGAACACAAACGAAGATATTTTTATGGAGATATGATGTGAATATATTTATAGAAGTCAGTGGGAACCAACACTTCCAAAATCCTAAAGGACATAAAGGCAGTATAATGGTAATACATACGACTCGAGTGGTTTAATCCATGTCTTTTGAAGAGATATAGTTATTTTGGGTGAGAACAGACCAAAATGTAAGTCTGATGTGTCTGAAAAATATGTGAAACAATATGTATGAAAAATGTACCTCCTTTTTCACTATAAATCTTGAGATCTGCAGTCTCCTGGCACTAGGCACGATCATGATTTGAAGCTTCATTACACTTCCTCACGCTTGACGCATGATCAGAGTTCTGTGCACTGCATTAGGGCTGGGTATCGCCATCCATCTCACAATAAGATATATCACGATATCATGATTCAATTCCAGTTCACAAGCTTTCAATTCCAATTCATTTGGTTATATTTCAGTTATAATGTCAATTTTGCTTATATACAGTATGAAAGAAAATCTCTTTCAGTTAATGCTGTTATTAGTGCGTACATGGGCAGAGCAGGCGGAGCAGCAAGGAAGTGTAATCAAGCTTCAAATCATGACTTTGGTCTGTTCTCACCCAAAACTGATCGTATCGCTTCATGGATTATGACGCACAAATTACATGGATTACTTTTATGATACTTTTGGGTCCTCTTTTAAGCTTTAAAGTGAGGCACTATCCACTGCCATTGTATTGAAAAAAACAGACTGAGATATTCATTAAAACATCTGATTTTGATTTTCACATGAAAGAAAGACATACTGTTTTTGAAAGACATGTGGGCAACAGAATTTTCATTTTTGGGTGAAATATTGCTTTAATTGTAGAGTTGAACCTCTGTGACCTTCATGTCATCATAAAAGTTTTTGTTCCTATTACTTGAGTGAATAAATTAAAATTTGCACTTTGCATGGGTTCTTCCATTGTTTTGCTTGTTTACGCATAAGGAAATGGACCAAAAAAAAAACAAAAAAAATGGTTGCTGGCCATTGTGTTTGGGGACACTGCTAGTGTGTTTGAGGGCACCCCTCGACCGCATCTTGTATTTTTGAGGTTGATCTCCATGACAACGAGCATTGTGCTGTAATTTCCTGTTTGCTGTGTGCACGGCGTGCGCATGCACTCCATCACACCTCGAAGCTGATCTGACTCGCAGTTGTGCACTTTACGTAAACAGCTCAGTTCGGTGCTTCCCCTTCTGTGCGAAGAGCACTTCCTTCCTCTTGCTGCAAACACACTGACACACACACGCATGCTTGCTGACGTGCGCAGTGGCTCGCGATGTAAATGCTGTATGATGACCTGCTTAAAGTTGAGATGTTCCACAACAAGAGTCCAATCGTTCACCACCTTTTACATCACAGTTGTCATGGCAGCTCACTGCTACATGTGATTTATGGGGGGACATTTTCATACACAGGACATGCAAGCATAAAAGAGCATGTTCTCTGACTCTAATCATGTCTGTTTTTCACTCTTCTGAAATTAGCCCTGATGACTGCATGCAGATACAGAGCAGCAGTGAGAACTAATGTGTGCTGTGTTATTGTGTATGCTAATCACCTATCTATTTCAAATTCAACACAATTTAATGTCTACACAGTGAAAATGTCCCCCTTGCAGCATCCTGGGCTTTACATTTACATTACATTTATGCATTTGGCAGACACTTTTATCCAAAGCAACTTACAGTGCCCTTATTACAGGGACAATCCCCCTGGAGCAACTTGGAGTTAAGTGCCTTGCTCAAGGACACAATGGTGGTGGTTGTGGAGATTGAACCAACAACCTTTTACTTACCAGATCAGTGCTTTAGTCCACTATGCCGCCGCCGCCACCACTCCTTTAATTTTGGTCAAGTGCAAGGAGTCGGCTGGTTAGCATGACCCAGTTAGCTTCTGCTGGTAGATGCTGTAACTACACCATCTGGACCCAAAAAGCATCTTTCTCCATTAAAAGAATATTCTGGATAGAATAAACTTTCACTCGTCAAAAATAGATGTTTCAGTGAAGCACTTACAATGGAAGTGAATGAGGCCAAATTTTGAAGGGTTTAAAGTTGTTTAAATCGTCGTTTTTATGTAATTACAGTGTTAATGGCGTTACATCGTATTCGTCATGGCAACTTTACTCAATATAACTTTGCTCAGAAAATGTTTGTAAGCGATTTTATCACACTAAAATCATGTCAACATGCATATTGTTTAAAGAGGCCCTGTTATGCTTTTTGGGATTTCACCCATTTCCCATTTGGGATTTTACCTTGCCTTTAGTGTGTAATATAGCTGTTTGTGCATGTAAAAGGTCTGCAAAATTACAAAGCACAAAGTCCACACTAAAGGGAGTTACTCTCTTCCACAGAAAACACTGCTCCTGAACTCTCTGAAATGCCTGGTTTGCAGTCCAGCCATTACTTCCATGACTTAGCTATGTCACTATGTAACACATTTGCATAATGCCCGCCTAAGGGCTACTTTGGTTAAGGGTCGTTACATTTCCGATGCACGCTCTAAACGGTTGACCAGTCACAACAGACTGGGCCAGCTGACCAATCAGAACAGACTGGGCTTTTCGGAAAAGGGGGCTTTAAAGAGGCAGGAGCTAAAACAGAGCATTTCAGACAGAGGGTGAAAAAGGTGCTGCAGCAATGTACAGTAGGTAAACCTATTCTAGTAGACCCTCAAAATAAAATTATGAACCTGTAAATAAGCATAATATGGGCTTTTTAAGTCTTGTGGCTATACTTTTGAAACAGTGAGTATTTTAACGATTATGGATTGGCCCCATTCACTTCTATTGTAAGTGCCTCACTGTAAAGGAAGGACGAGTCCATTTTTTAAAAATAGTAAATCAACATATGCCACAAATGTCAACTGAGCTTAACTTGAATTGAACCCGGGATTTGAAATATACAGCCAATAAAAATTATCTTTGTAGTCTGATGTTATATTATAGTAAATGTTTTTCAAGTGACTTTTTTTTAAGGGCCCTTAAAGGATCACCCAAAAATGAAAATTCTCTCATCATTAACTCTATATATCCTAGATGTGTATGACTTTATTTCTTCTGCTGAACACAAACAAAGATTTTTTTAAGAATATCTCAGCTCTGGAGGTCCATACAATGCAATGAAATCAGCATAAAAGTTAGCCATCAGACTCCAGTGGTTTAATCAATGTCTTCTAAAGTGATCCAGTTGGTTTTAAGTGAGAACAGACAAAATATAACTCCTTTTACACTGTACATCTTGCCATTGCAGGCTGTAGGTGTGACCCTTCCTACTCGACCCGCCCCAAGCAGGATTCAAACCAGCAATCCCTGGGATGGTAGTCGGACACGCTAGCAAGGAGGCTAGAAAAGACATGGCTTTAGCCTCAGTCGCTAGTGCGTCTCATGAGGCCAGGAGAGTGAGGCTTGAAATCATGATCGCCAAGGAGGCTGTTATCAAGATGTACAGTGAGAAAGGAGTTATATTTTGGTATTCTTCTAAAAATCTCCATTTGTGTTCAGCAGAAGAAAGAAAGTCATACACATCTGGGATGGCATGAGGGTGAGTAAATGATTAGAGAATTAAAATTTTTGGGTGAACTACCCCATTAAAAGCATGAAATGTAAAATTGATATTTTCTCTGTCTACTGCCTTTCAAGTTTCAAGTGAAGGCCTCGGGACTTTGCACATTCTTGCAGTGCTATCAACCAATCACCATTGTTATGACATCATTTACCTGTGGCTCAAGAGTGAATATGTCACATGGCATTTACAGCTCAGTTGATTGGCTCAAAAACTTCTGTGCCCCTAGTGCCGATGAGCAAAGACAACAGATTTCAGTCTTACAGGACCCCCCAGAAGTAGGCCTGCACCAGCAAAGCCCCTGCCATATAGAAATCCTTGGTCAAGGGCAAAAATAGTGATTTTTGTCAAGCAAGACTTTGACCACAGGAACTCTCTAGTTCCTCTGTCACCCCTACCTGGGTATTTTCAGACCAAGGGTTTCAAACTTTATGATGCCAAGGACCCCCAAGTATGATAATCCCCTTGCGAGGGACTCCCTATTTGCAAGTGTCTCTGTCTGCATCCTGCAAATCGACAAGTATCACCCACTACAATACACTGTCACTCGTAAAGAGATTAGTGAAATACAGAAATGTTTTTTCATAATATATGAAATGATATGCAGTTTGTTTTTATTTCTTACTGTTTAAAACTATGGCTGTCAATAGAATAAAATAATCGCTGTTAATCCCAGAGTTTTAGAATGAACAAAATTCAAATAATTTCACTTTTTTTTCTCTCTGAAATTTTCCACAGACCCACATGCACCCCCTTGCGGACCCAGTTTGAAAACCCCTGTTTTCAGACCACACATCTTGAACTGTTAGGCCCCCCATCTTTTGTGTCTGTGTTCCATTTCCATTCTGTTTCTTAGCATGACTAAAGTTCTGTCAGATGACATGACTCAGCAGATATTCTCTCAGGTGCAGCAAAAACCATGACCAAGAACCCACAAATGTCCAACACTAAGATCTTCTCATCTCCTGTGGTTTCCTCCTTCATTGGGGAATCTTTCCCAGATTGCATCATGGGCATCTCTAAGTCATGTTAAAAGTTCAAGTGGAAATTAATTACAATGGATATAATGTAGGATATAATGGAATTGTTTAGTTAACACTTTAATTAGTGTTTACTTAAGTTTGGAGCTTCGGTTTCAACTGAAATACCTAATAATGGATTAATTGTAGGCCTTTTAAACTAAAGTAAGGTTTCAAAGGCACAGATAAAAAACATAAATACCGAATAACAATGCAGATCATCTCAGAACATTAACAATCTATCTGTGACACTGTCCCATGATATGTAACTCTGGATTAATAAAAGTCTATTTTTAAAATGCTCTAATATCAGACATCTAAAAAAAAGTGCTATGTATGCAAAGCATATTAGTTAATGTGCAATAGAGCCTTGTCAACCTTTGAGAATATAGCTAATATATGAGTCATATGTCTGGCTGTAATGGGTGTGTCTGGAGTTTCAGGAGCGTTCAGTAGGGTATAGACCTACTGTATGCGTTTCTGGGATCACTCATTGAAACAATCAGACTGGTTTTTATTGTATCAGTCCTCCTTTCAATCACATATGGAAACTGAAAGTGAGCAATCATAGGGGTTTCATGTTTCATGCTCATAACTCAGTTTATTTCTACCATTAACCCTCACAAGATTCTGTAACAGAATATACAGTACTGCTTAGCACAAGAGGATATTACAGAGTCTACCCACAATCAGAGACTAAGATAAAACAAAGTCAAGGACTGACCTTATGTGTGTAATCATTCTAAGGGTTTTTAAAGTTCAAACAGATATGCAGTATTGTAAAAAGGAAGGGCGTTTCATTATATAAGATCTTAAGAGCTTAACAAGCCAATATGTCACCTATTGTGTCCTCAGTGGTCCAACCAAGCATTTGTAAGGTCACACAAGCAGGTCAATGTCATCCTCTTGGAATTTAACTTTGCCCCTTGAACATACAGTGGCCCCAATATGCACACTTAAAAATGTATGAATGTTTTTGCACTATATAAAACACAAACACATTTTTCAAGCAAAACATTGCGCCATTTATTTATTTTTTTAGGTTTTAAATAATAAAACAATACATTTATTGATCAAAATGGAAATAAAAAGTGAGGCTTGGAGACTTTCTTATTTTTAGACCAGTTGTTTAAATGTAATTGAAAAAGTGGCTCAGAAATATTAAGTTAATTCTGAGAAAATGTCTAGCATTATTTGTTTGAAAAAATGCCACTTGCTTTGATATTTTCACCCTAATGAAATTACATTCAGACATTTTTAAGTGTGATTCAAAGGAATATTCCGGGTTCAATTCAAGTTAAGCTCAGTTGACAACATTTGTGGCATAATGTTGATTTACCACAAAAAATTACTCCAATTTGGCCCTCCTTTTCGTAAAAAAAAAAAAAAAAGCAAAAATTGAGGTTACAGTGAGGCACTTTACTATGGGAGTGAATGGGGCCAATTTATTTATTTATTTTTTGTTTTGTTTTTGTTTTGAGGATTTACAGGCAGAAATGTGCAGCTTATAATTTTATAAAAGCACTTACATTAATTCTTCTGTGAAAACTTGTGTATTATTTGAGATAAAGTTATTTAAATCATCGTTTATATAGTCGTTTTAGGGTTTACGGTTTTACATCGTCAAAGCAATGAAGTTGTAAAATTGGATAGAACTTTACACAGAAAAGATTAGTAAGTGATTTTATCACACTAAAATCATGTTAACACGCATATTTGTTACCTCTTGTAGCTATACTTTTGAAATGGACATACTATAAACACCTCAAGGAGGTGCAATGGCCATTACATCCACACACTAACTTTCAATGACAGTGTGTTTTCAAGAACTCTCTGCAGTTTAATTCTGACATGCATTTATAAAAATTATTAAAAAAAATTTGTTTTGTTTACGCTGTTGCTCTCTGCTTTTTTGCATTCTCTTTTTCACGTTATCTCTCCAGGAAGGAAGAGATCCAATATAGTGATGTAGATTGAGTTGAGTGCCACTGTGTGTATATCAGACAGTTAAGATTCCATCACGTGAGTTTAAGAGGGGTAATTCATGCTTACGTACACAAACACACAACAGCCAATATCAGTATCCTCTGATCCTGATGGTGGCCTTTTTTGAGCCGCCCGCAACGATTGTCTATCTCTTGGTTAGAGGTGAAGAGAGCAGACGCAACCGTTAACTGGGGTGGCTAAGAATCCCTTGCTGCTCGGGGATGGAGCGATGGCAGGTGGAAATTAACGTTTGTAAAGAAGATAGTTACATTATGAGTGTAAAAAAACAGCTCGATCTCTAAAAACGATATGGTAGTCTTGGACTACCAGGACAACAGAAAATCTGAAGCTTCAAGCGTAAATAGATCAAAGACAGTTATGGTCTTAAGACACTATTTTTAGGTTTAGTCTTAAACTGCTTCAAATCAAAGTGTTCACAAATGATGGGCTGGTTATAACTCAGTAGTTAGGGCAAGCATTGCTATTATTATTGCTCATAAAGGGTTAGGCATGGCCATCACTTTGTTTTAAAAAGTGGTGGGGACACAAAGTGGCAAAATTCATGAATATTAAATAGGATATATACAGATAATATCAAATATTCTATTACTGT
The DNA here is from genome assembly GCF_019703515.2 of Myxocyprinus asiaticus. Lineage (NCBI taxonomy): Eukaryota > Metazoa > Chordata > Actinopteri > Cypriniformes > Catostomidae > Myxocyprinus > Myxocyprinus asiaticus. The sequence goes on from NC_059367.1 coordinate 23,463,066, forward strand.
GTTGATAAATAGTCATTCTAGATGACCAATTCAAGCACTCCAATAAATATTTCACATAATTCTTTTGATAACCAAAACTGTCAGTACTGGGATTTTGTTAGTGTTAAATACATGAATCAGCTTTAGCAGATTGGCTGACTGGTCTCGTTGTAAAGTTTTCACCTCTATAAGGAGTTCCAGGTTCTTATCCGACCTAATCTAGCTCCTAATATAACTTATTAATTTAATAAAGGAAGACTGAACATGTACGTCAGTGGATGTATATCATCAGTTGGGACACATCTGTTTGCATATTATTTTGGGATTTAACTGGAAAGAGTGCTAGCTGGGCAACAGTGAAGTGAGTAGAGCCAGGCTGAGATGCTCCGGGTGGGCAAATCACTTAGAGGGGTGGGTGGGGGTGTGGTTGCCAAGGTGGGCCTAACTCATGATTGGGTAGACCAGGCCCACCCAGGCCCCCCTGTGAAGCAAGGCCTGAGTAGAGTGTGCAGCTGGATGCAAGAGAGAACATCATCACCCGCTGTCTCTCACCGTCACTGATAACAGCTGCAATGAGAACTCATTTTAACATAAAAAATAACACACTTCAGTGCTGGATCGACACTTATAACACACAAGAACGAAATGGAAGCTCCTGCTCGAGACGATGTTTCTTCTTGATTAGCTGTTTACCTGATGAAAGCAATTTCAAAAAGTGCTGGTGGGAGCAAAATTAGCAAAGGCAACATTTATTAGGGATATATCCCACCCGTAACTGACACCATTGGGGTTAGAGTTAGTTTGTTCTAAACACTTAAAACGGAAGTGTGTAATTTCTGCACCACTAGCACCATCAAACAGAATTGAAAAAATAAACATTGTTTTCAAAGAGCTTTCTGAATAAACCATTCATCCGCCATTGGTTGTAACGTATGCTGGAACTGCTGACAATGATGAAGACGATGATGAGATGAAGAACCCAAGTGCAGTTTATTAAATATAACCAATAAACCCTAACTACAAACGTGAACCATGAACTTGACTATGACTTGACTACAAACATAGCTTGACTATAAACATTCATATTTAATACTAGACAACTAGACAATGCAAACATGAGGGCTTAAATACAAGACATGGGAGAACATAAACCAATGAACAAACAGAACTCTAACAAGAAAATTAAACAATAAACCAATGAAAACATGACACATGAACATGGAGGGAAAACAGGAATCACATGACAAAGGAAACAGGAACTAAACATTTCAAAATAAAAGACATGAATCAACAGAATACACATGACATTGGTCTAGATAAAAGATAGTCCCGCCTCAAACTCATGCCATTGGTTAAGCCAATGTTGCTGGACGGGTCGCTCAAAACAAACAGATGAATGTTGAAAGTGCCAAAGAACTGCAATGTTAACACTTTTCAGTAAAATCAAACTACAAATGGTTTACTTATAATTGTTTCTGCATATTAACCTGGGATAGGAGAAAGTATCTGAACATCAAAGAATTACACAAATCAGCTTTAACCTTTCACTTGGGCAGGAACACATCCCACACATGTTTTGCTATGGACATTAAAGATACCTCAAATTGTGCAGTTTGTTTAGAAGAATTATTTTACCCAGCACGGAAAATGCCATATTTAGTGACCAGAATATCATAGAAGTGAGCTCTTTTGACTTAGGCCAGAAAGCAACCACCCAGAACATCCTTGCAATTGCATAACATTTAAAAAATAAATAAATTGAGAATGTCTTAGCAACCTTATATTGTAGCAACGTCCTCATGAAAAACAAACTAGCATTGTGATGGAAAGTTTTGCACAGGCAAGCACAACTCAAACATTCTTTAGTCTCTATTTTTAATGCATTTTGAAATGTGATTCTCTGAATAAAAAAACAAATTGCATTACTTGTCATTACTATTCTTCCAAAGCGACCAACAGTACACTGATTACAATTACAGTATTAGTAACTGTTCCTGCAGCAACCTTTCCCTTCATAGGATGAAACGGTTCTCTCAGTTGCCCTACCTGGCAAAGCCTTAATCATAAACAACTACCATTCCACAGGTGGTGGTAGCCTAGTGGTTAAGGGTAATTGTTAGGTTTGAGTTAATTTATAACTCATAAAATAACTCTAATATAATTTAAATATTAGTGTTTAACACTACTGTAATGACATTGTGTTAATGGCCCATTAAAGGGGAGCAATTACCAAACCTGAATGGGTGGCCAGTGCTGGCCAGAGTGGCATCATTATTCTGACCACTGTTCTGTTGTGTTGCAAGAACAGGAAAGCTGTCAATTACTCAACCCTGTCCTGCATGATGCGAGTGGTACAACCAAGCGAAGTGGCGGTTGACATGAGGGACTGCGCAAGCGCAAGAAGGAGAATAGCAGAAGTGCAACAATGTCGAAATCTGGGCCAGTGTCCTGCTGGGTCATGGCTCCACCTCTTACGGCCATTGTGGACGCCTGAGTTCCCGGCAACCGTTTCGCAAGGAACCCGGATGTTCACCGCCAGCATCATCCATTTGAGCCCAGGAGAAACAGAAGGGGACATAAAGATAGAGAAACAGGGAAGTGGTGAATGAATGAATGGTTTTAAAATTGGTACACTATGGCACTTTCAAATTGCAAACCTCATTCGCACCAACAAACCCACTTTGCCACTCCATGGAGTACCACAATGATTCTATACTCACCTTTTCTTTATTTCTCCTCATAAACACTTTAGATGTTTAAATAGAGTAATTGGACTCTCAATATGCCTAATTTGGATCCATGAAGCTGATGTGTGGACACCAAACATATCTTTAACTCCAGTCAAGAATCTTGCCTACAGCATATAGGTATATATTCCAGAGCCTGTTTATGTACTTAGATTAACTCTTAAGCAGAAAACTGGTGTCTTTTGGCCATTTCTTAATTGAAAATGAGTTCTTTTCTAGTTTTACTCATGCCAACTGAGCAACATCATCTTGATGTTGATGTTGACTACTTGGAAAGGTGTCAGAAACTAATTGACTATGAAGGAAAAGGTCATTTCAGCAAAGTGAGAGGATAACCACATATTAAAAATATCTGGTGGAAACACGAGGTCTGTTTTATTATTATTATTATTTTTTAAAAAATAAATACAAAAAAAAAAACATTTGATTTCGGCTTCATTTAGACTTTTCAGCCAAATTCTACAGTGATTCTTAAAAAGCACACAATGACCTAAATCAACGTATGCAACGCAAAAAACACAATGTGGAGTTGTTTTATTGTTCTAGGTAAGCCGTGCGAGTGAGTGGGATGAGGGCATGAGAATCCAGTGTAGGATGGATCATATTAGTATCAGCAGGTCGTCCGGAGGCGTGACGCAGCGATTCGTTTACTAACATACGCAACACTATTGACGGTAAAATCCTGCCTGAAAGCGGGAGGGGCATTGCTCTCTAGTAAAAGGGGAAAGGAAACTTGTAATCTTGATGTTGGAAACCCCTGTGTGTGTGCACTGGTCCACAGACAACTGCAACACGAACTAAGGTATATGAACCTAGCGACCGGATCCGAAACTGCGGGAGTCTGACCCCAGATTAAATGCACCATGTCTTAAACCAATAATCTTACCGCGCATAGCTGCGCCTCCCAAAAAACAGATATTTGGGTCGTGATCTTTTAAAAAGTCCAAGCGTGCTGAAGGCTTAAGGTCTGGGTATGTTTTAAAGCTTTGGTCGATGACGATAAATAAATTGTAGGCTGACAGTTAAAGGAATTTTCCGGATTCAGTTCAAGTTAAACTCAGTACACATTTATGGCATAATGTTGATTTGCACAAAAAGTAATTTTGACTTAAAAAAAAAAAAAGCAAAACTCTTGGTTCCAATGAGGCATTTACAATGGAAGTGAATGGGGCCAATCCGTATCCATTAGAATACTCACTGTGTCAAAAGTATAGCCACAAGTAGGGTTGCCATCCGTCTCGTAAAATACGGGATCGTCCCGTATCGAATCAATACGGACATGATTTGTCCCGTATTTAAACTGGTCAGATGGCGTCACTGTGAAATCGTTCCAGATCGTTAATTTAACATTGATATAAATTGGAAAATGTGACTATAGTGGGTAAAGGACCGTCTGAAAAGTACACAAATGGTGCTAAAACTGTTGATTTTTTTTTACTATATAAATGTTCAATAAGATCAAACAATGCATGAATACATTCACTGAGTCATAAAGACAAGTACAGGTGAAGGAAGAAAAAAAATATGTATAAACCAACCAAAATGTATACATAAATAAGATAAAGGAGACAAATAATAGAAAAGATAAAAATAAATGCATTTTTAACATAAAAGATGTATTTCTTTTAATAAGGGTCAGGAAAGTTCTAATTTCAGCATATAAGAAAGGATATAAAATTTTTATTAATAACGCATATTAACTCAACGCATTTATTGCTAAAACTGTGGAGGATGTGGTTAGGGGTCGTGATCCCCTCCTCATTTAAGTGTCCCTTATTTTAAAACTTTCAAAGTGGCAACCCTAGCCAAAAGACATAAACAATATGTGTGTTAACACGATTTTAGTGTGGTATATCCAACTTTACAACTGTGTTGCCATGACAACATAACGCCTTAAAACCTAAAACACTAAAATGACCCTAAAAATGATGATTTAAACATCATAAAGCTCAAACACATACGTTTTAACAGAAGAATTAATGTACGTGCTTTTATAAAATTCACATTTCTGCCTTTAAAACCTCCCAAAAAATTGGCCCCGTTCACTTCCATTGTTAGTGCCTCTATGTAACCTTGCTTTTTGCTTTTGTTTTTAAGAAAATTTGGGAGTCAACATATGCCACAAATGCTGTCGATTGAGCTTAACTGGTATTAAACCCGGAAAATTCTGTTAAGAGGGAAAAACAAAAGGGACAACTTTCACAAGTCATTTTAGGGTTGTATGATGACACATATGATGTGTGTGTGAATCACAGGCAGTCACTCGATAATGTAAACTGTGTAGCCTAGCTACTTCACTTTTGTAGCTAAATGTGGCACAAATGAGGTTTTCCTGAAAACATTACAACCATTTGCCAATGAGACTGTCACTAGTATGAAAACAACAACAGCCACAAATAACCTTTAAGATGGACCTGATTCAGAATATTCACAAGGACAGTGTTGTCCTGACCATATTATTATTATTATTATTTTACTTAACATGGCTTCTAAAATACGTGGTGCTGCTGTGCAAGACACTTGAGAAACAGCTGGACACAATGCAATGGTCAAAGACGTCTGTCTAACAAAAACAATTAAGATAAGAATAGCGCAAAAGGGCATAAAAATGTGTTCGGTGTGAACAGCCCCTAAACTGTTGCTCCAAAATTCCATGTAACATGCATTATCAGTGTTTTACGTGCATAATTATGGTTGTGATCAGCACAGACAGACCTGTAAGTAATATTCTTCCCAATATTTTACCTTTACACAGCCTTTACAGTAGAAATTATAAAAAATTTGTGACACACTTTTAAATAATGTGATGTTTTGAAATGTCTAATGTAATGCTAAAAAATTAGGTAATATTATTTGTTTGCAATTGTACCAGTGGGGGCGTGGTCAAGCGTCCGTCCGGAGAGAGAGAAAGCGGTAAGCGCGCTTGCACCCGAGCTGTCGTTTCTTCGAGATTCTACAAGCTCAAACAGAGGACCGGCATGCAATCCGGATCCTCCTCAGCCAGGAGAAAGCCCGGCCGCGACCCTGGACACCACATCCCCCATGCCCCTGCCCACGCTTCAGAAGATGGGGGCAGCAGATGATCCCGAGGTATTCATAGACCTCTTTGAGCGTACTGCCGAGATCTGGGGCTGGCCGCACGGCCAATCATCCTGTTGCTGTCTGGGGAAGCCCAGCTCGCAGCTCAACAACTGCCGGCGGCTAGTCTCCTGGCTTACGAGGACCTGAAGATGTCCATCCTGCAGCGGGTTGGCCGGAGTCTGGAACAGAATCGGCAGCTCTTCCGTGGCATGAAGTTGGAGTGGACCGGCCGCCCGTTCGCCTTCGCCCAATGGCTCTGAGACGCCTGCCGGACATGGCTTCTGGCGGGGGATCATGATGTCGAGGGAGTGATCAACCAGGTGGTGCTGGAGCAACTAATCCATCGATTGCCAAAAGGAACAGCGGAGTGGGTCCAGTGCCACCGCCCGGCGTCGCTGGAGGAAGCTGTCCAATTGGTGGAGGACCATATGGCGGCGTACCCGAGGGCGGAAGAGCCCTCCTACTCTCCCTCCCCTCCCCCTATGTTTTCCCCGTTCTCTTCCCCCTCCCCTCTTCCCTCTCACTCTGCTCTCTCACCAGAGCCCGTTCCTGCCCCGCAGAGGTGAGGAGTCCTGCCACAGAAGCCAGTACCCCGCGTGCAGGGGTTTGCACCGCCCACAGCATCGACAGTGCCCTGCCGCTCTCCCCCTTAGGTGGAAGTGTCCACCTACACAGGTGCGGGCATGGCACCTGGGCCGGTCTGCTGGAGTTGCGGGGATCCGGGACACTTCCTGATCAATGCCCTGTGATGGAGCTGGGGACAGTGGTGTGCGGCTTGCCGTGAATGTCAGCTGGTGAATCCGCCGAATTCGCTGATCGAGGTCCCCTTCGAGAGAATTGGCATGGACCTTGTCGGGCCATTAGAGCAGTCAGCATGCGGACATCGCTTTGTATTAGTCCTAGTGGACTATGCAACGCGATATCCGGAAGCAGTGCCTCTACGCAGCATCTCAGCTCGTAGTGTTGCGGAAGCACTCTTCAAAATAATCTCCCGGGTGGGGATTCCAAAAGAGATCCTCACCGATCAGGGCACAACCTTTATGTCACGGACGCTACACAAGCTTTACGAATTATTGGGCATTAAGTCAATTCGCACCAGCGTTTACCATCCACAAACAGATGGAGCCATTTAATAAAACCCTTAAAAACGTGATTCGTAAGTTCATGCGCGAGGATGCTCGATCCCCTGTTGTTCGCAGTATGAGAGGTCCCACAAGCCTCCACTGGGTTTTCTCCATTCGAGCTGCTGTATGGGCGGCACCCGCGCTGCGTGCTTGATGTCATACACGAAGCTTGGGAGGAGGGACCTTCAAACAGTAAGAATTAAATTCAATACGTTCTTGATCTTAGAGTCGAGTTGCTAAATCGGTTGGGCTCTGCTCGATTTTATTCGACACTGGATTTGACAAAGGGTTATTGGCAGATCCCCTTGACACCAATTTCCTGTGAAAAAATGGCCTTCTCCACACCGTTTGGATTACACCAATTTGTGACGCTTCCATTCGGTTTGTTTAGGGCCCCGGCTACGTTTCAGTGTCTCATGGACCGAATCCTCAGACTGCATTCGGCTTACGCCACTGCCTATTTAGATGATATCATCATTTACAGCAATGATTGGCAGCGGCACATGCAGCATCTGAGGGCGGTTCTGAGATCTCTGCGACGAGCGGGACTCACAGCAAACCCCAAGAAGTGCGTGATTGGGCGGGTGGAGGTACGGTATCTGGGGTTCCACTTGGGCCACAGGCAGGTGCGTCTCCAAATTGACTAGATTGCGGCCTTCCCGAGGCCCAAGACCAAAAAGGGGGTGAGACAGTTCCTGGGGGTGGCTGGCTACTATAGGAGATTTGTGCCTAATTATTCGGATGTCACCAGCCCGCTGACTGATCTCACTAAAAAGGGAGCTCCAGACCCGGTCCAGTGGACAGAGCAGTGTCAAAAGGCATTTACGCAGGTTAAAGCCGCGCTTTGTGGGGGGCCGCATTTACATTCTTACGATTTCTCTCTCCCTTTTGTGTTGCAGACGGACACTTCAGGCAGAGAGCTGAGGGCCGTACTCTCGCAGGTGGTGGAGGGGGAGGAGCTCCCGGTGCTGTACATTAGCTGCAAGCTCTCACTGAGACTAAGTACAGCACTGTAGAAAAGGAGTGTCTCGCCATCAAGTGGGCGGTCCTCACTCTCTGGTACTTCCTGTTGGGAGGGCCTTCACCCTCTGCTCGGATCACTCCAATGGCTCCACCGCATGAAAGATACCAACGCGCGGATCACCCGTTGGTATCTGGCTCTTCAGTTGTTTAAGTTCAAGGTGGTCACAGACCGGGAGTGCAGATGGATGTCACTGACTTCCTTTCCAGAAATGGGGGGAGTGGTAGACAGGCTGGATGTCTCCCCTGCCTGAGTCGGGCGGTGGGGATATGTGGCAGGGGGGGCGTGGTCAAGCATCCGTCCGGAGAGAGAGAAAATGGTAAGGGCGCTTGCACCTGAGCTAGATTATGTCTAACACCTGTCTCTAGTGAGCATGGGGAGAGCGGCATATAAGCAGCCACGCCACTAGCAGAGAGAAATAGTCTGGCACGAGAGTCTCACGGTAAAGCTACTGAGTTGTGACATTAAAGAATTGTGATAAAGACTGTGTGATGATTAAGAGGCTGTGACTAGGAGCCTGTGATGCTAAAGAGTTTGTGAAGTTGAAGACGTTATGGTGCCAGTTGTGACTGTGTTAACCCCAAGTTTGTGATTAAAAGCTCACCTGAGACCTGAAGCACCCTGTCCCAGTGTCCTCCTTCCCTCATTCTGAGTGTCTTCGCTTACAGCAATGCTTTGCTTTTAACAAAGAAAACTTCTCAAGTAAAAAGTAAACAAAATCTCATTCACTGGATTCATATAGTGTATGAAATGTTGTTTGTTAGCTCTAAGTCTCTTCTAAATATTCACATTTCAGGTGAGATGTTAGGTATGTTTGTGTTGGACTAAGTTATGTATTAAACAAGAGAGGATCTAAGGCAGTAGTTGGTTACAGAGCATGCACACATGCATGCACAGATGGAGAAGGAAGTTGGAAGTATTGAGCAACACAGATCCTCCTCCACTGACAGTGTTATGCAATACACTGTTCAAAACAACACCCTTTTCCTCCTTTACCAATCTTTTTCTCACCGTTCTACAGGTTCCCCTTCAAACATCAAACAAAATGTCAAACTGGATATTCTCCAGAAATTTGTGACTGTGGTGCAATCACCATTTAGGCTCATTCATAACTCATTTTGAGGGCATTTAATTAAGAAAGACAATCAATTTAATCCCACGATATATTCAAACACAAAATACTGTGTGAATTTCCACAGATATTTGGAATTTATGCACACTAATTAAATGATGGAATTATATACATTAAAACAATCCGGAAATGATCAAGGTATCTAAGTTAGAAGAATAAAGTGTCAGTCAGTATAAAAACATATTTTTACTTATTTAGTGTTAGTTTATTGAATATAGTATATTTCAATGACTTTTTGAAGGCTTTCTTTGAAATACATGTTATTGATTTTCCACTGGCTGCTCTGTCTTTGGTGTGAAAACTTAAAGCAGACATACTTCAGTCCTTCTTCTCACACACAAGAGAAAGATTTATTATAGAAGTTTCAGCTAATGATCACAAGTTCAAATTACCCACTAACACAAGCATTATCTAAATGAACTCCATCTCTTTTTGTCCTTCTCTCTCTCTCTCTCCCACCTTCTATTGTCATGGTGATTAGCTGTTCCATGTCTACCTGTTAGTTACTCTCCTCCCTGACAGACAGGTCATTCAACCTGTACATCAGGTTCTATTTCCTCCTGTAGGACTCAGGCAGGAATGGTCACACCTCAGCAGCTCGGAGTTTCCCTTTAATCTACATACTTAGATCCCAACAGTAAATATCTCATAAAAAGTAGATTAAACAGGTATACTGGCTGTTTGATGTGAAAATGTTGTGATGAGGTGATTTTTTAATTAACTGAATCAGGTTCATCTTGAATCTTATTTGTAGTTGATTTAATTAGTCAGTTGCCTATATGTCAATGCAAGGGTTTTCATCTCTTAAAGTTCTTTAATATTTTAGTTGCTTCATATCTCATCAGTAACATGAATTTATAATTATGTAGAACATATATCTGTAGAGAGATAAGGATTTATGTGATGTGGCAGCTATTGCAGTGTATTTATTGTATTTACATACAGAGTAACAAAAAGCCAAAATCGAGGTTACAGTGAGGCACTTACAATGGAAGTAAATGGGGCCAATTTTCATATCAAGCTTATAACTGTATAAAGCACATATATTAATTCTTCTGTTAAAAGTTTTTTATTATTTTACACTAAAGTTATTTATATAGTTTTTTTTTTTTACACTCGTTTTAGGGTTTACGGCTTTATGTCGTCATGGCACAGAAAAGGTTAGTAAGCAATTTTATCACACTAAAATCATGTTAACACATATTGTTTACCTCTTGTGGCTTTACTTTAGTGAGTATTTTAACATTTACGGATATGCCCCATTCACTTCCATTGTAAGTGCCTCACTGGAACCCATATAATGACCATAACAGTGACAATTTAAACAACTTTACAGTTCAAATAACACAAAAGTTTTAACAGAAGAATTAATGTAAGTGCTTTTATAAAATTATAAGCTTCACATTTCTGCCTTTAAACCCTCCAAATATTGGCCCCATTGACTTCCATTGTAAGTGCCTCACTGTAACCTCAATTGTTTGCTTTTTTTATTTTATTTTATTTTTTTAAAGAAAATGAGGGGCAAGTCGTAACAAATTTTTGTGGTAATCAACATTATGCCACAAATGCTGTCGATTAAGCTTAACTTGTATTGAAAATCTAAATTAGCCTTATTCACTGTGAAGAACCCATTGCTGCCAAGTCTTGCCTTTAGGCCTCAGGTCAAAAAAGCATTTCAAATAAGTATTGTAATTCAATTGAAGCTTACTGTCTGTTGATTTAGAGGTCTTGATTACTGAACTTTCAGCATGGGCCTTATCTAAATCTTGATATGCACTCTAATGAAACCATTTCACTGAAAGTCCATGTTTTAATATTTAGTTTTCTCTGAGATGTCCTCACCATCACATGCTTTTTGTTCAGTGATAAGACATAAGTCTGTTAACCAGTGTGTGTGTGTGTGTGTTTATTTGTATGTGTTTGTGTGTTTTGCGGGGTTTGTATAAGTTCAATGTTTATCTAGCCTTGAATCAGAGTCTGACACATTGCTGAACTCTTTGGATTCTGGACCCTGCCTGTGTATTTTAGATAATTGTATCTCTGTACTGAGGTGACTCATGAACACAGATTTGAAAAGATCTCATTTATCAAATAAATGTAAATGAACTGTGTGCATTGAAATAATTATATAATAGGGATGTTTTTTTTTTTAGAACAGTTTTTAAATTCCAGTTGAATTTCAAATATATCAGTCCTGCTATTATTATATGCCTCAAAAGAAACTAATAAAGCGAAACCAAGAGTAAACTGCAGAATGAAAACTGAACCTCAGCTGCTGTGGGTGGGCATGTGTGAAAATGAGGCAAGTAATCCTGCACTCAAAGGTGTGCTTATGATATGTTTATGACAGTGGTAATAAAATTCAGTTGGACACACAGGGATACAGTAAAAATCTTTAATTCAATAAAATAGTATATAGCAGTAGACCAGTGGTACTTTAGTCATCTATAAAAGACTACTTCACTGCGTTACCAATACTGTTACAATGCGTTGCATCATACCTCTGCAGTACAACTCTTCCCATGACAACCACTGCTCCAGATATGCCAAAATGAATTTAAATAACAAAATATTAAACAGTAGATATCTCACTTTATAACCCGTACAAAAATACTTTACAGACGAAATACATGACAGGGTTTCCACATTACCGAACGGGAATATTGCGCAATCCAGGCGCACAGTCCACTTTCATGTTTTTTTTTTTTTTTTTGCTTTCTCGGTTGTAAACGCGTTGAACGAGCGATCGCTCGCTTTTGTATCGATCACAAAGAAACTTTTTCTGAATTATGCACTCTTTAAAGTCATTTGACAGTCCTTGCCTGTACAGGCTACATGTTCCAAGTAGGCTACCATGGTGTCCCGTCAGCACTGGCCGGTGGCGGAGAGCAGGTTCCGCAGCGTCGCCAGCTCCCGGGACAGCTGTTCCACGCGCTTTTGTAACCGGTCGTTCTCCGCCGCCAGTTCCAGCACTTTGTGCTGTGTCTCCTGGTTGCGCATTTTGGCTTTGTCTCTGCTTTTGCGCACTGCAAGATTGTTCCTCTCCCGCCGCTGTTTGTACTCGTCGCTGTCTTTCTCCAGCCTCTTCTTCCCTTTGCCACTGGAGGCCATTTTGCCGCCCGGCTGAGGTGACCTTCCCTTACCTGGCGGCGCAGGTGTACCTGGTGGACTTGAGCAGGAGGAGGACGCGGTGGAAATATTGCCCAGGCTCCCGCTCGGAGCGTTCTGGTACGGCAGATACGAGCGCATGTCAAAGCCCCCAGAACCATCCATTTGCGGCTCTTCGTTGTGATCGTGTCGCCAGTTACTTTTGGCAAAACTGCCCTGAAAGTCCGGGCTGAGCACTGTGTTGATGCGCGTCTCCTGTAGCTCCGAATACGCCAGTTGGTTCAGGTCGCGTTCGGTCAGCGAAATGTAGTTCTTGTAGTTTTGTAACGCTGCCAGTCTCTTGCTCTTGTTTTCCTCCGAGAGAAAGTCGGCGTAGATCCCCACTCCGCGGTGCCGGCTTTCGTCTTGGTTGGCCAGATGCTGGTACTGAGAGTCCAAATAGATGCTGAAGTCTATTGCTTTCTCGTGATCAGAGATGTCATGAAGCTTCGTCATGGGGCCGTTAGTGGGCTGCTTGCATACGCCGGCGCTGACCGGACTGCTGATGGTGTTTGCGCTGTTGAAAGCGAGGTAGTCCCCCTCGTAAAAACCGGCCACTTCCATGGATCTTAACACCCGCCGGATTACGGCAGATCAGGGTTTCGCCGCCCTGATAACTTGAAGTCGCGAGCGCAAGTGGCAAAGACAGCCGCGCAGACTTAAGGCAAAATTTAACTGGATGACTTGTGTCTAGTATATATGTGAGAGTTTGCCTTCCCAGCGATCGCTGGAGAGCTTAAGTCAGTTCCCATGTCTCGGATTGGGGTGTTTATAGGGGTGTGAGAGGGGGCGGCGACTGTGTATTCGGTATGTGACGCGTTCTTCTGGTTTGACCGCAGACACTCTCAGGACTCTAAATTGGAGTTTGTGAACACACCGTCAGTGCATAACAAAAGAAAATAAACACGGCATAAACATGTGCTGAGTTTAGGCTTCTTAAAAAAAAACAAACAAAAAAAAAAAACACCTGTTCAACTTTCTACCGACACAAGAGTGCAACATACATTGTCTTGAGGTCTAGATTAGATAAACATGTTAAAAGTAAAAATAGGACTGGATAAACAACAACAACAACAAAACCTTTAGGAATATTCCGGGTTCAATACAAGTTAAGCTCAGCTGACAGCATCTGTTGCATTATTGATTGATTTCTTAAAAAAAAAAAAAAAAAAAAGAAAAAGAAAAGAAAAATGAAAAGATCTTGGTTCCAGTGAGGCACTTAAAATGGAAGTGAATGGGGCCAATCCGTAAATGTTAAAATACTCACTGTTTCAAAAGTATAGCCACAAGATGTAAACAATATGCATGTTAACATGACTTTAGTGTGATAAATTCACATAACCTTTTCTGTGTAAAGATCTATCCAATTTTACAACTTTGTTGCCATGACGACGTATCACCGTAAACCCTAAAAGGACCATAAATTTAAACAACTTTACAATTTAAACAACTTCACAGCTCAAATAATACACAAGTTTTAACAGAATTAATGTAAGTGCTTTTATAAATTTATAAGCTTCACATTTCTGCCTTTAAACCCTCCAAACATTGGCCCCATTCACTTCCATTGTAAGTGCCTCATTGTAACCTCCATTTTTTTTTTTTTTTAATTAAAGAAAAGGAGGTACGAGTCGAAATAAATTTGTGTGGTAAATCAACATTATGCCACAAATGCTGTCGATTGAGCTCAACTTGTATTGAACCCGGAATATTCCTTTAACAGCACCATTGCCAAGGCATATCGTCATGTTCTCTAAAGGATTGTCCACAATGTTTATTCGCGCATTAAAGTTAGTATATCAGGTTTATTTGCATAGATTATCAGCATACTCTATTCTTTGACCCCCGAAATAAATCAATTTCACAGTCATCGTCATTTCCCAGCGGCCAGCAGGCGTTGGATGTTGCAATGAACGCGCCTTGAGCGTCCTCAATGTTGTTGTTAGTCTCCCATCTGGCGGCTAAAAGATGACATTACAAGAGCTGTTTTACGGAATTTCGTGTGTCTGAACTCATTAAACTGTCAGCAGACCTTCAATATCAGTTTCAGTTTCAGTTTTTTTCAATTTTATTGTGAGTATATACTCTTTGTTGTTTGTGTAATGCCTCTGTTTTGCTGCTTCAAGGGACAGTTCACCCAAAAATAAAAATGATCTCATTTACTCATCTTCATGCATGACATATCCAGATGTGTGACTTTCTTTCTTCTGCATAACACAAATGAAGATGATATCTCAGCTCTGTAGGTCCTCACAATTAAAATCTGTGATATAAGTGGAATATATATATATATATATATATATATATATATATATATATATATATCACACACACACACACACACACACTACCGGTCAAAAAAAAAAAAAAAAGAAAAAATAAAATAAATCAATATATATATATATATATATATATATATATATATATATATATATATATATATATATATATATATATATATATATATATTTTTTTTTTTTTTAACATTTTAGAATAATAGTAAAGTCATCTAAACTATGTAATAACATAAATGGAACTATGGGAATTATGTTGTGACTAATCAAAATCCAAAATGAATCAAAACTGTGTTATATTTTAGTATCTTCAAAGTAGTCACCCTTTGCCTAGAATTTGCAGACATGTACTCTTGACATTTTCTCAACCAACTTCTTGAGGTATCACCCTGGGATGCTTTTTAAACAGTATTGAAGGAGTTGCCATCTATGTTGGGCACTTATTGGCTGCTTTTCTTTATTATTTGGTCCAAGTAATTTTTTTTTTTTAAATACAATTTTAGTTTTGTAATGAAATCAGTTAATATGTTGGCACAATTATATTTTTGTCTACGAAACTCATTTGAAACATTTAAGAATATGCCTTCAGATCAAAAGATTTTTAAGATCATGTGAAACATTTTAGTCATGTGTTTCAAAACTTTTGAACAGCAGTGCATATATCAATGTATAGTCAATGGCAGCCAAAAGTTTGGAATAATGTACAGATTTTGCTCTTATGGAAATAAATTGGTACTTTTATTCACCAAAGTGGCATTCAGCTGATCACAATGTATAGTCAGGACATTAATAACATGAAAAATTACTATTACAATTAGAAAACAATTTTCAGAACTTCTTAAACTACTTCAAAGAGTTATCATCAAAAAATCCTCCATGTGCAGCAATGACAGCTTTGCAGATCCTTGGCATTCTAGCTGTCAGTTTGTCCAGATACTCAGGTGACATTTCACCCCACGCTTCCTGTAGCACTTGCCATTGATGTGGCTGTCTTGTCGGGCACTTCTCACACACCTTACAGTCTAGCTGATCCCACAAAAGCTCAATCTGTTGTCCGATGTCTGTGTTTTTTTGCCCACTCTAACCTTTTCTTTTTGTTTTTCTGTTTCAAAAGTGGCTTTTCTTTGCAATTCTTCCCATAAGGCCTGCACCCCTGAGTCTTCTCTTTACTGTTGTACATGAGACTGGTGTTGAGCAGGTAGAATTCAATGAAGCTGTCAGTTGAGGACATGTGAGGCATCTATTTCTCAAACTAGAGACTCTGCTGCACTTATCCTCTTGTTTAGTTGTACATCTGGTCTTCCACATCTCTTTCTGTCCTTGTTAGAGCCAGTTGTTTTGTCTTTGAAGACTGTAGTCTTTGTATGAAATCTTCAGATTTTTGGCAATTTCAAGCATTGTATAGCCTTCATTCCTCAAAACAATGACTGACTGATGCATTTCTGACCTAATATTGACCGTAAAATATGCCAGTCTATTGATTACTGTGGCAACTCAAAAACAAACACAAAGACAATGTTAAGCTTCATTTAACAAACCAAATAGCTTTCAACTGTGTCTGATATAATAGCAAGTGATTTTCTAGTACCAAATTAGCAATTTAGCATGCTTACTCAAGGATAAGGTGTTGGAGTGATGGCTGCTGGAAATGGGGCCTGTCTAGATTTGATCAAAAATGACTTTTTTCAAATAGTGGTGATGCTGTTTTTTACATTTTACCTGACTAAACTTTGTGATCAGTTGAATGCCACTTTGGTGAATTAAAGTACCAATTTCCTTCTGAATATATATATATATATATAAACAGTTGAAATCGGAAGTTTAAATATACCTTTACATACAGCCAAATACACTTAGACTCATTAGAATTTTCATAATTCCTGACATCATGAAGTCAGTTAGGATCACTACTTTATTTTAAGTATGTGAAATGTCAGAATAATAGAAGAGAGATTATTTATTTCAGATTTTATTTCTTTCATCACATTCCCAGTGGGTCAGAAGTTTACATACACTTTGTTAGTGTTTGCCTTTAAATTGTTTATCTTGGGTCAAACGTTTTGGGTAGCCTTCCACAAGCTTCTCACAATAAGTTGCTGAAATTTTGGCCCATTCCTCCAGACAGAACTTGTGTAACTGAGTCAGGTTTGTAGGCCTCGTAGCTCGCACATGCTTTTTCAATTCTGCCCACAAATTGAGGTCAGGGCTTTGTGATGGCCACTCCTATACCTTGACTCTGTTGTCCTTAAGCCATTTTGCCACAACTTTGGAGGTATGCTTGGGATCCATTTGGAAGATCCAACTGCGACCGAGCTTTAACGTCCCGGCTGATGTTTTGAGAAGTTGCTTCAATATATCCACATCATTTTCCTTCCTCATGATGCCATCTATTTTGTGAAATGCACCAGTCCCTCCTGCAGCAAAGCACCCACACAACATGATGCTGCCACCCCCATGCTTCACGGTTGGGATGGTGTTCTTCGGCTTGCAAGTCTCACCCTTTTTCCTCCAAACATAACGATGGTCATTATGAAACAGTAAAATTTTTGTTTCATCAGACCAGAGGACATTTCACCAAAAAGTAAGATCTTTGTGCCCATGGGCACTAGCAAACTGTAGTCTGGCTTTTTATGGCAGTTTTGGAGCAGTGGCTTCTTCCTTCCCTGAGCATCATTTCAGGTTATGTCGATATAGGACTCTTTTTACTGTGGATATAGATACCTGTCTACCTGTTTCCTCCAGCATCTTCATAAGGTCCTTTGCTGTTGTTCTGGGATTGATTTGCACTTTTCGCACCAAACTACATTCATCTCTAGGAGACAGAATGTGTCTCCTTCCTGAGCGGTATCATGGCTGCATGGTCTCATGGTGTTTATACTTGCGTACTATTGTTTGTACAGATGAACGTGGTACCTTCAGGCATTTGTAAATTGCTTTCAAGGATGAACCACACTTGAGGAGATCCAAATTTGTTTCTGAGGTCTTGGCTGATTTCTTTTGATTTTCCCATGATGTCAAGCAAACAGGCACTGAGTTTGAAGGTAGGCCTTAAAATACATCCACAGGTACACCTTCAATTCAGTGCATCTCCTATCAGAAGATAATTGTCTAATTGTCTAAAGGCTTGACATCATTTTCTGGAATTTTCCAAGCTGCTTAAAGGAATAGTTAACTTAGTGTATGTAAACTTCTGACCCATTGGAATTGTGATATAGTCAATTAAAATTGAAACAATCTGTCTGTAAACAATTGGTGGAAAATGTACTCGTGTCATGCACAAAGATGTCCTAAACGACTTGCCAAAACTATAGTTTGCTAATATGAAATATGTGGAGTGGTTAAAAAATTGGTTTTAATGACTGTTTAATGACTACTTCAACCCTATGTATATATATATATATATATATTCTGGGCGCGATTACAAGCTAAGAAAACCCATAGTAACAATACCCTTACAATTATAACCCACACATCCCATCTAAACCTACTTTAGCACTTAAATATTCAAACTAAAATTGCTCTACTAAAACAACTCTATTTTATTGCTTGTATGATTTACTGATGCTAAGCGTGACTTGTAAATAAATACCTGCTATTTGTCCTGCACTGTGGCATCTGGAGACTGTTTTTCGCCTCTTTTGACTTTTAAAGCAGCTTTAAACATGGATTTAGAAAGACACGTTGAAAATTGAAATTTAGACAACATGTAGACCATGTCAATAATCAAAATGGTATTTGTGAGGTATACAGAGAGAAATTAAAACAATAAAAAGGAACAGTATCCACACGAACCTTCAGTCACAACTTAATAATATTATATACAGCATTATTAATAAGTCAGTGTAGCCTGTTTTCTGATTGGTTGCATCCGGGTGGGGCCAGGACACAGCTTCTTTCTAATTGGTCTATATGCTTGTTATGAAAACACAATCTAATTGATGATTGGCTGAATGCTGAAGCGGGACGAGTGCGATTGGTGGAGGGAGGAGACCCGGAACAAGGCAGACCGAGGCTTGGAGTTCAGGATGCGGAATCAACGGCAACGCATTCGCTACGCCCGAATCGGACTGAATATGGCGAGCGCCGAGAGCAAAAGCAGAGCTTCGGAAAACTTTCATACACCCGAAGCAAGTGGATCAGACCAGCCGGGCGCAAGATGGGGTCCACAGCACGCGGGTGCTCGAGAGCTCGCGGAATTATACTCGCCAGGTGAGAATGTAAACCTGTTTTGGTGTTTCTAGTTAGCGCCGCTATCCGCCCGCCTCTGCCTACATGGCGGAATGCACGGACTGCCAGCTACGAGTTTCGCCTGGACAGCACGGTCGTTCGCAGAGCTTTATCATCTGCCTCCTGGTATAGAGAAGTCGGTTTAAGAAGTGCACGTAGCAGAACGAGTGTAGCTTCAGTCTGTGCAAGTGTAAACACGACGCAGTTATTATTGTAATGAATACTGTAAGTGATGTGACAGTGGGTTTGAATGAATGCAACGCCCCACCAGTGATGCCTATCATTAGATGAGTCAAACAGGATTGTCTTCAGGCTTAATAAGGCCATTTATGAGCTCTCTCTTTGAGTCCCATGGGATTTAATTTTGCCACTGATGGACTCTAAATATTGAATTGATTTGTGAGTTCATTATTGATTTAATTATGCCTTCCACATATCGTTTTTTTAATAATAAAACATTAAATGACAGTGGTTAGCTCGTTGGAAGTACCTTAAAGGAATAGTAAACCCATAAATGAAAATTCCTCTCATCATTTATTCACCCTCATGTCATCCCAGATGTGTATGACTTTCTTTCTTCTGCAGAACACAAAGATTTTTAGAAGAATATTTATGCTCTGTAGGTCCTCACAATGCAAGTAAATGGTGACCAGATCTTTGAAGGTCCAAAAAGCACATAAAGGCAGCATAAAAGTAATCAGTAAGACTCCAGTGGTTAAATCCATGTGTTCAGAATCGATATGATAAGTGTGGGTGAGAAACACATCAACATTTAAATCTTTTTTTAATATAAATTCTCCTCCCTGCCAAGTAGGTGGCGATATGCACAAAGAATGCAAATTGCCAAAAACAAAAGGAAGAATAATGTGTTTTTTGGGGCTTAAGAGTTTTGGTCACCATTCACTTGCATTGTATGGACCTACAGAGCTTAGGTATAAAATCTTTGCATGTTTTCTAAAGAAGATACAAAGTCATACACATCTGGGATGGCATGAGGGTGAGTTGGGTGAACTGTCCCTTTAATAGTAATGGCTGATTACACAGTGTTCACACATTTATTTAACATTTAGTATTAACACAATAGATACAAAAAAACCTGTAAGCCCTAGTTTATCTAACTGTGTGTGGTAAATGAAGGAGGATTAGAAGGGAATAGCATACATTGTATGGAAAACACTGCATATATGAACGGTGAACAGGAGCGGAAATGTAAAACTAAACTGCACAGTAAGCACTGCAGACCAGTGTGAGGGTGTGGCATAGGTGTGTATGATTTTGTTTGTGTGGATGGGGTGTCCTAGTTAATTGTGGAATGGAGAGCAAAGGATGTGGGTTTTTGTGTTTCTGAAGTGTCCTCCAAATTGACATCAATGTCCTTTAACAGTGTGGTGCTTTTTACAGTCGCCATGGTAATGGAGGGAGTGTTCAGGCTCTCAGTATTCGATCAGGCCAACTCTGACTGACTTTGTCACCCTGGAACAAACACAGCATTATTTCTAGATTCAGACACAGTATCTGTCATTGTTGTGTCAACTGTGTTGTGAATTCAGATTTGTTCTGTGACACAATTGTCACTGTGTAAGAAAACAATGTGACTCTAAGAGCGTTGCTTTGACTACTGACCCACCACAATTTCATATTTATATACGTTTTGTCTCAGCCTGTTATAAACTTCTGAATTGTACAGCAGTTTCTACCACAGCGTTGCAATTTTTTTTTTTTTAACTGTCAGTTAATACTGTTGAAGACTTTAGGGTTAGTTATTTTATTTATGATGCTGGTCTGTTGATTGAATTTTCCATTTTGTTCTCTTTATTGAAATGTAGTTTAACGTTCAGGAATTTAACTGTTCCTGAAATCAATCCTAATATAGCAACAGCGTACCCTGGAGCAAGGCACTTATTCTTAGGTTGCTTTTGGGTCACAGTGTACCTGCAATTAGTGTACTGTACGTCACTTGAGATGAAAAGCTGATAGACGTTTATTAATTGCAACTCCAATTAATGTTTACCAAAGAAACGTTTTTGATCTTTCTTTCTTTCTTTCTTTCTTTCTTTCTCAGGAAAACGATGTCAGGAATTGAGCAGTGTGATTATTTGCTTTACACTCATGGCCTTCAACTTCTGTTACCTAGTAACATATTTCCACCTGGGACACTCCTGGTACATCCTCCTCAGCATTGGTTGGTACAACAAACAAACCTACACAAACACATCAAGCCTTAATTGAGCACATGCAGACGCAACATTATTATAAGTACATCTCTGAAATTCTGGTTGCTACTATAACGTTTCTCTCTATGTGTCTTTAAAACTAGCTGAACATTATGTAAAATTATTCTTTTTTTCCCCTCTGGGAACTGAAATGGATTTTAATTTGTGATAGATTTGCTTATCTTTTGGTGTGTGTGTGTTGTGTGTACAGTGGCAGGAATTTTGACTGCAGATTTTGCCTCTGGTCTGGTCCACTGGGGTGCTGACACATGGGGGTCGGTGGATCTGCCAATCTTTGGGAAGGTACAGGGGTGAAACTGCATTATTTTTCTCTTTTTTTTTTCTTTTTTTCTCCACAATTTGGAATGCCCAATTCCCAATGGTCTTTAAGTCCTCATGGTGGTGTAGTGACTCGCCTCAATCCGGGTGGCAGAGGATGAATCTCAGTTGCGTCTGAGACCGTCAATCCGCGCATCTTATCACGTGGCTTGTTGAGAGCGTTACCGTGGAGATGTAGCGCACGTGGAGGCCCACGCTATTCTCCATGGCATCCACGCACAACTCGCCATGTGCCCCACCGAGAGCAAGAACCACACATTATAGCAACCATGAGCAGGTTACCCCATGTGACTCTACCCTCCCCAGCAATCAGCCCAATTTGGTTGCTTAGGACACCTGGCTGGAGTCACTCAGCACACCCTGGATTCAAACACGCGACTCCAGGGGTGGTAGTCAGCGTCAATACTCGCTGAGCTACCCAGGCCCCCCCTATTTTTCTCCCCTTAATGTTATTCCAGATTACCGACTGTATACATATTTGGTCTCCAGAGTGATTTAGGCATATAAAAAGGTTCTCCATCACATAGTTTGTAAACTAACAGATATTGACTTCTACAGATCCCATTGGACCATGAGTTAATTTTTAGGACTACAATTAAAGTTTTTGTACAGAGTTGTGTTAAAGAGACAATTCTCCTCCTTTTTTAATTTTGTAACATGAAAATTGGATTACATGTGTGAAAAAGCAAAAAAAACAAAACAGTATATAGGAGTACAGATTACGGAGTACATCACACTAGTAACTGGCCATTTGACAACTACACTCTTAGCAAAAAGTTTTCAACCAATCTTTAATTGCATTAGTAAAGTTGTTTCTCTTAAAAATAAATGTATATTTGTTTGTTCTCTCCCAGGCCTTCATTCGCCCGTTTCGAGAGCACCACATCGATCCAACAGCTATAACGCGGCATGATTTCATTGAGACAAATGGTGATAACTGTATGTTAACCATCATCCCTCTGGCTAACATGGCTGCAAACTTCATGATGCTCTCACCAGGTAAGACCACAAAAACGTTATCCGTTCCATAGAGAAACAAATAATGAACCAAAAATGCAATTTCTGACTTCGCATCTCACATCGCTCTCTGCTCTCTTTCTCAATCTCTCTCCAGTGGAGATCTATCGGAACTACCCCTGGTACTGTTACATCTTTGCTCTAGCCATTTTTGTTACATTGACCAATCAGATCCATAAATGGTCGCACACATATTTTGGGCTCCCACGCTGGGTGACGTTTCTTCAGGACTGTCACATCATATTACCAAGGAAACACCACAGAGTTCACCACGTTTCACCTCATGAGACCTACTTCTGCATTACCACAGGTATACTCGCATTGTTTTGCATAAATACTTACAGTTGTGCTCATATGCTAATGGCTCTTACACACGAGAGCTGTTTCTCAATGGTAAGAACGCAAAGCTCAAACTTGCACTCTCATGAAGACTGGTTTCGTCTAGCTACCTTGAGAGAACAAACTTGGAAGAACAGGAGGATTATGCGAGTTCTGCAATCTTCCTGTTGTGCAATTGACCATCCCAGAGCATTTGTAGTAGCCAGTGATTATCACACACCAGTGACAGCATTATTGGCATCACACCAGTGATGTTTTGCAGGACTAATCACACTTTAAAGAACAAAGTCTGTTTAGGCTCGTTTGCTCCATGTGTTTATTACTTCATTGAAATGGTGCCCAAAAGAACAACAAATGTTGACGGGGTATGACGACTCTCATGAGCCATCAGACATTCACGAGCACGTAGTGCCGCAATAACCTCTGGAACTTCAAATGGGTTCTTGTGCTCAAGGAACCATCTAATGCATCCCCAATATTCTGCCTGATCAAGAGCACACTCGGGTAATTTTATGCATTTTCTTTACTTGATTTCTTGTGTACTGGAATTGAACTTCGTCAATGGACAATGATGTTGAACCAGTCCATAAGAACGTAAGAAGGCATAAGGACGCACATTGAGAAACAGCCTAAAGTTGATTTTGCGCAAGAGAATGTTGCTAATCCTTTGGTTTAAATGGGAACGGCATGTCGCAATGATGTAGAGAGGAAAATGCAATGGTTTGTGTAAGAGATGCTCCATTTTGTGAGCAACAGTTCAGAATTTTTTTTACTTCTGCTGCAGTACAGCATAGGCATCTGTTGACCACTTAAGGATTTAAGAGAGATGATTCTAATTTTGCTTTTGGAAATTCAGTTTTTGGTGGTGTTCGAGCGATGTATTGCCGAGGACGGTAAATCATCCAACATTTGGTCATTTTAAATTCTCTGCACCGGCCAGTTAATACGGAGCCCCTTAGTGGCCAGAGTGGGAATTTTTTTCTGAAATTGTTTTGCCTGCCCTCGCAATACATGTACATTTATTCATTTTGCAGACGCTTTTATCCAAAGCGACTTAAAAAATCATAAGCGAATCGTCTTCAGGAGACAGCAGTACGAAAAGTGCTGCATTTCAAAGTTTCACTTGCATCAGAATAATAGTATCCAAGACAGATTAGAGTGCATGAAAAAAACATGTATGAGTGCATGGCCAAGTGCTCATGGAAAAGATGTGTCTTTAGCCATTTTTTAAAGACAGAGAGTGAGTCTGCTTCACGGTTCACGCAGTAGTTTGGCGTTCCCTCGTAACCATATTTTAACCTTGATATTTGTAGTAAAACCATAGTAGTAGTAGTAGTAGTACAGGAAAACAAAACATAATTTTGTGGTTAATAAAACCATAGTAATCACAAGAATTACCATGGTTAAGCTATAGTAAAACCTTGTTTACTATGTGTTTACGGTATACTGTATTAAAACCATGGTTTCTGCCAAAAAAACATAATTACGTAACTTACTATTCAGAGTTACTACAATATTATTGTAGTAAAACCATGGTTTCCACCAAAAAACAAAAAACAAAAAACAAAACATAGTTAGCCTACAAAAGTCATGGATACTATAATATTACTGTAGAAAAATGATTTCTGCCAAAAACTATGGGTACTACAGTCTACAATATTACTATATTAAAACCAAAGTTAAACTATGGTATTTGTATCGTAAAACCATAACCACAAAATTATGATTTTTATTGCCAAAGTTTTCGTTTTCCAGTATTATTATCACTATAGTTTCACTACGAATATCATGGTTAAAATTATTTTCTATTGCGAGGGAACTCAAACTATTACGAAGGCATGCAAAACATATTTGCGAGGGAATGCAAAACTATTTCCGAAACAAAATTCCTGCCTTGTCCACTGAGGAGCTCTGTAGTTTTGCAAGCCTTTTTGCAAGCCCAGAAAATTTTGTGCTTTGATGTGAAGAAGCCATCTGAGACATGAAAACAACCAACCACAGTTCTGTTTATGTCCCATTGTGTTACCACAATAACAGCCTGGCGTGCAACAAAATCTCTTTCAAACAGTACCACACACAAGCTCATGATATTCAAAGTGCTTACACATTTCATTCCCATTCTCTATCCATAACAGTTCACTGTAACTTTTAACTGCCTTTAAAAGGTAATAACACTTCTGTCATATACTATCAGCAAATATGTGTACATCTCATTTAAACAAAACCATTTGTCTTTCAAAGATTTATCTCCAGGAATCTCCCAAACTTGCACACAGTTTAAAACACATCTTCACGCACTCCTGTCTATCAAACTGGTTTCAAGTCTGAGTTTTCTCTAGTGTGTAGGCTCCCTTAATTGAACTATAGCACTACACACCCTTGGTATTTGACGTATTCTGTAATGAAGACAGCCAAGTTCATTGTGTATTTTGTACATGTAGATATCTGTTTGTGTGTGCAGGCTGGTTGAACTATCCTCTAGAGAAATTGGGATTCTGGAGGAACCTAGAAGATCTGATTCAGAGCGTGACAGGAGAGAAACCCAGATCAGATGACCTCAGATGGGCCCAGAAAACCAAGTAATCTTCCTTTGCCATCGACCCACTTCCCCTACCTCAGAGCTGATAAAAGGAGAACAAGCTTGTCTTTTCTTCATCTATTTGTCCTCCCTCAGACAGAACAAGAGGAATGGCAAGATATCAAAGCCCAACTTAGAAAGCCATCAGTTGTTAGAAACAGGGGGTTGACAAAGCGATTGAAAGCAATATTTCACCCTGCTCACTCTAATCATCACCCTTTCTGTGTGCAAAACATCCAAATCCATGTTGAAAACTTGAGACTACTGTTAATTGTTTAAAACTCCTTAAAGTGCAAAAAATGAAAATTCGAAAGGTCAATACTTGAACAAAGTGGCTCTTTTCTGGACATCATCTCATCTTTCAACTGCTATCATAGCTTTGCTGGTCTCTGAAGGACTGGTCTCTGCGGTCTTGGCTTTGGCCTTTGGGACTGATCTTTCTTGCCCTCACCCTCCTCTTATTCGGGGTTAAAGTGCAGTAAACTAAAGGCATTTTTGCTCTTTGCCACAGAGGGCTGAAAACCTGTGTCTTCATCTGTTGCTTGTGTCTGAATGGACAGAGCAGCATCATATGCAGTCTTACTTCAGTACGCCTTAAAAGATGGATCACAGTTAAAAAGCTTGCTTAGCTTGGCCTCATTACACTCATACAAATCTCTTCATTATTAATCATTTTGTTTTCAAGCACATTTGCAATTTTAGAGGTGCTGTAAGCAGTCAGCCCTTGACCTAGAGGTGTGCATTGTTAGAAGTATTTTCAGGTAGATCAATATTTAGGTCGTTTGTGTTTCGGTGTGAATAAGCCATGAGAGCAATGTTAATGTTCTTGCTGCTTGACATTGGCATATAAATGAAGAAAGCCAATGATACGCAGAAAAGGCCTCTGCGGTCTCATATGTATACATTTAAAAAAAAATATTGTATTCACCTTCGGGAAGGCTGATGTTAGATAGCTGAGTGATACTAATTAAAACTCACTCCATTACTTGGGTTTTAGGTTTGCATACATTGTTACATAATAAATACCCTATGCAGTTAACTTGAGGTGAGACATTTAATGTTCAATTTAACGCTAGCATTTTAAAGGCATAGTTCACCAAAAAATTCCAGTCTATCATCATTTACTCACCCTTATGTTGTACCAGACCTGTATGGTTTTCTTTCCTCCTTGACACAAAAGGAGATGTTAAGCAGAATGTTAGCCTCAGTCACCATTTACTTTCAGTGTATTGAAAAATTGTGCAATGAAAGTGGATGGGGACTGATGCTAACATTCTGCCTTAAAGAGATGGTTCACCCAAAATTACAATTTCTTTCATCCTTTACACACCCTCATGCCATCCTAGATGTGTATAACCTTTTTTTCCCTGCATAACACACATTTAAAGAATGTCTCAGCTCTGTAGGTCCATAGAATGCATGTGAATGGTGGCTAGAACTTTGAAGTTCCAAAAAGCATATTAAAGCAGCATAAAAGTAATAAATAAGACTCCAGTGGTTAACTCTATATCTTCAGAAGTGATATGATATGTGTGGGTGAGATACAGATCAATATTTAAGTCCTTTTTTACTATAAATTCTCCTCCCTGCCTAGTAGGTGGCGATATGCACAAAGAATGTGAATAGCCAAAAACAAAAGAAAAAGAATGTGAAAGTGAAAGTGGAGATTTATAGGAAAAAAAGACTTAATTATTGATCTGTTTCTCACCCACACCTATCATATCGCTTTTGAAGATATAGATTTAACCACTGGAGTCATATGCATTATTTTTATGTGGCCTTTATGTGCATTTTGGAGCTCCAAAAGTCTGTTCACAATTCACTTGCATTGTAAGGACCAACAGAGCTGAAAATCTTTGTTTGTGTTCAGCAGAAGAAAGAAAGTCATACACATCTGGGATGGCATTAGGGTGAGTAAATAATGAGAGAATTTTCATTTTTGGGTCAACTATCCCTTTAACATCTCCTTTTGTGTTCCCAATAAGAATGAAAGCCATATATGCTTGGAACAACATAATGGTGAGTAAATGATGACAGAATTTTCATTTTTGGGTGCAATATCCATTCAAGTCACAGCTCCTAGTTCTTATTTAATAATAGTTTGAAATGTTAGGTATAGTAGCATGATAAAAAAGATTTTACACCTACTAACTGCTTATAATTTGATTTATTTAATGATGCACATTTTCCATTATAAAGCTGCAATGACAATGGACTAGCAAAAGACTATTTTACTTGACTAGTCATATTTTTCAATTATTACAAAAAATTAAGTGGTCTTTCACCTATGGGAAAAAAAAAAAAAAGAAATTTGCTTTAAGTATGTGTCGCTATTTAAGCAATGTAGATTAGCCTGTATATTCATCTTGTAACACACCTCTTCTTAAAAAGAGTGAGGAAGAAATGTGTTATACTCTGCACTTTGAAAACATAGTTGTGCCATTTTTATGTTTTTCATTTTTGAATCAGTTTCCTAACAGAATGTTATATCAATAAATGTTACACCCTGTTTACATCACATGATTTGATCAGTAAAATATTTCTGACCTTCACCCCTCCAAACTGAAAAAACAATAACCTAAACAAGTTGCATAGGCTCTCTGCTTGTGTGCATTTTCATGCCAAACTTTGAAAACCTTGTTACTGTTTGCAGCAATGTGGTAATTTGTTTCAGTAGGTCAAAGATGGGCCAGTAAGGTGATAGTGAATGTTTAGATAAGCCCGCTCTACAGAAGGTTTGATAAAGTGTTTTAGAGAGCACATTCTTTTGTCCAAGTTGTATAACTGTTACAATGGAGTCAGCCAGAACTGTTTAAAAAAGAACATGAAGACAGATGAAGTGTTCAATGTGTCATGTGCTGTGTTACGTTTTTCAGGAAGACTTCATCAGTGGGATAATGTAGTATTTTTGACAGTTGACTAATAGCTTATATATTTCTATGCTGAAATGAGATGCCAAAATTATTTTTGCTCTGCTTATAAAAGATCTATTGTGGTAAGAATACACACCAGTGGAAATTGTCCTTGTACAGAGAACTAGAGCTTAAACCAATTACTTTGATTTAGCAGAATGTTACATTTTTGTTACAATAAGGTTGCATTTTCTCCCATTTAATTCTGATTGTTGCATTTGATTTGTATTATGACATCATTATGTTCTCCAACATTCTACACTTGTGAGTGTGAAGAATCATATTTCATATCTTTACATAAATGTGATAAAAATGGGTTTGGATACACTGAAAATGAAGGACTTCACCAGCTTTAACACATCGCTGAGCTTTCTTAATCATTTAAAATGTTGGAAGGGGTGGAACAACCTTTGTGATTGTGGTGTGGTGAAGACTTCTGTTTGGTCAAGCCTTGTGTACTTCAGTTCTGTTTATGGTCATAAATGGCTCTAGCATATCGATATTCTAGATTCTGCTTGAGAAATGTAACTGGATCTGTGTGCAGTGTGTAAGGGAGATTGATATTGTGGTAGCAGGGTGACTGTATTATTGAATATGCAAGTTTAGAGTGTTAAAGATGATTTCTCTGACTCTTTCCATGCACAGTACAGGCTACTACATAGAACTTGCCATGTGGTTATGAAGATATTGAACTAATCACATTGTACTTGTTCAAAAATATTGTATTTTCCTTCAGTAACAAACTAAGCCAATCCCTGGGGACTTTGAGAGAATTTGATGCAGCTGTTATTGGGTCATTTGATTAATGATCTTTGGCATTTACTGAATGTTTGTCCTTATAGATTTATTTGGAGAAGCTTTTTAAAAACGCTGTCTTGGTTGATTTTGCAATTTGCCTCAAAGTCTCACATTCTGTAAACTCTTAAGCTTTTATAGGGTGGCTGCTTGTTGAAAAATGAAAATAACGCCTTAATGCCTTTTTGTTGTCTCCGGTTTTGGAAACTTTTATGTCATTAAGTTCATATTTATAATAAAATTAATAAAGAACTCACAAGATTGTGGCCTGATTTGTGTTTATTATTTATTATGTCTGTTTTGGGCCATCTGATCACACGATGATTGCTGTTTGTGTGTTGGTCAGTCTACTGAAGACGACAGCTAATTTGAAACACCCACCAAAATTCACTCTGATACACTTTTGCCGTTGGGTGGGTGCATTCAGGAATGTTAACAACATTATAATTGTTTTTTTGTCTGATAATCATACTTTAATTCAAGCTCCCACTTTTCAAATTCCTACACCCTTAGGTATGTTAACTTGTGAGAATGATGTTATTTATTTGGAAAACTGAAGCATGAACATGTGAAGCACGTCCCTTTTGTTCTTGTTCTTTTACCTTTCACCTGCATTCCAAAGTTCAATCTCTCTCTCTCTCTCTCTCTCTCTCTCTCTCTCTCTCTCTCTCTCTCTCTCTCTCAGACACCCACACATCGACATATTTGGGCTGGCTTGTATGATTGGTTTGGGCATTTGGGTTAAGTTGAGGATAGTATCTGACCTATTTTTGCCATAATATCCTTTATCTCATATGTTCCATTTGCTTGTCTGTATAGGATCAGTGTTAAGATGCATGATAGGCACCCTGAAATTCTTCTCATTTCCAGAAATCATCTCTTACATGTAATCTGAGACCTGCCATCATAAAGAAGCTTTTGTCCACAATACATTCTTGTTATACTGAATACATCTATACATGACAGCAGATAGATAACTGAGTTTCTATGTAACCTTCTAATGTTTTTTAGCCCTTGGTTTTGGAATTATTTTGCTGGACAACCACTACATGGAAAGGTAGCAGTCCTTAGCTCATATTTATGAATAAGTAAATGGGGTTCAACTGTCACAATAACTGAATGACCTAGAAAAACATCTGTTTTGCCATAACCTGAACACCAAAATGCTCTTTTTCCACCATGCATACAGTATGAGCTGCATTTCATATGACCTACATTCAGATGTAAATAGTTAGAGGCAATCACAGTTCAGTGTATACTGTCATGCAACTAAGAGAGATTCTTTAGGGGAATTGGAGTTTTAATATCCCCGAACTTCAGCAGCAGTTGATTGTTTTTTCCTCCTCTCTATTGATGTCCATTATTTAAACAAGATCATATTCTGTTTCCTAACACGAGAGAACAATCAAATATTGTGTAATTTTTTTTTTTTTAAGAATTGTTATTGTAGTTGATTGAACATCAAAGTTGCCAACAGAACAATATCAATGTGGTGAACAATATCAAAAATGATTTTGTGGTGAAGTAAATATAGCAGAAAAGATTATGTACTTTCTACATTGAATAAGTTAGGTTAAGTGTGAACTTGAAAATATTAAGTAAATTCTACATTTGTACTCAATTCAAACATTTAAAAATTAATGTTCTTGCTTATAAATATTTGCTATGATTGTTTGTTATCTTCACAATGTGTCATCATGTATGAATCCTAAAGAGGAAAACCGTGTCATATTTATTTGCTAATTTTAGTAAATTTCACAGGTATATAAAATAAGTAAATTATACTTAAACTTTCAAAGCTGCTGTGCTCCGGGCTTAAATAAAAGTTTTACTGTTTGCAAGTTGATTTACACCAATTGTATTGCAATTTTGTTTTGTGAAGTTGATTGTTACTGTCATCATGTTTTATGCACGAAGTGTTGAGGTCTGCAGGTCTGGATCTTGTTTCTGTCGACATTAAAACAAGGTGATGTTGTTGAATAGACTACAAAGCATGCATTAAGCTTCCCCATGGAAGGCTTCCATGTATCATGTGGTACATGAATAAGTACATAAGAAAAGCATTGAAACGCCAGTACACTTTTAAAAGCATGGCTTAATTCAGTGCTACATTGCTTGAGTAAAATGTACTTGAAACAGAGTATTGCAAAGTAAACTCTACTTGAGAAGTTCTAATTAAAGCCACCAAGAACTGTGTGTACTAGCCTTTACTTGAAAATATGGTCTGTTAAATTTACTAGCAATTTCTGTATGGAAATTGCTTCCTAGGTTAAGTAAACCTCTCTCCAAAATGTTTTCAGTGTAGTTTTAGTTAGTATTATAAATGACTAAGATCTATACTGCCCGAATCATTTATTTTTTTGAGAACTGTGTTTGAGGAATTTGTAATAATTCCTCTTTATTTAGGTAAAAGTTCAAAGCCACAGATCATAAATGCTGTATAATACTAGCTGTTAATCAGTAATGAGGGTTGTACATTTAAGACACACCCAAGAAAGTCTAGAATGAGCTTTTAAGTTTGTCACAAACAGGGTTGCGATGCTTTGTGATCCGTTAGCTTGGATTTTCCCTGCTATCAGAGTGAGTATAAAAATAAACAGAACCTTAGGCAAGTTTAATGTTTTATGAAGATTCATAACTGTGTTCAAAGTGTTCTATTATAAAAGTTCTAGATCAAGAATTGATGTATATGCAACTTTAAATTTTGGTATAATTACGTTGACTCAAACATTACTTAAAGATTCTTGCGTATAACATGTTCTTTTTGAAGTCAGTTATGAATCTTGAATAAGAAGAATTGTTAAAGTACAAATAAGATATCCAACAGATTGCAGGACATTCTGTCTGTAATTCAGTAATAAATCTATAAATAATACACATCTCAAACAGGCCTTTGAGTCTGAATACTTTTTAATTATTTTTTTTTAGCATGCACTGAACTGTGCAGTGCACCCCAAAAATAATTGGACACTTAAGCAACACTGCATAAATATCAAACCAAGTGGCATATGCAAATAAATTGTGTTAGACCTTTTCTCAGAACTAATTTCACTTTTCTTCATTTTTTGCAATTACTTTTAACCAAATGGTCTCAAGGTCATTTTAGTGGCTGGATGAAGTTCCCCTCAGAAGCTCATTCTGCACAGTTCCTAGCAGAGTAACCACAAGTATACTTCATCACTTTGACTACAGAAATATTCCACTAACTTTGACCACTAGAAAGTGTCAAAATCTTAAATTTGTCTTAAATTTGAACAAAGTGTCTAATGTTTTATAACTCAAAACCTAACAAACATATTTTTATTAAATGTTTTGCTTGAAAAATTTACTTGTGCTATCTTTCTTTAAAATGAATGACACTTGCTTTGATATTTTTGTTATATTTTGCAAAGACTTTCATACATTATTTAATGTGACTCCACTGTCCAAATACTTTCATGCTATTGTATTTGTCTTATTGTAGCCACTCTCCTTATTTATTATCCAGGACATTGCTATAATAGAACAGGAGTTTTGCAAATATAACAATGGACCAGCTAAAACGTATTTTTGTGAAACTTGGTCATGTGATAGAAAAGTAACACTTCATTGAAGCGTTTGATTTTCACGAGGGAAACAGTCTACCCGCATACACACTCATATGCTGATTTTTTAAAACCATAAATCATTGTGGAGATCTTAAGCGAAACTGGATACTGGACCACTGGAATAGTCTTTTCTATTAATTACCTGTTCTACACCTAAATATTGTCGATGCCATGAGGAAGAGGGCGTTTTATCTGTCTCATTGCATCAGCAGGTCTGTGAGTAACATATTTGTTTAATACTCCACCAGTAAGGTAACGTGTACAATTACTATTTAAAAGCGCATAAGTCTTTTGTTCAGAGATGAACTGAATTTGATGTTTGCTAGAGCTGACTGAAATACATGTACTGGTATTGTTATCATGTTGGAACAATTGCCAGCACACATAAATCTTAATTGCTACATATCTTGTCCTCTTTGACCAAAGTGTTCTATAGTCCTGGATCCAGGAGAAAGACAAGTTCAGATTTACTTTAGCTTTAAGACTTTGGGTGAAGCCTATAAAAGTGTGACCACCTGGATCAGACAATGTCATTAAATAGAAAGCCTATTTAATACAACAAACAAATGAACCAGTGACTATAATTCATGTTTTATTAATGTTGTTGAAAACCTTGCTTGTGATCTTCATGTTGCTATGTTGCACTTGTACTTTGTATTGCACGAGGTGCTACATAAATCAGGGCCTGAAATTCATTTCTGAAAATCCCTTACATGGCTCCTAATCACACGGGGGGCTACTTTCCCCAATTCTTTTCTTTAGTTTTATTCAGATGGAATTATATATTGTTTAAGTATATAGCCTACATTGTAGACATGATATAGTCATGTGCTGACTTACATTTACGTTGTTGTTCTTGGCAGATACCTATTAAAAAATATTTAACCAGTAGTTCAACTGCATTTCACCCAAAAATAAAATTTCTGTAATCATTACTCACCCTCAAGCCTGTATGACTTTCTTCCGTGGAACTCAAAAGATGCAACACTCTCACAGCGAAATCGTAAGAATTCATACGACTTCGTAAATTTGGCTAATTCGTATGATATTATTCGACAATTAATATATGACAATTACTTGCTTCTGTCACACATAACAGCTTCCTATCATGTTTACACACTGTACTGATTGGTTAAGTTTAGATAAGGGGTTTGGGTAAGGGCATAATATTAATAAGCATGTCCTTGACACCTCACATGTGGAACTCGTGCTTAGCTTCCGCATTACACATCCAGGCATTTGCACGTGATGAAATCGTACGAATTCATACGAACGAAATCATACAAAATTATACGAAATAGCCTACTCGTAAAATATCTATGAATTTTCCTGAGATCGGGTTGAAAGATGTTAGCAGAACAGTGACGCCTGCAGCTGTACGGCCGTACGCACTGTGTGTACCATGAGCGCTCCGACTGACCTGAGAAATATTTACTCATAAATTGTCCTGTATTTCTGTTTGCTGTTTAAAAGAACTAGCGATGCCCAGTTTGCAAATGAATAATTCTTTTGAGTCAGTTCTTTTCAGTGAATTGGCCAAACGGGATTGCAAAATGGTCTGAATCGATTCGCTAGATGGATGTCTTTTGACAACTGTGTCACGTTTCACTGTGTTTTTAGCATCTCTCATTGGAGCGTTGCATTTTTAGACGCTGTGTCAAGTTACGAAGAACTTCTTCAACTGATAAAAATGCGTCTCGAGACACCTGTGTTCTGCTCTATTCATTGTTGTACGTTTTGCTTTTTTCAAGCACGAGAACAGGACGCTACTCATACTCGAGAAAAAAAAAAAATGCTTCTCTCAAAGTCACCAGAATTGAATGCTTTGGTGTTGTTTTTACAGAATAAATCTCACGGGGGAGCATGCCCCCGGACCCCCCAAGAAATACTGTTATTTGGCAGATTTCTGTGCATATCCTCAGATGAAATCCTGCAGGCACCCATGAGGCAGGTCTCAGTCAGTGTTGAGTGTAACTGGATTACAAAGTAATTATTTACTGTAATCTAATTACTTTTAAGCACAAAAAGTAAAGCATTACACTTTAAATTCTTATAATTCAGATTACAGTTACTGACTTTCCTGAAAGGAATTACTTTTAAGTACATTACTTGGGTTACAAATATTTCCAAAAAAATATTATTTATGTGTGATACAGTTAAAAATTGAATTCATATGTACATCTGTTTGCGTTTCTGTGTCAGCTAAAGGTGTGTGACAATGAACAAGGAGAAAATAGACATTATTTTGAATTTGTTGAGTGGAAATTTTTTAGATAGTAACATTAAAGTAATTTGTAATGTGATTACTTTTTCAATTTCAAGTAATCAGGAAAGTAATATTATTATAATTTTGGAGAAGTAGCTAGTAATTTGTAGTGGATTACTTTTTTGTAGTAACTTACCCAACACAGATCTCAGTCACCAGACACTGTCACTGCATTTTTTTTTTATACAGTGAAAGTGAATGGTGACTGAAATAAAAATTCCCTTATCTCCTTTTGAGTTCCACGGAAGAAAGTCATACAGGTTTGCAACAACACGTGAGTTAGTAATGACAGAATTTTCATTTTTGAGCGAAATATCCCTTTAAGAGTACAAGTCAATTCTCACCAGTTACATTAAAAATGGCCGTGTAATGTTGACAAAATCCATTGAAAATGTTAACAGATGAAATCCTGAGAGAACATTGCTTATATAATATGTATATCAAGACTGATAGATAATAATATATTTCATATTAAGTATATTATTAATATTATGGCATTTTATTATGTATTTTATTACATATTTATTAAATTGACTGATTCACATGGCAGAGAAAATACCTGTATAGGTCAGATGGATCTCTAGAGAGATGGAAATGAGAGATGTAACAGGCATTTAAGTGTTTCTCTTCACCCTGCAGCTGAGCAGTTCTGGTTGCACACAAAGCATTTTGCTATTTCTGCCTTTCTCTTTGCTGTATTATTATGAGGAAGCGCCACAACATGAAAGCCGGCAAAACTAGATCGCTCCAACGTCTCGCGCTTGCAACATTGATTATAAACAGGAGCGAAAGTTTTATCGCTTGCATACAGAGACGCAGTATTAACAAGTTTATAGATCTGTAACATCTTAATATCAGCAAATATGTGCTTCTTCACTGCACACACTCACACTAAACTCAACAAGTGTGCATGAGAAAGCGAGAGAGAGAGAGAGAGAGAGAGCGATCTGTATGGATTGGTTTATCAATTTTCAGCTCCATGTTAAAGTGAATAAAATAGCACCGGCATTATGAACGTGGACCATGCTTTATTTGATAAAATTGTGCA
Source organism: Myxocyprinus asiaticus (assembly GCF_019703515.2). Lineage (NCBI taxonomy): Eukaryota > Metazoa > Chordata > Actinopteri > Cypriniformes > Catostomidae > Myxocyprinus > Myxocyprinus asiaticus. The sequence continues at coordinate 23,498,912 of NC_059367.1, forward strand.
CAATACCCACAATCCCGCGCCAGATTTCATGCCCTGTAAATAACTTCGTTTAAAACAATTAAAATGACCCCACAGCTGCAATGTTGAAGCTCAGGAAAGTAGAAAGTCAAAGTCAATTTCAGTGTAGATTAATAATGCTCTGGTATATTTACTTACAGTTTAGTCTCACACATACTTCACAATAGGCAAGTGTGAAGGATTTCACACTTGCCTATCATTCATATTTCAATTGCCAATACTTGTTTCCTGCTACAATACTACTTTTTGTTTCTCTCAAAGGTGACTGGCTGATGTCTCCACAAAGGCAAGAAGACATTCAAAGTAATTACAACTGGAGTGACGTCACACCAAAACTGATACCAAAGTAACGAATCTGAAACTGAAAACATTTCTCAAACCAACGCATTTGCTGTTTTACAAAGTCTTCAGTATGCCTCTGTACATCCATGCCTTGGCATGTGCTTTTGGTCTGGGCTCCTGGGTGTCCATTAATGGCTTGTGGGTGGAGCTTCCACTGATAGTCAATATTCTGCCAGAGGGCTGGGACTTACCCTCTTACCTCACAGTCATCATTCAGCTTGCCAACCTTGGCCCTCTGCTGGTCACCCTGGCACACAAATTCTGTCCAGGACGACTACGTGAAAATCTGGTTATCTACACAGTCCTGTCAATTGGTGTTGTAGCCTGTGTTCTACTGGCTTTGTTTTGGAGGAACACCACAGTGCTCCTAGGTCAACCACGTAGCACAGCATTCTTTATCCTGACGCTCTTTCTCGCATTAGTGGATTGCACCTCCTCTGTGACCTTCCTGCCATTTATGATGCAACTTCCAGCTAAATACATCACCACATACTTCATTGGAGAGGGTCTGAGTGGTCTCGTTCCAGGCCTAGTGGCACTGGCGCAAGGGGTTGGGATATCAAAATGTGTCAATGTGTCACATACATCAGATAACCTTACTGGAGACACAACCTATGAAGTGGAGACGCAGTACCTCTCCCCCAATTTCTCCACAGAGATCTTTTTCTCCTTCTTAGCTGTAATGACAGTAATAAGTCTGGGTGCCTTCATCATACTAAATCGTGTACCTCGCACCTTTGAACTCTCTACTGAAAATCTTGTTGCAGACACAGATACTGTGGCAACAGTCTGCAGGGGCTTGGAAGACGTCAATCCAAGTACAAGAATTCCAGATGAAGATAAAAAGAAGCAGATCAAAGTGCTACTCCCTGTACCGCTGCACACTGGCTACCAGCTTGCATTCATCTATTTCATGGTGGTGTGGGTGAATGGTGCAACAAATGGACTGCTGCCATCTGTGCAGACGTTCTCCTGTATGCCCTATGGAAATATGGCCTATCACTTGTCAGCTGCTCTGTCATCAGTGGCCAATCCAGTAGCATGCATCATTGCCATGTTTTTCCCTAAACGGTATACATCTCCTCTTCTCCTTGGTTCCAATTAAGCCATCTTTCATGTTTTCATGTTTGGTTTTGTGAGCATTGTTTTTGTAAGCTGCATATATTTTATGTAATTTTAAGAGGGTGTTTTAAATATATATTGGAGGTTAAATACACATTAAACTATTTCGACAACACCTACGGCTGTCCCTCAATTTGTAAAAACAAATGAAAAATGTGTGTAGGGTAATACACTTCCAATGTAAGCCTAGCAGGCAAGGTGACAGTACCACAAATTACAAAGTATTATCATAACACCAGGAATAGTTACACTAAAATATTAAATTCTGTCATTATTTACTCACCCTCATGTCCTAACACTAAAGGATACATTTTCAGTAGAGATTGCTTATTTCCATACAATACCAATGGATAGTGACATGCTTTAAAGCTTAAAGGAATAGTTCACCCAAAAATTATGATTCTCTCATTATTTACTCACCCATATGTCATCTTCCGCTACTTCCTCTCTTCCACGGAAAACAAACCCAAAACCGATTGGATTGCTTCAGAAGACATAGATTAAACCACTGGAGTCTTATGGATTACCTTAATGTGCTTTATGGAGCTTAAACATTTTGGTCACTATTAACTTGCATTGTATGGACAAACAGATATCATATCGCCATTAAAATATCTCTGTTTGTGTTCATTCAGAAAGTCATACAAGTTTGAGACAATATAAATTTGAGCAAATGATGAGAGAATTATCATTTTTGGGTGAACCTAAAAAGGCATTTAGAAGTGTCATAAAAGTAGTCTATGTGACTTCAAGTCACATCAATTCCAAATCTTCTGAAAGAATACAATCACTTTGTATGATGAATAAACCAAAATGTATTATTTATCATTAATAAATTCAATTAATAAACTTTAAATCAAATATGGTGACACATCAATAACATCAAACTTCATTGGTTTTTGCATCATGATAAGTCAACATTATTTTCTGTTGTAATCAACAGTAGTCCACAGATGCTGTCAATAGAGCTTAAGTTGTATTTAACACGTGATATTCATTTTAAGCACATGATGATGTGTTAGAAAGGTTCTGGCATGTGCCCCCATAATGACAGATTGACTAACAGAGAGTGTATGTGATTCTCTTCCAGCTCATTAGTATTTCTGGGTTTTCTGTGTCTGCTGGGCTCTGGTTTTGGAGGCTACAATATGGCCATGGCTGCCATGAGTCCTTGCCCATTACTCCAAGATACACCTCTAGGGGATGCTATAATAGTAAGTTACATAGTACTGTATTCAACCTGTTTCTATATAAATATTGTCTATGTTTTTTGTCTAATATTGTAATGTTTGCCTATCATTGTTGCCATTCAAAATTAAATGTTAAAAGATAAAAGCCAAGGGATAGTTCATCCAAAAATGAAAATTCTCTCATCATTTACACACTCATACTCATGCCATCCCAGATGTGTATGACTTTCTTCCTTCTGCTGAACACAAACAAAGGTTTTTAGAAGAATATCTCAACTCTGTTGGTCCTCACAATGCAAGTGAATGGTGACCAGAACTTTGAAGTCAAGTCTTTTTTATTTGTATAGTGCTTTTCACAACACATAATTTCAAAGCAGCTTTACAGAAAATCATGCTTCAAAAGAAAAATAATCTGTAATATCTATGTCTTAGAGTCATCATTGTGTAGTTTGATTAAATATGATTGTAAATTGTGTATATATAAAATAAAAAAAATTAAAGGTGCTATATGAAAGATTGACAACAAGCGTTTGAAATGGTTACTGCAGTCCAAATTCAAAATATTGGAGAGTTGTCTGCCCCGCCCCAGACTCGATGCTCATGTGGGTTGCCAGGAGGTTGACATGCAAATTAGCCAACTCAGCATCCGTTTTAAAGGATTTCTGGACATTAAGCTGTCTCCATCTTCCAAAGGCATCCCCAGTATTTATCCTTGTTTTACTACGCCTCTGGTCATGGTGGTTTTTAGATGGATGGCGAGGCTTTTTAGGTCAGGTGGAATCTGTTATCTCTGATCCAGTTTGTTTGCTGGCTTCCATGGCTGCAGCACAGAGTGTTGTTTGCCTGCAAACTTATTCAAATCTGGCAACCCGGTGGTGTCGAAATGCTGCTGGTGAGTGGGCAGTGGGCAGGATCACACAGGCCAAATAAACAGAAATTCCGTCCCGGAATGGAAACTTCAAAGTATATATACTGGCTGTAGCATTGTTATCTGAGAAGCCATTATTTCAACTTAGCATGTTTGCTATTCTCTAATTACATATTATGGTCATTTTATGATTTAGTACAGTAAAAATATTACATATAGCACCTTTAAATAATAATTGTATTTAGAACCCGAGTGATCAAGCCGAAGGCGACTGTGGCAAAGAACACAAAACTCCATAAGATTTTGGTTAATGGAGAAAATAACCTTGGAAGAAACTAGGCTTACTGTGGTGGCCAGTTCCGCTCTGGCTAAACAGCATGAATATAATCCCAATATTAGTTATTTATGAGCAATGCAAGTCATGGTTTAAAATGAGTAAACTGAGTAAGTGTTAAGGGCCAGTAATTAAACAAAGATTTTGTATGACCTGTAAGATTAATGACTAATGTCTTTGAAGTTCATCCTGGATTAACTGCAGTTCACATAGATCCATTGTCCTTTCTTAGTTGGCTGATGTAGGCTTTTGTTGCCAATTAATCGATAGTCCATTTATTCAATTTTAAGAGTGCAGTCCATCGTTAGACCAAGGTGATGCAGGCAGAGATCAGTGAGGTGCATTGCAGTTCAAAGGGCAGGTCATTTTGGTGAGGTCAATCCTAAATCCAAGGTTCAGGCAATGGCATATGAAGTATCTCATGTCTTATGGTTGGAGTTAGCATCAGTTCATCCCCTGAAGTCCATCGTAATAGACTGAAGTGTTGTCTGGCTGGCACCGGCTGCATTTAGTCATCATCACTCAGAGACACGTAGCAGTGGAGTCCAACACCAAGCAGGAACGAAGCTTGATCTGGCCGGTTCTGGTAACCTCGGGATATGAATCCCAAGGTTGAGACAGGGAAACAAATAGAATAATATTAGTGTCGATGCCATTCAATTATTGCAGAGTTATAGATCATGATAAATGTTTCTAGTTCCGGCAGACCTAACTAAAGCAGCCTAATTGTGAGTTGATGGATAAATTAGGTGTATGCCTGGCTAAATAGATGAGTCTTTAGTCTAGACTTAAACTGAACAGTGTTAGGGAGACTTTTCCATAGTTTAGGAGCCAAATAGGAAAAGGATCTACCTCCTTTTGTGGATTTTGAAATTCTAGGAACTATTAACAGGCCAGAATTTTTGGATCGTAATGAACGTGATGGAATATAGTATAGTGGAAGGTCATTTAAGCATTGCGGAGCTAGACCATTCAAAGCTTTGTATGTAGTTAACAAAATGTTAAAATGAATACGAAACAGTCTATCTTCCTCAGTTCTTCAAGGACTCTTATTTTGAAGTTTTCCCCTGCACTACGTTTTCCAGAATTCACTGCCCTAATCACTTCCACCTGTTTCCAGTCCTCCTCACCTGTCCTCCATTCCATCATTAGTCATTGTTTGTATAAATACCCTCTAGTTCTGTTTATCCTTTGTCAGTCCTTGAAGTGCTATGCTATGAAGTGTCATGTTTTTGTATTGTTAGCCTGTTAGCCCTGTAGTTTGTTTTGCACTCCAGCGTTTGTTTCCACTCCAACGTTTATAATTAAAGGATTTAAAGATTCCACTCCTGCATCTCCTCTCTTCCTCTTCCACTACTAGACCCCAGCGTTACAGAAGGACTGACCGAACCAAATGGATCTACTGCCTGCAGTAGCAATCATCCTTCTACAACAAGGAGACCATCCAGTTGAGGATCACGTACGTGAGTTTCTCCATCTCACAAATTTGGTGCACTATGATGACCACGTTCTAGTGAGTTTCTCCAGGGCTGGCCTGAATAGTGCATTGAAGGAGCTGATGCCTCCATCGGGTCCTCACTGGACGATCTCCGACTATGTGGATGTAGCTCTGCAGCTTTGCGGCTCACCATTCACTGTGGGTTTGGAGGATGAGGACTTTGAATCTCCTCCCACAGTGAACATCCTCCAGCCTTCCGCTACTCCTCGCTCCACACCTTCCACGGCCAGTCGCCATGCCTTCCACGGCCTCTATCTCCGCACCTTCCATGCCCCTATCTCCATGGTAACTCCTCTCCGTTCTAGTCCACTAAATAATTTTTTGAGTGGGCTCATCCTCTCCTGGCTCTGATGGTTGATTCCCATCCATGGTTAATGAGCCAATGCCCAAGCCTGCCACGGTTAACAAGCCAGTGCCTGTAGCCTCGACCGTCCCAGAGCCAGTGCCGGTAGCCTCTACCATCCCCGTATCTATGCTCCCTGCTGGCCGGAAGAGGAGAAGGAAAAGGACTCCTCCCCAGTCTCTGCCCATGCTCACGACCACGGAGGTCGTTCCCCAGTCTCTGCCCATGCTCATGACCACGGAGTTCGATCCCCATTCTCAACCCAAGCTCTCGACCGCAGAGGTCGTTCCCCATTCTCTACTCGAGTTCTTGGAGGTCGATCCCCAGTCTTGGCCTGTACTCTCTTCCATGGCTCTCAGCCCCGAGCCTTCCATGGATCTGCCTTCCACAGCTCTGTCCCTCGAGCCTTCCACGGCTCTGCCCTTTGAGCCGCCCATGGCTCCGCCTTCCCTGGGTCCATCTCCCATGACTCCGCCTTCCATGGCTTTGCCCCTCGAGCCTTTCACGGCTCCGCCTTCCATGGCTTTGCCCCTCGAGCCTCTCAAGGCTCCGCCTTCCATGGCTCTGTCCCTCGCGCCTTCCACGGCTTTGCCCCTCGAGCCTCTCATGGCTCCGCCTTCCACAGCTTTGCCCCTTGAGCCTTCCACGGCTCTGTCCCTCACGCCTTCCGAGGTTCCGCCTTCCACGGCTCTGTCCCTCGCGCCTTCCACGGCTCTGTCCCTCGCGCCTTCCACAGCTTCGCCCCTCAAGCTGCTCATGGCTCCGCCTTCCACGGCTGCGCCTTCCACGGCTCCACCCCCAGAGTCTTCCACGGCTCTGCCCCAGAGCCTTCCACGGCTCGGCCCTCAGACTCTTCCTCGGCTCTGCCCGCTTCCCCAGATTCTCCTCCTCCAATGGTTCCACCTCCTGACCCAGTCCCTGCCCTGTGGCCGCCTCCCAGGCCTCCTGACCCAGTCCCTGCCCTGTGGCTGCCTCCCAGGCCTCTTGACCCAGTCCCTGCCCTGTGGCCGCCTCCCAGGCCTCTTGACCCAATCCCTGCCCTGTGGCCGCCTCCCAGGCCTCTTGACCCAATCCCTGCCCTGTGGCCGCCTCCCAGGCCTCCGGATCCATTAAAATCTGATAAAATGGGGCTAATATGATCATATTTCTTGGTCTAGTCAGCACTCTGGCTGCTGCATTTTGAACCAATTGAAATTTGTTTACTGAACTTGCCTCCCAGTAATGCATTACAATAATCTTGTCTTGAGGTCATGAACGCATGAATTAGTTCTTCAGCAACAGCAACAGAGCGCATGTGTCGTAACTTAGCAATATTTCTGAGGTGGAAGAATGCTGTTCTACAAACACTGGAAATTAGATTTTCAAAGGATAGATTGGTATAAAAAAATAACACCTAAGTTCTTCACTGCAGAAGACGATGTAACAGTACATCCATCGAGAGTCAAATTATATTTTAGCAGGTTATTTTTAGAGGTTTTTGATCCAATAATTAGTACCTCTGTTTTGTCAGAATTGAGTAGAAGGACATTTCTGGCCATCCAATCTTTGATTTTATTGATTCACTCTGATAATTTGGAGAATTGCTAAATTTCATTGGGTTTAGAAGAAATATAAAGTTGGGTATCATTGGCATAACAGTGGAAACTTAACCCACAATTCCTGATGATATCTCCCAGGGGAAGCATATTTAAGGAGAAAAGCAGAGGCCCTAAAATGGATCCCTGTGGCACTCCATACTTAACTTTTGTTTGATTGGACAATTCCTTGTTTACACAGACAAAGTGGTAGCAGTCTGATAAATAGGACATAAACCATGCTAATTCAAGTCCACTAATGCCAACATAATTCTCAAGCCTATTCAAGAGAATGTCGTGATCTATGGTGTCGAAGGCAGCACTAAGATCTAAAAGCACTAGAAGAGAAATGCAGCCGCAATCAGATGATAAGAGCAAGTAATTTGTAACTCTAATAAGTGCAGTCTCTGTACTGTAATGGGGCCTAAATCCTGACAAAAATTGTTCATATATATAATTTCTCTGTAGAAATGAACATAGTTGTGAGGACACTACCTTTTCTAGTATTTTCGACATAAGCGGGAGATTTGAAATCGGTCTATAATTAGCCAATTCTCCAGTATCAAGCTGTGACTTCTTAATAAGTGGTTTGATAACTGCCATTTTAAAGTTTCTTGGGACATGTCCTAAGGATAGTGAGGAGTTAATAATATTAAGAAGAGGTTCTGAGATTATAGGGAAGAGCTTAGTTGGTATTAGATCTAACATACATGTTGTGGCTTTTGATGTTTTGATAAGTTTTGTTAGCTCTTCATGACCTATGACAGCAAAGGATTGAAGTTACTTGTGAGGAAAATGATGAGACACTGCTTTCTGAGGTAATGTGACAGACGATTGCATAATTCCAATTTTATTTCTCATGATTTCAATTTTATCAGTAAAGAAATTCATGAAGTCATTACTATTGTGCTGTGAAGGAATATCTGGTTCAGTCTAGGCTTTATTCCTAACCAATTTAGCCACAGTACTGAATAAACACCTAGGATTGTTGTGGTTATTTTCTAAATTATATGCTGACTTGGCAGCTTTTAGTGCCTGTCCGTAGCTACAGACAGTATCATTTCATACACCGCAAAATACCTCTAATTTTGTATTCTTCCACTTGCACTCCATTTTCCGAGCTGCTCTCTTGAGAGCAGGAGTGTGATCATTGTACCATGGTGCAGGGATTTTTTCTTTAATTTTCTTTCAATGAAGTGGGGTGACACTATCAAGAGTGCTAGAGAAGACTATATTTATATTTTCTGTTATTGCTTCAAGTTCTTCTAGACTTTTTGGCTTACTGAGTATATGAGATAAATCTGGAAGATTATTAGTGTATCTATCTTTAGTGATTGAAAGAATAGTTCTACCTGAACGATAGCATGGTGTAGCTTGAATGACATTTGCTGATCGCAGCAAACAAGAGACGAGGTAATGATCTGAGATGTCATCGCTCTACAGAAGAATTTCTATAGTATCAACATCAACTCCATATGACAGAATTAAATCTAGCATATGATTATGGCGATCAGTTGGTCCTGTCACATTTTGTCTGACTCCAAGAGAGTTGAGAATATCGATAAATGCTAATCCCAATGTGTCATTTTCATTATCTATGTAAATGTTGAAGTCATCAGCAATTAAAGCTCTATCCACAGTAACTACTAGATCTGATAGAAAATTTGCTAATTCACCAAGGAAATCAGAATACGGCCCAGAAGAGCTATATACTGTAGCAAGGGCAAAAGACAACAGAGATTTTTTATTTGTATCTGACGGTGTCACATTAAGCATTATTAGTTCAAAACTTAATATTATATCCTGTCCTCTGAGTAACACCAAAAACTTCTCTGTATATTGCAGCAACACCTCCTCCTCGACCCTTCAGACGAGGCTCATGTTTATAACAATAACCTGGGAGAGTAGATTCATTTAAACTAATATATTCATATGGTTTAAGCTAGATTTCAGTCATACAGAGCACATCCAAATTATGATCTGTAATAATTTCATTTACAATTAGTGCTTTGGTAGAAAGAGATCTAATGTTTAGTAGCCCTAAATTTACATGGTGTTTATCTTAAAAAAAAAATTCATTTTCAAGTTTTAGCTTAATGTTTTCTACATTATTTATTGAGGGATTTGTGTTTGGTAGTTCGGGGAACAGACACAGTCTCTATGTGAAATCTAGGTGATACAGTCTCTGTGTGTTGTAGTTTATGTGACCTGTGTGACGTCTCAAGGCAGCTGGCAGACGTTTGGATTAGCCAGTTTGTCTACTTCCTGACATGGGCCCCAGTTAGTCAAATACTCTCACTATTAAGACTATGAGCCAAATTACTAGAGAGGAGAGCGGCACCTTCCCTGGAGGGATGGAGTCCGTCTCTCTTTAGCGTCTACCCCAAAAAATCTTTCAATTGTGAACAAATCCTATGCTATTCTCCGGACACCACTCAGACATCCAGCCATTCAGTGACACTAATCTATTATAAACCGACATGCAGGGAGGGGGCCAGAGCATATTACATTGTCTGACATAGTTTTTGCAAGTTCACACACCTCTTCAATATTATCTCTAGTGATCTCCGACTGGCGATGCTGGACATCGTTAGTGCCGACATGAATAAAAATATTAGAAAATCTGCATTTTGCATTAGACAGCACTTGTAAATTTGATCTGATGTCAGATGCCCAAGTCCCCGAAATGCGTATAACAATAGTGGCTGGAGTCTCTATTTCCACGTTCCTTACAATAGAATATCCTATAACCAGGGCTCTTTCAACGAATCTCAGTAGGTGCATCACTGAGTGGGGAGAATCAACTGGAAACCCTAACAGGTATGGGAGAGTGGTGTTGCTTTGTTGAGCGATTGTGCCACCAAGACATCACCCAAAAACCTTGCTGCGGGGGCTCTACAGCCGGAACCAAAGTGTGTATTGCTCGCTGTTCTACCCGCATTCAAAACAGTATCTACAGGCTTCTCTTTCTCACTGACCTCCACTAGTGTTCGGATGTGTGCCTCTAACTTATTAACCTTCTCCGTCAGCCTGACTAATTCCTTACATTTATCACATGTAAATCCCTCACTGCTGACGGATGAAGCTATAGTAAACATGTGGCATGCAATGCAGGAAGTGATAATATGAGTGGATGCCATGACTTATTGCAATTGTTTGTTGCTGTTGTTATGGTTGTTCATGAGCGGCAAGTGTTCAAGATCGATGTGAATACCTCGTGTAGTTGTTTGCTGTTGTTGTGTTGGTTCCTGATCAGCAGATGTTGGAGATTGATGCAATAATCTGTATAAAACACAGGAGAGAAAATAAATGCACGCAGTCAAAATGCGAGATGTAGACAAGAGGAAAAAGAAAACGGTGTATGCAGTAATATATACGCAGTTGAAACAGTAGAAAAGTGGGATAAAAAAAATGAAGCATGCGGTAAAATGGCAAAGGATAAAACGATAAGCGTAGAGGAATAAGCAAGCTACAAACAAACAGACTTGTGCAGCGTGCCGGCAGCAACCAGAACAGGAAAAGGTCCAAAAAGCACATAAAGGTACTCCAGTGATTAAATCCATATCGTCAGAAGCTATATGATATGTGTGGGTGAGAAACAGATAAATATTTAAGTCCTTTTTACTATAAATTCTCCTCCCTGCCCAGTAGGTGGTGATATGCACAAAGAATGTGAATCGCCAAAAACAAAAGAAGAATGTGAAGATTTATAGTAAAAAGGACTTAAATATTGATCTGTTTATCACCAACACCTATTATATTGTTTATTAAGATATGGATTTAACTACTGGAGTCTTATGGATTACTTTTATGCTCCCTTTATGTGCTTTTTGGAGCTTCAAAGTTCTGGTCACCATTCACTTGCATTGTAATGAACTACAGAGCTGAAATATTCTTCTAAGAATCTTTGTTTGTGTTCAGCAGAAGAAAGTAAGTCATACATATTTGGGATGGGATGAGGGTGAGGAAATGAGAGAATTTTCATTTTTGGGTGAACTATCCCTTTAAAGTAATGTTATCATAACCTGTAAAAAAAAAAAAAAATTCTGACTAAGAATGAAACTTTGTGAACATCAGAAATAAGTCTAATAATGGGGTAAACCTCCATGTTTTTTTCCAGAGAAATCCAAACCCATGTGGTAAATAACTTTCTAGTTTCAAAGTCGAATGTTTAGTAATGATTAGTTGTGTAATTCAACACTGGCAGACGAGGTGAGAGATACCAGTGCTTTCTCAACACCTCTGAATAATTACCCTCATTTATAGCTCTGATAACTTTAGGTCACCATACCCTTTTCCTACCAAAATGGTGCTGGTGCCATAGCCAGTGTTTGGCTACAGGGGTCAGCAACCTATGGCATGCGGAGGGGTAATCACTGGCACGCCAGCAACAGCGAGAGTGGAGTAGACTATTTTATTTATATGAAATTCTGCACCTGCATTCCAGTTTGCATCTTGATGTAATACTTCCTCATGATCATGCAGTGTGTTTTATCAGCTGAATGGGAGGCTAAACAAAAAGTTAAAAATGTGATGAGACTGCAGTAACCAACTGACTTGTGTAGCATGTGCAAGCATTTCACTTTCGGTTAACTGCACAAGTTAAAACGCTGCGCTGATGACACCCTAAATTCCATGTTTCATTTGTTTCTTTTTGTTTTCAGAACAACACATGATGTAATAAGGAAAACACCACTATTAATCCTTGAGATTTCCAACCCAGCATACAGGTACACCCTCCTTAAAGGAATAGTCCACCCAAATATGAAAATTTGCTGATAATTTACTTGCCCTCAGGCCATCCGAGATGTATCTGAGTTTCTTTCTTCATCAAAACAGAATTTAAGTCTTTTAGGATTTCATTTCAGGCCTCCTCCTTTAAACAACGCAAGTGAATGTACTCCATTTTTTGACGGTCTAAAATGCATATTTCGGGTGCATCAAAATAATCCACACGACTCCAGTTGACAAATAAAGTTCTTCTGAATGCAAATGATTATTTTGAGAAACAAAACAATACTTATATACTTCTTAACTGCAAATGTTCGCTTCCGTACATCTCTGTGATGTGCGCTCATGAGAGGGATGACGTAAGCTCGTTGGTAAGGTCATGCATCACGTGGAGGAGGAGGTAGGAAGCGCGTCATTGTTTACATTGTTTTTTGTATTATTATTTGGAAATTATTTTTTATTTTATTTTATATTGTTTTGAAATTGTTTTGGACTGTTTTGGTTTGTGAACATCGCTTGGTCTGTGCTCTGTGCAAGTTTCTATTGTAAACAATGACGCGCTTCCTGCCTCCTCCTCCATGTGACGCGTGACCTTAAAAGTCTTAAATTCTGTTTTGATGAAGAAAGAAACTCAGATACATCTTGGATGGCCTAAGTAAATTATCAGCAAATTTTCATTTTTGGGTGAACTATTCCTTTAAGCCTGGTTTATACTCGACGTGTCTGCAATAGCGCGAGGGAGTGCATGGCAAAAATGACGTCATCGCGAAGTGGGCGGTCGTGCGCATTCAGTGATCTAGACCTTATTTCTTGTAGCGGTGCACATGGCATTTTTTTGTAACTGTGCGCGTGACTCCGCATCCGAAAATGAACGACTTCGAGGCGACTCTTGCCGAACAGGCACGTCTGTACAGGCATCTCTATGATCCATCCATGCGGGATCATAGAGACAGCCAGATGGCACAGAATTCCTGGAAAGAAATTGCAGCCATGGTGGGGAAAGAAGAAGCGATTTGCCGAAAAGTATGGAAAAATCTGAGAGACAAGTTTTTCAAAACCAAGAAAAAAGTCCATGGAAAAAGCAGTGACCGAGGCGGATACAAGAACATTTTGCCAATTTTAAACGAACTTGGATGACTGTGCCAGTTTGTAAAGCAGAATCGAATATGGAAGTTGCATAAAACAAAGAGTTAAAAAACAGTTTGGTTTAATAACATTTCAGTTATCCAGAATATAGTCTGACCTTCCTGGTGGGTCACTGTTTGGAACATAGAGTAGATTAATAGTACTGATTACTACTGTTGTATTACTGTTGTGTGTGTGTGTGTGTGTGTGTGTGTCAGACAACACTCTGTTTCATCTTGTTTCATTTAGAAAATCTGTCTTATTCTTTTTTCAAATGCTTTTTAAGCACAATGAATGATTAATAAACAATTGGTTCTGAGTTAGATTTAAATAAATTTGTTTGGTTGGTGTTTTATGGGTGAAGCCAATTGTGTACCCATGCTTTTTAAAGTTTTGCTGAAAAAGTAGAAAACAATTGGAGACTAATTGGTAGATTTTGCATTCTTGTTTATGATATAGTTTCTGTGTTTACAGAGTGCGCTTTTTTTAATTTTCTCCCCTTTTTCTCCCCAATTTGGAATGCCCAATTCCCAATGCACTCTAAGTCCTCGTGGTGGCGTAGTGACTCGCCTCAATCTGGGTGGCAGAGGATGAATCTCAGTTGCCTCCGTGTCTGAGGCGGTCAACCCACGCATCTTATCACACGGCTTGTTGAGCACGTTACCGCGGAGACCTAGCGCATGTGGAGGCTTCACGCCATCCACCGCGGCATCCACAACTCACCACATGCCCCACCGAGAGCGAACCACATTATAGCGACCACAAGGAGGTTACCCCATGTGACTCTAACCTCCCTAGCAAATGGGCCAATTTGCTTAGGAGACCTGGCTGGAGTCACTCAGCATGCCCTGGGATTAGAACTTGCGAACTCCAGGGGTGGTAGTCAGCGTCTTTACTCGCTGAGCTACCCAGGCCCCCCACAGAGGGTGCTTTTAAATTTTTTTAAAAAGGAGGTAGATAACATGAACAGAGAGGAGCATACAGAGACAAGCAGCTCCACGACCACACAGTCACCTGGAGCATCATCATCTGCATCATCGTCTGCAACACCAAACACTGTGACCTCCAACAGCTCCTCACCAGTGTTCCTTACGCCATCACCACCTCCCAGCACCCCACTTCCTGTAACATCCCAAATTCCATTCTCCAACTCCATCGTTGCCTTTCTCACATGCACCATCACCAAGAGGCATTGCACAGCATTCCTTCCAGTCACCATCTCCATCTCCTACAGGCTCGTTGCTTAAATGAAAATGGAACACCGAAGACGCCCTGCTGAGGAGATTGGAGAATCTGGACCAGGAGAAGGACAGTGCCATGCAGCAGGACAATGAAGACTACAGATTTGCTGTAGTTATGACTGCCATGCTGTGAAAGTGGACCCAAAGAAATCTGATGTGAAGTTCAAACTCCATCAGGTGCTTTTTGAGGCTTTAAAGGACGACAAAGCATAGACTCTTTATCTGATTTTAAGTAAAGTACTTTTTAAATGTTTTTTATATGGAAAGTTTATAAGTTAAAATAAGAATTCATTTACATAGGATTTAAAAAAATATTGGCTTAGATTTGTTTTGTACATACTGTTGGAAGAGGAATAAAACCTCTGGGGTGGGGGTGTACCATGTTTTCATTCATCAGTGTCTTCACAAATATATACAGTCACTAAACTACACTGACGGTGATAGACAGTAATTAACCCCAAACTGTTGTCTCTTTATACATAAAGAGACATTTATATTGATGGGCGGCCATAATTGCCTGATTTTGTAAATGTGAGCAATTACATTTGTAGGAAGCACCTGCTTTGTGCTTACTGTATGTCTAAAGTAATTGCTTGAATTACTTATTCTCACAGCTACTTCCAGTTGGATTAGGAGGATGATTACTCCAAGTCGCCCCCTTTCAGTTCAAAGAATAGTACAATGGTGAGCGCATCAAGTATAAACACCTCGTCCATTTGGGGAGGTGCACGCACAGTCAGCGGAGGCTCGCAATGCAGAGCCAGGCGAAAGTAACAACATGGCTTTAAACAATAGTCACACTACTGTAAAGGGGTTAGAGGGAAAGGAGGAGGCGAGAACCGGCTTTACAATATAAATAATATTTAATTAAATAAAAAGACACACAAACACATACAGGGCAGCTGCCCGTAATTCTCTCTCCCTCTCGAGCTGCCGTCTTCGGTCGCCTTTATCCCTCGCTGCCTCATCAGGCTGATTGGGGTCCGGGCGTCAGTCATTCCGTCAGTCCATCAGTTTGTTGACTGCACACCAACATAGATGTGAAAAACAGGAGCTGATATTAAAAATAGCTTTATATATTTAACACAGATCTAGTAATCTGCTTAAACTGGCAAAAACAGCCAAATAAACTATTAACTTTAGTTATAAAAGCATAACTTAATGAAGACTCAGGCGCTGTTGGGGTGGACGTTGGCACAGCCATTAATCAGGAAAATAAAAAATGGCGCTCCATGTCAAAAAGGTTGCCGACCCCTGGGATCTGAGAACCTCTGTCATGTCAGACATGACAGAACTAAACTTATATCATGAACTTACAAACTTGCAAATATGTTACTTCAACAATGACTGAGGGACATCAATTGTTTTTTGTTTTATATTTATTACCTTGTTTCCTGCTGCAGGTTTTGTCGTGGGTGTTCTTCACTGGTCTGCTGTCTTATGTAAAGGTGATGGTGGGTGTGATTCTGAGGGACCGGAGTCACAGTGCACTCGTGTGGTGTGGAGCAGCAGTGCAAGCAGGCTCCTTGTTGGGCTCTGTCATTATGTTTCCCCTGATCAACATCTATCATCTCTTCCAGTCGGGAGATATCTGCAATACCAAATGTCCATTATCATGAGAGTTTCTACAGCATTCATGTGTGGTGTGAAGGACTCATAGGGGAATTAAATACTTACACAGTTGCTGAGCGCACAGAGCTAATGACCCTCTCTGTGGAAAAGATGAAATCCTTTTTCATGAGTGCATCAAAGTGTGCCAGGCCATTCTGCAAATATTGACAAAATATGTTGAACTGGTGTTTGACACATCCCCGAACATTGTTTCAGTGTGCTTCCCTATCATTTTAGTTTCCAATGAATTCATCATTTTTATATTTTTATATTATTGTGGATTATTATTATGGTGTTGTGTCTTCTTAACAGCTGGAAATGTTTTATTGTCACATATATTTTTTGGATCATTCTAGACCATATTTCATTCCTATATTATGGCAAAATCTAATAATTACATAGTTTACTAATTTTATGTTATAAATCCTGACTCAGGCTGGTTTTAAAGGAATGTTGTTGGTTCAAAACAAGTTAAGTTCTATGCATCTGTGGCATCATTACTCGGTTTGTACAACAGTGTATATACAGTAATGCACTTGGCGAATGTACTGGAGGGTTAATAAGCAGAAATGTGCAGGTCATATTTGTGTTAATTCTTAAAAAAAAAAAAAAGGTGTTATTTCAGCTGTAAAGTTCGTTGTAGCAGCTGAGGGACTACATTTCTAGGTGAATGAATATGTTTTACTGACATAATTCCTTCAGGTTGTGTCAAAGTGCTTTTCAAGGCAAGTCAGTTCACTTGGCCGCTATCTTGGGAATGCTTCCGAACGGCTATTTTCTATGGATGCAAGTGGCATGAAAGTACAGCTCCTATCTAGTTAAATGGGGAAAGACCAAAATCTCAGAAATGGTTTGTCAAGATCAAATCACATATTTAAAATCAGCAGTGAAATCTGACAACAGTGGTATCATAAATTGTGCTCCTTTAGCTCACACTAAAACTATTTTTAACTATTTTTCAGGCTGGTCCAGCTAATGTGAATGTATGTTCTTGAGGTAACTGACAGGTGATGTCTCTGTTGAAAAAAGGTGATTGGCTCTTTTAACTCTTAGGCATGACTTCGTTTTGTACACCCGCCATATTGGGTTTTTAATTTATCCTATTCATTTTAATACAAGTGGTCTGTGTCTGAGCTAAACAGTCTCTGGCAGTACCCAATCCATGCATGTGAAATTTACGGGGCTTTTATGTTGGTCATGAAATGAGTTAAAATATTGGATATAACTGTGTATACACCAGATTAGACAGCGATTTTATCACACTTGTCTCATTTTAACATGTATAATGTTCAAGTCTTGAGACTATACTTTTGGAACAGTGTACGTTTGTCCCAGTGCAAAGCAATGCCCCATTGACTGCCAAAGTAATTGCCTTTTATAGCTACTGTACCCACGATTGCTTTGCTTGTTTTACTGGGGGACGATAAATTATTATCTGTGGTAATCAAAATTATGTCACAGATGCTGTCGACTGGACCTTGAGTTAAACCTATGTCACCACTAGATGCTGCTCATTTGCTGTATATATTCAGCTAATGGCACTGCTACTTTACACCAGGTGGTTTTCACACTGGGGACATTTGCTGCGGCTCGAATCAGAGTGCGATTGTTCCCTGCGCCCCCCAGCGTTTGTCTGGTTTCAGACTCATTATGATTCTGTCGACCCCTGGTGCTTTTCCATCATCAAATTGCACCATCACAAACGTGCACATGATGGAAAGCACAATGTGGGTCACTATATTTGTGTGTTTGTTATTAATTTTGTATCATTATGCACACCAGAGTGAACGACACTTGCGCCTCTGTGCTTCGCATGCTGTAATTCAGCAGTTGTACATGTCCAGGGGAAAGACTATATCTGATGCTCACAAACCATCTTTTTTGAGGACACAGCTGGTTGCACACTCACTCACTCACTCACTCACTCACATATATAAAATGCATCTCACCTTTTCTGTGTCCCACAGCGTGTCCCTGCCACTCATGATGCACGTGTGAGTGTTTGTGCAAATGATGATGTCATTATGCTTAAATCGGCAAAAACGCATGCACAAGTCATTTTACTTCCTGGACAAGTGCGGACCCAGTACAGGTTGCTTTCTCACTCATGCGAACTGCACCACAGTCCCAGTGCAACTGAACTCAGACCACCTCCTACAGGTAGTCTCGGGTGCTGTTCACGGGTGCGCACCCAAGTTCGGAAAACAGAGTTCACATTATCCAAACTAACCGAACTTTGACGTCATTCGACCCTGGGTGCGTACCAAAAGTGCTAGTGTGAAAGCACCCTTAAGGTTTAAAAGTATGTTGCCAAATTCATGTCAGCCAGTGTAAGGGTGTTTTCAGACCTGTAGCTCATTTAAATTGTTCCGAAACAGAGGCTAAATTGTTACAATGTTGCATTTTCTTCTTGGTCCGGTTCACTTTCACAAAGCAACATTTCAAAACGGACCAACACTGTGTTAATAAATGTCACATGTGAGCAAACTGTCCTCTTATTGGTCAAAGTTTGTGTGCTGTTCAGGTATTTAGCTATTGCATCCAAATACCGGTCAAAATGATATACCTGCATAAATTTGTCAACTGTTACAAATGTACTGTTTATGTAACGGTTATGCAAAAGGCTTCTGCGTGGCACAAAATGTGCATTCCAGTCAGGGGATGCACTGCAAATAAAATCCGTCACTCAGATGGATATGAATTCTAAAATTTTCGCCATGGTTATTTTTATCTGTCATTAGCTGCTTTTGCATTATTTCTGTATTGAAAAGTGCCTGTTCTCATGGACACAGAGCTCTCTCTCTCCCGTGCACACACACAAACACACATCAGAAAGAATGAAGCTACGTACAGTAAAGATGTTTTACATCTGTCATAAAGCTGCTAATGTCGTCCTACCTGTGTTTGTCTTGCCGCCGTCCCAAAGAAAGGAGCATTAGTACTATTTAGCTCAGGAATTATAAAGTAACTGCTATTTTAAATGAGCAATGTCTAAAATAGTCGCCAAAAGGCTCTATCCACGTTTTGATTATGAATTACAGTGACATGCTGACCTACAGATTTGTTCTGCACAGATCCATCAGGTATGTTCATGGTTTTTATAGGGATATTATTTGGTTTGTTGGTTTGCATTCTCACCACAAGCCAACCGCTCCAGAGTTCGTTTGCAGTTGGTTCGAGACCACTTCATTCAGGAGGTCTCGGATCAATTGTTTTGGTGCGGATCTGAGTGTGATTGCCGTGTTCATATATGCCTAAATGAACTGAACCAGGGGAGAAAACATGGCAGGTTCCGAATCAAACACTCCAAACGAGCCAGGTGTGAAAACAGCAGGTGTGAGTTTGACCTTTGGCTGTGGTTTAAGCAATAAGGTAGGAGAGGCTGTGTAACATAATTGAATATAGTCCTTCCTGTACAAAATAAAATCCCTGACATAAAAGAATGTTGCTGTGCAAAAAAAAAAAAAAAAAAAAAAAAAAAATAGGATTCTCAATGGGTGATCTGAAGTGATATGGTGAACAGTTTTGCATCATAGCTGTTACTATATTGTAGAATATAGTATGGCTGGAATGCTGTATTGACCAATCAGCGTCCAAGGACGGAACTATTTGTTTTAATAATATAAATATATACCATGCTCCGCTCGAGTCCCTACAGGTGAACAGACCATCAGAAATGATTCATAGATGAATTAGTGAATGAATGAATGAGATGAAAAAAAAAATGAGCAGTATTATTTCACTCATCCCTTTCTCCAGTGTGTTTCAAGAGAAAGACAAAGACATAGAGAATAAAGGAGAGCATGGGGTCAGCTGCTGACCCTGATTCTTGGGCACTCAGGAATGCTTGACTGATCCTAACGGGTGTAAAAAGCCTAAATTACCCCCATCCATACATCCCACGCAAAGCCTGTAGGCCAGAGGTCAGAAGATCATGCAGATTCCCTCTTCTCTAGTCAGCATCTCAGGGGAAACAAGGCTTTTCCTGAAATCTCCACTATGAGACATCTGAGAATCATATGGGTCTGTCTGTGTTGCCGTTCAAATATTGACAATACAAAATAATTGAATGTGAAGAACTTTAAATTGGTGAATAGGTTTGTTTCATATTTGTGTTAGAAGAATTTTAATGAATGGTGTTAATGAATGCTAATGTTAGTTAATAATTTATTGTTAATTCATGTTAGTTCATAGTGCATTAATGTTAACATACTACTTTTGATTTTTAGAAATGAATTAGTATATTAAAAATGTGTAAAAAGTGTAGTGTATGTAGTAAAAAAATGCTTTTAAAGTCTTGTTCATTGCTAGTTCATGTTAACTAATGTTGTTGACTAATGTTAACAAATGAAACCTTAAGTGTTACCTATTTTTTTAATCAATTTATGCAGAAAGGGATTTTTTTTCCGACTCACTGAAAATTTTTTCTTCGTGTGGTAACATCTATTTTAACTGCTTTTATTAAAGTCAAAAATATTATTTAACATTGCTGAATTATCCCAAACAGCCATTATCGATCAACCTCCAGACATTTTATCTAAGAATGTGACTCCTTGAATTTCAGATTTTTACTTGTTTTTCATCTTGTATTGTTAAAACCTTCTGAACCACAGGCTACATTTTCCGAAGATATTTTCAAACGTCCTTGTTTGTATAAAGGGACCCTCTACAAAACTTCTGTCATCTGATTCACTCCTCATTAGCTGTACAAACACCCTCAATATGTGTCACTTTACATGCTGAAGACACTCACGAACCACTGTTCTCTGTTGGTTTATCCATGTAAGGGCCCAATTGTTCTGCTGTGAAAAATGGGGTAGAAATTGTAGAATGCCAGGATAATTAGCTCAATTTCTTGAATCTCTCTCTTTCTGTCTGTCTCTGTCCCTTTGTGCTTCTGTGGTATTGACATGCAAAGTGTTTAGTGAGGGGAGTGTAAGGTTTTCTGGCTGAGTGTCAGATGGTCTTTCACTGTCCCAGCTGGTCCAAGAGCGCGTAGCCACCTGGTTTCCTTCTTTTCGGTCACGTGAGAGCTGCAGAGGGTTGAGGGCTCTTTAAAAATCACTGCTCGAGTTCCATCTGCTCTACCCCAAACTTCAACAACATCAACATGCCCTTAAGTCTCCTAAGCCATCAGCAGAGACTCCACTGAAACAAGCAATGAGAATGGAAAAGTGACACAATGATGTTCTCCAACCTAGTGAAAGAGGGAAGAATGATGATAAGAAATACATGGATATGAATACTGATTTAAGTTTAAATTATTTTATCATGTCAGAAGAAAGAGAGCATGGAGTCCGTGGAGTAATGTGGAAATTGGTTGCCAATTTTTGTTGGACAACAGTAAAATAAAACGTTTAGCAGTCATTATCCAAATATATTTGATAGCAGAATGCTGTGATTAACCAATCAGAATCAAGTATTCGAGATTGCTGTGTAACAAGACCTTATAAACCACTCCGTTTGCACGCATTCATCATCTTGATAGTATTTGTTTCTTTTGAATTAATTGTACAAAGAATATTCAAAATAGGCAGAAATAATCTACTCATTCAGGTGAGAGGATGTTTGAGTCAGTGTGAATTGTAAATAGTTACATATAATTGTTTTTAGAATATCATTCTCTGTTCCTCTCAGAGGGGATAGTAATGATGTAAAACAATAGTTCCCTTTTCAGTGATTTGAGGAAATATGTTACAAAATTCATCATTGTGAAACACTGGAGTTAGAGCACAGTGAGTTGTCATTGCTTTTGCATCATCCTCTGGAGCTGCATCAGCTGTTTTGTCTTCTGCGTTCAGCTGTTTAAGTGTTACGGTAATGTGATCATTGATAATGTTTTAATAAACTGCTCTCTGTGTCATTCACACTGTCTGGCAGATGTAAATGTTTCCTCCCCTTTTTTTACATGAAAGGTTCAGCGAGGGTCAACTGAGTCCCACTGGGATCCTTTAGTTGCTGACGGTGTGTTGGGACATATGGGGACCATTTAGGATGTGAAACACTGTGAGGAAGTGAGAGCATGTTAGTCTGTTGTATTGAGTTCATTATTGTTCACTGAAAGTGTTTGAGGTCTGTTGTGGTCAGTACATGTTTGACATCAGTAAATCTTTGTCTGACTGACATAGATTGACATACATTATTCTCTATCTATCTATCTATCTATCTATCTATCTATCTATCTATCTATCTATCTGTCTGTCTGTCTATAATTTACTGAAAAACACATGTGACAAGCTGTGTAAAAATGTGACAACATGCCCTGACCTGACATTTCAGTAATAATCTGCCTTCATAATATAGTTGACCCTTGCCTTACTGTGTGGTTTGATTATGTTTACCCAAGAGCTATAGCAAAATGCTAGTGAAAACATGTGAATTCACAAAATGTATACTAATTTAAGAACATTTCAAACTAGGTGTTTGAAACTAACATATAAAACCTTTGCTAGAGAAAACACACATTAGTGCAAAATCTTATTGTCTCTGAGATATTACCCTTGTGACAACATCCCTGTGTGACAACTAGACCTGGTCTCCCCTATATGATAATAATGATAGACTGATGACAGGTCAGTCTAATGTTAAAATATATTAGATTCTTCTTCTTCTTCTTCTTCTTCTGAAAGATACTTTAGATAAATTAATTGCAAATCTTCCTAAGAGGGTCAATTCACCTGTTATATTCGCCAACAGTAGATTTTCTCAGGCCTGCATATCTCAGAAGAGGATTAGGACTAAGAAATTCCCCTCCAGGCTGGATGAATACTAATTAGTGCTGTGTTAGTGGGTGCGGATGACCTTGACGACAAGCACATCTGGAAAATAGCGCATTAACTGTATTAGCATGAATATAGCACATTACTGCAACAGAACTTCAGTCATTCTGTGAATCCCATACAGCTATATTCAGCAATCAACTCTCACGTGAATGTGTTATGAAGACATTCTTAAGGTTAAACAACACATTACTCCACAACAGATGGCTAATGTTGAGCTTTCTTTCTCTGAGCATATTATCCTGTGTCCTCTCACAGTGCAGGAAATTCAGCTCAGTGTTGCTTTGCAGTCTTTTCCTGATTGTACTGACCAGGCATTGTAAACAAATATGTTGTTGTGTGTAACACATATTGTATATTGGCTCAGATGAAATCAAGCCATAATTTTAACTTAAAGAAATATATTTCGTGTTCACTACAAGTTAAGGTCTATCGTCAGCATTTGTGGCATAATGTTGATTACCACAAAAATAAATTTCGACTTGTCCCTTGTTTTCTTAAAAAAAAAAAAAAAATCTAGGTTACAGTGAAGCACTTACAGTGGAAGTGGGGCCAATCTGTAAACATTAAAATACTCACTGTTTCAAAAATATACCAACAAGATAAAAACAATATGTGTGTAAACCTGATTTTAGTGTGATGAAAGCACTTTCTATCCTTTTCTGTGTAAAGTTATAAGTCTATCCAATTTTACAACTTTGTTGCCAGGATGATGTAACAAATAGAAGTACTATGCACACATACAGACATTACGGCAGGTGCACCATGAAATATCGACAAAATTAACGAAACAAGAAGAGAACAGCACACTGCTATAAATGCTCCCATGTAGTTTAATAGAAAAGACAATGTTTCGACCACTTGGGTCTTCGTCTGACTGCCTGACAAAGACCCAAGTGGTCGAAACGTAGTATTTTAACGTTTTCAGTTTCATGATGACGTAACGCCGTAAACCCTAAACCATAAAATGACTGTAAAAACGATGATTTAAACAACTTTACAGCTGAAATAATACATTATTTTTACAGTTCTTTAACAATCATTTTCACACATTCCTCAATACTGAGAACACATTTTCAAAACTCTTCACACAGTCATCTCTACCAACATTTATATTAGCACAGCAGTTAATCTTTAACCAAAACGCCCTTCCACCATCACAACATTTCATGCATCTCTCAAAATCAATTAATTTCACCATAACACTGGCAAACTGTTTCTCCCAGTAGAATTACTTTGTCATTCAAACACAAACAACAGAAATCATTACTAGATGTTTAATTTTGGCTTAAGGTTTCTTGATTTTTTACATATGTAAACCAATATTCTGTTACAAAGCAAGAGAGGCACTTCACTGTGTCAAATGAACTCCATTCTACACTAATGGAATGAATCTCAAATGCTGCAATTTTCTTCAGTGTGCTTTAATGTATTTTCACATGTGTGCATGTGGCACAATAATAATAATAGCTCAAAATGGAAAAAAGTTACAAAGTTACAGTAAGCAGAACTTCCATCTAAATTACAGTAAAAAAATAACGACAAAGTCACAGTCAGAAAAATACATGCAAGCAATCTCAATTTAAGGTAAATCAAAACACCTGGGTAGGTCTTCAGCTAAAGCAGGAATCAGCTGCTATTTTAAATTATATATTTTGTTTATCTTGATTTCAGTATACTATTACAATATTATAGAAATATAGAAAATTCTGTCAAATTTAGCTTTGTGTGAGGTTTTGAACTGAAGTTTAGCAGTCTTGAAAACAGTATGCAAACAAGTGTCAAAATATTGCTTTTACAAAAAAGTTTTGCTTGTTGTTGAAAGTGAGTGACAAAAGATTTCATGATTTCTGATAGATGTGGTCACTGAATTGATTTTGTGTTAAAGCAATGAAAACTGATCCAAAGTTTAGTCCACATAGACTGATGTTGTGCTGATTGTATGAAGAGTTTTGAAAATGCATTCTCAGTATTGAGAAATGTGTGAAAATTATTGTAAAAAACTGTAACAGAAGAATTAATGTATGTGCTTTAATAAAATGATAAACTTCACATTTCTGCCTGTAAACCCTCCAAAAATTAGCCCCATTCACTGCTATTGTAAGTGCCTCACTGTAACCTCGATTGTTGTTGTTGTTTTTGTTTTTTTTATAAATAAAAGGAGGAATGAACCCACCCCCCTTCTTACATTGGATGGACAAGCAAACAGCCCCACCCTAAACTCACACCATTGGCTGAGCCAGTGTTGCTGTGTTGGACTGGTCAGTATGCTCTGAAAAAACAGAGCAAGATTTTGATCGCACCACACTCTTAGAAAAAAGGTTCCATATAGAACCATAAAGGGTTCTATCGCTCGCTTCAAATTTGGAACCCCTAAAAGGTTATCAAAAGAACCCTAAAGGGTTCTTTGAGCCAGCTGGAAGATTCTATATAGAACCTTTTAGGGGTTCCCAAAATGCAACTGTAACATTTGTTTTTTGTTTAGTTTTTAAATGTATATTTAGTTTTATTACCAAAAGAATGTTTAATGGATAGACGAATTGAATAGTTCATATAAGTGAAGTAACCATATAAAAGACATTTAAATATAATTAAGAAAAGCATTTTTAATAGTTTGTATTTACAACAACACAAGCAATAATTAACACAATTCATAATGCAATAATTATGAGAATTGTCTTAATAAATCCACAGGTTTGTAATAATAAGCTAAGTTCATTAGTAGTAATATTATTTACACAAAAATCATAAACATTAAATCATTTAATATTAACTATGAGTTAACATTATAACCATAAGTAAGATTAATAAACAAGTAAAAAACTAAGTAAGAATAAATAAAAACAAATGACATATGATAAGCAGTTAAACAATTTTAGCACTGGGGCAGATACAGAATCATTTTGTTGCCACTGGTCTGACAAATTGAGTGAGGTCTTTTGGATTCAACAAATTAAACAAAACTTCACTTCAGATGTCATCAGTTTGATGCCGACTCTCTGCACTGAGGGCACCATATGAAAGATCAGGTTGAAGATGGATGTACTGATCCCTGTAAGTAAGAGAAACATTTATTAGACCAGCTGTCAGTATGCAGAGTAATTAAAAACAAAGAATTGGTATCTCTCTGTGACGAGAAGGAGGGCGTGGCCGGGCCGTGATGGTGCACGGCCAGCACTGAATCAGCTGATCAGCGGGAGAGTGAGATAAAGGGGAGCCAGAGGCACCGGTTCGGGAGAGAGAGAAGAACTTGCTCGCTGGCTCCCGGACGTGCTGTCGCCCGGTCCTCGACCACTCCTCTGCCCTCTGGAGGATGCTAGCTTGCTCCTCCCCTGGTGGACAGAACCATTCCTCCCCTTCTTCGGCGGACGGCAGCGGTTCCTCCGGGTCTCGGCGGCTGGCAGTGACCCCTCCGTCCCCATGCAGATGGCCACGGCTGCTCCCCTGGCAGATGGCAGCGGCGAGGACTCCGCAACAGCACATTCCTCCTCCCTCCTGGGTTTCAGCACCACTAACAGTATAAAAGGACAGGCAAGGAGGTGGTTGGAACTGGCTGAACAGTCGACATAAACTTTAATTATATAAATGAACTTAAAACAACATAAAACATAATGACACAGACACACAAGCAGCAGGGCTGCGTGCATTTCTCTCTCTCTGTGTGTCTCACCCATTCCCTCTCCCCACGCCTCATCTCTCCCCCAGGTTCACAGGAGGCAGGTGGACCACCGGCTGACAGAACGGCCGGAAGGGCAGTGTCTCCCCTCCAGAGGTGGAGGGGAGTAAGTCAGTCCGGTGGCACCCTGGCCTGAATCGGGTGGGGGAGGAGTGTGACGAGGAGGAGGGTGTGACCGGGCCGTGATGGTGCATGGCTGGCGCTGAATCAGCTGATCAGTGGGAGAGCGAGACAAAGCGGAGCTGGGGGCGCCGGTTCGGGAGAGAGAGAGAGACGCACGTGGCCGCTCTGCATGTGTGTCTGTGTCCTTATGTTTTATGTTGTTTTAAGTTCATTTATATCATAAAAATTTATGTTGACTGTTCAGCCGGTTCCCGCCTCCTTCTTGCCCGTCCTTTTATACTGTTACACTCTCTAAATTACATCTTAATACTTACATGAATAGGAGTGTTGTGTTTTATCTGTATGAAGGTGGTCAAACTAGTAATGCTGCACTCCAGAGCCACTTCAAACAGAAATTAAACATTATTTAGTATAAAAAAGCCTGATGCAATACAAAATAATGAGAAATAATAGAAAAATATGTACCTTTAATGACATTGTTTATGTCAACTTGTCATAGCTCTGACGATGTTGATGTCCAGAACTTCAGAAGTGCTCTCTGAGTCAGCTGAAGGTCTTTGCTAAAAACCCATGTTCAATTAATATGGCATCTTCAATAATAATAATAAAAAAACATAATTATCATATTTTTGTAGGCTACAAGACAATAAATCTACAAACACCAAATACTCACAAGTTGAGAAATTGAAACATTTCCACCACTTTCTCTCTTTGACTTTGGACATTTGACATATTCACACTCTTTAACAGAGCTTGATTTACCGCTTTGGCCACTTTCACACAGCAGCAGAATACGGTTGTCAGACCTATTTTGAGTGCTTAATACGGTTACGTTCACACACAGGATGGTTATTTATGAGTGTGAAAACCGCATTGTTGGCGCAGCCATTCTTAGCGTAGATTAACTGCTAAATTGTTCATAATTGACGGAGGTAATGAAACACGCTCACAGCATTTGTCTACAACCGGAAGAGAATGACTTTTAATTAGCATGCGTGCATAAAGCAGAAAACATCACGTACAGGGGTCGTATACTCACAACATCAGTAGAATGAGAGCACTACATACTAAAACTCTTAACACCCCCACTTGCTCTCATACTGTACAATGTATATTTGTAATACAATAAACAGATACATTCTTGTATCAATGAAATTCACATGCCAAACATAAAATGTTCACATTTTTCCCTCTTAAACTTTGTCATTGGTTTAGTCATTACATCAGCAACCATTTCTGTTGTAGGACAATATTAAATAGTTATTTTATTATCGCCAAGTGCTGATCGAATAAAGTGATATCTGATGTCGACATGTTTACACCTTTGATGACAAACAGGATTTTTGGAAAGACCAATAACACCTTGGATATCCTCAAAGACTTTTACAGGTACGTACTGGCACTCTCTTTCCTGTGTATTCATCAGTTGTACAAGTTACAGACATTCTTGCATGGTCGCAGCCAACGCCATGTATTCTGCTTGACATGTAGATAAAGCAACTGTAGGCTGCTTCTTTGACTTCCAGGAAATGAGAGGACCATTTTCCGCCAGATGTCGGAGGAGTGGCTGAAGACCAGGCGACGGCCTGTCCGGGGACCGGCGAGACAGTTTTCTCTCTCTCTCCTCTCTCTCTCTCACTGTCGCTCCCTCTCCCCTTTCTCTCCGCTTGTATCTCCCAGGGCTCCAGAAAGTTAGGGAAGACCTGCCGGCAGGCATGGCCGGAAGAGCAACATCCCCGCTCCAGGAAAGGAGGGGAGGGGAATACGTCATGCCGGGGGTTTCCCCCTGGCCTGAGTCGGACGATGGAGGAGTGTGAGAAGGAGGTGGGCGGGGCCGGACCGTGAGGACACACACCTGGCCCTGAATTGGGCTAATCAGCTGGGAGGGGGATAAAGACGAGCCGAAGGCGCCAGTTCGAGAGAGAGAGAGCCACATGCGGCCGCTGTGTGTGTGTCTATGTGTTTGTGTTTAAGTTGATTTGAGTTAATTTATGTTATTAAATCTCACGTTGACTGTTCAGCCGGTTCCCGCCTCCGCCTTGCCCACCTTACCCCGTTACAAACGCTAAGTGTGTTCATTTTAGCTTCTGATAAAATATGATTCACGCATTAATGTGTGGCAAAACATTTAAATAAAAATGCATATGATTCAATGTAATAATAATAATAATAATAATACATAAATATGACTAACAGAGTTGTTTGAGGCAAGTAAATAGTGTGTTCTAATTATTTTGTGGTTTTGATACTATTTGTAAGACAGGATCTATGATAATGTAATATGAAAGCCATTTCTAGAGTGAAAGCACTCACATGACTGGACAGAAAGTCAGGCCAGAGCCCTTCTAAAAGCTGAGCATACATGGTTAGCATTGACCAGCGTAACACGGCGGTCCCAAAGACATTCTATGGGAGGTACACTGGCGAGGAGACAAGAGGACGTTCTTTTTCAATGGATATGGAGAAGATGCTTCATGATATTGAACACAGCACTTTTGTAAGGAAACAGCTCATCACTTAATTCAATCAACGCTTCAATATGGGACTTCATTGGAAATGTGCCGTGTACTCAATACACGCCTTGAAGCTTCAGTTTCTGTAACATCACTAGCGTGTGTTGTTTTTAGAGAATTTTTACTTAGCTTCATTACCCATCCTTAGTGGACAGTTTAAATAAAGTAATGTACACAATGCACATCTTGTTCTTAGCCTTCAACAGCAAGGCGGCAGGTGCTCTAAAATGCGGTCACTTAAAATTACAAACACAACCCACAGTATAAACTCCCACCCCTAAAATTGATTGACAGGTGTCTGTGTAAGGCATGGAAATGCAAGGGCAGGCACCAAATGGGATGCTGAGGAAGTTAAATAGCAAATGGGGTAATTAATACTGCTTTTTCAATATGACAGAGTCATAACTTGTAACACATAGCAAATGCAATTGCAAATGGACTTTGCTTTTCCAATTTAAATTTGGCAGACTTTGTACGTTTGTGTAAATGAAAATACAAACGGTATTACGCAATTTTCAATTGCATTTGGATTATGTCAAAATGTATGCGTCCACAAATAGAAAACGCAATTGCAAATACAGTTTGCAATTTGTTTTGAAAATAGCCCTGAAAATCTTTCCATAGATATGAGCTGTGTGTCATCTGAAGATCCAACCGCTGTCTTTTACCAAAGCTGCTCGTGATTGCGAGCCACGCGACAAATGCTGCTCTGCACCTGGTTAAAAAGCATTCAAAGATGCTGTTGACTAATTATGATTTGATGAATGAACTCGCGCCTCATTTGGACTCATTATTTAATAACGCGCCGTTATTGTGATAAGACATGCCGGTGTTATGGACATCGCCATCTTGAATATTTACTTCAGTCACTGTCACTATGGTTTCAGGTGTTAGAATACGGTTGTGACTTCGGTTGTTCGTTCATACAGACAGCAGGCCTATTCAAGCCAGTGCTATTAGATGTTGTATGAACAGGACATTTCAAGACTCACACCTGTAAGTGAATGCAGCTGTCAGTCCCAAACACCTTGTGAATGCAGCTTAAATATCTTAAATCAATGCTTTGATGTGCTCTTGGAAACTTGTTTTGTTTTCCCCATGTTATCTAGATGCAAAGAAAATAAAATCATAACATAACCTGGTATCCAGGGCTACATTAAGGTGGTCCGGGGCCCCAGGGCTGACCGTTTCGCTGGGCTCCTGCCCAGGGAGGGTAATGTTCATGCGCTACACGGACAGGTTTAGGCATCGCACACCCTCTATGTGTTTACATCAGCATCTCACACAGAACACGTTTACACACGTGACCTACCGAGACCATCGACGGGAGAATGAAATTACTAACCTCCTGGCGGAGAGTATTGCAGGCCTGGACGAAACAGTTTTATCGACATTTCTTCTTTGTGTTAGCTGAAATAACTGTGTAAGTCATAAATAACAAGGAGTTTGTTCAAAATTAATAAAAATAACATAAAATTAATCAACTAATTAATTAATTTATCTTAATTACCAGGATAATGTCACTCTCAAGCTTTCAGCTCAACTGACTTTCAGTGACATTACAATTTGAAATAGGATGCTCGTGTGTTTTGATCACCTACGCGTCTGCGAGCGCTCGGCTTAAATACGCCTTTGCGCTACATAGTGCTACATGCTCAGGTTGTTTGCTGTTTATGATAAACACAATTTTTTGTTGAATTATGAGTCAAGAATAGACTACAATATACATGGGGTGGGCAACTATTTTGGTAAAGGGGCCACAGCGTTCTTTATATAGTGCATGGGGGGCCACATTGTATTCCTTTTGAGATACAATGTTCTGCATTGATTTGATTCTTGTACCTTTTAAGCCCAGAAATAGTTTTCTGAAGTGCATATGTGACTAATGGGACTATTCTGCAATTGCCTAAAGTATTGTATTGCTCTACAAAGGTAGATACTTTTTTATCAGCCATTAATAAAAACTGAATAAAGGCTGAGCATAATTATAAATTATTTATTTTACAATCTCTACTTCCCTGGTAATTTATTATTCAATTTAAAATTCTGTACATCAGGGATCTGTTTAAAGAAAATTATAATAATAATAAATAAATAAGTAAATCGAAAATTATAGAATTTTTACTGTTTGTCGCAAAGTGGGCCTGTTTACTTATTTTATTCTCAAAACATTAACCGTTTATGTGCTAAAAGGGTCATGATGCGGGTCTCATCAATAGACTGTCCACCAATGGTTTGGCTTTCCATTTAGCACACAACTGAATAAAACAGGCTGCATGACTATGATAAATGATAACTGCAAGAGTTAAATTAAAATACAGGTGCGACGGACTTGAACACTTCAACAATTTGCGCAAGTATAAATCTGAAATTGGGGGGTTTGCATCTGGCAACCCTGATAATGTTAAATGCTTGTGGAGGCGCGTTAGGTCCCAATGCAGGATAACTGAAATATCCAATGAAAAACGCTTTTAGGATAAATTATCCGCGGGCCAGATTAAACCATGTGGAGGGCCAGATCCGGCCCACGGGCTATAAATTGCCCATGTCTGAATAGACTGTATATTACAGTTTTTCTTGATCGATTTTACGCATATCTCCAAACTCAGGTCACTGCTCTCAAAACAATTAACACAGCCATCTGAAAACTTTGTAATTGTTCTAAACAGATTGTGCATGTTGCAATTCACTACAGCTGTGTGAATTGTTTTGAGAGCACTGATTAAAGTTTGGAGAAATGTATAAAATCGACTGAGAAAAACTGTAATACTAAGATAAACAATTTGTCTAAAAGAGGATCTGATCATGTCATTTATCCTTTTCTAATCAAACCCAAAGCTGTAAGTACATTGTAAAAGTTTTATTTTTCTGCAGTATAAAAAGCAAATGCAAAAATAATGTAGTGTAGTGTTCAAAACTATTTATAAACAAAACTTTACTCACATTAAGCAATTGCCAACCCAAAGAACCCTTTTGTGCAAAAAGAGTTATTTTTTCTGTAAATCTTTGTAAGTAGAAACTTTTTGGCTTAAAGGGTTCTTTGGAGCTCAGTAAAGAACCCTAGGGTTCTATATACTGTAGAACCCCATAGAACCTTTTTCACACACACACACACACACACATGTTGGTGCGGCTATCCTTATGAGGACTCTCCATAGACATAATGATTTTTATACTGTATGAACTATAGATTCTATCCCCTACCCCTACCCCTAAACCCAACCCTCACAAAATATGGTCTGCATTTTTATATTTTCAAAAAAACATCGTTTAATATGTTTCTTAAGTGATTTGAATTATGAGGACACTAGATATGTCCTTATAAACCACAATGTATAGCATAATACCCCTGTAATTACCAGTTTGTAACCTAAAAAAAATGGCCTTGTAAACCACCCAAACCCACCCACACACTCACACACACACCTGCACTGAACAGCTGGATACTGTTTTCACATTTTTGCCACCTTGTTCTGCTTCTCTGTTATCCCCAAGTGTCTCAAAGTAACTATTATTGTGCACTGCCTGGTGTAATAATGCAGCTAATATTTTATAATTCTCCAGAGCAAATAAACAGCACTTGTTTTGGTTAGAAAAATATCTGCCAACTATACTAAAGCCAACCAGGACAGCCCGGAACCTGGGAGTAGTGGTAGATGACATGCTTAACTTTACCGCCCATGTCTCATCAACCACCTGGTCTTGCAGGTTCCCACTTTACAACATCAGGAAAATCAGACATTTCCTGTCTGAATATGCTGCGCAACTTCTGGTCCAAGCTCTGGTCATCTCAAGACTGGACTACTGTAATGCTCTGTTGACCAGCTTCACAGCTAGTGCAATTAAGCCACTGCTGATGGTCCAGAATGCAGCAGTGCATCTGGTCTTCAATCAACCAAAGACTGCTCACGTCACCCCACTCTTGATTTCACTCCACTGTCAACCTGTAGCTGCCCACATCAAATTCAAGGCTTTGATTCTGGCCTTCAGGACAGCCTGTGGAACAGCACCCTCTTACTTCAATTCACTCCTCCAGATCTATGTCCCAACTCATTCTCTGCGGTCAGTGAATGAGCGGCACCTGGTGGTTCCATTGCAAAGAGGTACAAAGTCCATTTCACGATCTTTGTCTATTCCTCTGTGGCAGAACAAGCTTCCAACCTCCACATGATCTTCTGAAACTATCTCAACATTCAAGAACCAGCTGAAAATGCATCTATTCTGAAAGCACTTAATCAATTCACAATAATAGCACTTACTATTGAATAATTAAAAATAAATACTGCAGAATTATTGCCACCCACAGACCATCAAATACCTTCAAAGTCTGGTTATCTCCAACATTTGCTGTATCATTCCTACCATTAAAAAAACTCGAAACACTCCCCATTATACATGTGTAGAATTGAATCCACTCTGAACTCCATCTTTCCTTTTCTCCCTCCATTTTTCTCCAACTACCTCTCCTTAAATTTCTTCATCTCTTCCATCCATCTATCTATCTACCCTCCACCCTTTCAATTCTCCCTCCATGCTTTATTTTTCTCTTCACATCTTATCCGAATGATTTATGATTTTTACCTAGGAAACACACTGAATGCTTTTACATAATGAAAGGATAGAGAAAGTGTCCATTTGGACCAGAACCAGAAGAATAATATGAGCTCATCACCATGGTAACCTTCAGAGAGATCCTCACCTTTCCAGTGTCACTTCTGCTGTCATTGAGTTTTATGATGTTCATCTCTCTCTCTCTCTCTCTCTCTCTCTCTCTCTCTCTCTCTCTCTCTCTCTCTCTCTCCTCTCTATGTTTGCACAGTCATGGCAGATGGAAAATCAACAAGCTGCCATGAGAGCCCTGATCCCTGAACCACAGCAA
The DNA here is from genome assembly GCF_019703515.2 of Myxocyprinus asiaticus. NCBI lineage: Eukaryota > Metazoa > Chordata > Actinopteri > Cypriniformes > Catostomidae > Myxocyprinus > Myxocyprinus asiaticus. The sequence goes on from NC_059367.1 coordinate 23,532,879, forward strand.
GTGGCTGCAGAGCTGACTGTTGTGGAATCATTTTATTTCCATTGATTAAAGGTGAAGTGTTTAATGTCTGCACCTCTAACATCACCGAACAGAATATAGACCAAAAATTATATTTTCAAATAGGTTTCCCAAACACTCCCCCAATTTGCCATATGTTCACAAAAAGAACATGCAACTTTCATTGTAAAATGACTTAAATTTTGGGTTGTGTCTCACCAAAACATATCATGTACCTTTAAAAGACTTGGAATATCATGCAGAGGTCACATTAACTACTTTTATGATACTTTTGGGTCTTTTTGAAACTTTAACCTTGTGTAACCCTGCGTCCTTCAGTGCAAAAATTGTGCTTTGAGTCATGTGACAAAACAACACGGTCACAGCTGAGTTTTTTCTTTGGGAGAAATGCCAACAAAACTAAATCTGGTAAGAAACCTAATTAAGTTTTTAAACTGAAACCTGGTTGAGTCAAAAGATTAGAGTCTCTAGTTATATACGATGAGCCTTTTTTATTTTATTTTAGCGATTTATTTCCAAACTGCACACTGTTAAACACAATGACCTCTATAGTGGACAATAGTGCTAGTTTTTCATTAGAAATCCTATACATACTGTGTATTTTCACATTGAGAGAGAGAGAGAGAGAGAGAGAGAGAGAGAGAGAGAGAGAGAGAGAGAGAGAGAGAGAGAGAGAGAGAGAAATAGCTTTCAGAGGCTTTATATGGAGTTAGGATGAAAATAGGGTGCATTTGACCATTTGAACTGTTCTGAGACCAGTGCAGAAAGACAGCACACTGGAGGTTAAGTAATTCACTAAATAGGGAGCAAGGGAGTATCCTGTAGATTTCCTATGCAGCTAAACATTCGCTCCAAACCTCTGGTCTTAAATTCAGTTTCAGGATGCAGATGATGTTTGAACCACTCAACATGTTTGGCAGTCATGGGACAATGATAATCAGTATTTGGATTTCTGATTTTGAAACATTGAGATTTTGTTGCCAAAACATTGTAACATAAAAGTCAAATTAAGTCATTTTTATTTATATAGTTTTTATTTGTGCTTTTCCTAAAACACATTATTCTAAAGCAGCTTTACCAAAAATCAGCTGTAATGTCTGTAACGTCTCAAAAACATGAATAACCAACACTACAGGAAACAATAACAATTTGATTAAAAAAAAAAAAAAAATCTGACTTTCTATAACTTGGTATTATTTAAATTCACAACTTAATCCCACTGTCAAAATATGTGGACATCAATGTGCTGTTTTTTTGTTTGTTTTTTGTTTTTTGTTTTTGTTTTGCATGTTTATTAGGTGCTACTAGTAACAAATCAAAAAGGGAAATGGAAAATGCACACAGCAGTCATGCTTGGGTCTCAGGATGTTAAAGTGAATCACTATCAACCAAAAAGTTGGTAGTGGGATATTTATTAAGATTTCCCCTTTTTGTTCTGCATAACAAAGAAAGTCAGATGGGTTTGGAACAATATGAGGGCAAGTAAATTATGACAGAATTTCATTTTTTTCCTACGATTTTATAATATAAGCACATCTAAGCACATATTTACACAATTTTATAGCCAATATCACAGTCTTAATCAGAATCAGAATGAGCTTTATTGCCAAATATGCTTACACACACAAGGAATTTGTCATGGTGACAGAAGCTTCCAGTGCAAGAGAGTGCAATGTATATACATACATACAAACATATACATTTAAACATATATACATATAGTGACATAAAAAAAGATATAACAGATAAAAAAGAGAAATATAAAATAGCACAGTAATGTTAGAATATTTTATATACAGATATACAGTTATGTGCAGGTGATGTATTATTAGAAGAGGTAGGATATGTTAAAGAATATAAATGAGACATGGATATAAGTAGGAATGGATGGATTGAATATTGCACAAGGTTGTATTGACCAAAGGAAAGTATTTGGGGGCAGTTTTAACTGTTCATGAGGTGGATGGCCTGAGGGAAAAACTGTTCCTGTGCCTGGCTGTTCTGGTGATCAGTGCTCTGTAGTGCTGGCCAGAGGGCAACAGTTCAAAGAGGAAGTGTGCTGGGTGAACGGGGTCAAGAGTGATTTTACCAGCCCTTTCCATCACTCTGGATGTGTACAGTTCTAGCAATGTGGGTAGGGGAGCGGCAATAATCCTCTCAGCAGTCCGAACTATCCTTTGAAGTCTTCTGATGTCTGACTTGGTAATTGAACCAAACCAGACAGTTATTGAAGTGCAGAGGACAGACTCAATGACTGCTGAGTAGAACTGTATCAGCAGTGCCTGTGGCAGGTTGAACTTCCTCAACTGGTGAAGGAAGTACAACCTTTGCTGGGCCTTTTTCAAAATTGAGTCTATATGGGTCTCCCATTTCAGATCCTGTGAGATGGTAGTGCCCAGGAACCTGAATGACTCCACTGCTGCCACAGTGCTGTTCAGAATGGTGAGCAGGGTTAATTTTGGGGTGTTCCTCCTAAAGTCCACTATCATCTCCACTATTTTGAGCGTGTTCAGCTCCAGGTGGTTTTGACTGCACCAGATGGCCAGCTGCTCAACCTCCCTTCTGTATGCAGACTTATTGTCATCTCGGATGAGGCCGATGACTGTAGTGTCGTCTGCAAACTTCAGGAGCTTGACAGGGGGTCCTTGGCGGTGCAGTCATTTATGTAGAGGGAGAAGAGTAGTGGGGAGAGCACACATCCCTGAGGGGCACAAGTGCTGATTGTACATGTGCTGGAGGTGAATTTCCCCATTCTCACTAGCTGCTGCCTGTCTGTCAGAAAGCTGGTGATCCTTTGACAGATAGAGACAGGAACAGAGAGCTGGGTTAATTTAGTCCATAGAAGAGCGGGGTTGATGATGTTAAAAGCCAAACAGAAGTCAACAAATAGTATCCTTGCATAAATCCCTGGTCTGTCTAGATGTTGAAGTATGTAATGCAGTCCCATATTGACTGCACCATCCACAGACCTGTTTGCTCTATAAGTAAATTGAAGGGGATCCAGAAAGGGTTTAGTGATGTCCCTTCAGGTGGGCCAACACCAGTCTCTCAAATGACTTCATGACCACAGACGTCAGAGCGACGGGTCTGTAGTCATTAAGTCCATTGATCTTGGGTTTCTTTGGGATGGGGATGATTGTGGAGCATTTGAAGCAGCAGAGAACTTCACACTGCTCCAGTGATCTGTTGAAGATCTGTGTGAAGATGGGGGCCAGCTGGTCAGCACCGGATTTTAGACAAATGGGTGAAACACCATTTGGGCCCTGTGCTTTTCTTGTCTTCTGTTTCCATAAGACCCGACACACATCCTCTTCACAGATCTTAAGTGTATGTTGTGTAGCAGGAGAGGGAAGGAGTGTGGTGGCAGGAGGTGTAAATGTTTGTGTGCTGTGAAGATCGGAGTGGGTGTGGGTTGGGTGACTGGGCTTTTCAAATCTACATTAAAACATATTCAGGTCGTCATTCAGTTGTTGATTCCCTACAGTGTTGGGGGACTGTGTCTTGTAGTTGGTAAAGTTTTTCAGGCCTCTCCACACTGATGCAGGGTCGTTGGCTGAAAACTGTTTTTTCAGCTTTTCAGAATAGCTTCTTTTAGCCACTCTAAACTCCTTTGTCTGTCTGTATTTGGCCTGATTGTACAAGATTTTATCCCCACTTCTTTAAGCATCCTCTTTGGCCTGATGAAGCTGCTCTTTGGCCTGAGTTTTTCTGTAAACCATGGTTTGTCATTGTTGTATGTTAAATGAGTCCTAGTAGGAATTCCCATGTCCTCACAGAAACTGATATATGATGTCACAGTATCTGTGAGCTCGTCCAGGACAGAGGCTGCAGCTTCAAAAACACTTTACTACAGGTTTAGCTGATTTTAGATTCTGCCTGTAGGTCGGAAGAAGATGAACCAGACCGTGATCAGAGAGTCCTAAAGCTGCACGTGGGACAGAGTGATATGCATCCTTTATTGATGTGTAGCAATGATCCAGTAAATATCTGTCTCTGGTGGGGCATGTAATGGGCTGTCTGTATTTAGGCAGTTCACATGTGAGATTTGCCTTGTTAAAATCTTCAAGAATAATAATAAGTAAGTCCGGGTGTTGTTGCTCCGTGTCTGTGATCTGATCAGGCAGCTGTTGCAGCGCTGCGTTCACACACGTGTGGAGGAATATAAACACTCACAAAAATACACTAGGAAAACTCCCACATTGAGCAGAAAGGCTTACAGTTTATGACGAGTGCCTCTAAATTAGGACAGCACATCTTCTTCAGCGTTGTTACATCTGTACACACCAACATTCGTTGACGTAAAAACACATTCCACCGCTTCTCGTTTTCCCCGCTAACTCCGCAGTGCAATCCACTCTGAACAGCTGAAAGCCCGGCAGATTTAATGCGCTGTCTGGAATGGCTTTACTCAGCCAGGTTTCCGTGAAGCACAATGAAACAGAATTAGCAAAGTCCTTATTTTTGCTGGTGAGGAGAAGTAACTCGTTCGTTTTGTTAGGAAGAGAGCGGAGATTCGATAGATGGTTGTTTGGCAGTGCGGTTCGAAAGCCGAGCTGTTGGAGCTTGACCAGCGCACGGCTCGCTTCCCATGTTTGCGTCTTTTAGCGCGCTTGTACAGCACCACAGCTTCTCCGACTAAAATGAACAACAGAACGTCCGAATAATCAAAAACCGGTAAAAGATTGTCTAGCGTGTGCTGCTGAATATTCAGCAGCTTGTCTCTGGTAAAGCTGATAAGAAATAAATTACTAAACACAGGACAAACAAACAAAAAACAGCAAAAGAACTGGAGATCTTCACACGAGGCGGCCATCCGTGGCGCCATCTTACTCTGTCTACTAGAATTAACTAGATACTACTAGATAGTTACAGTTTTAGCTTTTCAGTTTTAATATAAAACATGACAAAAAACATCTACTAAACATCTACTAAATCTAACTAAGTTTATAGATGTATATCATTGTGATGTTTGTCTTAAAGCGAAATCAGGAAAACCATAGATTCCATTCAAAATACTTCAGATGTAAAATAAACTTTGATCCCTTCATCAAATCAATGTTCCTTATTTTCTTCTTATATTACTTATATTTTCTTTTAATTTTTCTTCTATTTTCATCTTCTTATTTGTATTTTTTACTTTCTTTTAACAATTTTTTGTATTCAGTCAGTAAATAAAGTTCAGTAAATAAAGAACTACAAAGAAAGAAAGAAAGAGAAGAGAAGAAGTAGAGGGATGCATTTCAGGACACAGACAATGGAGATAATTTCACATTCAGGCCAATGTTTGCCTCCCGGCTGGATCTCTCTCTGTCTCTCTGTTTCTCTATCACTGAGTGGCTGCTGTTTCTTCTACTTCACTGCTTCTCTCTTTTCTCATATCATAACACCCCTATCTCCTCACCTGGAGCTGCAAGTTGACAGCACATTAGACTCGCACACAGGTTTTCCCCACTGTGAGTCTTTCAGTGAGTTTGAATTTTGGACATGTTTTATGCTGCGCTGGCTGCTGCATTCACATGTTGCACAAGTCCAGGAGTGTTGTGTAACACAGGCAGTTTTGACAACAGCTGTCATGTTCCGCAAAGTCACCCTGAGCCGAAACATCTAATATTTCAGTTTATGCTCTGGAAAAAAAAAAATCTCCTTAGAAGTGAACTCAACAGAAGACAAACCTTTTGAAGAAACATGATTAAAGATGCTAAATATGTTTTACTCTGAGTGCTGGAAGGTGGTCAAACTCATACATATTTATAAAAATACATTTCCATTTTCATTTCTGAGAAAGAAACAGAGAGTGACCTTAAATGGATAAGGAGGAAAACTTGAGGAGAATGCACTAAACTTGTGCTGAGAATATGCATGCATTTGTGTGTGTGTATTAGACTGATCCGTGTCTTTTGATTGTGTCATTGTAGAATTAAGTTTTAGTTGAAGTTAGTTGAAGGTTGAAGAGTGTTTTAGTCACAGAGTTTGGTAGTGAGATTGTTTAAAGATAGAGTGGGCTATATTTTAACATAAAAATGTGCTTCATGTGGTAAAGTCTAAAAAAACTGGTTGAATTCAGGTCAAAAATATTATTTTACATCACTGAATCAAGCTACACCAACATTACACCAACCAATTAATTTCAAGGGTTAGATCTGGTAGAAATAACTTAAATGTATGTTACCACTTTTAACAGTGTATAGGTTATAGATAGGGTTAGAGTATGGACTGGTGTATGGGTTAGGATTGGCATTAAGATGTTTCCACACCCTTCAGACTGATTGTAAACCATAAAAAGATCTTATTGTCATATGCACAATATGCTCAGTAACTTCTACTAAATTTGCTTTTAAAAATGCTTTTTAAGCGGAGTTTCTATACTGCAAAAAGCTGAACTTACACTGAAAAAATATTATTTTGAGTTGAAGTAAATATATCAGAAAAAATAAGAAAAAATGTACTTTCTACATTGGATAAGTAAGTTTAAGCATGAACTTGAAAATATTAAGTAAATTATAAATTGGTATTTAAATTCAAACATGTAAAAAATAATGTTCTAGTTTATAATTAAAAATAATTCATGATTGTTCATTATTTTTACAATGCGTCATCATGTATCAATCTTAAAGTAGGAAACCTTGTCATTTAATCGCTAATTTGAGTGAATTAAAAAAAAACTAATTTTCCTAATGGGTTTGAATAAATAATTAATGAGCTTGCATGGTTTCACTGTTAGCAAGTTTATTTATATATTTTTTATTGTTGATTTTGCTGTTATGTTTGGTAACTTCATGTTTTGTGAAGTCTGAAATAAATTTTCTACTCAAAATTACCTTTTGACATTTACTATAATCATGTTTTGCACACAAGTGTTGAGGTCTACGTGCGCAGCTCTGTTTCTTGCTTCTATTGCCTGTAATGCAAGGTGATGTTGTCCAATAGACTACATAACATACATTAAGCTTCCCTATGGAAGTATTTCATATGTCATGCGGTACATTATTAAACGTGTGTTTATAAGGAAAGTTCAGAATGTGAAATTTTCCAATAAAACTTTCATTGACATTTTTACTAAATGTACATCAGATTTATAAGAAAAAGTTACTGTATTAACTGAAATGTTTAAGTTAAATTTACTCAGTCACTTTAATCAATATTATGTCATGAAGTTACATATATTTTATTTATTATTTACCATTAAAATTTACTGTGTGTAAAAACTCGCGAAATAAAAATTAAGCAAATCTTACTAGTAATTTTTTTTTTCCAGTGTACAATTGTTAAGGAGCTGTTTCAACCTGATCTAACCCCTAAATAGTTTTGTTGGTGTAACGTAGCCTAATGTATTCAAGTTGATTCAGTGATGTTAATTTTTATTTTTAATAAAGACATTATTTAGATGTTACTAGATGAAGCACATGCATCATTTTTAGGTCATAACATTTTTACAGTGCAGTTTATATTTTCTTAGTTGGATGAGTTAAATGGAACTGTTGCTGTTTAAATATTTTTCTGCTTTAAAATGAACATGAGCTATTTCTCTAATAAAAGTTAGAACAGGCGTGTATGTGCTGTGTGTGCATTTGTGTACATGCATGTACGGGCCATACTGTATCTAGACAGGGCTATTCATTCAGAATTAAGGCCATGGCCCAGCTGGTCTCAAGCAACTGGTCTTCTATTCACATTATGTTATTGCAGTATAACTGACTAAGGCCCCTGAAATGCCCCCATACAAAGAAGTCACAAATATGGAAGCATAGACAAGGGCTGACCTTAATGTTTTAACAGAGGCAAAGATAGAAAGAGGTTTTGAGATAATTGTATGGGGCAGAAATGAGGGACTGACCCTTTTCCGCTCTGGAATGCTTTTAAATACTTTTTCTAAATGACAAAGTATAAATAATGTCTTGTTCTGGCTTGGAGTTTTTTCTATGTCAATTAATTCACAAACATGGAAATATGACTAATACACCATTCTAATGTGCTCCCGGGTGGTGCAGTAATTAATCCCATGGCCGGCCAAATCTGTAATGTTTCCAGGGTCATAATCAGGTTCATATGGTCTTGCACACGTTCCAGTCCCTCAGTCACACATGTCAGTGCTGGGTGAAGAGAAGCATATGTATACCTCTCATAATACTGCAGAAAATGTGCCCTCTTTAAACATAAAAGCACCTGTTATAACCAATTTAAATACTAAGGAACATTCATAAAATACCCACAAGCTAATGGATGCATTAATTAACAGCACTGAGAGACACTGAATTTCAGGCCCAACGGGAACTGTCCCTCAAAAACTATATATTTTTTTCTTTCTATCTCTTTCATGGGTGCTTAAAAGGAAAATCTTTAAGATGCTGTCAATGATAAAGATAATTTACAGTACATTCACAACAACAGGGATGCAGGTTTAAAGCAGTAGTGGACACATGGGTAGTAATATTTTAGCATTTCTGAATTTTACATCCCCATCCACTGTCTCTGCCCACAATTCTAACCCTTCATGAGTGTCACCCATCACTTTACCACTGGATTTAATTGTTTCAGCCACAGACCAGCACATCCACATGCAAATCTCTGCTGTGTTTTTCATCCCCCTTCTCCCCCTTCTCCCCCTGACTCCCTCTCTTTCCTACTCACTTACCACCCTTTGTTGGGTTCCAGCAGATGGATTTGGAAACAGAACAAAGAGTCCTACCCCCATCACACACTCACTCAAACACAACACACACTCATCACATATTCTGCAGGATGCTTCAATTCAGACCAATTTACTAGATAACAGCACCACTCTTGTTTGCACTCTTGCACCATATTCACTCTCTCTCTCTTTTCTCTCTGTCTCTCTGACCAATTTCTCATAGCTCTGCATGTGTGTGTTTGTGAATGTGTGTGTTTGGGGTAGCAGGTGTATAGATCTCTGGGCTCAGTGGGTCAAACTCCAATAAAACAAGAAGATTGAAGTCAGTTTGCTCATTGACAAGTTGCAAATCAACACCAGTCCAAAACTGAAAGGATCAGAACCACTAATTTCAATGTTTGTCATCCAGTCTGGAACTCAATACAGAAATTAAAACATTCTGTTGTCCTGTATGCTGTGACTGTGAATGATTGATTACAAAATCTATATTTTTTGTACAGTACTTAGTTTAACATTCCACATGCCACTACTTATATAAAATTCATTATTATTGGCTGATATGTGATATGTGTATAAAACATGAATAACACAGTTTAGTTAAAAGATTATTTGGTGAAATACATAAAATCAAAATAGAAGGCCTATTAATGAATGAGCAGAGAGCAAGAAAGAGCTTGAGTATATGAGAGATCAAAGGTAATATAGCATTTAATTATGTGATACAATGCATATATCATTAAATAAAAACAAAATACATCATTAATGACCAATAAACATCTGGGTGATCAATGCACACTCAAGAAATGTTAAAAAAATGTGCTTCATAAGGTAACATCTACTGTAAATTAACTGGTTTGATTCAAGTCAAAAATATAATTTTACACCACTGAATCAACCGTAATACATTAGGTTTGCACCAACAAAATTTATTTTAAGGGTCAGATTATGAAGAAATAGCTACTGAAGGTAATAACCGCATGTTACCACTTTTTACAGTGCATGAGAAATATTGCAACTTGCAGTAAAATGACTTTAAATTTGACATTGACAGATAAAATAGAATATGTTCTTCTAAAAATGTACAATATTGGATGTTGGTGTGATATCAAGAATAGTTGAAACCTCATAGAATTAATTAACTACTGAAACCCGCACTGATTACAGTATTTGCAAGGTCCAAGCATAAGCATGTAGTCACATATTTACAGACAGGTAAATATGCCACTGAATATTAATCTTAATATTGGACATACAAAAAGTATATTATATTTGTTTTTTTGCACATTCATCAAACTGTAATCATATTTTCAGTCATTCCTAAGACCAAATCTGAATGCTGAATGTTCGAATTTCCATACTAGAGACATTGTTATGACTATTTTTGGTTTCATTATGATTTATAAATTTTCTTTGAACATTTCTAACTATTTTATTATTTGTTATTACTAATATAAAAACCCTGTCCTCCCATAAACTTTCCTCACCCTAAGGAAGTTCTGGAATGGGGAAAGTTATTCTGGATCATGGTGTGGGTCTGTCATCAAGGATGGATGCTCTCTTTGCAGGCAGGAGGAGGGGATAGAAGCCCCCCAGACCTGTCATTGATACAATCCAGGTGAGGATTTGAGTTACTCCTGATAAGTCACTATCGAATGTGTCAATATTTTTTAAATAAAACTCTTAAGGTGACATAAAGTTGACATAATGAATAATAGCGAAAAAAGAAATAACGTGTAAGTGTACAGCTATGAAAGAGGAAGGAAATGTGATGAAATGGAGCGTCTAGTTAGTGGGAAGTGCTAGAGTACCGTCTAAACGAGCTATTCAGATTTTGGGATTTGAATAGATCGTATTTAACTAAGAGGCCCATTAGCTGCGCCATCAAGAGCTTCAGCCTGGTGCTTCTGACACACATAAAGGCACCTGCGTCCAAAACCCCATCATTTTACTCCCCCCGCCCGAATCCAGAGTCCTGTTAAAATATTGAGCAGGTTCTAAAGTGTAATTTGGCTGAGTGCAGGCATTGCTGAAGGGTCCTTCATTCTCTCAAGACGTTTTGAAGAGATGGAACTAACAGCATCAATTATGTAAGCTATTATTCGACATCTCAGAACAAACAGAGAAAAGAGCCAATTCAGCTTAATTTTTGCTTTTTAATCAGAATTACTACATTTTTACAAGTGGTTGACAGGTCTCATGGCAAAAACAATTATGTTAGTTTACTTTTTAAAGAGATAGTTCACCTAAAAATGAAAATTCATTTGTCATTTACTCAAACCGGTATGACAGCATTTCTTCCGTGGAACACAAATGTGATATGAAATGTGATAACCCTTTAAATGATATTTTACATCCATTACAAGTTTCATTGACTAATAGTGTGTAAGCAGTTCTTATTATTCAATGCTTTTACACAAGAATAAATGTATATATTTGGCTTTTATCTCAAGTAATTCCTATAACTGCATAGAACATAATTTCTTATCAAATTTTACATTTAAGGAAGTGCCGTCAGATGCTAAATGTATCCTTTCTACTTATTTTTTTCTGATGTCTCTCTTCATTATCTCAGCTGTTGTTACACCTCAATTCTCTCCTGCAGAACAAGTTCTATTGTAACAATTTTTTCCCACTGTTTTATTTTAAAATCTTTTTAAGATTAAACTAAAGTACTAAAATACTACTAAAAACTAAAAACTCAAAAATTTTCTTTAAAGTAATTTTTTTTTAATATAACATAACAGTAATGCTTTAAAATAAGTTTCCATTTGTTAACATTAGTTAACAACACTAGTTAACATGTTATAGTTATCTTTGTTAATGTTAATTTCAACATATACTAATACATTTTAAAAATCAAAAGTTGTATTGTTAAAGGGATAGTTCACTCAAAAATTTAAATTCTCTCATCATTTACTCACCCTCATGTCATCCCATATGTGTATGACTTTCATTATTCTGCTGAACACAAACAAAGATTTTTAGGAGAATATCTCAGCTCTGTAGGTCCATACAATATAGGTGAATGGTGACCAGAACTTTGAAGCTCCAAAAAGCACATCAATGCCACATAAAAGTAATCCATGTGACTCCAGTGGTTAAACCCATGTCTTCAGAAGTGATATGAGAGGTGTGGGTGAGAAACAGATCACTTTATAGTCCTATTTTACTATAAATACTCCTCCCTGCCCAGTAGATGGCAATATGCACGAATAATGTGAATCATAAAAAACAAAAGAAGAACTCTTAGAAGAGAAAAGAGTGAAAGTAGACATTTACAGTAAATAAATAAGACTTCAATATTGATCTGTTTCTCACCCACACCTATTATATCGCTTCTGAAGATATGGATTAAACTACTGGAGTCGAATGAATTGCTTTTGTGCTGCCTTTATGTGCTTTTTGGAGCTTCAAAATTCTGTTCACCATTCATTTGCATTGAATGAACCAACAGAGCTGAGATATTTTCTAAAAATCTTAATTTGTGTTGTGCAGAAGGAAGAAAGTCATACACATCTGGGATGGCATGAGGGTGAGTAAATGATGAGATAAATTTTTTGCTGAACTATCCCTTTAACATTAGTTATGAGTTAGCACTATGAACTAACAGGAACTAAGAATGAACAGTTTATATTTTTATTAACAAACATTAACTAAGATTAAAAAATGCTGTAAAAATACAATGTTCATTGTTTGTTCATGATACCTAATGCATTAACTAATGTCAACGAATTGAATATTATTGTAAAGTGTTACCAAAATAACAAACACTATGCAAAAAAAAAAAAAATAAAATAAAATAAAATAAAATAAAATAAAATATATATATATATATATAATTAACACTCTAAAAATAATAGAAACTAGAAATATAGTGGACAGAAAATAAAATTCAGAGGAAAATTATTTTTATCTTTTAGAAACAACAGTTGGTCCAAAGAGACATTTGAGAGCTCATGCATATTTGATGCTGTCTACCAACTTTGGGTTTATGGAAATGCTCTCTACAAGGCAGAAAAAGGAAAATCAATATTTATTTATTTATTTATTTATTTATTTATTTATTTGTCTCCATTTGCAGTCTTAGTTAATAAAGATCAAAAACTCTCTAAACTATAATAGCACTGACAGAGAGAGACAGAGAGAGAGAGAGATAGAGAGAGAGAAAGAGAGAGAAAGAAAGAGGCAGAGAGGTGGAAGAGAAGGAGGGTAATTATGTGGAAATGAACAGTCTCCCAGCATGTTTCTCTCCCTCAGTGATGCAGACAGGAGCCATTTGTCATCTGGCCCAAAATGGCATCTTTGGAGCCTGTTTTAGAGAGTGAGGGATTGAGGAAGAGTGGGACTCTTTCTTTCTTTAATATTCTCACAGTCCTGTACTTGCTTTCTCTCTACCCCTCTCTTTTTTTCATTCCCAGCACTATCTCTCTCTCTCTCTCTCTCTCTCTCTCTCTCTCTCTCTCATTCTCTCTCTTTCACACACACACACACAAAGTTGAAACGGTAAGTTTAGTGATGCAAGCAAGACACATTTTTGTTCACTCAATAAGTGTCCACAAAATCTGTTAGAAGAACACTGTTTGTACTCCTCTCGCTACTGGACCCAGAGCTCTGCTATCCACAACAGCAGTGACCAGGACACAGAGAGACATAGAGAGAATGTTATGTGGTTAAAACGTAGGGTCTTCCACAGGTGTCAATTATTCTTCAGTAGAAGATTGCAATGGGTCTAAGGGTGAAAGAGACTTCCCTTCAAATACAAAGTCCTTCTGTCACCCACATTCAATTAAATCATTTCCGCTCCTCCTGCTCTTTCATGTTTTACTATAACCTTTCACGGATTAATAGAATATGCCAATAGTTTTGAGTTGTATCTTTAAAGATTTTTGTGTCTTTATTTTTGTGTCTTTTGTGTCCCCCCCCCCCCCCCCCCACTCAGTCGGATGGTGAAAAAAACAAAAGGGGACCCTCCTGATCATACAAAAAGAAACCCTATTGCCCACCCTAAAGATCAAATGGCCCCCCAAAGATTGTATCCTAGTACTGGCCCTGGTGGTAATTGATCAACCTGAAGTAATTTTCTAAAAGTTTTCTCAGCAATAGTGAGCTAGAAATGCCAATGGAGAGTAACACGTCACTTCCTTAGTCAATAACAACATTGTAAAAAATTTTAAGTACAACATATATAGATAGTCATAATGAGAAGGCATTGGAAATAAACAGACAGCAGCATTAGTCTCCAGTCACTCTGTTGTGAAGGACTCCACAAACAGAAGGGAAGGAGGACACAGGGAAGTGGGTTTTTCCAGACTCAGGTAAGGCTTTTAAACGGCCACTTCAATGCTTTACAGCTTCACAAACTCAACAGTCTCATAGGCACGTAGGCACTCAAACTCATTTGCTTCACAAACATAAACACATCAGCTTCCACGAGCACTGTAGGCTCCCTTGTGCCAGACTCTCTCTCCCTCTCTGCTGGTGGTGTGGCCGTTTATATGCCGCTCTCCCCATGCTCACTGGAATTAGAGACAGGTGTTAGACATAATCTAGCTCAGGTGCAAGCGCCCTTACCACTTTCTCTCTCTCCGGACGGATGCTCAACATCTTTGTTTTCAGAGTTCAATGTTCAAGTTGATAAAAGACAGAAGAAAGAGGAGCAAGGGTATCAGAACCATTCAGAGATGCTAAAAAGAGTGCTGAACTCTAAAATATTAAATATATATATATATATATTTCAGAATACACTGATGCTCAGAAAATACAGGTACACTTCAGCCTACAATATGAGCAGAAAGAATTCTTGCCCCAGTTTATTACTGAGAAACATTAAAGAGAAGCACGATGTTTTAGCAATTACAAAATCACAAAAGAATGACAGAAGGCAGGATGCAAAGAATGAATATGAGACACAAAGAGACAGTAATGAGTAGAAGGAAAGAGTAAGAGAGCATCTCCCAACGTGGGTTTTGTGTTTCTCCTTTGAGCAGGACAAGAAGAAGCTTCCGGATAAACGAAACCACAGCGCAGGTAAAAAAAATCAGACATTTGGGATCTGAAACAGGAAGCATTTCATAGGGAGTGATGGAGGAGGAAGAAAGTCAGAGAGAGACATAGAAAGAGAGAGAGAGAGAGAGAGAGAGAAAGAGAGAGAGAGAGAGAGAAAGTAGCCTCATCTGAGGATGAGATAGATGGAGATACAGAGTAATTCCCCCCAAACAGTAATCACTGGATGAAACCCAAAGCCTTTCATACAGCATGCAGCAGGCAGACCTGATCTGGCCCTCTGGTCTGCAGGCTCTGGGGGTGGGGTAGGGAACCGCCTGTCCTGGGGCAGTGGCCAGATGCTCAAATGAAAGATTGGGATTTTTCCTCTTTGTGCGAGCGGGTTACACACACAACCTGTAACATTTCACTTGTTGATAATTACAGTGATTTTGGCCGCTAGCTAAGCAGATTATCAAGGCAGAAAAAAACGAAATAAGAAATGGACATAATAATAGTTATGCAATATAAAATTTAAAAATGTATAAATTATTATATAAATAAATTTTTTTTTTACTAATTTGTCCATGTATATATAATTTATGTTTAAATGTATATAAAAAGAATAAATGAAAATTACATACATATATATATATATATATATATATATATATATATATAAAGATAATACATATATATGCTGATAAAGATAAAATATAACAAATATTACATAAAATAAACATTTTAATATTGTTTAATATATGTTACATCAATTACTAAATTAATGTCAGAAAAATAATGTAAAAATGAAACTATTTATGGACTTACACTACATGCATAATATATGCACATATTCAAAACACCAAGGAAACACCAGCTGATAATTAATGATATGAGAATATGATTGAGGGTGTGTGTACTGTATTATAATTATTGTAGAGGACTATGCAGAGAGAGAGAAAGGCAGAGAGAGAGTGTGTTGTGTGGTGTATTCAGACACTTCATTAAGTGAATGGGGGGGCTGGATTGAGAGACTCCCACTTGCTTTGCATGTGAGCACAAAGACATAAAGAACATAAAGTGTGCAGCATGCAGGCAGATGCCGACATCATCCTGTCCAATGAAGTTCCATTCAGGAACACCGGCCTTGAGCATGTGTGTGTGATTGCCTAAACTGGGCATTTGCTGGAAAATTATATTTACTCTTGTCCAAGTCTAACATTTCTACACATTACAGTTATTATGGTTTATTACTGTTAATATGCACATTTCAACCCATAAAAATTTAAAACTTAAGTTTAATTTGGATTTGAATTACTGATGAAAACATCAAGCAGAAACTCTGAAAACTCATAAATTGAGTAGAAATGACAGAAATGATCCATTAAGTTATATGGATGAAAACAAAGATGTTGTTATAGCATAATGATGAAAATATTTTTACAGTAATGCATGAGTAGGAGTTATAGTTGATATTGCTGATTTAAAAGGAGTGGGAGACAAAGACAAAGAGATATATCATTCATCATGCTCATACAGCTTGCCAGTGTTTGAAATGACTGTCACTGAAACAGAAGGGACACAAGACACAGAACAGAAACAAACAGAATGCACGCGGGTTGTTATATCAACTCAGTTTGAGATCTGTGTGTGACATTTCAGGCCTGCCCTTCTCCTTTTCTCTCTCACTGAATGGGGGGAATGAGAAAAGGGAAGGGAGTGTATCAGAGGGGAGTCTGTCTGTCTGTGTGTGTGTGTGTGTGTGTGTGTGTGTGTGTGTGTGTGTGAAGGCACATACGGTTCAATAGTAATGTGATGTGTGTCCCGAGGGATGTTTGATGGATTAATGCTGAGCAGCACCATTGCGATGTACCACCTGATCTCACTCCCACTGCCTCCCTCTATAAAACCTGCCTGACTGCTGATCTCAGCTAGTCTCACAGTCTCTCTCCTCTCGCTCTCTCTCTCTCTCTCTCTCTGTCTTCTCTATCTCTTCCTTCTCTCAGCTGCCTCCACTGCAGGCCAGGAGCTATCCAGTGCTGAACAAGTGAATTTTTTTTTCAGAGGTGTAAGAGGGTATGTGTGTACAGTAGCAAGCACACACACACACACAGTATTGTATCATCAGACATTTCTCTCTCCTCCTCTTCGTTTCCATTTTTTACATTCATTCTTTTTCTTTCTGGAACGTGGACCGTCTTTTATTCTAAAGGGATTTCATTTGGGACAGCTGAAAGATTTTCTCCAGGATTTTTACCCCCTTGACTCTCTGTCTGCAGCCGATGTGAGGGATTTCTGGTGCGTCTGCGTGTGTGCAACCGTGTGTGAATCATGCCGCGTTCATTTCTGGTGAAGAAAATCAAACTGGATGATTTCTCCTCGTCTCCTGTGACAACATCTAATCATCATCACCATCATCATCATGAGCTCGATGACTCCTTTACACGCTCTCGTTCAAGCCTGGGTGTCCGGCTCTGCGAAAATGGTGAGTCTGAATGTCCATGTGTGTACCATATATTGTTTATATGCAACATACAGTATATTTACTTGATGTCGTCGAGTTTCAACCCTGTTCCCAAAAGGTTACAAAACACAGCCTTGCAAAATCCATCATTTTGATCATTACAAGGTCAGAATAATTCTGATTTGATTCTTTGTGTTTTGAATACTGAGTCCAACAGATGTTACATAAAGCTTGCCTTTCTGTTATCGCTTTAAGATCCACACTAATCCCTAAAAACCTTCATTCTTTCACCCCTAGCCCCCCTATCTTTGAATCCCACCATTGTGCCCCCCCACCCCCCCACAGATTTATGTTTGTTATTTTGTTGTTTCTGACTCGGATGTGCGGACGCAAATCAGGTCACGCAGAGAGATCAGCTTATGCAAATAAAGCCGAATGAAAACACACGGGCAGTAGGTTGATACCAGTTTGTTTTTCGTAAAAGCTAATGCTAATGCTAACATGCTGAGAGAGTCAGGTTAAGCGCTTAGAATATTGTGCTTTGTGGAGCTCATGTGTTTGTCCTTAGCTACTATTGCCCTTGAGTTTCAGTACAACCCCCCGTCCCCCCGCCCCCTTGTGCCCCACAGCATCGCTCAAACACACTCACTCTCTCTTTCTTTCTCTCTCCTCCCCCCATCCTCCTTTTTCTGCCTCATCTCACTATTTCTCTCTTTCTCGCTCCTGCTTCCGGCCACATGAATCTAAGTGGTGGTGGTGGGTTGGGGGGAGGTAGAATTTCAGCCATCACTGATGCCACTGGAGACATCTGAATACAGTAGTGTATCACTTCAAGGAGAAAGAGGGAGATGAAAAGAAAGAGAAGGAGAACGAGGGGATGAAAATGCTTGAGGCAGCAGCACTGACTTTGTCACATGATGCAGCAGTGCACACAACAGGCACAAATAGCATCACATACAGAGTAAGCAGCCTAGCATCCCTAAACAAACATGATGGGACAGGCTGAGCTAAAGTAAGCTAGTCTAGTTAGACTAAAGGGAGTCCAAAGAGCTCTGTGTCCTAACAGGCAGATTTCAATAGTAGATGTGGAGCTCTTTCTGTCCTATGGTGCTTTTCACAGATACGCAAGTTAAGACAGGGGATATGTTCCCACCTGTTACAAAAACACAGCTAGCATTTGCTGTTTATCTGTTTTTGTGTCATTGTAAGATTATATGATCTTTTAAGCTGTGCTGCTCCTTTTAAAATGTGATTTAAGCTGATATTGAATGCATTTTGTTTTTTTACTTGTGTTTTCAGACAAAATAATAATGCAAGTGTGACAATTTACCTTCAAAATGCATTCCATATGAATTATTTACACATATTAGCCATGTTGTGTTGTTTCCTCGATGGATTTGTAGTATATTTCGCAAACAGCTGCTGTAATTAGCGTGAAAGACTGATTATATTGCTGCCTCGAGACAGGACCTCCGAAACAAAAGATGAAACAAGTCCGTCCTGTCACGTCAGTCAACGTTTAAAGAACTGTTTCTACAGCTGAAAACACACTCCCCTTTTTATGGGCTCTTCAAGAAGGGAATAAAACAAAGACTGCGTCTTTAAATCATAGCAAGATTCCGACCTAGACAGCATTTTAGGGCAGCGCGTTCTGAAATACTAAAATACTGACTGACACGTTATACTCGCTTTAATTATATGCGGTTGTGCATATTATTATATTGTCAAAATAACTGAATATGTTTGAGGTTAAACCAAGCATAAAAAATTATTAAAAATGCCCCTGCAGTTTCAGTGAAAATAACATGGACTTCAAATTACAATCACCTATTAAATACAAAGAAAATTACCACTGCAAACACAGTTTTTGCAAAAAACACTTTAGTAACGTAACTATAGCACGGCACTATTATAACTACAATTATTGTTACTACTGTAAAACCATGCATTAATTGTCTTTAATGCATTAATTACACTAATATTGGATCTTCAGACAGTGTAAGGTGCTTTAGAATCTGTCATGTTAATTTTATTTATTTATTTATTTATTTTCCAACAACCATAGTTTTATTGTAACTATGCTATTTTGGCCAAAACAATGGATACCATGGTAAATGCAATTGTTGACAAATACAAATTATGTATACTGATATAGGCTACATTTTAGCATGTTAAACCTTGCAGTTACAATAGATCTCTGTGCTACATATTTTGCAGACAATTAAATTATTTGCTCAGTCTTTTTCTTTCTCTCTTTCTTACTCCTCTTGCTCTATTTTTGTCTTGGCTTAAACATACACTCCCATTGCTTTCTTTACTCTCACTGTTTTACCAGCCCCAAACTGATAGTCTTACTGCACCTTGTATTACATGCCATGTGACATTCTCCTTTTAGTGCACATATTCAATTAAAAACATTATGACAAAGACATGGAACCTTGGAAGGTATATTAGGTCAGTGAAATTCAAATGGCGATAAATGGCACGTCTGGGCCCCACGGCTGCCAGAAATCCTTTTAGCGGCTCCTGAATGATCCTCACAATGCATTAAGACTCACTCTTCATGGCGAGAGGGCTCCATAATCAGTTTAGAGAAGTTTGAAGGAGTTTATTTGTTTCAATGGATAAAGAGGCAATAAGAGGTCCTGTCCAAGGGAATATGTCTTCATATTAGTAATACACTCACTAAGCACTTTATTAGGAACACCTGTACACCTACATATTCATGCGATTATCTAATCAGCCAATCATATGGCAGCTGTGCAATGCATAAAATCAGGCAGATACAGGTCAGGAGCATCAGTTAATGTTCACATCAACCATCAGAATGGGGAAAAATTTGATCTCAGTGATTTCACATGTGGCATGATTGTTGGTGCCAGACGGGCTGGTTTGAGTATTTCTGTAACTGCTGATGTCCTGGGATTTACATGCACAACAGTCTCTAGAGTTTACTCAGAATGGTAAACAAAACAAACAAACAAACAAAACAAAAACAAAAAATACATTGAGTGGCAGTTCTGCGGACGGAAACGCCTTGTTGATGAGAGAGGTCAACGCAGAATGGCCAGACTGGGTCGAACTGACAGAAAGGCTAGGGTAACTCAGACTGTACAATTGTAATGAGCAGAATAGCATCTCAGAAACCACAACATGTCGAACCTTGAGGCCGATGGGCTACGACAGCAGAAGACCACATCGGGCACTTTATTAGGACCATAGTGTTCCTAATAAAATGCTCAGTGAGTGTATATTTCAATGTTTAGAACTGGACTATTTCAGGGTTTTGTTTTCATATTTTGAAATCTGGGAGCTTCAGTTGTCTTCTAACAGAGGTGAAAGTGTTTTGTAAAGTCCTGTTTTCATTAAAACGGTTTACACCCCCTCATTTAACCTCTATTTGCTTCCACTTTTAACAGATTATGTAGTATAATGGACAAATAAACACTTCACTCTACAGGAGCCTTAGGCTAATCTTGTCAAAGCAAGAGAGAGTCAGAGAGGCTTTTTCATTTCATCGAAAGAAAGACACTTATGTTTCCACCACAGTTAACCTGCTTAATTAGCCATTACCCTTGTGTTAATACCCACAACCACACACACTTACACACTTACATACACATGTATGCAGTTATAGTGCTCTAACAGCTGTGGAAATATGTTTTGGAAAATTCATGTGACTTGAACTATACAGAACTATACAAAATAAATGATTTTGTATGCAGTATGACATGCTTGATGCTCGACTTCATGGCTTTCACATTTGATATGCAAAAAGGAAAGTTGGTGTGATAGGTGTTTTAAGAGGTTGTCATAGGAACAGGTGTACAATACATCATATAACTTACAGTAGGACCTTTAATCCTGACATTCTGTCTGTGTAGAGTAATGATTCTGTATCTTTAATGGCCTTAAACCAGGTTATAAATACATACACTTGGACTTCATTGAAAAAAGTGTTAATAACATGCTAATGTGTAATGTTTCTGCTTCTATCCTGCTGCAGGCTACATCCAGGATTACATCAGTTCTTCTACATACACGGGGGAGAAGCAGGCCAACATGAAGCTGGGCTCTGGGTTGTCAGATCCACTGTACTCCCCCGTCAGCAGTGGAGGAGGCGAGTACTGCCAACCTGACCTGGAGCATCCTGACAGCCCTCAGTCCGGCCTCACGGCCCGCAGATACTTCAGCAGCGAGAGCGAATCTCTGTCCGAGGGTTATACCATGGATGCACTGTTAATATCTGATGGCCGCTCGAGGAGGAAAGGAGAGGTTACAGAAGCAAGGAAAGGTGACACAGAAGAGAAAGAACCAGAAGGCCCCAACGGAGGCCCCAGACACACCTGCAATGAGTGCGGAAAGACCTACGCCACCTCCTCCAACCTGAGCAGACACAAGCAAACCCACCGCAGCCTTGACAGCAAGATGGCACGCAAGTGTCCTACCTGCGACAAGGTTTATGTGTCCATGCCAGCTCTGGCCATGCATATCCTCACTCACAACCTCAAGCACAAATGTCATGTGTGCAGTAAAGCTTTCAGTCGACCGTGGCTGCTGCAAGGGCACATGCGATCACATACGGGTGAAAAACCCTTCGCCTGCGCCCACTGCGGGAAAGCCTTTGCAGACCGATCCAACCTGCGAGCGCACATGCAGACGCATTCAGCCTTCAAGCACTACTGCTGCAAACGCTGCAATAAAACCTTTGCGCTGAAGTCCTACCTGAACAAGCACTACGAGTCCGCCTGCTTCAGAGGCTCTGGAGATGAGGACGAGTCTGGTTCTGAGAATTAATGATACCAGACGCAGGACAAAAGAAAGATGAAGAAGAGATCATTGTTAACACAATGACCCCACCCCCCGCCACACACACACACACTCTCCCTTTTTTAAAAAGCAATATTTTCAACAAGAAACCCCCCGCCCACCCCAAACAAACCCAATAAGAAGAAGACAATAATGAATAGATGCTGGATTTTTTTCTTTTGTTAAAAAAGACACTCTTGTACAGACACTTACAATTATGAGGCCTGGCATGCACATTTTTATGAACATAATAATACTACTAATAATAACAATAATAATAATAATAATAATAATGATAATATTTAGATTCCTGATTTTTTATAGCAAATCATAAAAAAGACATAAAAAAGGACAGCAACAGGTTTGTGCTTTTTTTTGTAAAATGAAAATCAATTTGTATTTTTATGCTGCTCTTTTATTTTAAATTCTTTTGCAACTGACAACATTAACTTTTTATGAAAATGTGAATAATGACAGTATTTGCAAAAAACAAACAAACAAACAAACAAAAAAACAGAAGAAAAAAGATTGTAGACCTCTGAAAAGGTAAAACCTTTTGTTACACTTTGGTATTTAATTTATAAGTGTTATTTTTATATTCAATATATAAAAATAGTTTCTTGATTCCATTTTAATTTATTGATTATTTATTTATTTATCTATTGTGCCAATCATTTTCTATAACTGCTGGTGTGTGAGCAGAGTTACCATTGGTCTGTTTACCATGGTTATCATATAGAGTATACAGCACTCAAGACTCAACATCTGAAATGCTTTCATTATAATATGGATGACAGGGACAACATCACAGGAGAATTTTTAAACCTCTGCTCACTCTGCTGGTCTTCCTCCACAACTCAACTAAAACTGACTTGTGCTGCAACCGCCTGGAGCTCCACCCCTTGTCTTCCTGCTCCATGATTACCTCACCCAGAGGCAGGTATGGCCCCTAACCTCTCCTCTCTCCAAGCTCTCCAAGCGGCCATCATACAAACCTCATTTCTACCATTCCAATATTATTGTCGTTAAGTATTTATTTATGCACTATTTTCATTTCTCTATTTATTAATGTGTATTTATGTATTTATTTATTTTGTTCTGTGTTATGGATACTAAACTGCCGTTGACCTTTTAAGATGCTGCTTTTTAATAACTCTTTATATGCATGATTCAGCTGTAGAGGGATTTTAGTCTTTTTTGGAGAGGAACGTATGCAGTGTTTGAGGCAGAAAACTTCAGGTGATAATGCTTTGTTTATTGGGCAATAATTCTTCTTAGGAACAGCAACTGTTAGCTGTTAACTGTTATAATCACAGCTGTCCTGTTAGCAGTCAATGTATAGCAATAAACAAAAACCTCCTTAATATCCAAGGTCATTCTCTCCATTTTGTTGTTTCTACAACTCCATTTCCTTCTAAGGAATGCAGAGCATTTATATATGGTGTGTTTGACTTCACCCACATCTGTGTCACATCACAAGTCATCTCAATATTCAAGAAATTGCCTTTACACCAGTAAAAACATGAATGACAAGTACAACAAAATCAAAATGTACTTGTTCTGTTAATACTTCAAATTTAAGTGACATTTTAATAAAATCACCTGCAATAAATCATGCAGCCTTTTTAAACAGTAGAATAGATTGTTCATTTACTGTTATCATCATTATCATCATCATCATCATCATCATCATCATCACAAATGTAATAAAAAATGCCTATATCTCAGCAATGGCCAAGTTTTTGAATGTAATTATAAAAGACTAACACAATGCATGACATATTTCATGCATTTGGTTTTAGCTTGCTCTCCAAATTAATCCCATCATAAACTGGAGAAGCTAGATGATGACATTAATTTGACAGAGTTTCAGTGACATGTGAAATAGGAGACACAAATCCTAGACCCAGAAATAATGACCACCCTCACTGACCAATCAGGATGGATTATGCATGCTGACTGTGTTTGGGCTGATAGGAGTGCTAACTTTCAGGACAGAGATGAAACAAAACAGAGGCTTAGGGGCAGTATTGCTTGAAATTACTGAGCATATGGCATCAATGCACTGCTGCTGTATTATAAAAGCTGCTTGCAGATGAAAGACTGAGAAGCACAATTTCTCAATCAGTCTCTTATTCCGCCTGTCCTATGAAGCAATGGTAGTTAACAATAACAAAACCATTTATCTTAAATTGGCTTCGTATTGAACTATTTTCCTTAGCAGAGCAGAAATATGCCATATTCTGTTTAAAATGTTAGTTACTTAAAGGTGCTGTAAGTGATTTTAGCCATTCTACTTCCATGAGACTGAGCTGTTGGATTAGCCAAAAAAAATCCAAATATGATTATCACCATCATGAGAAATGAGAACAGCTACAAATGGTAGAAAATAGACATACAGCAGAGGCTCCTTACTCTCCATATGACCTGATTAATACAAACACATGCATCGGCATATATTTCACATACACACAGTGCAGCTGATGTCAAATGAATGCAAGACTAAGAACAGCCAATAAAAAAGACCATAAGTGTGCACTCCGCTTCCCATCTCTTTCTTCCCTATGGGGTTAACAGGTGTTGGTGGACAGACAGTAGACAGAGAGCATAATTTAGTCTGTTTTTGACCTTGTGAGGAAGGTCGAGCAGCAGCAGCCAAAGGCTCTGTCAGCGTTTTGCATATTGTAAAAAAGATGGCACAATCTCAGTAATGGGCCAAAACCTGTAGGGAATATATAATGAGTTTCTCCTCCCACTTTTCTTTCGCTCTTCATCTCTTTTCCATCCATTTCTGACCTCGTATATCGGCATACTGTCTCTCTCGGTGTCCTAGCCGAGTTCTGCATACCATTTCGCTCTCATCACTTATGGACACCCGTCCTGCTTTTGTTCCTAAATCATATCCCATATTTCTGTCATACCCACAGATGGAGAACTGAACATTTCTTTAAACTGGGATATTTTCTATTGTAATTTTATCAAAATCTTTCGAATATGGTTGGAATTTGGATACAATTTTTATTATGCAAAGCTTGCTGAAATGTAGATAAGCTCTTTTAAAAGGCTATTCCAAAGGACTACAATCATATCTTCATTCTCTTTTACAGAAAAATCAATAATTGAAGAGACAGAAAAAGTGAAAGAGCTGTTCCTGACATAAGTGTAAATATGTGTATATAGATTTCAGCAATAATGAGACATTGCATGTGGGAAAAGCTGATCCCTTTCCTTATACCTTTTCTGAGCAGTTTAACCCTGGACAGACTGAACAGCATCAGGAACTTCATTAGCTCATTACCTGCTGTAGCTACCAGCAATATTAACAAGGGTAATCATTCTCTCTGTTCAGCAAGATCTATCCTTGTTTCTTTGTCTCTCTCTCTCTCTCTCTCTCTCTCTCCCTCCCTCTTTCTCTCTCCTTGTTTTTCTTTTGTGGAAGTGCCCATCCTGGCTGAACAATAAAATGAAGTGCCAAAAAAATAAAGAGTTATTTCCATGACAAAAGCCTTCAGCATATGGTAGGCAACTCACAGCCCTCCATATGGTCCTTGAGAGATTTCAGATTGTCTCTCTTTTTACCCCATGCCTTCTCTCTCTCTCTCTATCTCCCTTCCTTCCTTCCTTTCTATCTAAAAACGTATAGATTTTTCCACTTCTGATGTAAATTTTTGCCTGTTATAAAGGGTGAAGCCAATAGTGATAATGTTTATGAACAATAAAAACAATAGCACAAGCAGTCTGATGCATCTATTCTTTTTTTATTGGCTTATTTTTTTTTTTTTTTAACTGTCATTCATTTCTCTCAAACACAGAATATGAATTCAAATGTACACATCGATATTATTTGAAAAGTCACCAACTTTGAGATCTAAAAACCTGAAAGTGCATATAGCATAGTACCTTACAAGTATTGCAAAATTTCATAGAATAGATGTTTTATAACTACATTTTTGCAAACCAAGATTTACATGCTGCAGTTTCCTGGTGAAATGAATGATAGAAGCGCTAAAACAACTGTGCATTTTATTTACTTTCACAAAAATCACAAGTAATATGGCTGTTTATATTTTAAAAACACTTATTTTTCACACTATTTGTCACACATTGCTTTGTTATCAAAACACTTTTACTCTAATGCTTCGCTTGAAAAAACTAT
Organism: Myxocyprinus asiaticus; assembly: GCF_019703515.2. Taxonomy (NCBI): domain Eukaryota; kingdom Metazoa; phylum Chordata; class Actinopteri; order Cypriniformes; family Catostomidae; genus Myxocyprinus; species Myxocyprinus asiaticus. The sequence goes on from NC_059367.1 coordinate 23,558,937, forward strand.
TTTAATGCTTGTATTACAGACCCACCGACATTTACACACTTATTACAATGTGAATAACTTCCACTGTAGCTCACCTGATAGAATGTTGGACTTTGGACTTGGAGCCCAGCCAAGGATGCTCTAAACGCAAGTGAAAGTGAAGCGAGTGTCATAGTCACAACACAAAATGGTATTGTTGCTTCAGTAAATGTGCTTTTCATGTTGAATTTGCTTTTAAAACACTATTGTTTAGGTGTTAGTTTGAGTAGGGGGTGTCTATTTTGTTCACCTCTCATTTATCTTTTTGAACACTATTAGTTAAGTTTAGGTTAAAGTTTTAGGTTATGGAAGTACGTTTTACTCATTAAAACATCCATCTAATATTCACCTAAAAAACCTTGTCTGATTACAACATGATTTTGCTCACTTTTGGCACCCCCGCTGGACATTTCACTGTGAAAAGGCAGCAAAACGTGTAATGAAGCACGTAATTTTGGTTTGCAAAAATGTTGCCGTTGTCACATAAATTTCATGAGATCAGACTGAGTATTGCTACAGCATGTAAGCTGTGTCCCAAATGACACACTTTACACTATGCACTCAGCCATCTAGTGTATGAATTTTCAATGTGTATCATCCCAAATGGAACACTAATGTATTTTATTTTATTTTTTTTACCTCATGGAAGCATTCACCGTTTAACAGCTGACAGAAGTGACGTTTCAACCGCTAGCTATGTTGCCGCTAGCTTTAGTGCATTAGCCAACCTCAGTTCAACTCTTATCTCTCAAATAATATACATATATTCACACAGCATGGGGTGATGGTAAAGCATTCAACTCACATTTTTAAGGTGCTGCCTTCACAGAAGTTTTAGCTAATTGCCACATATTCTGCCCCTTCTGCTATATGTAGGGTAAGCGTGACCGTTGAGTGCATGTTTCCAACGTTACACACTCCATTATTTTGGTTAAAGGAGTACATCATCTAGCTGCTCGTAGTACACTTCTTTTAATTGCATTTTCAGTGTAAACATTATACTCGCCCACAGGGTTAGGGAGTAACGGAATACATGTAATGGGATTACGTATTTAAAATACAAAATATAAGTAATTGTATTCCACTACAGTTACAGTTTAAATCATTGGTAATTAGAATACAGTTACATTCAAAGAGTATTTTGATTACTGAAGAGATTACTTTGCATTTTATTGTCATTTGCTTAATTAAATATTTAGTCCTTTCAGATGGAAAACATTTCTACATATAAATGATGCGATCCAAAGTGCATTTGAACAGCGGTGAAACACTTTCTTATGATGTGTTACATTCATACGAGCAGACAGAGAAGTAAGTCTGAAGTAAGTTTGGAGCAGAAGAAATAGAAATAAACCTTGTGTAAATTGTCAGCATTATGCTAAACTAAAATGCTATTTCTAGCCATTTTATATGCACATGTTACCAGGCACGATCATATTTTTTTATCAAGCAAATTCACATTGGATCAAAATTCCTTTTTTTCTAGTAAGACCTTTGATATTAGGACAAACATCATATTCTTGACAATAATTTTTTTATTGTTTTCCTGTAAAAATATCTAAATATCCTTAAAATAAGATCAATTTGATTAATCTTGTTTTAGAAACAACACTGCATAAGATATTTAGGTTTTTCAGAGAATGTATTTTTAACGTGTATTTTGTCTTACTGTACTGGCAGAGTTTTTATAATCAAAACAAGTGAAAAAAATCTACCAGTGCTGAAGAAGTAATTCAAAGTACTTAGAATACGTTACTGACCTTGAGTAATCTAATGGAATACGTTACAAATTACATTTTACAGTATGTATTCTGTAATCTGTAGTGGAATACATTTCAAAAGTAACCCTCCCAACCCTGCTCGCCCAACTTACACTACAAAATGGCATAGAATAGAGGAGTAGTATGCAATTTAGGATGCACCTGTAGTATGTAACTTTGCAAAGTATGCCTACAACTTTTGCCAAAATGAGCAGTATTCAAGCTCACTGCATGTAATACTGTATCCAATAACACAATACGCTTGGCTTGACCTTGCATTTCAAGTGTGATAAATGAACCAGAAGTAACATCATCCATGAGTTTTAACATCTCTTTCTTGGCTCATTGGCTAATTTTGGAATCGCATACTACTATATATGGCAGAGATATTAGTAGTATGGTAGTATGCAATTCTGAATTGTGTGTTCTGAAGACATATGTGTCTCACGCCACATGCGATGTGACAAACATAGTGAGGTCATGTGACAACAATGTAGAGTACTACTGTTTAAAATGGTTATTGTAAAATTATTCCTATTGATTTACTTATTAAAAACAAAAACAAAATTGTGGTCAGTGCACAGTGTATACTGCACAGAATCCAGTAACTAGAAAGATAGTATTCCATTCTGAACATAGCCACAGTCACAGATATGGATAACTGAGTGACTCTTTCCTGTGCCCATCCCTGACAACACCCTCACATCTTAACAAGGAAAATCACAAGAAAAGCATTAAAACTGTTATCAAGTCAACAGCTAAAGTCAGTCTGTAACCTGACGCAGAAGCATCTGTTCTGGTGCAGTTAAGCTAGTCTAAGTCATTAAATGTTAATGAAACATTGATTTTATGTTCCACTCGAGCCTTAAAGGATGCATCACTCAGGGTTGAATGAGACTGACGCTAACAGACAGAAAGCGAGAGACTGTTATCAGGACAGAGGTGGGACCGGTGTCCAGGAAATAGGAAACAAGAGTCAGATTCAACCATTATGCCCTTCACTGTTCTACAACTATACTTACAAAGAAAGGCTGTGATTTCTCTGACCGACTGATTTAACAGATGGCTGTGAGAATGTTTTGTTAAATTATTTTAACAGTTTCCTAATGTGATGCATTTAGAAAATTTAGAAACATTAATTTACAAGATTAGTTAACATGAATTAACAATGAGCAAAACTTTTACAGCATTTATTAATATCAACAAGAAGTAAACATTTTTAAAACCAAAACGTGTATATGTTAACATTAGTTAATGCACTATGAACTAACAATGAATAATTGTATTTTTATTAACTAGCATTAACAAATATTTATAAATGCTGTAAAAAATATACCCTTCAATGTTATTTCATGATACCTAATGCATTAAGTAATGTAAAGGAATGGAACCTTATTGTAAAATGTTACCAGTGTTTCTTAAACTTTTACATTTGCTCCCCCACAGTCTTGGATATTTGATAACATATTTGTGTCCAGGTGTTAGTACAGAACAACAGTTCAGTTAAACCTCTATAACTGAGAGCACAGATCCAAGATCACACACAGTAAACTTTGAGCTTAAGAACAGCATACATTCTACAGACATTTTTGGGGGCCTGTATTTTAAATTATAGTTGACATTTTATTGGCTTAATAAAACCATTATTTGCCTAATAAAAACAGATTTAATAATTTAAAACAACATCTTGGTTTAACTTAGGACAAAATCATTTTGGAACCAACCTTTCTCCCCAGAAGTCCCCTGAGATAACGTAATACTAGCCTACAGTATATGTATAACAATACACTTTTCTGAAAAAGAACTAAAAAAAATAAATAAAAAAAATTAAAATCAACCAACTGCAAAAAGCATTAAATTGAGGTAAAAAGAAATATAGAATTATTTTACTCATTATATTTTAACAAACATTATACAGTCAGAGGCCTTGCTTGCTCATCAAACAGACAGACACACAGACAGACACAGACATAAATACACAGACAATGGCAGATAAGCAGACAGACTAACAGAGAGCCAAATTGAGTGAGCTTAGGAACAGATCAATAGGTGCTTTATGAGTCATGTTTTCACTGTCATGTGGAGGTAAACCAGTCATGCAACAGAAAAAAATTAAAAACGTGTCTATAATGTAGTGTCTATTCATAACAGAAGAGGGTTAGTGTGGCTTAAACAATCTAATCGATTTTGGGTTTGAGAACAGACCAAAATATAACTCCTTTTTCACTGAACATCTTGCCATTGCAGTTTCTACACAATCATGATTTCAAGCTTGATTACACTTCCTAGTGCTTGATGCATGCCCAGAGTGCTAGATGGCACTATAGGAAGTGTAATTGAGCTTGAAATCATGATCGACAAGGAGACAATGTCAAGATTTATTGAAAAAAAGTTATATTTTGGTCTGTTCTCACCCAAAACCAATTGGATCGTTTCAGAAGACATGGATTAAACCACGTGAGTCTTATAGATTACATTTATGCTGCTGTTATCTACTTTTTGAAGCTTCAAAGTTTTGGTCACTATTCACTTGCATTGTACGGACCTACAGAGCTAAAATATTCTTCTAAAAATCTTTGTGTTCTGCTGAAGAAAGATATTCATACACATCTGGGATGGCATGAGGGTGAGTAAATGATGAGAGAATTTTCCTTTTTGGGTGAACTATCCCTTTAATCTTAGAAATGTGACTTTAATGTCTTTTGAAACAGTGTCTATAATGTAAACTATAATGGACATATTTCCCTTTTTCTAATGACAGATTATGATATTGCGTCAGGTTTACTGTGGAATATCGCCATGAATAAAGAGGTCAGTGTAACTGAAGTCTCAGTGTGGTGAAGCTCTTATCCCATTATGGAACCATTTGATTTCTTGAGAATCAATTATTAAACACCATCATCTGCAATACTGAACATGCAACCCTAAACCGCTCAAGTGAAGAGTCCTGATAACGCTGTCCTACTGAGCTTTAGCCTTTACTACCGCATGCCTCTCAGGTCTAACTGGTTAGCATTGATCCAACATTAGAATAATACAAGAAGAAAAAAGCAAAAATAGAAGCACACTGTTTCATTGCATTCTTGAGGTAACCTGCAAAATTCATGTGATTGGACCCCTGTGGAGTCCACACACACACACACACACACACACACACACACACATGTTGGTTTAGCTATCCTTATAAGGACCCTCCATAGACATAATGATTTTTATACTGTACAAACTATAGATTCTATCCCCTAACCCTACCCTTAAACCTAACCCTCACAAAAAACTCTTTTTTTTTAAAACATTTTCAAAAAAAACATTTAATATGCCATTTCTCGCTGGCTGGTCCTCACAACGTAGGTGATCTCAGATTTTACTATCCTTGTGGGGACATTTGGTAAAACCTGTAGTCTCACACACACACACACACACACACACACACACACACACACACACACACACACACAATATATATATATGTAAGATTATAGTGTGTGTCTGTGTGTGTGCATATGCTCTGGGCATGCATGTGTTCAGTAGACTATAGTAGGCTAGTTATTACAATTGAAGAGATAAGAGCACCTAAACCTCCCCTGACATTCCCTCACTTGTAGATGGGCTGAAGTGGAGGGTGGAATCTGACCAACACACAATGATGTGGTTCAGTGTTTCTCAATCCAACCCTTAGAGACCCCTGAATATTTCACATTTTGGAAGTCTTCTTCTAAGACATCTGATACAACTCATAAAACTCATTATATTGTTTTATTAGATGGCTAATAATGATTACGTAGCCAAGTTCATAAACTTTCAGCTGTAGTGTATTATAAATAATGATTCAGGGCTGGTCTGTGCGTTTATTATATTTTTGCTGCACATATGGATGTCAGTATTTACTCTGTATTTACTCGTCACTTTCAAAAAATGTATTGTTTTTTCTTTCTTTCTGGTGTGCAGTTCTGTTAGCTCAATATCAACAGTACTTCAACGCTTGCACGCCATCTGCTGATACTTATAATTCACTGCAGCAAGATCACAGCTCCGTATCTTTAAATTGTTGTTTTCTTTAAAAACACTAGCTATATACAGTACATTATATTAGAGTAAACCTGATTAGCTAAGTTGCTTTACAGTGGCATTCTCATTATGGTGCAATAAGATAAAACGATTCAGATTATGTCTGACATATTGGGATTATATTAGTGAACTCACCATACAGTGCATCCAGAAAGTATTCACAGCGCTTCACTTTTTCCACATTTTGTTATGTTACAGCCTTATTCCAAAATGGATTAAATTCATTATTTTCCTCAATTCTACAAACAATACCCCATAAAGACAATGTGAAAAATTTGTTTGAAATCTTTGCAAATTTATTAAAAATAAAAACCGAAAAAAAAAAAAAAAAACAAAAAAAAAAAAACACATGTAAATAAGTATTCACAGCCTTTGCTCAATACTTTGTTGAAGCACCTTTGGCACCAATGACAGCCTCAAGTCTTTTTGAGTATGATGCTTCAAGCTTGGCACACCTATATTTGGGCAGTTTCTCCCATTCTTCTTTGCAGGACCTCTCAAGCTCCATCAGGTTGGATGGGGAGCGTCGGTGCACAGCCATTTTCAAATCTCTCCAGAGGTGTTCAATAGGGTTAAAGTCTGGGCTCTGGCTGGGCCACTCAAGGACATTCACAGAGTTGTCCCGTAGCCACTCCTTTGTTATCTTGGCTGTGTGCTTAGGGTCGTTGTCCTGTTGGAAAATGAACCTTCACCCCATTCTGAGGTCCAGAGCGCTCTGGAGCAGGTTTTCATCAAGGATGTCTCTGTACATTGCTGCATTCATCTTTCCTTCAATCCTGACTTGTCTCCCAGTTCCTGCCACTGAAAAACATCCCCACAGCATGATGCTGCCACCACCATGCTTCACTGTAGGGATGGTATTGGCCAGGTGATGAGCGGTGCCTGGTTTCCTCCAGACATGACGCTTGCCATTCAGGCCAAAGAGTTCAATCTTTGTTTCTCATGGTCTGAGAGTCCTTCAGGTGCCTTTTGGCAAACTCCAGGCGGGCTGTCATGTGCCTTTTACTGAGGAGTGGCTTCCGTCTGGCCACTCTACCATACAGGCCTGATTGGTGGAGTGCTGCAGAGATGGTTGTTCTTCTGGAAGGATCTCCTCTCTCCACAGAGAAACACTGGAGCTCTGTCAGAGTGACCATCGGGTTCTTGGTCACCTCCCTGACTAAGGCCCTTCTCCCCCATTCGCTCAGTTTGGCCAGGCGGCCAGCTCTAGGAAGAGTCCTGGTGGTTCCAAACTTATTCCATTTACGGATGATGAAGGCCACTGTGTTCATTGGGACCTTCAGTGCTGCAGAAATTTTTCTGTACCCTTCCCCAGATCTGTGCCTCGATATAATCCTGTCTCGGAGGTCTATAGACAATTCCTTGGACTTCATGGCTTGGTTTGTGCTCTAACATGCACTGTTAACTGTGGGACCTTATATAGACAGGTGTGTGCCTTTCCAAATCATGTCCAATCAACTGAATTTACCACAGGTGGACTCCAATCAAGTTGTAGAAACATCTCGAGGATGATCAGTGGAAACAGGATGCACCTAAGCTCAGTTTTGAGTGTCATGGCGAAGGCTTTGAATACTTATGTACATGTGATTTTTTTCGTTTTTTATTTTTAATAAATTTGCAAAGATTTCAAACAAACTTCTTTCACGTTGTCATTATGGGCTACTGTTTGTAGAATTTTGAGGAAAATAATGAATTTAATCCATTTTGGAATAAAGGCTGTAACATAACAAAATGTGGAAAAAGTGAAGCGTTGTGAATACTTTCCGGATGCACTGTATGGGTTTAAAAACATGGAGTTATATAAATTCAAAATAGAGAGGACAGTTTGTCCTCTCGCAGTACAGGGAGAAAGAACATCCTCTGTTAGCAGTGCCTCATTATCCAGACTTTCTCCTCTTCACTGAGTCTTCTCTATGTGCCAGCCTGACTGCTTGTGATGTTTTCTGTTGTTTGTGTGAAAACCCATCTGTCTGTTACAGCCTGCTGGCAGTAGGTCCAAACGTCCCTTCTGCTCCTGTCATAAGAATCAGTGCACACCATTTAGAGATCCAAATGTTCATATTGCTTTCCATTAACAATCCACAGAACAAAGTGTGAGACAAGGTGAGCTTGGCTCCAAGAAATCTCACCTACAATAGATACATCATTAAGGCAGATGGTTTTGAGTGTATTTAATCAGAGATTAATGAATGAAACGCTAGCTAGCATTTGCAAGCAGCACATTGTTTTACAGTAGTAGGCCTATTATTGACAAAAGTGTTAATTTTTGCCTCAATCTCATCTATCTAAATCCAGCATCCTACAGCAAACCCAGATAGCACATCTCCAAGAGCACTTCATAAACGTCTCAAAGACATCTGCTGAATGTCCTTTTGACATCTTAAATGTCTTAAAGATAGGGTTGCAGGGGTCACGTGATGCCATGCAAGGGGCAGACGTGTGAGCGACGAGCTCTACGCACTTTGCTAAATTTTTAATTATTTTCATGTTATAATCTGGTGAAATTTGATACACCCAGTTACACATTTGCTCTTTGATGCAAAACATGGCAAAGAAATCAAAATCCTCGGGCTCTGGAGACATTAAAAGACACTTACATGTTCAGGATGAAAGCCCCGACAGGCCTACAGACCAGGGACTCGATTTGGATGGCGCGGCGGGAGAAGCAATCCAGTGTCATTTGTCCAACATGTCGGTGATGTTGACGAAGATTCTTGCTGACTTGGAAGATCGATTACGGCAATGGAAATAAAATTATCTGAGCTAGTTACAAGAGTGACTGATGTTGAGAGACGAATCGATTGTCTGGAATCTTCAGAGAGGGAATTAACCGCTAATCCACCCACGACCAAAGTTGATTTGGAACATCTCCTTGAAAAGCTTGAAGATCTTGAGAATAGAAGCCGCAGGAATAACGTTCTAATTGTTGGAATTTCTGAGCATGAGGAGGGCAGAGATATGGTGAAATTCCTAGACGAGTTTTTCCCGAGTCTGCTCGACATAACAAGCCACAAGCTGGAAATCGAGCGAGCTCACAGAGTCCCAGCTCACAGATTTGCTGAGGGAGATAGGCCCCTATCGATTCTGGCCAGATTTCTGAGATCATCCGGTAAAGATCTTGTGTTGCGCCAGGCGAGGAGCAAAGGAAAGCTTTCTTGGAAGAACCATAATATTTTCTTGTTTGCGAGTTCGACAAGAGAGAAACGTGATCGGTTCAAGGAATGTAAGAAACTCTTACATCGGCGAAAGATCTCGTTTGCTCTGATGTTTCCGGCCAAACTGAGAATAGAAACAAAGGTCAGTCACAAAGTATTTACATGTCCCAATCAGGCAATGTCTTGTATTGAATCAATGGCTGAGTAAACCGTTGGATGTTTCTCATGTGAGTGGGTTGACTCGCTGTACTTACTCTTGAGGAAGCTGGGCGACATTTTGTTTTTTTTGCATTGGCTCCGCCGTGCGGCTGGAGTTTGTTTTGTGAATAACACTTTTCCTTAAAGAAACTTTTGCTTTGACGGAAGATTACATTTGCATTGAAGTTCCCGGCCAGTTTGAGAGTGGACACTACGGATGACTGCAAAATATCACACAAAGGATATCTTTTATAAAGTTGACGGATAATGTATGTCATGGTATATACTTTTATGCGGCCTCCAAGTGAATTGACTCGACCATCCGGGGAACTGGGATGCCGGTTTTGTTTCTTTTTGTGTTGGCTCCGCCTAGTGGCTGGAGCTTGTTCTGTTGAATAACATTCCTTTGGAACAGCTGTGGATTAACCTGTTCTTTCTTCGTGCTTATTCCTCCTGCTGGCTGTAGTTTGTTTTGTTGAGGTTTGTTTTACGGGACATTGGAATGATTACGTCATCTGCTGAACTCATAACAGCCGGCTCACTAAAAATTCATCTGTCTGTCCGAGGAATCTGAACGGTTTTATATCAGCTGGAATTTGTTTTGTGGAAGATCACACCTTTGAGAAAGTTCTGTGAATGAATCTACACATTCTTTGTGTTCATTCTTCCTATTGGCTGGGTTTATTTTACAAAGTATTTTCTGTTATGTAATTTTGCCTCACAAATTTGTGAGGCAAAATTGAGCAATCCGATGGCAAAGTTGTCGTGGGCTCTCGTGTGCGTTCATGGACCTTTTGAGTTTAGAGGGATTGTCGCCGGTTGGCGCTTTCATGCGTGGGGTTAATGCGCACATTTTTCTTTTCTCTGTTTGTTTTGTTCGGGGGGAAGTTCTGGGTTTGATTGTTTCACTAATGGGGAATGTGGTCTGTATAATTTTGTTTCTGACACACAGTTTTTTTTTTAATTATATCAATATGTCAGTTGTTAATATGAGTGTACTATCTCTCTCCACATGGAATGTAAATGGGTTGGGGCACCCCATAAAAAGAAGGAAGGTTATTTCTTTTCTTAAACGTAAGAAATATGATATAGTGTTTCTTCAAGAAACACATCTCTCCCCGCAGGAAGCTGAAAAAATTGGGAAGATATGGGGTGGACATGTATTTTTTAGTGCTGGCTCAAGTAAGAGCAAGGGAGTCATTATATTGGTAAATAAACATTTACAATTCAAATGTCTCAAACAGACTAAAAATAAATTAGGGAGAGTCATTATTGTTTTAGCTGAAATTCAAGGGCAAAGGCTGATTTTGGCTAATATTTATGCACCTAACGCTGATGATCAGAGCTTTTTTATAGATCTTGAAGGGATGCTGAAAGCCGCTGGCACCCCTTTAATCTTTTGATGGACTCAGTCCTTGATCACAGTGAAGCAAAAGTGTGTAAACCCCCTAGAGCAACATTGACGCTTCACAGGATGTGTAAAAATCTTGGTTTTACGGATATTTAGAGACTTTTGAACCCATCTGGTAGGGACTATACGTTTTTTCATCAGTCCATAAGATTTATTCTAGAATAGATTTTTTTTTTTTTTATATCCAAATCCCTCATTTCATCTGTTGTTGTTTGCTCAATTGGAAATATCTTAGTCTCAGATCATGCCATGGTGAGTTTAGAGGTGTTGCCATATACAGAGAAAAAGAAATCATATAGTTGGCGCCTTAATGTGTCCCTTTTGCAAAATCCTGATTTCCAACAAATGTTAAAGACTGAAATCAATGTTTATATGGAGACCAACTGGTCCTTGGTATCCTCTGCAGGCGTGGCTTGGGATGCACTTAAGGCGGTTCTTAGGGGTCGGATCCTACAGTATGCCTCATTCACCAAAAAATCCAAAGCACAAGAACTTGTGGAGTTGGAAGGAAATATGAAAAGTGCCGAGGCAGAGCTGAAGCACTGTATGTCATCTGATGGCCTCAGAGAATTGACCCGATTGAAATATAGATATAATACTATTTTGTCGCGGAAAGTGGAGTTTTGGTTATTCAGGGCAAGACAGTCATACTTTGAGTCGGGTGACAAAGCAGGGAAGCTTTTGGCTAGATATATAAAGCAGAGAGATTCTCTTTCTATCATTCTGTCAGTGAAATCTGCTGGTGGTGAAATTTTTACCTCAGCCATTGATATTAATAATGCTTTTAAAGAATTCTATCTAGAAACTTTATGGAACCATTAGATCTTCCTAAATTGACGATTGAGCAAAAAAACTCTCTTGATTCTGAAATAACCTTGGAGGAGCTTGACGAGGTAAGTCCCTACCTACTGGCAAGGTTCCGGGGCCAGATGGTTTTGCCGCAGAATTTTTTAGATCCTATGCTACAGAACTGGCTCCACTTTTATTAGAAGTTTATACTGAATCATTAAAGAAGGGAAAGTTTCCTCCAACCATGACACAAGCCCGGATCAGTCTGATTCTTAAACAGGACAAAGATCCAAGCGAGTGTAAAAGTTACTGTCCAATCTCCCTGATCCAACTAGATGTAAAAATATTGTCAAAAATTTTGGCTAACCGATTAAGTAAGGTTATGACATCTCTTATACATATAGATCAGGTGGGATTTATTTGGGGCCATAGCTCTTCTGATAACATTAGGCGTTTCATCAATATCATGTGGTCAGTAGCGAATGATCAATCTCCGGTCACTGACATCTCACTTGACGCCGAAAAGGCGTTTGATATGGTAGAATGGGATTATCTTTTTAAGATTTTGGAAATATATGGGTTCGGGAGTACATTTATTGGTTGGATTCAGTTACTTTATAGACACCCTGTAGCAGTGGTACAAACAAATGGATTAATTTCAGATTATTTTACTCTGGATGGGGCACTTGGCAGGGCTGCCCTCTTTCCCCTTTATTGTTCTATCTTGCCCTGGAACCATTAGCAGCCGCGATAAGGGGGGAGGATGATTTTCCAGGGGTGGTGGCGGGAGGTGTGGCACATAAGCTTCTGCTTTACGCAGATTATATTTTATTATTTGTCTCTGAACCTACTAGATCTATGCCTTGCCTCCACAGAATTATTAATTCCTTTTCCAAATTCTCAAAATACAAAGTCAATTGGTCTAAATCCAAAGCTTTGGCTTTGACAGCGTACTGTCCAGCAATGGCTTTTCAGCTGGGCGCCTTCCAATGGCCCAAACAGGGCATTAAGTATTTGGAGATTTTATTCCAAGCAAATTTGTCTGATTTAGTTAGTGTTAATTTTGACCCTTTAATAAAAATATTTTTGAGCGATGTGGGCAGGTGGGCTTCATTACATTTATCTATGATTGGGAAGGTTAATGTTATCAAAATGAATTGTATTCCAAAATTTAACTACCTGCTACAATCTCTCCCTGTAGATGTCCCCCTCTCTTATTTCAAGCAATTTGATAGCATAGCGAAGTCCTTCATTTGGAATGGTAAACGTCCCAGATTGCATTTTAATAAGTTACATAGGCCGATTGACAAAGGAGGGCTAGGCCTACCCAAGATTTTGTTTTATTACTATGCGTTCAGTCTCAGACATTTGGCTCATTGGTCACTTCCACCTGAGAGAGCCCCTCCCTGGTTTGTTATTGAACAGGCAGTTCTTGCCCCTATTTCGCCATTACAAAGCATCTCTATCAAACTAATCGGAAAAGTTAAGTTACACCCCGTTATTTCGCATTTACATTCGCTATGGACTAAAGTGTCCAGATTGTTTAAATTGGACATTTATTTAAATGTTGCCTCGAGTATATGGCAGAACCCAAGATTACGTATTGGCAAGTCCCCTTTCTGTTGGCCAGAGTGGATTGTGAGGGGGGTTGCTACACTCGATGACCTATATGAAAGTGGAGTGTTGAGATCGTTTGAAAACTTGGTCCAACATTCTGGGATCCCCAGACCTCAGTTTTATAGATATTTACAATTGCGCCACCTGCTTTGTACTATTTTTGGGAGTAGCACATACCCCCCTAAGGAGGCAGATGCTTTGGGTGAGGTGATTGCGGCTTTTGGAAAAAGTCATGAGGCATCAGTGTACTACTCCCTGTTAATTCAGAGTATGGGGGACGGAGTCTTAACTTCTATTAAGAGATTATGGGAGAAACATTTGAATTTGGATTCGGAGGATGGAGTGTGGACTAAGATTCTGAAAAGTGTCAAGTCTGTATCTAGAGATGCAAGGGTTCACCTTATTCAGTTCAAGATTTTACATAGATTGTATTGGACCCCCTCTAGACTGTATAGGCTTGGTCTTAAAGACACACCTACTTGCTGGCGATGCCAATCGGAGGATGGAGATATAACCCATGTTTTTTGGGGGTGCGTTGAGATCCAGGGGTTTTGGTTGAGAGTTCAGAGTTTTGTATGTGAGGTCTTGGGCACTCGGGTTTCATTTTGCCCCAGACTCAGTATTTTGGGAGATGGGGCAGAAATTAATGTGGAGAATAAACATGTGGAGGATTGGGTCCTGACCTGTGTTATGGTCGCCAGGCGGGTGATTTTGAGGGGTTGGAAGTCGGTTGGAGCACCCCGTTTCAGGAATGGTGCTCGGAGATGGGGAGAGTGGCGGCCTTAGAGGAGGGGTCTTATAGAAGACTGGGGAATCCGGATCTGTTTGTGGGAAAATGGGGTGGATATTTAGCATTCTTGGAGGGTTCTCGGGTGGAATAGTGGAGAGAGAGGGGTAACTGTCAGTGTGTGTGATTTTTATATTTGTATATATATATATGTATTTATTATTATTATTATTATTATTATTATTATTATTATTATTCTCTTTTTTCCTCTTTTAGTTGTTTGGTTTTTGTTTTTGTATTCTTTTATCTGTGTTCATCTAAGACCACAGGAATGTTTGTTGAGGTTTGGGTTGGGGTTGGGGTTGGGGTTGGGGTTGGGGAGGAGGAGGGGTGGTAGTGGTTGTTAAAAGCTGATTTTGTGTATTTATAATTATGTTTTGTTTTCCTGTGTTTTAATAAATAAAAATGTTAATCATGAAAAAAGATAGGGTTGCCACCTTGACCCCATGAAATTCCTGGACACCTGCTCAATGACCGAAAAAACTATTGCGGGCCATCATTCAAGAAATAAAACATATAATTTATAATTGTTTACTCTTTGTTTGATATGGAATTTACCGCATATATAGCATATAATTCAATCTAACAATAACATAAATACAAACTACTTAGCAAATTTTAAAAATAGCATGTGAACTTTATAACAAAATTCCATCAAAATGAATTGTATAATGTTAAAAAAATTTTTTTTTAAACAAAATATAAAATATTTAGTTTTTCTTTTATTTTGTCAAAGATTACTCAATTCAATGTGATGAAAATTTTGTATGAAATTGAAAAAAAAAAAAAAAAAAAAGTGTAATTTGTGTGTGTATGTGTGTGTGAAGGTTTATCATTTTATTTACTTATTCTGGCCCTAAGCAGTTTTCTTGAGTTTATGGTTCATACTGAACATTTAAATGTATTAAAATGTATAAATATGAATGTATAAAGTTGTGTATAAAGTAAAAAAAAAAATTTCTTCTTTTTTTACGTTTAAACCAAAGGAAGTCAAATAAATGTTCAGAAACATTCACTCAAAAAATATTTTCCATATTTACAGATTTACGTGTTTTAATTTCCTAACAAATTTCCATCAAATTCATTTGAGTAATCTTTAACTAAATTTAGTTAAAAAAAAATGTAATATTTTAATATTAGTATTTTAAAGTTTTAATAATTTAATTTTATTAAAAGTCACAAAATTCAACATGATGGAAATTTGTTATGAAATTGAAATGCATAAATCTTAAAAAAAAACAGGCTTCTTACAATAAAAGGAAGGACATTTATTTTTGGACATGTTTTCCAGAACATTAAAGCATTATAGTTAGTAGACTAAAGTTTCAAGGATTGTTCAAACAAAACAGGGGCATAGCAGTCATTTTAAAAGTGGGGGGACACAGCTGTCACTAGGTGACTCGCACAGACCCAACACTTACAGTGCAGTATTAATATATTATTAATATATAAGTATGATATAAGTATTATATTAATATATATACTGTACATATTATTTACTTTTAATATTTGTAGTATTTTAAAGATTGAAGTATTGCAAAATAATTGCAAAATTTTGCACAATTAGCTGCAAAAATAAAGGGTATCTTGTGGAGCACTTGCTTCTGTTTCACACATGAAATAAAAGACTGAGAACAAGCTGGTCCTGAATAAATTATTTAATCAGTTACGATAATGTAATATACTCTGTGCTTGTGCATTGAGGTATTTAAATGTATCCAAGTGGCTCGAGTGTTTTTACTATGTTCACCAAAATTCGTTCAGATCCATTTAATGATTCAGTGCCCATTTCTGGTGATGCCAGAAGGTGATGACAAATGAGTGTCTTGTGTCAAATTAGTTAGTCACTGAATCAACGATAAAAAGAAAATTTCAATCCTTTAAAATTTGTATGTCTACAGACGACAGAACTTTATGTAGAGGTTTTTTCTTTTCTCCACAATTTGGAATGCCCAATTCCCAATGCGATCTAAGTCCTCGTGGTGGCGTAGTGACTCACCTCAATCCGGGAGGCGGAGGACGAATCTCAGTTGCCTCCGCGTTTGAGACCATTAATCCGCCTATCTTATCACATGGCTTGTTGAGCGCGTCACCACGGAGACCTAGCACATGTGGAGGCTTCTCTGTGGCATCCACGCACCCCACCGAGAGGGAGAACCACATTATAGCGACCACCAGGAGGTTA
Organism: Myxocyprinus asiaticus; assembly: GCF_019703515.2. Lineage (NCBI taxonomy): Eukaryota > Metazoa > Chordata > Actinopteri > Cypriniformes > Catostomidae > Myxocyprinus > Myxocyprinus asiaticus. Next base: position 23,574,925 of record NC_059367.1, read on the forward strand.
ACCCAACCTGACTCTACCCACCCTAGCAACCGGGCCAATTGGTTGCTTAGGAAGCCTGACTGGAGTCACTTAGCACGCCCTGGAATTGAACTCTAGGTGTAGTAGTCAGTGTCTTTACTTGCTGAGCTACCCAGCCCCCCCAAATCTGTTATGTAGAGGTTTAAAGCAGGGGCGAACTGGCTATAGGGAGAACCGGGACTTTTCCCAATGGGCCGACTGCGAAATGGGGCCGAACGGGCTGCCGCGTTATGCCGAACGGGCCGCGACAGGCTGAAGAGGGCTGCAAAACGGTGCCACGATATGCCGAAGGGGGCCGCAATATGCAGAAAAGAACAGCGACAACTTTTGGGCAAGTTTCCATCTAAAATCCAGAATTCCCCTGATTTTAAGCATTATAAGAACAAAGCAAATCTATCATTTCCCTACAGTTTGTGAGCTACTGAGCATGACTTTTATCAAAAGACAACAATATTAGGCTTATAATAATTATAATGAGTTTCAATAATGTACGTACATTTTCATGTATAAAAAAAGTGTCAACATATCTATTCACTTCAGTAAAATGCCTAAGTGTTTTAAGAACACAGCAGATCTATCTTATTTCTTACAGTCTGTCGACTACACACCAACATAGAGGTAAAAAACAGGAGCTGATATTAAAAATAGCTTTACATATTTAATGCAGATCTAGTAATCTGCTAAAATTGGCAAAATGAGCCGATCAAATTTTACCTCACAAACATAATGTAAAAAGCATAACGTAATGAAGACTCATGCGCTGATATAAACTCCACTTACAATGAGTGCTTAAAAGAAGGATTGTCCTTTGTTTTGTTTTTCTGCAGTGCATTTCACATAATGCTGCCAATCAAGATATAAATAACTCTCGTTTGTGTGTTCCTCATCTCTAGATTATTAATTTAGATCAACATCAATGCCGATAAAAACATGGATAAATGAGCATTGTTGAAAGCAACTTTGTAGAAATGAACGGAGCCACGTTGATTAGACTCTCCGACTGACATCTATTATGTAAGAGTTGTTTTGGCTCATGAAACTCACCTGTGATTGGCTGGATGGTTGCTCAATCGGCCCAAAGTAACAAAACGCAAAGAAAACTGTCTACACATCCACCATTTGGACTCGGTATGGGTTTAGCTTAGAAATGTGCGGGGCAACAGATCACCATTTTAAAGATTGCGGGGGACGTGGGGGACATGCCCTTGACACAAAAGTTAAAAATATCAGTTTCAATCATCAGAACAAACCAGTTCACGAAAATTAATAGGCATTTGTTATGATTCGTTTTAGAATACGTTTGATTCTCCTTGCATAGTGTGCTTATAAAGGGTTCACATGTGTGAATGCGTCAGAAAAATAGTGAAATTCCAGGACATTTTTCATCCCAGAATGGAATTTCATTTTTCCAGGACAGATGGCCAAAAACCAGGACGATCCTGGAAAATCCTGGACAGGTTGCAACCCTACTTATAGATGTAGTGCATATCAGCAAAATTTTAAATAATACGTGGGTCATTCTCAAAAAAAAATTCGACTTTCCAACTTACAAAATATTGAAATTTTCAATTTAGTTCAGTTCAGTTTTCGCCCATAAAAGCTGAGGGTAAATTTTTTTTTACATATTCACATGATCTGTATTCCTAAAGGACAACTTAACTGTTGTTCTTTTTTTATCTACTTATTTAATTTTGTTACACAATGAAGCGAGGGTTGTAACACCAGTGACAAAATGTTTTTCTAAGATGGTGTCAACAGCATCACAAAACATACACAAATAATCAGACTAAAATCAATAAATCTTTAAAGTTTTTCAACAAAAATCTTTCACATGAACATTAAACAATGTAACACCAATGGCATATTTAAATGAGCCATGGGAAAAATTACAGTTAAAATGTAAATTAATAACTTTTTCAACATGGTGGAAAAATCACTATATGCACATTTGAGCAGCCTCAGAGCCCCTAAAACTATTAATCATTTATTTTGGGAGTGTCCTAAAGTGCAAGTCTTTTGGAGAGAGTTGAAAAATGATTTCCAAAAAGTAAACAGGATTGTTATTAATTTTGAAGAAATGTATGTAATTTGAAAATGTATCTCAATTTATAATTATAAAAATTTAGCATTTGCATGTGATTTAATTATTATTATGGCTCGTTATTATACATAAATTTAAATGGACTGAAAAAATATCTATATTTGAACTATTTAAATTTGATATTAAAACAACATACTTGGAAACGATATCTAAAAGTGAAAATCTGAAAGCAATAAGAACTATGCAACTGTTTACTATGTAAAAAATGTCTAATGTCATTTTTGTTTCTTCACTTTCATGTAATTTGTATCCCATATACCCTTGACAGGTTTGTTTTATAACCATGTTTTTAAATAGTTATACACTCACTTAGCACTTTATTAGGAACACTATAGTCCTAATAAAGTGCCCAGTAGCCTCTTTACCGGTAGTGGTGAACCTCCGTCAAACCTTTGGCAACAATGGACAATTTTCCGCAAATTTTCCGCAAAGTTCATTTGCATGTGAAAATTATCAGCGGTGAATTTGCAGCAAGTTTGGTGCAAATGTGCCATGAACTCTCGATTTTCGTAGGGTGGTTATCTGAGTTACTAGCCTTTCTGTCAGCTCGAACCAGTCTGGGCATTCTCCGTTGATCTCTCTTATCAACAAGACGTTTCCATCCATTGATACACATAAATAACTGTAAATGTCATTCAAGTGATGTAACAGATGATGGTGAAAAGTTTTTTTTCCCCAGGCAATTGACAAATTCAAATATATTTTCTAAAAATGTGTAAAACAATATAAATTCAATCCATTTCATATTATTTAATAAAAGGTTAGGTTATACAATGATGACTTTTAAATAGGGTTTCTTTATTATTTAAATTTTTTTCATGACTGAAAAATCAAGGGACATGTTTGTCACCATATTTTGATAAATACCCATGTCTTCCAGATGTAAACACACATCAAAGATGTCTGGGTGATATATATAACCTTTTCATGTTTGTCTCCAAATAAGTAATTAAGCAGTTTTGTTAAAAAATAATGATTATTGTGTGTGATAATTATTCAAAAAATGTTTAATAACTAAAGGCCTTTTCACACCAAAGGCGATGCGATTATGAGAGGCGAATCACTGGCGAATGTCCCTTTCCCATATAAAGCAAAGCAAATGTTCGCCTTTAGCACATTCACGCCTTAACACAAGGTGGCGCTAATCGACAAGCAACATTACCCCGGAACGGCAGGTGTCTCAATTAACCTTTGAGCTGGTCCGCCCTCCGCCCATCACCGGGTGAGAAGATTAACCATTTGACAAGTTTGCAAAACAAACAAGAAAAGCAAATGATTCTCTAGAGAGCAGATAGAAAAAAATAAATAAAGCGCATCTCTCTACCAGCTGCATCAGCGATGACGAGTGTGTTGTCGATTTGTTCAAAGAGAAAGAAAACTTTCAAGACACTTCACAAACTATTTCAGTTCATCTGCTGGACATGTTGACTGATGGTATTATCATGTATACACAGTCAGAGGGGTAATTAGAAAGAATCAAGTGTAAAAAATAATATGAACGATTACAACATGTTATCATTTGGAACAACACTGATTATATGCAACTGCCACGCATGCTGTATATACTTGTGTTTAGTGTATTTGTTTAAAATAACAGCGTAATGCATACACATATAATGACTGTTAAAACAAACAATTGACTGTATCTAATTCCCATGTACATCTACTTGTGTTATATTTACTAAACCCCCTGTATGTTACTAATTAAAAGTGATGAAATGTAAACAATCCGAGAGTGCAAGCAATAAAACACAGATCTCACCCAACAAAACCCATTATTAAATAATTTAATACTGCTTAACAACTTTTAAAAATAGCACAGCAATAACTATTTTGTTTTTTGTATTCAAAGGCACACAGAGCGCACTGCAAGTCACAGCAATAGTATTCATATTATTCATATTTGGCGAAGAAAAACACTTATAATTCGTAAAGTTGTTTATTAAAAACGTGATAAAAAGGCAAATATGCCGCGATATATATTATATTAGAGATATAAGAGAACTCACGTAAGATTTAATGCAAAGGCCAAACAATGCAGCAATATGGAATAAATTATGAAGACAATCCACATAATATCAGATCAGTTTTATTGGGGATGCAAGGCAGTGATGCAGCATTAGCAATATAATTAACATGTTAAGAGAACCCATATGAGAATTTTTTAAAGGCATTTGATGCAAATGAGCTACACATCCTCACTGCTCAAGTAAGGTTAATGTATTGAGACTGTTTGACAGGTTTCCGCCTTATTTAGCAGCGTGAATATAGCAAACTTTTTTATATGATCATTTTTTAAATTTTTTTATATTGAGTGTAAGTTTATAACATTATGCTTTGTGTTATATTACCCTGGAACAGAGGTGGGTAGAGCAGCCAAAAACTGTACTCAAGTGAAAGTACAATTACTTTAAAAAAATAATTACTCAAGTAGAAGTAAAAGTACTAACATAAATAATTACTTGATTAAGAGTAAGAAAGTATCCAATTAAAAGAGTACTCAAGTTGTGAGTAACTCATTACTTTCACAAATGACATAATGGACATTATCTACCCTATATTCCATTACATAATACACATCGAACATGTACACTATATGGCCAAAAGTTTGTGGACACCCCCTTCTAATTAACGAATTTGGTTACTCTATTAAATACAGTAAAGACAAAATGTAATGTTTCTTTATGTAATGGCTTGGGCTTTGTGTGCTTCCAAATTTGTGGCAACTGTTTGGGGATAGCCCTTTTCTGTTCCAGCATGACAATGCCCCTGTGAACAAAGTGAGGTCCATAAAGAAATGGTTTACTGTGTCTGGCGTGGAAGTAATTGACTGGCCTGCACAAAGCCCAGACCTGAACCCCACTGATCACTTTTGGGGTGAACTGGAACAGCAACTGTAAGTCAGGCCCCATCGACCAACATCAGTTCCTGACCTCACTGATAGCCTTGTGTCTGAATGAGAGCAAATTCCTGCAGCCATGTTACTACATACAGTATTGTGGAAAGCCTTCCCAAAAGAGTTGAAGCTGTTATTACAGCAAAGGGGGAAATTGATGCCTAAGGTTTTGAAATCAAATGTTCATCACGCACATATGGTGTCCACAAACTTTTGGCCATATAGTGTATTACAGAATTATTATTATTATTAATGGAAATTCTGTCATCATTCACCATCATGTTATTCCAAACCCATATGACTTTCCATACAACACAATAAGGAGATGTTAGACAGAATGTTTGCCTGACTCACTATTTACTTTCAGTGAATGTTATTTTTCTCCATATTTTGAAAGTGAATGGTGACTGAGATGTCACTAACATTCTTTCTAACATATATTGTGTTCCACATAATACAAAGGGTCATACAGGTTTGGAACAACATGAGGGTAGGGAAATGAAGACAGAATATTAAATTATGGCTGAGCTATCACTTTAAAGGGATAGTTCACCCAAAAATGAAAATTCTCTCATCAGTTACTAACCCTCATGCCATCCCAGATATGTATGACTTCCTTTCTTCTGCAGAACACAAATTAAGATTTTTAGAGGAATATTTTAGCTCTGTAGGCCAAAATGTTGATGCTCCAAAAAGCATATAAAGGCAGCATAAAAGTAATCCATAAGACTCCAGTAGTTAAATCCATATCTTCAGAAGTGATATGATAGGTGTGGGTGAGAAACACATCAATATTGTGTATTGCCCCCAGCAGGTGGCGATATGCAGAGAAGAATGTGAATCACCTAAAACACAAGAAGAATGGGAAGGCGATCTGTTTCTCACCCACACCTTTCACATCGCTTCTGAAGATACTGATTTAACCACTGATCCAGTCTTATGGATTACTTTTATGCTGACTTATGTGATTTTGTTTAGCTTTAAAATGCTGGCACCCATTCACTTGCATTGTATGGACCAAAAGATCTGAAATATTCTTCTAAAAATCTTCATTTCAGTTCAGCAGATGAAAGAAAGTCATACACATCTGTGATGGCATAAGGGTGAGTAAATAATTCGATTTTTAATTTTTGGGTGAACTATACCTGTAAGGGCTCTTGTCAGGTCTGGATGAATTTGTCAATAAGAGAGGTTTGGAAACACTTCTATTATTACGGTGAAAACGTGAAAATGTTCCACAAGGACATTATATATAATGCTGAAATATAAACCAAAGCAAGACAATGCTTTATTAATGCCTACTTTCGCTATTTCATAGCTTTTAAAGTCCTGCGTGGATTCTTATTTCAGTGTAGTTACAGTTTTCAGTGTCGTAAGAATTTAGATCATTAGTTCTGTACAGCAGTACCACTGCTCTCTAAACACAGAGTACACAGCCTGCGTAGGGCACCAACCCCCGGTCGCTGAACACTCGCTGTGTCTGAAACCGCCCCCTATCCACTATATATTGCACTATTTTGGGTGTGCACCATTTTGTAGGAATTCTGAGTGAGCCACTCATTCCCTACTTTTGTTCTCTCATTATTACCCACAATGCACTCTAATTTCGAGTGTACATTTGATGTACACTCAATGATGGTTAATTGGCCACAATCTACTACGGGAAAGATGTACCAGCTGGGAGTTTACTGCTTCCTTCACTCCTGCAATGTTTTATTTCATGCTGAATGTATTAAATAACTTTTTGACAAATCATTTCTTGATTAAAATAAAACAATAACATATAGAGAGGCAAAACATACAGATACATTTTAAAATGTACTCTTTATTTGATAAATTGTGTTTACTCTTTATATTAACATACAGTATATATTTAAAAATGACAAACAGAATGAAGATTTATTGTATTAATATATTATTTAATAAGCATAACAAGTAAGGCCCAAGTATTTTAAAAGTTCATATGTGACATTGTTTCTGTGACATCCCCAGAGCTCCGACGCTCTATGTATATATGTCAGCGTCTGAATTCACTCACTCATTTCGTTCACTCACTGCTGAGATATAGTGCACTCACTGCCATTCAATATATAGGAAATAGTGAATGAGTGAACGATTTCGGACACAGCCACTTTCTTCGCCATACGATCGCCTCGCGCCCGCACATCTCTCACACGAGTGCCTCGCGCCCCTCGCTGTGCACATGCAGAAATGCTGTCTGTTCGTGCTCCAGTTGTCAATCACGTGAATGGCAGAACAAAAGGCATTTACACTTAACTTGGATGTTTACATGGATGTATACAGTTAATCCTCCCAAAGTAGCTGCAATAGTTTCCAGTAAATGTGTAAATACTGCTCATGACATGCGGGATGCGGGACACTGATATATTGCTGCACTGATTTAAAAATGTACACTTAAAAACTGATGTCATAATAGCCCAGTTACATTATCACCCTGAAAATGACCATCACATTACACAGAAAAGCCCAAGTTAGCATTAGAGCCACAATTTACCTTGACGTCCTGCCTTAAGTTGAAGCTGTCTTTAAATATCAGCTTGTCTTGGTGTTAAATGAAGGCATTGCATGACGAAACTATTCTTTTTTTTTCACTGTGCGGAGCAAAGAAAGTGTTTCACTTTGAGTTTGATGCTGCAGCAGTGATGGACTCGGCTTGAGTGACAGTCTGTGACAGCGCGCGCAGCTGTGAACTTCTGCTCTCATAAAAGTCCCATTCAATAATCTCTCAATAAATTACACATTAACAAAAATTAAACCCCGTAATGTAATGTCAGGAACGCCGCCCATTATAAAGAAGTAAAAGTAAAAAAATTTCATTAGACATTTACTTGAGTGAGAGTATAAAGTACCCACTTTTAAACCTACTCTAAAAGTAAAAAAAAAAAAAACAGCACTTTTTTTCAAAAAGTTACTCAAGTAAATGTAAATGTAGCGCGTTACTACCCACCTCTGCCCTGGAATTAGTTTTAAAAACCGAATTTCTACAGCTGCGAGGGAGTTTCTATTACAGCTGCTGAGAAAATGACAGTAAATTTGGCATCTTCTCCCATCTGACTGTCTTAATCCACCGTTCTCTATTTTTTTCTTCTTCCGCAAAGTCATTAAAACGTAACGGGATTTTTTTCTTTTGGTCTGGGAGCAAATAGGTAAGTGAAAATAATATTTGCTGTGGTCCTCATTCACTCCCATTCATCGCTGTCGAAGTTTACCCTGCACACCTTTACTTCTGCCTTCCAAACTCGCCATGCGAAAAAGGTCTTTGGTCTGCTGACGACGGGAAACGACGGTCGGGGAAAGGAAGTGGTATACTCGCGCATGCGCAGTCTGAGTACTTCCCTGCTGATCTACTTTACTGGTGATGTTTCAAAATCTGAGCGGTGTTGTTATACGAAAGCACTTCGGCACTCCGTCTTTGCATACGCTAGGGATATTTACGCGTAACATGGGCAGTTTAAAAAACGAAAATCGCTCTATCCACTCAGATAACATCCAGGAAGTGCATAACATCCCAATGGACGTGATCATACGACCCATTCCGCCTGTTTTAAACGAACAGAAGGTCCAAAGCCTCATGAGCAGCATCCAGGTAACAACCAGAAAAATTACAATGATAATATATATATATTGTACTATGAGTACATGACAAGACACCAGTTAAACTATTTGGAAATAGTGTGTGTGTGTGTGTGTGTGTGTGTGTGTGTGTGTGTGTGTGTGTGTGTGTGTGTGTGTGTGTTTGTGTTTGTGTTTGTGTTTGTTTGTGTGTGTGTGAGAAAAGAGTGAATGTGAATCTGGGCTCAGCAGAGATATATTATTAACTGAGTTGTAATAATTTTCTCAGGAGGGATCAGATATCTCAGTTGTGCCTCCCATAGACGTGCTTTGGATCACTGGAGAAAAGGGGGGCAATTATTACTATTCATTTGGAGGCTGCCATCGGTTTGCTGCCTATGAGAGGTTAAAGATAAAAGCCATACCAGCCAAGATAATCAAATCAAACATCTCAGACCTGCGCACCTACCTGGGAGCATCCACGCCAAATCTACAGTAACTGTGATTTCACACAGGCCTGCACAGCCATTAGTGAAAACCTAACCCGACAAAGGCATTTGGCCTGTACTGGTTGTACAATGTCTTATATAACTGTTTTTACACATGGTCCAAAAAAGGGTTTACTTGGAAAATAATTTCTGTAAAGAGGAAATGCCATGTTGATGTTCCTGGAGAGCAAAAATCACAGCTCTGACCAACTTCAAAAGACGAAACCCGACATATTTGGTCCTACTGTGCAAAAGTCAAGTTTACTATATAATGCAAGTCACAATGACTAAACAGATCTGCCTGTATCTGTCAGATCTCAGTCTCGCCACGAGATGGTACTGTTGTAACACTGATTATATAGTGTCTCATCTTTTGTCCAGTGGATGGTCCTCTGTAAATATCCTTCAACTTTCAACAATGTGCCCTTGAGCGAGGCACTTAACCCCAGGTGGTTTCATGAGGACTGTCCCTGTAATTTAAGATGCTTCTATTGTATAGTGATGTATGGTGAAAAATACAGATTATATTATATATTATATTCTTGATTCTTGAATACATTGTAAAATAAAATGCAAATGATTGTTTCCAACTTGTGTTCAGACCCCAGTTTAACCAGCGATGTCTCATTCAGACAGTCTATGCATTTTTAAAACTTTAAATGCCAAAGACTCTCAACTATGATGATCCCCTTGTGAGGGACCTCCTTCCTAAAATGTAAAGGCAATCTAAAATTATAAATTCTCTCATAATTTACTCACCCTCATGTCATCACAGATATGACTTACTTTCTTCTGCAGAACACAAACTAAGATTTTTAGAAGAATATCTCAGCTCTGTAGGTCCTCACAATTCAAGTGAATAGTGACCAAACCTTTGAAGCTCAAGAAATCACATAAAGGTAGCATAAAAGTAATCCATAAAACTCTAGTGGTTTAATCCATGTTTTCAGAAGCGATCCAATTGGTTTTGGGTAAAAACAAACCAAAATATGACTCCTTTTTCAGTCTGTAGGCACGATCATGATTTCAAGGTCGATTACACTTCTTAGTGCTTGATGCATGCGCAGAGATGGTGCTAGGAAGTGTAATCAAGCTTGCAAACTTGATCGACTGCTGATGTCAAGATTTATAGTGAAAAAGGAGTTATATTTTGGTCTCTTCTCACCCAAAATTGATTGGATTGCTTTAGAAGACACATATTAAGAGTCATATAGATTACTTTTATGCTGCCTTTATGTGCTTTTTGGAGCTTTAAAGTTTTGGTCACCATTCACTTGCATTGTATGGGCCTACAGAACTAAAATAGTCTTCTAAAAATCTTGTTTGTGTTCTGCAGAAGAAAGTCGTACACATCTGGGAAGGCATGAGGTAAATACATTTTAACTTTTGGGTGAACGATTCCTTAAAAATAAATAATTGTGGTAGATCTCATGATTAGACTTTAGAAAGCAGAACAAATGTGTCAAGCAGCACTGATGATGTCAGATTTGGTCAATGTTCCTTTTTCTTTTTTTTTTAAGTTGTAATTTTAAAAAAATATAATAATTTTTACACATTTTCTGCAGACCCCCTAGAAACTTCTGATTTAGGCCAAACCAAAATATAAGCATCCACTAGAGGACCACAGGCGTGTGCTGGTTTGGTGAATATTAGGCTTGACCATGCTATGTGCTCTGAACCGCAAGCCTTGAGAGTGGGTCACAAGAGAGGACTCTGATGTAAGATGGTAGTCTGGCAGATTTAGATTCGTACAAGGATTTTATTCCCTATACTATGTCCAGTGCTGTTGAAGACACTTCTAATCACACTAACACAATGCTTTTTTATTAAATGCCACTGGGGCTCCACTTAATCAGTATGTTTTAATTTAATAACTGTTGTACTTTGTATGAGGTGAAAGCTGGAGCTTTTTGTGTGAGGTTACTCTGCACTCTAAAATTATAAACACTGAGCATTTTTTTTTTAAATTAAATTGCATTTTTATGTGCTAGTGGAAGGACATGAGAATTGTTGAACGTTCTCTGAAGCTCATCCATGAAGGTAGGACACACTGGGGGTCATGTGTCATGAGAACTGGCCGGCGCTCTTCTCCTCTGCAGGCTAGAGAGAAGCAAAATAATGAATGCACTAGCTTTGCACTGCTATATATAGATAGATTTATGCTCACAGTCACACTGTACTCTGATGTAGAGGAAATAGAGTGGAACTGCTAATCTGAGAACAGTGTTGTGTCTTGACTTGGGGAGTAGAGGATCAAACCTTCTCTCAGCTGTTGTCTGGAGATCAGAGGATGGCGCTTCACATTTTTTCCTCCATAACAGCACTTCACTTCCTTTTGACCCATGACCTTTACATAGTATCCATATCCATAGGCCCCTCGGACAGGGCTGCTTTCAACAACAAGCATTGCTCATTTTGAAACCCAGACTATTCTGAAGCATATATTGCATATAGGATTTTTGCAGGTTGTTCAGTTTACTTAATTAAAATGGACTAAAGCAACACAATTCTAGAAAATTTTGTCTTGATTTCATTACATTCTACCTAATTACATTTGTAAAATTTTAGTTTTAGGACTACATGTATACGTTCTGTAGCATTGATGAAACTGGGCAGGGGATTTCCATTACCCAGCATGCTTTGCAGGTGACTTGGCGGGGTGAACAAATGTTGTAACGAAGTGTTATTTTATGCTTTTTTGACTAAAATAAGAATAGGAGGAGATTTGTTCATGATTAATGGTGTTATATTAGCATTTAAAAGGATTGCTTGTTAGGCTGGAGTTTTGAAGTTACCATTGTGGTGAAGATTGGTACTTGTTCTTAGGTTGAGGATGACCTCTCATTTTCAGTGATATCTGATTAGAGTGCTGTTTAGCTCTATGAGTAATTGCTATCAAACTGACAGTCATGGTTGGGAGGGTTACTTTTGAAATGTATTCCACTACAGATTACAGAATACATGCTGTAAAATGTAATTTGTAACGTATTCCGTTAGATTACTCAAGGTCAGTAACATATTCTAAATACTTTGGATTACTTCTTCAGCACTGGTAGATTTTTTCACTTGTTTTGACTATAAAAACTCTGCCAGAACAGTAAGACAAAATACACGTTAAAAATACATTCTCTGAAAAACCTTAATATCTTATGCAGTGTTGTTTCTAAAACAAGATTTTAGACAATTTGATCTTGTTTTAAGGATTTTTAGATATTTTTACTAGATTTTTTTTTAATTATGATCCAACATGATTTTTCTTGATAAAAAAATATGACGTGCTGGGTAATGTGCAGGTAAAAGGGCTAGAAATAGCATTTTAGCTTAGCGTAAAGCTAACAATTTACACAAGGTTTATTTCTATTTCTTCTGCTCCAAACGTACTTCAAACTTACTTGTCTGTTGGTGAAAGTGTTTCACCGCTGTTCAAATGCACTTTGGATTGCATCATTTATATGTATACATTTTTTCCATCTGAAAGGACTAAATATTAAATGAAACAAATGACAATAAAATGCAAAGTAATCTCTTCAGTAATCAAAATACTTTTTTAATGTAACTGTATTCTAATTACCAATTATTTAAATTGTAACTGTAGTGGAATACAGTTACTTATATTTTGTATTTTAAATACGTAAACCCGTTACATGTATTCTGTTACTCCCCAACCCTGCTGACAGTGAGACAGTTTCACTGTCGTTATGCCTGTTTACACTGTACGCTGAACCAGGACAGAAGCTGTGCGTATTTTTTTGGCATCTATTTTAACAAATGAGTGTATTTACATCGGAAGCAGAAGCACCACGTGAGCTTCGGCATTGAGTCTATTTTTGCAGCGCAGCTCACGCTGAATTAAAGTGTCACTGCATTGTTGATGGATCATGAAGAGGAGTTGATACGAAAAAGTAGATATTGCACAGAATAAGCATACACCGATCAGCCACAACATTAAAACCACCTGCCTAATATTGTTTAGGTCCCCTTCGTGCTGCCAAAACAGTGCCAACCTGCATCTCAGAATAGCATTCTGAGAAGCTATTCTTCTCACCACAATTTTACGGAGCGGTTATTTGAGTTACCGTAGACTCAGTTCGAACCAGTCTGGCCATTCTCCATTGACCTCTCTCATCAGCAAGGCATTTCTGTCCACAGAACTGCCGCTCACTGGATGTTTTTTGTTTTTAGCACCTGTGAGAAATAGGCCTCAGATGGAACAATGTGACCTTGACGCTTGCTTATCTGCTTTGTGTGCTTTCGGCATTGTCTTGATCACAAAATGAACTTGGCAAGAATGTACTTCTGTAAGCGAGAGGAAACAACCCCGTATATGGAGGATTGAGAAAGTTCGAGGTGGGGGGTGTAACCAGCCTAGTGTGACAAGAACCATGTAACCCCATGCTTTCCTTTAATAAATCGAAGAACTGCTTGTGATATTCTGTGTCCATGTATTTCTTCCCACTGGTGAATTCATCTCCTGATCGAAGAGTGACTGCGAGGCAGAATAAAGCATCCAAATCGTATTTTACTAACAGTCTTGGTGTCAGAAGTGGGATATCTCCGGACAGGTAAGATCTTTTTATAATTGATCTGCCTGTCTGTGAGATATCTATTAAATATTGTTATAAAAGTAAAACTCCTTGTATGTCTGCGATGGTCAGGATCTGTCTGTCACACAACTGCGGGTGTGTCACTAGTCGCAGAACGATAATTCACAAAAACCACGGTCCGATCTCACGAGAGGTGAGGATCTTTGTTGTTGAAGACTGTTAAAAGGGCCAGTCCTGTGGATGAAGTGCAGCGGATTCCACTAACAGTCAGTAGGAGTTTCACTGTCGCATTCACTCTTCGTGATAGGAATGAACTTTGATGAAATCAGAGAATTGTTCATACCAAAAAACAAAAACAAGAGACATTTTTGTTGTTTGAACAAAATGGGACAAACGATAAGCAGACCAATAGAAGGCGAAACGCCCGTACATTGGATATTTAGAAATGAATGAATGAATGAATGAATGAATGTTACATTTATATAGCAATATTTAATATTGTTGCCATCTTTTTTGGACTCAAGAGGAGTATGGCTGCTGCGTTGCGAGCTCCGACACAACACTGTAGTGTTTTGTTTGTTTTGTTTACAATTCTTTTGTTTTTTGTACTGGATGTTGTCTGCCTTATTGTCTATGACAGACAAACACTTTTGGACATTGGTTCAGCAATTACACACCGCAAACCGGACTTCAAATTCCTCAATGCCGACCCGCTGTTTACAAACACACCAGCGGAGCCCTTTGTCTGGGCTGCCCGGTCGCGGAAACTCAGGAGGAAAAGGGCAAACAGAGCCGGCGTTCTCATCAGAGTAAGACGTCATGCAAATCGACCCCCGCTACCCAGTATTCTACTGGCAAATGTTCAGTCTCTGGATAACAAGCTCTGCGAGCTGAAAGCGCGGATCTCTTTCCAACGAGAGACGAGGGACTGCTGCATTCTCTGCCTAACAGAAACTTGGATGTCTGCTGAGATTCCAGATTCAGCCATTGAACCCGCGGGGTTCTCCGTGCACCAAGTGGACAGAGCAAAAGACCTCTCAGGTAAAAGCAGAGGTGGTGGTGTATGTTTTATGATCAACAAATCCTGGTGTGATCAGAGGAACGTACATTCTATCAAGTCTTTCTGCTCTCCTGATCTGGAATTTCTCATGCTTCTGTGTCGACCATTCTGGCTACCGAGAGAATTCACGCCGGTCAATATCACTGCTGTGTACATCCCGCTACAAGCCGACACAGACCGGGCACTCATGGAACTGTACAGGATTATAAGCAAGCAGGAAACCGCGCACTCTGAGGCCACGTTCATTGTGACCGGGGACTTTAATAAAGCCAGTTTAAAATCAGTCGCACCAAAATACTGGGAGATGTTCCGGTCCACCTCTGATGACGACATTGAGCTTTACGCTGATAGTGTAACGTGTTTCATCAGAAATTGCGTAGAGGACGTCGTTCCGACCAGAACAATACGGATCTATCCGAACCAGAAACCTTGGATTAATAGCGATGTTCGCATGGCACTTGATGCGTGGACCACCGCTTTTAATTCCGGGAATGCGGAGGAGCATAAACAAGCCAGTTATGCCCTCTGAAAAGTCAGATCAGCAAAACGTCAGTACAGGAACAAGATTGAAGGACAGTTTAACACCATCAACTCTAGAAGCACGTGGCAGGGAATTAACATTATCACGGACTTTAAAGGGAATAAAAACTCCGCCGCGAACACCGCTGCCTCTCTCCCGGATGAGCTAAATACTTTTTATGCTCATTCTGAGGGAAATAACAGCTCTCATGGCCGAAGCTACAGAGGTTAGTTCACTCTCCGTCTCTGTAGCAGATGTAACCCGATCCTTCCGACAGGTGAATATCTGCAAAGCCGCGAGTCCAGACGGCATTCTGGGCCGCGTCTTCAGAGCGTGCGCGAACCAACTGGCTGGTGTTTTTAAGGACATTTTCAACCTTTCCCTCTCTTTGTCTGTAGTCCCCACATGCTTTAAAACGTCCACCATTGTGCCTGTTCCAAAGCAATCCAAAATAACTTGCTTAAATGACTGGCGTCCTGTTGCTCTGACCCCCATCATCAGCAAATGCTTGAGAGACTAATCAGAGATTACATCTGCTCTGTGCTGTCTCCCTCACTTGACCTATTGCAGTTTGCTTACCGCAACAACCGCTCCACTGATGATGCCACTGCATCTACAATACACACTGCTCTCTCCCACCTGGAAAAAAAGAACACTTATGTGAGAATGCTGTTTGTAGACTACAGCTCAGCATTCAACACCATAGTGCCCTCCAAGCTTGTTGAGAAACTCCGGGCTCTGGGCTTAAACAGCTCGCTGTGCAGCTGGAACCTGGACTTCCTGTTAAGCAGACGCCAGGTGGTTAGAATAGGCAGCAACATCTCCTCATTACTGACCCTCAACACAGGAGCCCCGCAGAGCTGTGTTCTCAGCCCCCTCCTGTATTCCCTGTACACACATGACTGTGTGGCAACACACAGCTCCAATGCCATTATTAAGTTTGCTGATGATATGACGGTGATAGGTCTGATCACTGACAATGGTGAAACAGCCTACAGAGAGGAGGTGCACAATCTGACACACTGGTGTCAGGAGCACAACCTCTCCCTCAACGTCAGTAAGACAAAGAAGCTTGTGGTGGACTTCAGGAGAAGAGATAGAGAACACAGTCCCATCACCATCAATGGAGCACCAGTGGAGAGAGTCAGCAGCTTCAAGTTCCTGGGTGTCCACATCACTGAGGAATTAACATGGTCCATCTACACTGAAGCTGTTGTGAAGAAGGCTAATCAGCGCCTCTTCTTCCTGAGACGGCTGAGGAAGTTTGGAATGAACCGCCACATCCTCACACAGTTCTACACCTGCACTGTAGAGAGCATCCTGACTGGCTGCATCTCAGCCTGGTACGGCAATAGCACCGCCCACAACCGCAAAGCACTGCAAAGGGTGGTGCTAACTGCCAGACACATCATCGGAGGTGAGCTTCCCTCTCTCCAGGACATATATACCAGGCGGTGTGTGAAAAAAGCTCGGAGGATCATCAGAGACTCCAGCCACCTGAGCCATGGGCTGTTCTCACTGCTACCATCAGGCAGGCGGCATCACAGCATCAGGACCCGCACCAGCCGACTTCATGACAGCTTCTTCCCCCAAGCAATCAGACTTTTGAACTCTTGATCTCCCATGATCAAATACATCAGCACTGCACTTTATTACTCTTATATCTCACAAGACTGTCAGAAATTATATTATTATTATATTATATTCTGTCTTAACAACTTATTATCAACTGACAGCCTGAATGTCAATACAGTACAATACAACCTACTGTACATTCTATATATACTATATATTCTTTTTCTATTGTATAATTTGTATTCTATATTGTGTGTATTGTATACTGTACATTGTATGTTATTATTTGTATATTGTGTTGTGTGTAATTATGTGTATATTAGATTTTAAACTGTGTTGTAAATCAGATGTTTATTGTAAATTGTCTCATCACTGTCACGACTACTATGTTGCTCGGAACTGCACCCAAGAATTTCACACACTATTGCACTTGTGTATATGGTTGTGTGACATTAAAAGTGATTTGATTTGATTTTGATTTGATATAGCAACAAATATCTATAACAATATATATAACATACGTATATACTTATATATATATATATATATATGTAATATATATATAACAAATGTTTTGGAACTGAACCGTATTCATTGGTGTACAAAGGATGGGGCGACTATAAATATTTATTAAATATTATAAATACATGAAAAATCATTTGAGGTGACTGAGAAATAATTCATTGACAAAGTCCCCGAATTGGTTAGCACGCACAATCTACTGGAAATAAAAATGGAAGAAGAAGCCAAATCCACAAAATTTAGATCACAAGAAAAAGGGAAAGACGGTAAGATTATGTTAAAACGAACACTAGATTTTAAATGGGCTAACACACAGATGTTCAGACATATGACAGAATTTCTAATCAAATTATCAGTCCGTAAACAAGATCTTTTGCCAGATTTGTTCAAAATGCATGCTTTTGTAATCATACCAGACTCTCCATTTTGTTTACTGGGCCGAGATCTATTGCATAAAATTGGTGCACCAATAGTTTTTGACAAAGCTTCTCTGCAACTCATGTTTCCTGCTGTGTATTCAGTCACTGTGCCTACAGGAGGTGTGGGGGAGAAAGTGAGCCGACAGCAACTGCTGGAGGCTGATGAAGCAATAATTAACCCCAGACTATGGGCCCAGCACAATACAGCTAAATTAGCTGTAAACACTCCAGTATACTGTAAGCAATATCCACTATCGATTAAAAAGGAAGAAGGTATTAGGCCAATCACTGAGCAATTGACTGAACAAGGTATTCTAATACCAACACACTCTCCATACAATACTCAAATAAATCCTGTGAGAAAGGCTAATGGAACTTTGAGATTGACACAAGAATGATTTAATTGAACCACTTTCTCCAATAGTCCCAATTTACAAACAATTATTAATTTAATACCATCAACACATGGTCATTTTACTGTAACTGATATATGTTCTGCCTTTTTCAGTGTACCTGTTTCACCTGTGACCAAGCCATTGTTTGCATTCACCTACGGGGGCCAACAATATACATGGAGAAGGGTACAGAGATTCGCCAGCTGTCTTCTCAGCTGTTGAGCACTGTACATTACAGGATGTGAAACTACCACCTGACACATGCCTGTTGCAGTATGCCGACAACATCCTGGTTACTGCTGAAACATCAGAGGATTGCAGAAAAGCATAAATTATTAATTAAAGCTACAGTGGGTCAAACAAAAGGTTGAATACCTTGGACATGTGCTAAAAAAAGGGGACTGTACGCATGTCTGCAGATCGAATCAAGACAATTTAGCAACACTGAACAGTGATAATGCAATCCAATGGACTACAGAAATGGACTTGGCATTTAAACATCTAAAGTGAATTGGATGCCCTGCTGTCCTCCTTGCCGGAGGATGGTAGGCCATTTGTGGTTCTTGGTGATTTCAACATACACCAAGACAAGCCCCAGGCCACTGAACTGAATACTGTCCTGGCCTCATTTGACTTGGAAAAACTACACACCACAGCAACTCACAGATCGGGCAACCAGCTGGACCTCATCTTTACACGTAACTGTACCAACTCAAATATTCTTGTTACTCCTTTACATGTCTCTGATCACTACTTTGTTCAATTCAACATGACCCTCCCATCTACATTAAAACAGACTCCACCACTGGTTTCCTTTCGCCGTAACCTCCATTCCCTCTCACCCTCTCGCCTTTCCACTGCTGTCTCTATATCTCTTCCTACACAAAATGTATTTACCATGCTTAATGTAAACACTGCCACAGACACACTAAGCTCTACTTTAACAACCTGTCTAGACAACATCTGTCCTATCTCCTCTAGGCCAGCACATGCTACACCACCCAGCCCCTGGCTGTCTGACGTCCTTCGTGAACATCGGACTGACCTCAGGGCAGCTGAGAGGAGATGGCGGAAATCTAAAGATCCAGCAGATCTAGGTAAATATCAGTCCCTGCAACTTTTTCAGATAATGTTAAATCTGCAAAAACCTCCTATTACCAGAACAAGATCAACAGCACCACAGACACTCGCAGCTTGTTTAGAACATTCAACACACTTCTCTGCCCTCCCCCTCCACCGCCTGACACATCACTGACAGCAGATGTCTTCGCCACATTTTTTACTAATAAGGTTACAACCATCAGCAATACATTCTCAGCACCACACCTTGTCAAACACCTGTCTCCTGTATGCAACTCTTCTGTCTCTATGTTCTCTCCTCTGACTGACACTGAGGTCTCTAAACTCCTCCTCTCCAACCACCCCACTACCTGCTCCCTTGACCCCATTCCTTCTCACCTTCTCCAGGCCATTTCTCCGTCCATCCTACCTGCACTCACACACATAATTAACACATCTCTACTTACAGGCACTTTTCCCACTACATTTAAGCAGGCTCAAGTAACCCCGCTGCTGAAGAAACCCGCACTTAATCCCACACAAATAGAACACTACAGACCAGTCTCTCTCATCCCATTCATGGCAAAAACACTTGAAAGGGCAGTTTTCAATCAAATCTCTGCCTATCTCTCACAGAACAAGCTGCTGGATGACAATCAGTCAGGCTTTAAAAGTGGACACTCCACCGAGACTGCCCTGCTGTCTGTCACTGAGTCGCTGAGACGGGCAAAAGCTGAATCAAAATCATCAGTCCTGATTCTGCTGGACCTTTCTGCAACCTTTGACACAGTCGACCATCAGATCTTACTCTCTACCCTATCCTCGCTGGGCATCACAGGAACTGTGCTTGACTGGTTTAATTCCTATCTCTCAGGTAGGTCCTTCAAGGTAGCCTGGAGAGGTGAGTTATCCAAGCCACATCAGCTAATTACTGGGGTACCTCAGGGATCAGTGCTTGGGCCACTTCTCTTCTCTATATACACAACATCACTGGGACCCATCATTCAGGCACATGGTTTCTTATACCACTGCTAAGCTGATGACACGCAACTCTACTTGTCTTTCCAGCCCAATGACACCACAGTGACTGCTCGAATTTCTGCCTGCCTGGCGGACATCTCGGCCTGGATGAAGGAGCACCACCTGCAACTCAACCCAGCCAAGACTGAACTCCTTGTCTTTCCAGCCAACCCTGCTGTTGAACACAACATCACCGCGCAGCTGGGTGCAACTACAGTAACGCCTTCCAAATCGGTCAGAAATCTAGGGGTAACCATCGACAACAGACTAAATTTCACAGACCACATCTCAAAGACCGCAAGATCATGTAGATTTACACTCTACAATATCAGGAAAATAAGACCCGTCCTCTCTGAACATGCCACACAACTGCTTGTCCAGTCACTTGTCATAACTAGACTGGACTACTGTAACGCTCTCATTGCAGACCTCCCTGCATGTGCAGCTAGACCCCTCCAATTGATCCAGAATGCAGCAGCACGTCTGGTCTTTAATGAACCAAAGAGAGCACATGTTACACCACTCCTTGTCTCTCTCCACTGGCTACCGGTTGATGCACGTATCAAATTCAAGGCTCTGATGCTGGCATACAGAACAGTCACTGGGTCCGCTCCAGCATACCTAAAATCATTTATGCAGAGCTACACGGCCACTAGAAGCCTGCGGTCGGCTAAGGAACGTTGCCTTGTTGTACCAACACAAAGAGGCACCAAAACACTTTCCCGGACTTTCAGCTTCATCGTACCACATTGGTGGAACGACCTTCCCAACTCCATCCGTGAAGCTGACTCACTCTCTGTCTTCAAAAAATGACCAAAAACACATCTTTTCCATGAGCACTTAACCAGTCATTAAAAAATAAATAAATAAATAAATAAAAAATTCTGTTGCACTTTATTCTGTTTTGAATACTATTATGATGCTAGTGATACTTTGTAATACAACACTTTTCATACCACTGTCTCCTAAGATGATTTGCTTATGTTTTTCTCTCTTGTAAGTCGCTTTGGATAAAAGCGTCTGCCAAATGAATAAATGTAAATGTAAGTAATGCCTTGGGAAACCACCAGCGCTGGGTCTTACAGACTACAGCAAGCCTTTCCATCTGTATGTGCACGAGGCTGGTGCAATCCTTGCCCAGGAACACGGGGGTTCTTACCGCCCAGTGGCGTATTTATCTAAAACACTGGATTCAGTTGCAAGGGGCTTCCCTGGTTGTCTGCAAGCAGTGGCTGCAACAGCGATGATGGTACAGGATGCAGAATGAGTTGTGCTTTCACATCCTCTGACTGTGCACACAACTCACCAGGTAGGTGCTATTATGCACAATATTTCAACACAACACATGACTGCACAAAGACGGTCTGGTTATGAAGCTATTTTAACATCTATTGCTAATTTGACTCTAAAACCAACCAGTGTGGCCCATGGACCAATGATTCATTTGCATGATTTGTTGGTTCAAGGCACTTTCGAGCCTGACTCGCATGATTGTATGGAGAGAATACAGGTTTCCATTGCATGCAGACCGGATGTTTCTGCATCCGCTCTGCAAGAGGGGAGACACTGGTATGTAGATGGCTCATGCTATAAACCAAATAACAATGTGTACTGGTGTGGTTACGCAATTAAAGAGCTACCCAATCAATTTATAGAAGCATACTTGTTACCATACAAATCAGCACAAGCTGCTGTACTAGTAGCGTTAACAAGAGCCCGTCAATTGGTAGAAGGCCCATGCATAAATATATACACAGATTCAAAGTATGCATTTGGGGTAGTGCACGATTTTGCAAAATTATGGGAAGAAAGAAATGATAAAACATTGGTTGGAAAACCAGTATCACATCACAATGTGCTAGCTGATTTGATTAAAACAGCACAGCTGCCTTCCAAATTAATAGTAATCAAAGTGGCAGGCCATGCCACTGGTTGCTCAGAAGAAGCAAAGGGCAACAGGCTTGCAGATGAAGTAGCAAAGTGGGCAGCAAAAGAAGTAATTCATTGCCCACACATAGATGAATGAGATACCAAAGTGGGCATCATACCAATGATGCATTCCACTTTGACTAGTGATCTTGACATCAAAATTTTGCAAGCAAACCCAACAGCACACGACTTAGAGAACTGGGCAGCCAGTGAGTTATCAGATGATAGGGGACTGCTAAAAGATAAACAAAAAAGATTTTATTGCTTTGCAAATGTGAGAAAAATGGTCTCTATAATTGTAGACGTGTGCTTAGTGTGTGCACAAAATAACAGAACAATAAAAGATAGGTTGACTAAGGCATGCCTGGAAACATGCTGAAAATGGGTAGCTATACTACCAGCAGTCTTAACAGAGATAAGAATGACTCCATCAGCAACAACAAGACTGTCTCCATTTGAAATACTAATGGGTAGGCCTTTCCCGACCCCTTGGGTCAAAGGCCGCGCATGCTCTTTGTTTACAGGTGATTTGGAGGTGGTAGTAGCTGATTACATGGATTCTCTTGTCAAAACATTGAATAGCATAAATGGTGATGTTTCTCTTTCTCTCCCTATGCCCACAGAAAAGCCCACTCACCCATATGTTCCAAACCAGCAGGTCCTAGTGAAGTGTCTGAAACCAACGAAGCTCGGTGAGCACAAGTATCTGGGTCCAACAACGGTTCTGGCGGTAACCAGGAGAGGGGTACTGACAGATCTGCAACCACAGTGGATACATGCAAGCCGCATCAAGCCTGCACCTGGGGAGAGACTGACTATATCGAAAGTGAACGGTGAAAGTACTGGAGGAGCTGAACATACAGCGCCAGTGCCTAACCAGGAACTTGAGAATTAGAAGGGACGAAGACATGGATAGATGATGTTGATGCACCACATACATATGCTACCAATTTGTGGTGGAAACTAGCTAACTTTACGGCAAAAAACACTGGAAAAGAAAGGCAGTTGTTATGTATGCATGCATATGCTGCATAGTGCATCTACATCAGCGGTAAAGGTAACCTCTACTAAACAAGGAACATGAGTGATAGGAGAACGATATTGGCAATGTGGTCATAATTTGTACACTGCTCTGCCAAAATTGTGTACAGGTAGATGTGCCATGGTAGAAATAAGTGACCACACCATGGTGGTCTGAGCTATTCAGAAAACAACAAACAGAAGAAGTAGTCTAAGTCAACCCAATAACACACCGAGAGAACACAGATTATGGACAGGATCAGAGAAATTCTTTGGAGCACTGTTCCCACAAGTGGGTGTTGCAATAATACAGAAAGAAGTTGAAATTATTAGATATGAACTGATATCATTCATAAATTCGACAAAAACAGTGATTGATGCAGTACGCCAAGAACTAAAAGGCCAAAGATTAACAGCGCTACAAAATAGACTGGTCCTTGACCAGTTAACAGCTGCCAGTGGAGGAGTATGTGTTATCATGGGAACGAGTTGCTGTACTTTCATTCCAGAAAATGATGAAGATGGACATGCCATAGAAATGGGCCAGAAAAACATGACGAAGATAGCAGCAGACTTGATAGTGAGAGAAACTGTAGATGATGTCAACGACTTATTGACATGGTTAAATGGTTGGGGGAAAAATGTTTTTGAATGCTTTAATACCTATAGAAGTAATTTGACTTGTTATAGCATTACTGATTTGTTGTGTGATTCCATGTGCTAAAGCATTGGTCAATAGGACCATTGGTAACACTTTAAATGCTAATTATGCTCTGATAAACCTTGAAGATGCTGATAGAAAGGGTTATGGGACACGTTGGGAGGAATATGATGGTAATGAGTAAAAGATAGAATGTAAGGTAAACAGGATGTGATTTTTGAATAGCCATCTGAGGCACTTGTCTCTTTGAGACAAAAGTGGGCAATGTGAGAAATAGGCCTCAGATGGAACAGTTTGACCTTGATGCTTGCTTATCTGCTTTGTGTGTTTTCGGCACTGTCTTGATCACAAAATGAACTTGGCAAGAATGTACTTCTGTAAGCTAGAGGAAACAACCACATATATGGAGGATTGAGAAAGTTCAAGGTGGGGGGTGTAACCAGCCTTGTGTGACAAGAACTATATAACCCCATGCTTTACTTTAATAAATCGAAGAACTGCTTGTGACATTCTGTGTCCGTGTATTTCTTCCCACCGGTGAATTCATCTCCTGATCGAAGAGTGACTGCGAGGAGGCAGAATAAAGCAACTAAATCGTATTTTAATAACAGCACCATTTGTAGAAAAGTCTAGAGACTGTTGTGTGTGAAAATCCCAGGAGATCAGCAGTTACAGAAATAATCAAACCAGCCCATCTGGCACCAACAATCATGCCAAAGTCCAAATCACTGAGATACATTTTTTTCCCCATTCTGATGGTTGATGTGAACATTAACTGAAGCTCCTGACCTGTATCTGCCTGATTTTATGCACTGCACAGCTGCCACACGATTGGCTGATTAGATAATCGCATGGATGATTGTTGGTGTCAGATGGGCTGGTTTGAGTATTTCTGTAACTGCTGATCTCCTGGGATTTTATATATATATACAAAGCACCCTCACAACATGATCCTGCCACCCCAACTTTTACAGTTGGGATGGTGTTCTTCGGCTTGCAAGCCTCACCCTTTTTCCTCCAAACATAATGATGGTCATTATGGACATTTTGTTTAATCAGACCAGAGGACATTTCTCCAAAAGTTAAGATCTTTGTCACCATGCACACTTGCAAACTGTAGGCTTTTTTATGGCTGTTTTGGACGAGTGGCTTCTTCCTTGCTGAGCAGCCTTTCAGGTTATGTCGATATAGGACTCGTTTTACTGTGGATATGGATACTTGTCTACCTGTTTCCTCCAGCATCTTCACAAGGTCCTTTGCTGTTGTTCTGGGATTGATTTGCACTTTTCACACCAAACTACATTCATCTCTAGGAGACAGAATGCGTGATGGCTATGATGGCTGCATGGTACCATGGTGTTTATACTTGCGTATTATTGTTTGTACAGATGAACGTGGTACCTTCAGGCATTTGGAAACTGCTCCCAAGGATGAACCAGACTTGGTCCACAATTTTTTTTTCTGAGGTCTTGGCTGATTTCTTTTGATTTTCCCATGACGTCAAGCAAAGAGGCACTGAGTTTGAAGGTAGGCCTTAAAATACATTCACAGGTACACCTCCAATTGACTCCAATTAGCTTATCAGAAGCTAAATTAGGCTTGACATCATTTTCCAAGCTGCTTAAAGGCACAGTTAACTTATTGTATGTAAACTTCTGACCCACTGGAATTGTGATATAGTCAATTAAAAGTGAAACAATCTGTCTGTAAACAATTGTTGGAAAAATTACTTGTGTCATGCACAAAGTAGATGCCCTAAACGACTAGCCAAAACTATAGTTTGCTAATATAAAATCTGTGGAGTGGTTAAAATATGATTTTTAATGACTTCAACTTAAGTGTATGTAAACTTCAGACTTCAACTGCACATATTAATATATATAAAGCAGACATATGGTTTTATCATTTAAAACTACAAGTCATAGGCTTAAATAAACAAAATAAAACTGCCCTTTTTATAATATTACATTGAAAGCAGATCTAAAGGGTTAACAGCAATACCCATATACAGCTGAGTGTTGCCAAATGTAAATAAATGCACAGGACAGCACATGTAGTTGGTAAATTCAGAACTTACCTCAGTCTTGTATTGAAAGACACTTGTTTTAAAGAGCTCTATTGCCCTCAACTTTTTATGAGGATTAATTAACAAAGGAAAATACGTGGATGCTGTACCTGGCTGTTGGTGAAGATGGTGAGTTAACATATTGGAAGTGCGTCCTTTTTGTGAGGACATATTCAACACTTAAATGTTTTGGCTGGTGTTTGAACAAAGAGATATTGCTATTCAATGCTGTGCAAAATAACTGTAACGGGCTCTTAGGTCCCGCCTAGTAGGGGAATACTACAACGTTACCCTGGAAGACCTAGAAGTGACAGGACCTTAGTCCCCACCCCGGTGCTTTGAGTCTCAGTATACACAGTAAGTGTGTATATGTTTTAGCTTCCCTATTGTATAATATACTGCAGGAATAATAAGTGTAGGCTTCAGGCAATTAAGTGTCAACACGGTGGCTTCCTGAAGAATAAAAGTGATGCAAAGTAATAACTTACGTTCCCACCCCCTAAACCTAATAGTGTAAGTGAGACGCCCCTACTCCAAGGTAAGTTCCACAAATAATTATCAACTGTATTACTTTTAACAATTAATAATTTATTTTCTCTTTTTTAGGAAACTGGGAATTCTTCTGAAAAGGTTTGTTACAATTAAATGATAAAATAAAATAATAAAACAAATAACAGGTTCTCTGAATTTGTCTTACAACCTTTATGAGCCTTCAAGGCTTAACAATTTCAAACAATTTATATAACACCCCTCAGATATAAATTCTGAATCTGAAAATGAATTTAAATATCTGGAAACGTAAATTAACTCACTAGTAACACTGGATGTTATAAAACAAACTCTGAATCAAATCAAAGACTCTTGTAGTACAATTCAAATGATTCACTTCAAATAACTCTGATGACTCTTAACTTCATTCAAATGACTCTTTTGAATCAACTTTAAGATTCAGTTTCCATTTGACTCAGATTCACATCAAATAGTTCAAAATCACAGTTCGGGTTCACAATTCAGATAATAACTCAGTTCAGTTCAATCTAACTCAGTAAAATGTTCATATAGGTGTGTGTAAAGAGTATTTGTACCAGATTGTAGCAACGATGTCTGATGCGTCGACTTTGCGATGACTTATGGTTTATGATTACTTGTAACTTGTGATGACTTGTAACAGTGAAACAAAACATCTGAGACAGGACAATGAGGAGATGTCATCTGTTTGGTAGGGTAATAAACACAAGAATAGGGTTGATCCACAAAAACAAGAAAAACACTTCTTGAAAGCAAATTTTGATCGTCTGCAATTGTCATACTCTTCTGAATGCCAAAAATACTCAGTAAAAGGGAAAAAAATCACTCCGTGCAAAACTAACTCTTGTTCTAGCGCACTCACAAGTGCACTAAAGCGATTCGCGGGAAAACAATGTATCACGATCTATGACACGGTTCATAGATGACTCCAAAAACGCAGTATGATTCTACAAAAACTTAAATTCAGTATTACGCCAGAAACAACAATGTTCTGAATGAAACTCACGGCTTTAGCAACTCTCTTTCGTGCTCTTGGCCAGTCTCTAACACCGTTCTCCGTTCAATGGCGCATACATATTTCTCTTTACAATCGCAGTTAAATTTTCACCTTATTTCATCAGATAATCATCCCTATACCTCACAGGTAATTTACCATGGTTTTCTCTTTGAGAGCATCTGAGCTCTGGAACACTTTCATATTCAGAGTCTGAAATATCAGCATCATCTGAAACTTCTTGTACTCCTAACTCCATTTCTGGGATCTCCTCTTGTGCTACATTCCCCTGTTCTTGTATTACACTCTCTCTTTGTTCTACACCATTTGTTTCCATCTGTACCACCCTTTCATCTCTACTCTGTCTATGTGCGACGGCTGGAAAACACATAAGACCTGGGAATTTTGTTTCAGAATCTGATCGGTTTACAGATCTGTGTCTGGTTGTAGGTGGCATAATAGATGACAATAAAGGAAATGTGCAGTGATGAAGTTGATCTCTGTGTACTACTCTGGACGGACCCCCCTTTTCACTTGTCCTGAATCTTATTTCTGCCCCTGTGTTTGTGATTGTGTAACAACACACGGTCACCAGGCCTCACAAGTGCTCCAGAGGACTTGCGGTCATACACTCTCTTCCGTCTTTTGGAGGCTTCCTGTGCAACCATATTCGCAACTTCTACGGCAGTCTTTAGTCAGCTGTGATGATACTTCACCCAATTATCCAAGTTTTCTGCATCACTCTCCTCCAAATCCTTTCCACCCAGGACATCTAATGGAAGGTGGGCATCCCTCCCAAACATCAAGTAGAAAGGAGCATAGCCAGTGGATGAGTGAACATGATTGTTGTATGCTAACACTAGCTCTGTTAAGTGAGTTTTCCAGTCTTTCTTCTTTTTAGGTGTCAACGTTCTCAGCATATCATGCATTGTGCGATTGAACCTTTCACATTGAGAGTTTCCTTGAGGATGGTAGGGACTTGTACGACTCTTCCCTGATCTGAGTGCAAATGTGCTGGACACCCATAGTAAACAAACCAATGTTTTATGAGGGCTTTTGCAGTAGTACTCGCTGTTTGGTTCTTGGTTGGGACGGCAACTGTAAACCGTGTAAACGTCAGTCAGAACTAGTACATTTTCATACCCTCCTGAGGACATTTCCAGCTGAGTGTAGTCCATTGCCAGGATTTCTAAAGGAGCAGTGACATTGCTGCATGTCATTGGAGCTCTGATTCTTGGAAATACATCCTTCGCAAGGGTACATCTCTTACACTATCCACTCTTGAACATCTTTAGACATGTTAGGCCAATAGTAGTTCTGTCTCATCAATGTCAGAGTACTCTTTTCTCCAAAATGACCTCCATGCTCATGCTGACTGTCATACAACTGAACGCTGTAAGGGAGTCGGTACAAATAGCTGCCTAATTTTCTCTCCATCCCTTGGGTCGAGAATACATCTAAACATCACTCCATGATGCAACTGAAAATGGTCAAACTCTCTGCAAAGCTTTTTCAACACTGACGGCATACTCTGTTGTTCCGCTCGGCTTGGTCTTTCGTTTTTAGACACGGCATTGTGTAGGGGACCTATCAAAGGATCACTTTTTGCAACTCTTTAATTTCATCCCAGATGTAACCGTTCACTGAACATCAGTTTCTTCCCGCTTGGACCCTTGTGCAGGCCACAGGCATGCACGTACTTCCTCAGTGTCCAGTCGGATTAAATCCTTCTCTGTGTCTTCTTGTTCAGGATCTTCCTCGGAGGGAATCCTCGACAATGCATCAGCATTAGTGTTCAGTCATCCTGGCTTATACAGAACCTTGAAATTAAGGTCCTCTAACTGAGCCACCCAGCATTGCTCGACTGTTCCAAGATTAGCAGTCTCCAGATAATGCAGTGGATTATGGTCAGTGAGTACAGTAAATTTGGAAAACATCAGGTATTCTTTAAATTTTTCTGTTGCAGCCCACTTAAGTGCCAACAGTTCCAATTTGAACGCACTGTAGTACTTGTCATTTCTCTCTGAACCTCTCAGGCCTCTGCTCGCAAATGCAATTACTTGCTCTGCTCCCCCTTGCTTTTGACTTAATACAGCTCCAAGGCCCTGATGACTCCCATCCGTAGTGAGGATAAAGGGAAGGCCAAAGTCAGGGTAAGCGAGGACAGGTGGTGACATCAAGCATTGTTTCAATTTGTCAAATGCGGCCTGGCATTCGCTACTCCACATGAACAGTTCAGAGGCTTTACTTTTGTCTTTACTGCCCATTAGCGCATGCAAAGGTTTTAGTATTTGAGAAACTTTGGCACGAACCGCTGGTAATAGCTCATAAATCCGATCAGTTGTCTCACTTCCTTCATGCTCTTTGTGACAGGCCAAGTATCCAAGGCTCTCACCATTTCACTGTCAACTTTGATTCCTTCAGAGGAAATCACGTGACCTAAAAATTTCACTTCAGCTCTGAGAGTAGTGACGGCTGTCTTTTCACGATCACTCTCGCTCAAAGCTACCTGGAAATAGCCGGCCATCAGATCTAGGGTAGAGAACAACTGAGCACTCCCCAGCATGTCCAGAGATTCTTCCACTCTAGGAAGCGGATAAGTGTCTTTGCATGTGACTTGATTTAACCTTCTGTAATCACAATCAGAAGTGCACACTGCCATCTTTTTTCACCACTATCACTGCTGGGGACGCCCAGGGACTCGCACTCTCCCTAAGGATGTCTTGCGACACTAGGTCTTGCACGTGTCTTTTGAATTCTTGGAGAACATGTGGCGGTACTCGACAGTGCCTTTATTTTATTGGCAGAGCATCACCAGTGTGAATATCATGCGTCACCGCCTGTGTGTACTCGTAATCACTGTCACTTTTAGAGAATATGTCTCTGTACTTTGCCAACAACTGGTTTAGTTCCTCTCTTTGTGTGGGTGTGAGCTTTTCGTAATTCACCTGGACTGGTACTGGAGGATTGTCAGGGATTTCAACTGCTTGAACATACGCCACTCATCTAACATGAAGCGTCCTTTCCTTTTCCTCAAACTCCAGTGTATTCTCAGTTAACACTTCCCATGGCTTGGACACTACTGCCACTCTGCATCTTGGATTAAGTGTAATGGTTCGCTCACGCAAATTCATTACACGTACAGGAACTTTACCTTCTTTCAGTTTTTGTTAGCACATTGCCCACCAGGAGCCCCTTTGGTAAACTTACACCAGTGGTGGGCTCAATTAATACCTGGCATTTCACTTTAGGTGGCACTCTGCAATGGCCTTCAAACACCTTTGCACTTAGTGGAGGGATGGTGATGGCCTGCTTTCCACCAACTTTAACAAATCCAATTTTACCATCAGGGCTCAGAGATTCAGTTTTCTCAACACTTGCTATCACCCTTCTTATCTTTGCTTCTGCAGATCGTCCATATTTGTTGGCTATCCTTACGCCCTTTCCTGTCACAAACAGCAACTTAAACTCACTGATAATATTCATTTCAATGATTCCCGAAAGTCCTCTTATCTCTTCTGCTTCTGGGCTGGTGTCTGTCAGCACAAAGATGCACTTCCCTAGGGAGAACCTTTCCCATGCACTCCACATCAACATATAAACATCCTAGCACAGGAATGTCAAGTCCATTAGCTGCGGTGAGTCTAACCCAGTGGGCAGATGACAATTTCAGATCTTGCTCACCAAAGTGCTTCCTAAGGTGTGACTCTGTAATAGTGGATACTTCTGAGCCTGTATCCAGCAAGCAGTTGGTCTCAACACCAGCTATTCTAAATTCAATAGTCAGACAGTCTCCAAATGCACCGTTTTTCAACGTTTCCATTACTTCATCAGTCCATTCAGCTACATGGCTCCTTATCATAGATGGCCCAGAGCTGGCTTGTATTGTACAGGTTGGAACGTTTCCTATGTTAGTTTCAGCCATCCTTTCAGAATGTCTAGACTGATCAGACACCTTAGCTGCTTCAGCACCTTGTGTACAACATCTACTAGTGTGCCTGGGTTCGCCACATGAATAACAGATGTATTGGCCATCACTGTCCCTCAGGGGTTATCTTTTTGGATGGTTCTGTTGCAACCGTACCCTACTATTACCATGTACTGTCTGGTAAAGTTCTTCTTGATGGGCTGCAATCTTTTGTATAGCTTCATGCAGTTTTTCTAGGGTTAGCATAGAGGAAGTTTGCTCTGCATCAGCATTAACTACTCTAACGCGGATACTGGGTTTTGGATAATTTCGCACTTGTGTCTACTCTTCTTCTGACCAGGTGATTGCAGCTTGCATTACCTGAACAAAAGTCAAACTTGTGTCCTCTTTAATTAGTCTTTTCATTTCACACCTTAGAAAATCATCTCGAAGGCCCAAAGCAAGTTGTTCTTTTAACACACATTCGGCATCTGGCACTCGGTTCGGCTCTCTGCGCTGAACTCGGCTGAGTTTCTCTTGTAAGTCATACACGTATGAGCGTATTGTCTCTCCTTGCATTTGCTTACATTCGTAGAAATCTTTCAGTCTGGTTCCGATTGCCACTTTGTCTCCATATGTGTCTAGTAAGACTTCAAAGATACTTTTCACCGCCACCCAACATGAACCTCACAGTCGCTTTGGCTTCATCCATAAGATGCTGTTTCGCCAACTCTACATGATCTTCTGCAGGTACTCTCATCACTTGGAAGGCTGATTTCATTGATGCAACCCATTCTTCGATGCTTAACTCTCCTGTCTTGTCTGAACGACCACTGAATTCTGGTAGTTTTCTGTCTCTGGGAATACAAATGGCAGATGGGGTCGAGTGCATGGTAGCTTGACGTTCGATTACAGTTCTGGCCAGTGACAGGGCTTCTCTCTGTTCAGTTCTGGCTTGCTTGAGTGCTCCCGCCTGTTCTGCAAACCGTCTCTGACTCTCCGCCATCTCTCTCCTCAGTTCTTCAAGCTCTGCCATCTTTCAACTTGTAAGGCCTGGGACTCGTATCACACAAAAAGATAAATACACTGGCTAGTATGTATCCTGTTCGTGACGCCAAAATGTAGCGGGCTCTTAGGTCCCGCCTAGTAGGGGAATAATACAACGTTACCCTGAAAGACCTAGAAGTGACAGGATCTTAGTCCCCACCCCCAGTGCTTTGAGTCTCAGTATACACAGTAAGTGTGTATATGTTTTAGCTTACCTATTGTATAATATACTGCAGGAATAAGAAGTGTGGGCTTCAGGCAATTAAGTGTCAACACAGTGGCTTCCTGAAGAATAAAAGTGATGCAAAGTAATAACTTAAGCTCACGTTCCCACCCCCCTAAACCTAATAGTGTAAGTGAGATGCCCCTACTCCAAGGTAAGTTCCACAAATAATTATCAACTGTATTACTTTTAACAATTAATAATTTATTTTCTCTTTTTTAGGAAACTGGGAATTCTTCTGAAAAGGTTTGTTACAATTAAATTAAATAATGAAATAAAATAATAAAACAAATAACAGGTTCTCTGAATTTGTCTTACAACCTTTATGAGCCTTCAAGGCTTAACAATTTCAAACACTTTATATAATACCCCTCAGATATAAATTCTTTAAAATGAATTTCAATATCTGGACACGGAAATTAACTCACTAGTAACACTGGATGTTATTAAACAAAGTCTGAATCAAATCAAAGACTCTTGTAGTACAATTTAAATGATTCAACTCTTATCTTCGTTCAATTGACTCTTTTGAATCAACTTTATGATTCAGATTCTATTTGACTCAGATTCACATCAAATAGTTCAAAATCACAGTTCAGGTTCACAGTTCAGATAATAACTCAGTTCAGTTCAATCTAACTCAGTAAAATGTTCATATAGGTGTGTGTAAAGAACATTTGTACCAGATTGTGGCAACAATGACTTTGATGCGTCGACTTTGTGATGACTTGTGACGACTTGCGATGACTTATGATTTATTATGGCTTGTAACTTGTGATGACTTGTAACAGTGAAACAAAACATCTGAGACAGGACAATGAGGAGATGTCATCTGTTTGGCAGGGTAATAAACACAAAAAACACCAGAGAAGCTTCAGCGCGGCTCGGGAAAACTCTGGAACTTTCTGGAACAAAATGGCGTGGGTCAGTCACAGCACGCACGTGGCCCACTTGAATAGGGTCAATCCACAAAAACAAGAAAAACACTTCTTGAAAGCAAATTTTGATCATCTGCAATTGTCAGACTCTTCTGAATGCCAAAAATACTCAGAAAAAGGGAAAAAATCATTCCGTGCAAAACTAAATCTTTTTCTAGTGCACTTCCAAGTGTACTAAAGCGATTCACGGGAAAACAACGTATCACGATCTATGACACGGTTCATAGATGACTCTACAAAAACTTAAATTCAGTATTATGACAGAAACAACAATGTTCTGAATGATACTCACGGCTTTAGCAACTCTCTTTCGTGCTCTCGGCCAGTCTCTATCACCGTTCTCCGTTCAATGGCGCAATCAACCGAACTTCTGCTTCAACTACGTCTTCAGTTTCACATGATCATGTCGATGTACACTTAACTCACAAAACTTGACTGTGTGCCTCTGTCATCCTTTACATTTTCAGCAGAGAAAATGTCTACTTCTTACACAGCGATCATGGCATGTCTCTCTTCTCGCACAGTGAGCGCAGCGCAACTGTCTTCTCCAACGTCCAAGGCGCGACTGACTTCTACTTCTCTCTCGCGCACAATGTAGACAGCACCACCCACCAAAATAAAAGTCCCTTAGAGAAAAATATATCACCATTACATAACTTTTTTTCTGACTATAGTATTAAGTGTGATCAAGCCAAACAGAATGGTCAAACCGTCCAGTTGTGCAAGATTTCATGACGATCAGTCTTGTAACACATCAATAGCTCACTCCTGATAACCATTTTATAACTTTATTTTCTGTATAGAGTGCAGCAGTTTCTGCAGCAGAAATGCTGCTGGTGTAAAAGCACACGCGTTGTTTGCTGCAAAATTAACGCACTGCTTCAGTTCAGCTCACGCGCTGCCTCGGCATGTGATGTAAAACAGTCATAATGGTTAATAAAATTTAGTTCGTTTGACCAAATTAATTTAAGTTTTTACAACTAGAACCAGAACAAGTCAGTTTAAACCTAGTGGCGGTTTCTCAGGGCCATCAAAAGCCATCTCTGCTGGCGTAACATGCCTAATAAATAAATATTTTTTTCATCCTTTCATTCTCATTCACCTTTTTGCTTATGTATTTGCAATCGTTTTCCACTCCTAATGTATCCACAAATGAATATCAAAAAAACGAAAGGTTTATCCAATCAGAATTAATCCCTCGATGCTTATAAGTATAACACTGACTCCAAAGGTTCCATGTGCGGTTTATTAACACAACAAGTTCAGAGTACAAACAGGCATGGGTAAAATAACCAGGGCAACCAACAATATCAGAGACAGGGCAAAACACAGTGATAGGCAGGCAGCAAAGAATCGTAAAGGGTAATCCACAGCAGAGTCAAACACGGGCAGATCAATACAGTAAATAATAACGCTCAGAAATGTAGCCAGGGCAAACAAGACTTCACAATAAACGAATTCACACACCGGGCTTAAAAAGTCTGAGTGATATGAGGCAGGTGTGGAGTAATCAGTCCAGGCATGTGGGCACTTTGGAAATGTAGTTCAATGTTAATATTCAGGTGAGTGAGACCTCCGGTGGTCGATTGAGGAATCTTCACCGGCGTTTGTGACAATAAGCAAAGCGTGTCGGTTGTTTCACAAATCGCATGCTCCTTAGCTGAAGCACGTGAGTCCCTGTTAGGCCTTCAGAATTTCTGCAGTATCCCTCAACAGTGCACATGAATGGGCATCTAAAATCAGATTGTCAGATTCATCAGCTAATCAAATTGATTTATTTGTTCTTGGTGGGTGTGGTCTATAGGATATGTCCCAGTCCAGGCCTTCTAGCTGGAGATCTTGCTGACGAGTTGGTTGTCACTGCCTCATCATCATTGAGAAAGAGGTCCTTATGGATTTAAAAACCTGAAATGTTCTGCATGATCATGTGATTGATTAATTAAACAGGAAAGGAGGACTGATTTTCACTTCAGGCAAATTGGTAACTTTTTGCATTGTTATAGCAACATCAGGAGTTTTCTAAATGTAAATTAGGCTGCTTGAGCGTTCAGTGTCGGATCAAGTTTTGAAAAGTAACCATGTAACCTTACGAAACAAAATGTATTGCAAGCAACATTTAAATGGCAAATATTATTAGAAAGCTTTTTCTCCATATTAGACCTCCTTGGTTCTGGCTTTCGTGCGTGGATATGTTTTTAAAATGTCAACTGGTATTATTAGTTAACTGCCACATAATGTATGATAAGCATACGGTGTCTTATTCATTGTGAAACTGTGTTTTATTTATTTTTTTCACCCAATTTGGAATGCCCAATTCCTAGTGCGCTTTTAAATCCTCGTGGTCACGTAGTGATTCGCCTCAATCCGGGTGGCAAGGATGAATCCCAGTTGCCTCACGCATCTTATCACGTGGCTTGTTGAGCGCGTTGCCACGGAGACATAGCGCGTGTGGAGGCTTCACGGCATCCACCGCGGCATCTGCGCTCAACTCACCACATGCCCCACCGAAAACAAACCACATTATGGCGACCACGAGGAGGTTACCCCATGTGACTCTACCCTCCCTAGCAACCAGGCCAATTTGGTTGGAGACCTGGCTGGAGTCACTCAGCACACCCTGGGATTTGAACTTGCAAGCTAGTGAACTCCAGGCAAACTGTGTTTTCTTAATGGTATGAATCGCAGTGAATGCCTAGACTTAAAATGCACAGGCCGCCACTGTTTAAACCAATTGTTTTTTGTTGGAAAATTTAAATTTAATTGCGTGGAAAAGTTTTTCTCAATGTAATTAAGTTGTGATTTTTTTTTTTTTTTTTTTTTTTTTTTACAGATGCCCAAGTGAATAATAGTAATAAGACAGATATGCTGCAATTGGTATTTTTTCTTGTTTTTTGTGTAATTGTAATAAGATATTTAGACTTGTGTTTAGAGAATACATCTTAAATGTAAGTATATTTTGTCTTAATGCTCTAGCAGATTTTTTTTCTCACTTGTTTTTCACTTTTTTATACTGTGCAGTAGACAAAATACTCTTCTTTTTTTGTATTGTATGAGAAAGCGAAGAAGACAAATGTGTTTTCAGGACAGCAAAAAATGTCTCAGCCTTTGCAAAGAAGCCTGTCAATCAAGCCTACCTGTCTATATTAATTTGTGTGTAACTACACAAGCATGCTGAAATAGATGTGTAAAATTTCCTTTGCGAGTGTGCAAGTATGTCATTATTGTGTCATCATGGTTGCACGGATTGCACCGTCAGCAGGGGATTCGTACAGCGCACCGAGCCACAGTGTGAAATCAGACGCTATTCAAGGTTATGTTATGTTGACTGACCCCTGCAGGTAAGGGTCAATGGTAGGATCCTGCCAAAAGCTGTACAGGAAAAGGAAGTCTATTCATGTCCTATTGCTCCATAACTCTAATATACAAAACAAGGCCATACCGCAGCAGCATCAACACACACACACTTAACTAACACTTCAAAACGGAGAATAGAGCAAGTCAGCATCAATGTTCTGCCAACAGATTCATTATTTAAACACTGCCCATGCAAATAAGTCTGTGAAACTTTGCACATGGCTGGTACTGGTCTATGTGAACATGTTTAACCAAGAAACACCAATATGACCAAACTAATGAAACTATAAGTACAGTGTAAGGGTGTACTCACACTAGGCGATCTGTACCGTGCCTGAGAACGTTTGACCCCCAAAGTCCAGTTCATTTGACTAGTGTGAACTGTGAACTGTGCCTTGACCTGCTTGAAGAGGTGGGCTCAGGCACGGTTCAGTTGGCTCAGGCACGGTGTGCATCTAGTGTGATTGCTAACCGTGACCAAGCACAGAACTCGAAACATGACGTCAATGATGCGACTGGGCGAAGGGATCACTTTGGTCTACAGCAGAGGTGCAATGTTTACTGGAAATTTGGGCAGACGAGAGTATACAGGAACAACTGGATACAACACACAAGAACTCCGAGATATTTGGTAAAATTTGCAACTGTCTTTGTGCTCGTGAATACCAAAGAACCATTGAGCAATTATGTGACAAGCTGAAAAAACTGTGGGTCCAGTATCTGAAGGTACGGGATGCACTCCGTAAAGCTGGCAGTTCATCGGACGAAAAGGATAAATTCCAGTGGTATGATGCTGTTGACAATTAGGCATTCGAGAGGGCCGTGTGTCACTGCACCCCAAATGACTCAAAAAAAGCTACAAAGTAAGTAACGTTACAATGATGGACTCCATTGTGCTGTGCAAGAGTGCTTTTCTTCCTGTTTTCTTCAACAACAAAAAAGTCACATGGTAATGGCGTAAGTGTGCTCAGGCCCAGAACGTTAAGTGCAATGTGAGTGCAGGCCAACGGGGGAGGGGGGACAATCATGCTTGGGCACGGTACAAGGCAACCGGACTTAGTGTGAGTACGCCCTAAATAGTACATATTTTTTTCTTAAATGTACAAACTGCAACTCAAAAACATTTCACAAAGACTTATCCATCTGCTTGTCAAATTAGTTCATATAAACTCATAATGAACACCTAGAACTGGGTCAGTGCTCTCTGCCATGACCTCTGACATATCTCAGAAGCCAGGACTGAGAGTCACCTTATCAACTAATAGAACTGGCAATCTGGCTAACATTATCTACTATAACAAGATCTATGAAAATCTCCACAACTGCAAATTCTGAATCTTACAGGCAGAATATTGTGCACAATAACAAGAGAATAGGTGTTCTTCAAGGTCTAGATTAGGTCCAAGTCTATGAGCCTTCCTGATCCCTAGGCAGAGTGGATTTGTCTAAATCAGTGGCTCTCAACCAGGGGGTCAGGACCCACTAGGGGGCCTCAGCACACTTCCAGGGGGGCCTCAAGATCTCTTAAAATTATTTCAAATATGATAGATTATTATAATTTTTATATAGTTATTATAATTCAACTTACTGAAAATGCAAAAAATGTAATAACTCCCTTCAACAGCTTGCTTTTTATTAAGAATATACCATTCTAGACATTTCTGGAATCACAAGTTATAAGGAAATATCTTATTATAGATATATCTTATAATATAAATATCTAATAGCCTACATGGGGAGACTTCGAATATTTTCTCAGACAATGGGGGGCCTTGGAGTCAGAAAGGTTGAGAACCACTGGTCTAAATGAGAGACCATTTCTCACGCCTGTCGAAAGCATGAAGCAATAGAATTACTTAGTCGGTGGACATAAACAGGTGCCTGTGAGGCCAAGATATTCACTCACAGTGGCCTGTCCATTCACTATAAGACTATTAAAAACATTCTTAAAGGGATAGTTCACCCAAAAATGAATATTCTATCATCATTTACTCACTTAAGTTAGTCATGCCATCCCAGATGTGTATGACTTTCTTTCTTCTGCAGAACACAAACAAAGATTTTTAGTATATTTCAGCTCTAGTTCAATACAACGCAAGTGAATGGTGTACAAAATGTTGAAGCTCCAAAAAACACATAAAGGCAGCATAAAAGTAATCCATTCGACAGTGGATAAATTCATGTCTTAATCCAGTGATTCAATCGGTTTTGGGTGAAAACAGACCAAATTATAACTATTGTTTTTTTCACGATAAATCTTGACATCAGCAGTCTCTTTGGCGATCATGATTTCAAGCTCAATTACACTTCTTGGTGCCATCTAGTTCTATGCACATGCGTCAAGCACTAGGAAGTATAATCAAGCTTGAAATCATGATTGTGCCTAGAGACTGAAAAATGAATTCTATTTTGGTCTGTTCTCACCCAAAATCAATTAAATCACTTAAGAAGACATGGATTAAACCACTGGAGTCATATGGATTACTTTTATGCTTCCTTTATTTGCTTTTTCGAGCTTCAAAGTTTTGTTTACCATTCACTTGCACTGTATGGACATACAGAGCTGAGATATTCTTCTGAAAATCTTCATTTGTGTTCTGCAGAAGAAAGTCATACACATCTGGGATGGCATGAGGGTAAATGATGAGAGAATTTTCATTTTTGGGTGAACTATTCCTTTAAATATACTCACAAAGACTTACCCATTGATGAACACACAAATACTTCAAGATGCTATTAATCTTTAAATAAAACTTTTCCTGATGTATCTGGAACCATATTTTCTCCCACCCACTGTCTTTCTCTCTCCTCCTAGTTAAGAAAAAAAATCTTTATGATGCAGATGACAACCTTACAGCTTAATTTATTTCCCCAAAAAGCAGCAGGTGTTATCCACACTTCCCAAATTGGGTGTGATACTGTCTCTCTTTCTTTCGGTCTCCTCAATCTGGGTTGTGCGTGTCAGGAGACTTCTGAGGAGACATTTTTTCCACACCGTGAGGAAGCAACAGGAAGTCTTCTCACACGCGACCATTCTTTTGCCAGAAATTTACAGTCATGCAGGTTTGTTCCGCCGAGGCCCGGGGCCCCCCTCTTCACTTCCTGAGGGATCCCAAAGGGAGACCAAGATCATGGCCAGCACCCCAGGGACTTATATATCACCAGTGGAGAGACCCTGTTATCTTCCAGCAGTGATCTACAAGGTAGTAATCACTATTCACAGGCCTGTACCTTCCTCCATGATCAAAGGATGCCGCTGCAAAGACATGATTCCTGTAATCAGCAGCTGTTTGTGTCCAGCTAAACTCTCTCACTGCAGGTTTCACAGGGTACAGTTTAAGACCATGTAGCTCAGTGTTATATCAACCCTGCAGCCAGGGGATCGATCGATCTATCTATTTATGTACTTTGCAGAAATGAATTCTTAATTAGTTTTTAATTTTTCTTTTTGTCTTTGTTTTCCAGTAAAAATATCTACAGTACATGCACATCACCGTCACATGTGGCCACAACATGCACAATATGAGTTATAAGTGACAGACTCACAGACCAAGGCCAAACAGTTGAATTATTTTATCATATTAAACCCCCACATTATTATACTATAGTATACACTATCCTTAGAATTAAGTTTGTTTAGTGTATATTTTCCCTTATGATTCTACGTCCTCAGTGGAACGTGTTGTGTGTACAATATATGACAGCAAGCCGTAAAGTATAGGTTTAAGGGGGAGGACTTATGGAGTTCTCATAGTCTACCCCCACTTCCCGAAACACACACCTGCTCCACTCACTCAAATATATAAACCCTACAGCCTACCCAGTCCCTCTCACTGTTTTTCCTTCTAAACAGGACTGTTGGTTTGTCTCTTACATGATGTTATCAGTCCTGTTAATCTGTGTATACAGCTGCACTCTAACCTCAGTGACTCACTCCATCCAACACACACAGGAACACTGAGTCTGTGCTTGCATGATAAATACAAAACTAGTTAAGAATTAAACAGGATCGTTTTATTGAATCAGCACAACATGTATTAACTGTTTCCCTTTTTGTTGAATGGATCTGATTATTATGTGTTGATCCGCTCTAATTGGTTATTGTTTGTGACGCATATATTGTAAATAGAAGATTGTATTTAGCAGTTTTATGATCATTGCGGATCAATGGGGTTATTCTGTCTTTATTGATTATTGCCTCCTGGGCTTGTAAAAATGCCATGCAGGTGTCATAACAATGTCGTAGAGGTGTCGTAGATGGTGGGAGGGGGGTTGTTGGAGCAGCTGAGGGGACAAAAAGTGATGGCTTGTAGTGACATGTTTGCGAAAGCTGCTCCAAGTGAAATGTTATGGGCTGTTGAACCACAGAGAAAATAAATGAGAAAAAGAGAGAGAGGGTCTGGAAACCATTTGCCACTGTCTCACTTTCTCTTTCTTAGATCATTTTAAACATCTGCCTCATGTTTATTTACTTAACACCCGCTTCTGGCTATAAACAAACCATCTCTGCATGAGTTCAGCCCCTGCAGAAGCTTGTAGCCTCAAGCAGCACTTTTGCCCTATGCAGGGCCACAAACCAAAGAGAGATAAACAAACATGATTTCAGTGCAGTTGCATGTAAGGCTACAATCAGGTAAAGTAACACAAGTCAAGTCAGTGTGTCTAGTATTGAGGTTTGGTCAAGGAATGCTGATTAAAAGCACATCATCATCCCAAAACTGCACTGAAGTTGACTCATTTAAAGCGGAAGTGTGTAATTTCTGCGCCACCAAATGGAATAGCAAAAAATAAACAATGTTTTCAAACAGCCTACCAAATACGCCCCCTGTCTGCTGTTTATTGAAAGAACAGACAGTCCCCCCAAAATGTATGCCATGGGTTGAGTTGATGTTGTTGTGTCATGCTGGAAAGGTCGCTCAAAAAAAAAGAAAAACAAAATTGAGGACTTTTTATGCCAGCACAGAGACACAATAGATAATAAACTTGCAAATGGCTAACTTATAGTTGTCTCTGCATATTAAGCTGGGATAATAATAACTTTATAATAACTTTATTTATATAGTACCATTTAGCATTTAGCACAAAGTGCTTCACAAAATATAAAATCAAAACACACTTAGTAAAACAAGAACAAAGTGCTTCACAAAACATAAAATCAAAACACACTCAATAAAACATAAGGTAAAACTAAAATTTACAAAGTAGTAAAAGCAAGTTTATACAAATTAGTTTTAAACAAGGCTTAAATACAGACACAGATTCAGCAGATCTAATGTCCCAGGGAAGGCTCCATAATCCACACTCCATAATCATGGGGCCTTCACTATAAACGCTCTATCATCTTTTGTTTTGTATCTTGATCTTGCAACAGCCAACAGTTCACAACAAAAAAATCAAAGAGGTCTAACTGTTTCATAAGGTCTTAAAAGTTCTGCTAAATAATCTGTCACCAACCCATGTAATGCCTTACTTGTAATTAATAATATCTAAAAAGCAACCCTAAAATGAACTGATAATCAATGCAAAGAAGTTAAAACTGGAGTAATATGATTAAAAGACCTAGTTCATGTCAAAGGACTAGCTGCAGCATTTTGCACTGATTGTAGCAGTGCTAAAGTGCGTTGATTTAAAGTTGAAACCAATGCATTACAATAATCTAGGCGAGACGAAATAAAAGCATGAAGAAAGTTCTCTGTATCCCTAAAACTCAAAACCTGACTAAAACTGGAAATGTTCCTTAACTGATTAAAACAAGACTGAACTAACTTCCTGAGGTGATATTCAAAATGCTGAATATTCGGGACCACTTGATTAAATGCTGACTCAAACTGACTTTTTTTTAGAATCATGACCAACAGGGGCGCCTGTGGGATTAAATCTGAGGGTATGCACAGAAATCTGCCTAATAAACCTTATATCTAGGGGGGGACCGGCGGCATGCTCCCCCGGGGTTTTTTTTTTTTTGTGTGTGTGTGTGTGTGTGTGTGTGCAAGCGTTCAGTTTTGGTGACTTTGAGATAAGCATTTGTTTTATTTTCTTGTGTATGAATAGCATTCATGTAACTATTGGCTAAAGCATTCCTTCCAGTAACCGTTCAGACAGACACGTTTTCGCGCTAAAAAAGCAAAATGCACCACAATGAATAGAGCAGAACGCAGGTGTCTCGAGACATGTTTTTATCAGCTCAAGAAGTTATTTTTAACTTAACATGGTGTCTAAAAATGCAGTGCTCCCATGAGAGATGCTTAAAACACAGTAAAACATGATGCAGTTGTCAAAAGACATCTGTCTAGTGAATGCTTATATGGAAAACGATTG
The DNA here is from genome assembly GCF_019703515.2 of Myxocyprinus asiaticus. NCBI lineage: Eukaryota > Metazoa > Chordata > Actinopteri > Cypriniformes > Catostomidae > Myxocyprinus > Myxocyprinus asiaticus. The sequence continues at coordinate 23,618,099 of NC_059367.1, forward strand.
AAACAGTACGAGCGACACACAAAAACATGTTCAGTTTGAACAACCCCTTGTTCACATGACACAGCACTAGCTGAAGTTTCTCAAAGTTACCTCTTAAAAAGATTTTTGTTTCAGTTGATTGTTGGTACATTTCTACTGTATTCAGCGCTGTTTGTTCTCTGTGTTCGTAAATATCCTGATACTGTTTTATTGTGTGAGAAACCACTCCAAATGATTCAGTGAGAGAGCAGATTGTACTGAATCACAAATCAATTCAGACCGTTTTGCAAGCCTGTTTGACCAATTCACTGAGAAGAACCAACTCAAAAGAATTATTCATTTGCAAATTGGGCATTGCTAGTTCTTTTAAACAACAGAAATACAGGACACATTTCATGAAATGTTTCTCAGGTCAGTCAGAGCGCTCATGGTACGCACAGTGTGTACGGCCAGCGCCACTGATGACCGATTATAACAACCTCGGTTTTATTAGAATTTAACTGCAGAAACTGACATGCCATTCAATTTTTAAAATCTGCTATACACTCTTGAAGAACATTTGAACTAAACAGATCATTGGGATTTAACAACAAATATAACTGTAAGTCGTCTGAATAGCAATGAAAATTTCCATTGTATTTTTAAATCACAGAACCAAGAGGTAACATATAGAGAAAACAAAATTGGCCCCAATAGTGATCCTTGCAGAACACCACAATTTATCGTTAAAGAGGAGGACATCTCATCTCCAACAGATACTACAAATTTCCTATTAGACAAATAGGAAACATACCAATCTAAAGCCACCCCAGATATTCCCACCATTCTCTTCAATGTATCAATTAAGCCTGAATGATCAACTGTATCAAACTCTGCAGTTAAATCAAGCAACACTAAAATGGAGCATTCTCCAGGGTCCCCCGCCATCAATATGTAATTGGCAACCCTAAGAAGGGCGGTTTCTGTACTATGGTTTTCTCTAAAACCTGACTGAAATTTCTCAAAAGTATTGTTATCCTCCTTCACTACCTCCAAAAGTTGCTTCAGCTTTCTCTATAATATTTTTAATTAAAGGTAATTTTGAGATTGGTCTATACTTATTAGCAATCGAAAAGTCTAATAAAGGCTTCTTCAGAAGCCATTAAACTATCGTAGTCTTTAACTCCTCAGGGACACATCCTGACACAACAAGCTATTTACTAATGACAAAATAGGAGATAGGAGAAAGTATTTTAACATCAAAAAAGTTACACACTTCTGCTTTAATTTCCCTTTATTTTACATTTTATGCTGAGATTGGGTACATCGGGGCTAAAGGCCCCCTGGGATAAAAGGCACTTGATTTTATTTTCTCCCAAAACACTTAACAGCAACAAAAACAACCACAGAACTTTCCTTAACACCTGTTTGTCACTATGCACTGCAAAATACTGTTGATCCATTAGATCATTGTGTGCAGTGTCTACAGTTTGATTTTGACTTTATTTGATCTAATATTTACTAATTTTTAAAACGTTGCAAATTTATGTAAATAGCTAATGAGGCTGCAACCTAGTTTAATAGAATAAACATTACTATGACAACATTTTTGCAAACTGACTTTTACATGCTGAATTCTATGTTTCGTCACAGTTTCCTTGTGAAATTAACACTAGACCCTACAACAACGTTGTATACACTGCTGCGTTTAATACACTTTCACATGACTACAAGGGCATATTATGACATGCAGGGGCTAAATGCCCCATAAAACACATTATTTGTCTTTAGTGGTGGGAATAGATTTGCTAAATTAAAAGTGATCCAATCACAATGGAGATTGATTTGTTTATAAAATACTTGAGATGTTATGAAATGCCAAATGTGATTGAAATTAACAGAAAATGGTTAACACTTTTCTGAAATTTTTATTTAGTGAATGTAACAATCTTAATTTTTTACTGTCTCAAAAGTATTTGCCTAAATTGACTAATTATTAATAGTAATAATTAATTAGTATTAATACTAACTATTGTCCCTATATTTACATGATATCACAGTAACCCCCATGGGCTCCCTCACCACCTTTTAAAAAAAAATATTTTAATCAAAACAACCTTCTGTTATTATCCCTTTTAACACAAATGATGTTGCTTTGTCAATGTTCAATAAAAATAAATTTATTTTTTCAATCTTTATACACTTTGTGACAAGAAAAAAAAAATCCCATTTTCTTTAAGGTGTGCCTTCAGCCCCATTGAACCTTACACTTTGTGACATTAAAATCTCTGTATCAGAGCTGGTGTAAAGCTGTGCTTTTAGCTGTTGTGATATGGCATGTCCAAGCATAGTAAGGGGAATCTATGACCAAGATCCAGTTTAAAATTGTATTTAAAATCTCAAGTGCAGGTCAAAATGCCATGTAAGGAATATACAGTATTTTCTTAAAATGTTATTGTTCCAATACAGTTCCAAGTTATGCATATGGCAAGGGAGAGATGTTATTGGACCAAACGAAGATTACCGCATTGCTTTGGCACATATGTTGGGGTTAAAGATGAGAGGTCACAGGTTAGTGAGTTTGGTCACATAAGCCCATATGGTTGATTTAAGGTATTGCATTCCTTTGCACTGAAACAGAAACTGAGTCAGAGCGCGGTCCTGTTCTGGAGAGACACGTTATTCTTACATGACAGGGCTAGTCATGAATTGTAATAGGAAGGAAAGCAAACAAAAACCTAAATTTGTAAATGTGAGGCATGAAATCAAATGTATATATATATATATATATATATATACATATATATATCTATATACACACACACACACTACTGGTCAAAAAGTGTTTTTGTTTTTTTTTTGTTTTTTTCACATTTTAGAATAATAGTAAAGTCATCAAAGCTATGGAATAACATAAATGGAACTATGGGAATTATGTTGTGACTAAATAAATTCCAAAATAAATCAAAACTGTGTTATATTTTAGCATCTTCAAAGTAGTCACCCTTTGCCTAGAATATGCAGACATGTACTCTTGACATTTTCTGCTTTTTAAACAGTATTGAAGGAGTTTCCATCTATGTTGGGCACTTATTGGCTGCTTTTCTTTATAATGTGGTCCAAGTCATCAATTTCAAAAACTGAAATTGTTTTTGTTTTTGTTTTTTGTTTTTTACATACAGTTTTAGTTTTGTAATGAAATAAATTAATATTTTGGTACAATTATATATTTGTCTACAAAACTCATTTCAAACATTTAAGCATACGCCTTCATATCAAAAGATTTTTAAGATCATGAGAAACATTTCAGTCAAGTGTTTCAAAACTTTTGACCGATAGTGTGTATATAAAATAAATAAACAACTACAACAAAAAAGGAACTGCAACTAGAGTGTGTCCATGATTCCATGTGTATGAGAAGAAGAAAAGGCAAGAAAATGGAAGGGAAAGTGGGGAAAAAAAGGGTGAGAGAGAGAGAGAGAGAGAGAGAGAGAGAGAGAGAGAGAGAGAGAGAGAGAGTTTCTTTATCTTGGCCCCCCTGTGCTCTTCCAGCCACTGAGAGAAAACAAACCACAGCAGGTCTAAAACTCCGCGCCTCACTCTCAGTATTAATATATGTCATTCTGAACAATTTAGAAAGTATGCAGTATTTACAAGCAAAATGTGCGCTGCTGTTTAATGACTCGATTCGCAGATGAATATGTTCTTGCATTTTTTTTTTTTACATTTTTCAGCCACATACTAGGTGCATCTTGACGTTCAGAAAATCCTTGTGTAAATAAACTTGAGTTGATAGGCCTATTTGTAGGCTACCTTTGCCAGTTTGTTTGTTTGGCGTTAATTGTTGAGCCCAGTGTTGTTTTAAACGCCTCGTTGTCAAATGGCAAGGCAATAAATTTTTAAGGCTACTCGCAGGTGCAGCTTCTGTCTTTTTCCAAGTGAAGTTTCATATTACTCCACGATCTCTTTTATCAATATGTGTGTTTTAATATTGACAGATGCAAAAGCACACTCAAAACCTTTTGGAGTTTTAGGAAATATTTGAGTTAAATATGTGCCATCATCAAATATAAATAACGGACATGCGAACATTGACACATGAAACACAGCTCTTTCAGCTGTCCCAGTGGGCTTAATTATAAATTGATAAATAAAATAATAGGCCTATAATGATAAATGATGTTTTACAACAACGGTATAAAATAAATAAATAAATAAATAACCCAAACATGTATTATAAATGAATGGGGTAATAAAAGTAGAAAATATTAGGCTAATACTTAATGGAGTGCACAAAACAGTCTATTTATTGATTTGTTCGTTCATAATTATAGTGTTTTTTTTTTTGTTTGTTTGTTTGTTTGTTTTTTTTGTTTTTTGTTTGTTTATTTGTTTGTTTTTTGTTGTTGTTTTCTCGCTGGGCCACAGTGTAGCTATATGGTCCATGGGTGTATTTTAATCTGTTGTAAACTGTAA